>NC_086360.1:23405760-24605760 GCF_036324505.1 Eleginops maclovinus
TGATGATCACAGACAGAAACAGCGATAGAGAGCGAGGGTCACCTCCCCCCTCCCAGTGGGTGCTGAGTACAAAGTCTGTGTGAGGTGTATCGGTCACAGAGCGGACACTTAAAAAGGTGGGGTTTTCAAGAGCACAAAAATAAAGAAAAATGCACGACTAGTTGCAAAAAAAAGGAAAAAAGATAAAGATGTGGGTCAGAGGTCAACATGAGGTTGGCATGAGTTCAGAGTTCGGAGAGGAGTGAGAAGGAGGAAGAGTAGGGCGGCTAGGCTGCAGATGACATGTCCAGAGAAACACAGAGAGAGGGACAGATTCACAGGGAATGAAAACAGGGCTCCCAAAAGGACATTCAACATTAGCCCTAAAAAGACTCAAACTTCTCCACATGCAGCCACAGGCAGAGAGAATTTAGATAACCTAAAACTTAAAGAATAGGTCTTACTCAATCAGGATCTTCTGTATTTTTTATCTTTACTAACCTAGAAGTAAAGTTGAATAAACCCTCAAAATGTGCTTACCTACAATAGAGGTGCACTAGAACTATGAAGAAATGGTAAAAATCCTATAGATATCGTTTTCACAAAAGAGGGGAAGACAGGAAAAGAGAGAGAGAGAGATAAGGGTATAACTGATTCCTGTCTGCATACCCAGCTTTTTATGTGAAACTCCTAAAATTTAAAACACTATTTTGATAATAATAATAATACATTTGTGTATTTAATATGGAGGACTGAACCTGACTTTAAGTATCAATTCTACACTTTGGGAATATGTTAATGTATTTTAGTTGCAAAGGGTTGTATGAGAAGATCGATGCCATAGTTATGGTAACTATGAAGCTACTGCTAGCAGCGGTTAGCTTAGCTTAGCACAAAGACTAGAAACAGGGGGAAACAGCTAGGTTGGCTCTGTCAAAAGATAATCCTCCTCCTATCAGAACCTCTTAAAGTCAACTAGCACTTTACATTTTTGCTACACAAAAGCAGCTAGCGTGGACGAGCCACTATAACAGTTTTAATCTCTGTTCAGTCTTTTAACTAAGCTAAACTGACCAGCTGCTAGCAGGAGTAGTAGCTTCATATTTACCACACAGACATGACAGTGGTATCGATCTTTTTCATCTAGTAACTAAATTTGCACATTTCCCGAAATGTAAACCATTTTTAATCTGAACTGAATAAAAGTATTTGATAATAGATTAAGGAATGAATTAACCTTAATACAAAATGAGAAAGCAAATCTAGTAATGCACAAGCTGAAAAATAAATGTATTTTTCAATGTTAACCACAATATTTATTCTAAAGATGTGGCCTTGAGGTCATTTACAATACCTTCAAGCATTTATAGAGTTATTTCTTTTAATTCATTTATTATTTCTCAATTAAACTGATGAATTTCTTCATTAAATCTCTTTATCTACTGCTTAAAAATACATTTTGGTCTTTCTTCTTGGTCACTGCGCCTTCGGGACATACCTAATCTGAACAGTAAATCATAAACCTCTTGAAACCCATCACTGTGATCATTGTGAGGTTAGCCGAAAACACAATATCCAGGTATTCAAAGCGTCGCCACATATTAACGCAGAACGTCAAAGCAGGAAAGGCCTTTGGGAGGCAGGTAGCCAGACAGAGAGACAGACAAGACAGATACGGTTACATCAGATTCACTGCAGCTGTGATCTGAACATCTCCCTTTTCACCCTTTGACCCTCATGGTCGTATTTCTATGCATTGTTACATCTCCAGGTATTGCTCCAGTTTTCACAGATTAGGACTTATCACTTGGCAGACTGACTCATCGTCTGCACCGGATACAGAGAGGAGAAGCCAGTCCAGAAAGAAGGGGAGCTCACACCAGTCCAGAGGTGAAAATGGAGTCAATAAGATGTAGGGTATGCATGTGTGAAGGAAACCATGAGGAAAAGGAGTAAAAGACCGAGGACTGACAATTGGTAAGGACGTCAGTTAAGCTAGGCTATACTTACAGTTTGATCTACTGTACTGATCATGTATGACACTGTGTTGTTTAACAACATTTCACTCTAAATGTAAGCCCTCTTAATTCTATAAATGCAAATATTGAATTATCTAATTAATTGACATGAAAATACAAATTAACAAAAATGACAACAATACTTAAACTTTAAACTATTGATGGTATAAATATTAACTTATCTGTAAGGTGTTTTGCTAAAAGGCTATTAAGTAATGGGATTAATGCAAACTCTAGAGAATCCTTTTTGTATGTTTTATACTTCACTCTACTTCCCATCCTATTGATGAATCCATAGAGAAATGTATAACGAAAGGCACTACAGAGGTGGTAGCACAGTAGGAGTGTCCTGAGTCCCTCTGCATGTTTCTGGGGTAAAGTCCTGCAAAAGTTTGACGTTTGTGGCAGCTTTCATTCAAAACGGCATCACAGGGGAATACATAGTAAGGGGATAAGGGGACAGCAGTCAGAAATAAGAGGGAAACACACTTTACTTTCAAGGGATAATAGGGAGCGAGGTGGTATGTTTATTTGAAAGATGGTTCAGCATCAAAGCAAAAGGGACCTGGGGGAAGGGGCTGCACTGTGGAATTTGGGGAGGGAACTTACCATTGGTCATACCAGGGGAGAGGTTGTCTATATCGTGTCGACGTCGGCTGAGGTCCCGGGATTGTCTCACAGGCTGAGGTGGCTGGCCCTCCAACATGTTCACTATGTCCATACGGTCAATACTCTTCAGAGCTGCATACAAGCTCTCCACTGCAGAAGACCCGAGAAGGAGGGGAAACAAGTAGACAAGGAAATAGAGAAGGAAGGGAAGGGGGATTCCAGGACAAACAGCAACACCATTACAGCAATCTGCCTTTAATTGGGTTAAAGAGGTGTACATGAGGTAAGCCCTGCGAGGCAGGTAAGATTAAGGTGATCAATTTTCTCTGTCCGGTCTTAATGACTTACAGTAAAGGTGCAATTGATAACATTGATACAATTCAGCCACTAGATGGCACACTCCCTCTCCCCCTTTGATTGTGTTCACATCAGAACAATTAAAGTATTATCGTTATCTTTATTGTTAGCACACCATGCTTTCCAGTCTGATGCATAACCTGAGTTTGGACAGCATCACTTTAGATTCAAAGTAAGCTAACCAGTAAACCTTAGCTATTAGCCTACTTCTGTAGAAGAAATACTCTGGCCGCCTTTGCTTAACTTTCAGCCTTTGAAATTTCTTCATCTGACTCAAAAAAACTTAAGCAAAACCAATATTCACCACCAGTCTTATCCCTCCTTTTGTCACTGAGCATACACCTAGATTTTTGGTACTGGAGAAAAGTCATGCGCATACTGGCATGTTACAAAACTTGCCAGTACACATATGAAAAGAAACAAGATCCTGATGAAAATCACCTGCCAAACTTCCCTGCCATTAAGATCAGACCTAAAAAAATGAATCATCACATTTGTTTTCCACCTCACCTCTCAGGGCTTCCATAATTTAGCTGACAGGGTGAGAGAAATTCACAGTAACTCAACATCTCATATACTCACTCTTGGCTCTTTTGCCCTCGCGAGTGGCCCACAAGTTGAGCAACGCAGAGCTCTGCTCCAGCAGCGAGTTAGGGTTCTCCACACGGATCTTATTGATGTCATCCACACTGAGCTGAAGCTCTCGCGCCAACTCTGTGATAAAAATGAGACCGAAAAGATCAAGTGAGTGAGATAAATATCTATATAATTTTGGTTGTGGGTCATGCTGTTATAGTGTACACAGTCTTTCAAAGTATCTCTACCCAGAAGAGGCAGTGTGCCTGTCAAACAGCTCAGCTGTTGGCAGGAAATCAGGAAAAAAATCGGTTTCGTTGGCTGTTTGCCATGTTAGAACTTAATTAGCAGCTAGCTAGCCAAGCCTGTCAGACATAAGGTATACATGGATAGTTTACAACAAATACAATCCGATTCAGTATATCATTGTTTACTCACCAGCCCAGCTCAATCCCAGCTGTTCTGCAATAACAGCCATCTTCAGCTCCGTCCTCTCCATGGCGCTCATAGATGCTGCACACACAAGACCAAAATGGCCAACTTCACATCAGACATCTTTACTTTTGTTACATGTAATTGCAAGGTTGAGGTTATAGATAAAGAAATGATTTAAAAACAAAAAATGAAATGCATAAAAACATAAGCAGGTGCAGTCATTGGCAGCGTAAGATCCTCATACCCATAGCAGGTTCATTTAGGGCGCTGTATCTTTCTCTCAAAGCCAGCGGGGTCAGAGTTCGCCTCCGGTCTTCGCTCCCAATAATCTGCCAGTCACAAGCAAATCACACTGAAGTTCATCATCTCAGGGAAAATTAGTTTTTACTGAACACATTGGTCTTTAGGGTCTTTACTTTGATACATGGAGGCATGGTGATGTTGAGGTTACAGAGCACATGTTGGCTGTCCTCATACTTGGTGGACTTGCGCAGGAAAGACAGGAATGCAGTGTGCTCTTTACTGCTGTCTCTCAGCTTAAACACAGGGACAAAAGCAAAGCATTAAAGGTATATGGTAAAGTGTTGAGACACAGTTGGTATGTTATCAATCAAATAAAAAAGAATATCAAACTTAACAAAGATCAGGACACATGGTTTTACCTTAACAGAGACAGGTAGTCGGTTATCTCTGAAAGCCTGGAAGCTGAAGCAGCGCGGCTGCTGGGTGGCCTTCCTCACCGGCAGCAGGTTACCTGAACACTCAAGGTGAAGCGGCATTCCCTCCATCACCTGCAAGACAGGACACAGGAATAAACCTACACTACAACTTGAAATTAGTCATTTTTTACTAGATACCTTTTCTCTTACTAAAGTACTTATTTTAAGAAGCATTTTTATCCCTACTTGAGACAATATAATTATGAAGTAACAACACTTAACAGTAATGTTTTTGTTAAAGTCTTCGTACAACTAGCCCCCCGTTTCTGAACTGACCTCTATGTCTCTGCTGCGAGCCACCTCTGTGAAGTTCTCATGTTGTTCCAGGGTTTTATCCATCTTATCATCGGTCATGCAGTAGCAGCGCAGGCGGCCTTCACGCAGCTCATTCATCTTTGCAAACACCACAAACTTGGCCATGTAGGGTACAGCGGACAGCTCCCTGTAGAGCAGGTTGGCGAAGGAGACGGCCTCAGCTGTCCGAGGACAGTCGGCGAGCCAGAACCTGAGAGGAAACAGTCACATGAATTCAGAGTTGTGGGGAAACATCTTTTGTCAAGCTGACTGTAGAATGATTTGAGATGGAAAAGTCTTAGATTAACCTTTATGGGGTAATTGTTAATATGATGAATGTGTTGCCAGCTTACCGTGCTGAAACATTTGTTGTGAAGCTGGCAGAGTCTTTAGCATACATGAGCTTGGTGGTGCCAGTAATGTCTTCCCATTGGGCTGGGGCTGTGCCACCTGGGAATCAGTCAGGACGAGAAAGGGTAAACTGGTTATAATGGCCAAAGAAAAGGTCTCATTGTGAAGTACAAAAACAAAACATTTTTTTTCATCCAATTTTGAAATCTTTCTTCATTGCTGTTCAGCATTTTTGCCCCATTAATCTTCACTTGCCATGAAAGGGAGTAGCTGCAGGCAACACACAGACACACACACTTACTCACACACAACGTAACTCCCAGCCTTGGCATGCAGTACCTATGACGGAGCAAAGTAGACGCAAGCTGGTGGTGTCGCCCTCCCCAGAGTCTCGTGGGCTGTCCCTCCATGACGGGGGCAGGGGCATACGTAGGCCGATGGGTCGGTGAAACTTGCGCCGCCTAGGCTCCACAGTAACCACGGGGCTAAAGTTTGCCTGGTTACCCAGCAGCTTAGCAACCAGCTCATCTGGAACTGGCTGAGCCTGAGGTTGAGAGTAAATGATGGAGAGAAGGGGGGGTATGTAACGCAGGCACAGGGTTGATGATAGGGTAGAAAAAGGGGATAGGAAATGGAGATTATAAAATAAAATGATGGGAAAAGAGGATAGCAGGTAGAGTGAGATAATGAGACATGGATGACGGGGCAATGGACAAAGAAAAGGAAAAGAAAGGAAAACCGAAAAGGAAAAATAAAAAGGTGAAGAGAAAGAGAAAGAAGTCCACAGTGAATAAAATACCGTATGGTTGATTTGAACACACTTGGAAAGACAATAGCAACACAACTTTTTTGTAGGACTTTAAATCTCTTTTTTATTGTAAAATGTAACAAAGTGTGTTAACATGAAGCTTTCACAAATATTAATACAAAATGGATATCATAGAAAAGCACACTATGGTTTCTCACAAGGCCATTCATGACATGATCATTAAAGCAACATTTGAGTTTAATATATATATATTCCTAAAAATATGTTAATAGAAAATTGTGAGCAAATCTATTTTACTTACATTCAGTATTTTATCTTAGAGGTTACGCCATATGTGGTAGCATGTTAGTTTGCAATACATATTTAGCTTGTCATAAATTCATTCCTGTGTCTAAAGGCAGAAGCTGAAGGTCCATACATACTCTATCTACCTTTCCTTTTGGTTTATTCAAACAGATGCTGAAGTTAGATTTACACATCTCCATCTGATGTTTACATTTCATAGGTTACTGACCTAAATATCCCCCAAAACATCTTTTTACTATAAATCTTTTTAATTATGTTTTTTGTTAAAAACAACGATTAATGCAATCACATTATTGAACTCTAAAAAAAATCTTCACACTGACAAAAAAAACCTTGCTATCCCATGTCAGCAAATATGAGAAAATGGTGCATATTCATAAAATTCATTTATTTAAAAAGCTTTTAAAGGAATTTTTCCTCAGAAACTTTTAAAAGAAAATGCTTGAAATAATTGGAAACTGAAATTTGTGCAACAAAAAGGGTTAAATGTGCCAATTATTTTAAGATTGATGCTTGAATTCTGGTAATCTGCAATTAAGCCCTTTTATTTTACAGCTCTCTTAATGCAATTTTATTTTGAAACAGGATCTGGGGGCAGATAGTGAAGGTAAAACCAAAATGGATTCTTGTGTAAAGAGAGTGGTTTCTTATTGTATAATTGAGTGTGGTACAGTGTGCTAATAAAATAAGTGTCTCTTCTTTGGGAGAATATGTTTTAGAAAATGTCAAGACCTGAACAGTTTTGCCATTCTCTCATTTAACTAAGATTAAAGGGTCCTTTCTTTGAGGGACAACACTTTATATGGTCTAAAATGATCTTTTAACACATTTTTGAGACATTTGTGACACCAACCAAACCTCTACACATGAAGTATACAGTCGTACAAACATTTTCAATCAGGTAATGTTTTACTAACTGTACCAAGATATCTCAAATGAATGTGTTAACTATAGTAAATACAGGGCTTTGTCAATGACATAAATATATTAGTGAGGGAGACAGAAAGGAAAAACAAACAATACCATATCAGCACTAAATGAGCAGTCCACTGTTATATAAAGGTGCCAAGTGCATGCACTGGAAAATGAAAAGGTCCACTAAAAATGCAAAAAAAAATGCAAAATAAACAAACCAAGGAAAAACTAAATCAGGAAAACTTGGCACAGATGTGATCAGTCATTCCATCAAAGAACATGCTTTATTTTCAGGCAACACAGGCATTAACGATTCTGTCTTTCTTCTCCTTCCTTATCCTCATCGTCCCATCTCACCTGCAGCCCCAGGCGCACTCGTTTGGTGACTGCCGTCTCAGGAAACGTGGCCTGCACCAATGGCACCAGTTTACTTGTCAGCTGACCTCCTTCTGGTCCAATCAGGTCGCTCTCTTGCTGGACTCGTGACACCACAGCAAAGTACAGCGGGAAGTCTGTGGAGATGATGCGACGGATCCGCTTCTTCCCGAGCTCCTCCTGACTTTCTAGTTCTTTGGAGAAAAAGCGGCGAGGGTTAAACTCTCAGGAAGTGACACCATTCAGTGACATGTTTGAGGTTTAGCGTTTAGACTCTTACCCTCATCCATCCCATTGAGGATTGTTTCTAGCACCTCGTCGCCATACCGATTGCGATGTTCTTTCCAGACGTTACCGTTCTCGCTCCTCAGCACCACAAGCTCCCGGTCACCCCGTCCCAGAGCGGCAAAGTGGGGGATCTCCACTATCACCGGTCTGCAACACACAGGGAATTAGACATGTCAATGATTACCATTTACGTACCAAGTATACATACACATCTAAAACATAATCAGGGCTTCCATATTTAAATAAGTAACATAGTGGTGCACAAATGCACCCATATGTTACTTATATTTGTCAATAAATCCATGATTATGATTCTGGTAATTAATTAATTATTAATGTATGGTATTTTAGATTTGTGTATGTTAAATAACTCAATGCTTTCCATTTGTGAATGAAAGCTCTTTGAATTGCACTGAATATTTATTTGAACAAAAAAGATGGTTATGGCTGCATTTTAGGCTAAGTGATAATCTTAAGTTTAATGATAAAAGTGTATTAATGGAAATAAAACTTATTTTGTTATGTCTATACGTTGCTTATCTCATGTGCCATGGTAATCTGTTTTTTTGACGGGATTATTCAGCATATGATGTCATTAATTGACAGCCTTAATAAGATTAATTTTGAATTTGGAGGGAGATATTTCCAGTCTCCTCACCCCAGGAACTGCATCCCGGCGGGCCCTAGGGAGATGATCCTGCTGGCCAGCCCCTCTCCCTCCACCAGCGGAGGGGGGCTGGTCAGCTTCTGCGGCTTCACCAGGCGGCAGGTGATGCGGGTCGGTGCCGCACAGGTCCGCGGAGGTATGATGACACGCAGACCGTTATGCCTGCTGCCTCGCATTGAGCCGCCCCGAGCATCTACCATAAAACTGACCAGGAAACTGCAAATCGACAAACATGGGGAAAATTAGCTGCCAGGTCAGATATTAGAGAGGGATTCAGGGAAATAAAAAGATGCGCTGACCCTGTGTGTATGGGACTAGCGACTGGGCTGACATTGTCTGACGTCTCAGTCGCTGGGCTGCTGGGAATCAGGGAGTCATCGTCGTATTCTTTGGGCAGTGGAAGTGGAGTGTGTTGCTAAAACAAAAGGAAAGATAAACTCTTCATAACGCTCTCAGGAAAAAAACAGTATGGTATAATATGATATATGAACCCGGACCTGTATTATTCAAACACATCTCATATGAGTTAAATAGAGATACTATATAGAGGGCTATTATGAGAAATGAGCCTGCATTTTAAAGCTATTTTTACAGACGATATGAAGAAAGGTACATCATTAATCTTCAAAATACCTTTTATGAAGGATTCTTATTTACAATATCATGTTAGAAAAAGGGTTCTCTGAAAAAAACATCATCATTTTGAAGTTTTAATGAAATGTGTGTTTAGTCCATTAATCACAACCCTTCAAATGATAAAATCACATAGATGAGAAAATTAGTCTTGAAAGTTGAAAGCTGATTCTCGACATTTGACTAAAAAACAACTTTTAACTAAGGTTACACAGCCTTTTTTTTTTTACTGAACTTTAAGGTATAATAAAACAGTTTGCTCAGTTTTGTTGGAGATTGCATGAGTCCAAAGACAACTTAGAAAAGTATTCTGCTGATATAAATCATATGTTTATATTATATATATGAATAATTTGAAATGCTCTAAACTTTGAACAGGACTAGTAAGTTTATCCTTGGTAAAAGAGAAAAATTCATGACAGGAGAAAGCTTTGTAAACTGGTAAACCTTGAAAGCATAAACCTGTTAAGGTAGGTTTAATTAAATATATTATGTTGCATTATGGGAAATAAGTGTTTTTGGACTTACAAGGTATTAACAATTGGTTTATTTTTAAACTATGTTTCTTGTAAGTCCCTCAACTTTATTAAAGTGCAGTACTAAACTGCTTGAGTAACTCTGCAGCTTTGACTAAGGCAGCGCTGATCAGTACCAGATCAATCTCGTGTTCTTTCAGGATAACGGTCTCCGGAGAGACCCGGGGGATCCTGGGAATGGCTGGTGAGTAATTCCTGTTGTAGAAAAAGAGAAAAACACAAGTGAGATTGAGGAAGTTCTTTAAATCTCCTCCCAAGTGCTCATCCCTGGTGTTTAGTTAGTGTCTATGGTGCATCCCCCTCTATCCAGCCACCAAGCTGGTAGCTTGTGACTACCAGCTTGGCTCTCTCGCCTGTTTCCCCGCCCAGCCCCCCTTACGCTGAGCCCAGCCCTCTCTCGTACTCCAGTGATTTCTTTGGAGAGAGGAAATCGTCATCATGGTCTTTCATGTCATCCATCTTCATGTACCTGGCCCCTTCGGTCCCCAAGAGCTCCTCTCCTTCAGAGAACAACATGCCAAAGAGAGCGAACAGATCGGGTCAGGTTGGAAACAGCACAACAGAGAAAGAGAGAAAGAAGAGAACAAGGCCGTTAACTCGATTTGAAGGGGGGGAGGTTAGGAGATGGCTCTGTGATTCAGGTGTTAGACTGGTGAGATGAGACATTAGTGAAAATTATCTCTACACCGACCTTCTTACAGTTAGGCAAATTAAGCACAGATTTATCTACGTAATGCTGGAAAATTAAAACAAATCTGGTAAAAAAAAAATCAAGAAGCAGGTCACTGTTGACGTCTCAGTCCAACATTTTTCATTCAGAATACCCTAAAACATTACTACATTAAAATAAGTGAGGACAACTTTCACATGTAGTCCCACAAACATATCATTAAGAGACAACAGCATTGTAAAAATACAGAGCGTAAGATCTGGGCTTCAGCATAATCTCGTTCCAAAAAACTGTTGTCTAATAATAAACAGTTATTGAAGTAAAACACTTCTGATCAGCTGCATGTTTGATGACGAGATTTGCAGTAGAATGCAAACAGAGACAAACAGCATTGGCCCACTGCAGTACACATGACCAAAGTACAAGCTGTTCTCCTTTAACTGTACAGTATAACTCGAGCAGAGGTGGGTTTACTTACCCCTTAACACATGCGGTAATATTCAAGAATTCACCAGAAGTGTGTAATAGTTTGAGACCGAACCAGCTCAGCGAGTGTGTGAGTGGGCGTCTGTCAGCGGTCGAGAGCCAAAGCGATGTCGTAGGTGTCATTACACTATGCTCGACTCTGAGTGCACTTCCCACAGGTTTAATACGAGTCAGCTCGTGTCCTGGATGTTCTCTGTGTTGTGTGCCGTGCATGTGTAGGCGAAGTGTTACCACACACAAGCCCGAGCATCAGATGAGCTGCAAATATCATTTCACCGTAGCAGTTTTGAAATGTGTCTTTAAGGCAGCGTCTCTGCTACTTTCTATATTTAGAGGAAAGGTGACAATCTGTTGGTTAAATTATCAGGGGCCTAAAAATATCAAGACATAATGTCCTCCGATATCATTGTCAGTGGTGTTGTGAACGTCATTAAAAGTTACAGTAGCAATACGTGCTTATTGGAGGCGATGCATAAACAAGCTGTGAGCTGACATGACTTTTAAGTTGATATGTAGAACATGTTATAGGTTTATACAACTCAAAGATATTGCAATTTCTCTGTCCTCCTGGTGATTGTACGTCCAATACTAACTCTCCTTTCAGCTCTGTTTTTGCTCTCTACAAACTCCAGAGGGATTTGTCTGAAAATAGCAGTCTTTTGCAGCCAAAGAACTACAAAAGCCTCAAGAGTGAAGCAACAAAAGGTAATGTGTCGGGTCGTAAAAAACCAAATCAACTATCTGAAAACTACTATAATCCTGAGCTGAGTAAATGTAGTGTCCAACGATGATTCTCTGTGGGTTAATCACTACATGTGACTCTTTTTAGATAGAAGAAGTCACATTATCAATTGCAAAAATGTTAATTAAAGCCACTTAATTTTTTTAACAAATATAGCTGGAATGGCTGGAACACAAAATATGATGATTGACACCACAATGGAGACACAACTGAAGACACACACACATTTAAAAATGAGGATAGCATTAGATATGTATTTACTACTAAAGCTCACAGGGCCGATTTTAAGTAAAGATTTGTTACATTTGTAAACCTTATACCTACAGTATATGTGTAAAAAGTACTAGCTATGACTGTAATCACAACTCAGAGGAAGAAGAGACACCTGCAGAGTTAGAGGATGAGGGTGTTATTGAAGGGACAGATAAAGGTTACAGACATGGGTGCTATGGGTGCATGCCAATGAGAAACCAGAGCCACCATCACAGTGAGCGCCACTACAGAGGGAACGAGAGCGAGAGAGAGAGAGAGGCAGAGCGGTAAAGTTTGAGAGTGAGCTTGAAATGGAGCCACACACTTCAGTACAACGACCTATGAATGCCGCACGAAGAAAGAAAGAGACATTCATACCTAATGTTAGCTGTGCAACTCCTAAAAAAGGGCAAAAGGAATCGGAAGATAATGAATATTTAAGTGACTAGGTAAAGCATCATAAAATCAGCCTCATAAACAGGAAGTAATGTTTAGATAACATCAACGTAGTCGATCAAACATTGTTTCCGACTGCTTTTATGTGATTAATAATACGTGTCGATCTCTACCTTCATCCTCTGACACGTCCAGTATCTCGTCCACCGTTTCTGGGAAACTCATGCGATGTTTCTCTGTGGTCGTCTGCACGGAGGGAAGAGGAAGAAACTATTTAAAATACAGCGTAAAAGTATTTGGTGTTCTTATTTACATCCACACCATCAATACAAAATTCATACAATGACTTTCTCTTCCTTTTGTCCAGCATAACTAGCATCTTTTCATTAGAGAAGATAAAACAAAAGGGGAAAATTAAAGCCAAAATGAATGTAAATATAAACAAACCAATACAAAATGATAATAATTCTGCCGTCCAAGGCAAGAAAACATGAATAACAAAATAAATACAGACCTGTGCAAGAGTCGCTCAAAGAAAGTATGGTGTGTGATGTTTAATATGGAAACCGTTAGGCAGGAGGCCTGAGCACCACTGTGTGACACACCTTATCGTAATAATAAACCCAGACAGGGCTCCACTAGTTCGTAAAGGTCCATTTCTGGAGTACGTAACATGATTTGTCCGATAAAGATGACTGAAGACATATTTATTTTTGATTTACTTACAAATTATAAACTAAATATAACTGACTTTTAGTTTTATTGCTCCGCAGATCTGGAACAAACTTCCCGAGAATCAAAAGTCCGCCCCAGCCCAAGTTGTTTTGGATCAAGAACTGTGCTCTTTAACTATGTTTTATCATTGCACTTCAGCATTAGGTGTACTTACAATGTCTATTTTAAACTAATTTCTATCTCTTCTATGAATTATCTTTTTGTTCAACTTCTTTAGTTTTTAATTATTATGTGTTAATGCCTTTGTAAATCACTTTGTGTCTGAAATGTGCTAAATAAACTATTTCAACATGACTATGGTGCCCACATAATGCCAGTAATGTATGCAGAGCGCACAGTATATTCTAAACTTCTCACCATGGAAACCGTCTCCTCTGTGACGAGCTTTAGGACATCGATGACAGAGATGTACCCCAACCTCTTAGCGATGGACAGCGCTGACGTCCCATTCTGACGGACAGAGAGGAGCACATGGATCAGAGGTCTGAACAACAACACTTTATGAATGGTTTTGCAGGTGTGAGGTGTGTTCAGGCTCACGGTTGTGGTCTCGTTGGGCTGAGCGCCGTGCTTCAGCAGCAGCGTCACAATGTCTGTGTGTCCCTGCTGCGCCGCCTGGTGCAGAGGAGTGTAATTCAGCTGGAAAACAGAAAACATTTGTTCTTACTCGTACAAATAGTTCTACAGATACATCTTTGAAAGTTCTGTTATACAGCGTATACAGTCATAACAAAGCAATTTAAAACCACTATCAGTATAATGGACAAATGTTATCTAATTATAGCTGAGCTAAATAGTTGATCAACAGAAAATGAATGAGCAACAATTGAAATATTTGTCTCAGTCATTTTTTAGGCAGAAATCACCAGGTTCTAGCTTTTAAAATGTACAAATTTGCTGGTTTTCTTGGTGGTCTACGATGACAAAATGAATTTCTTTGGTTTCCGACGCTTAGTCAGACCAAACAAGTATTTAAATATGTCAGCTTGTGCTCTAAAGTCTTGTGATGAACATGTTTCACTATTTTAATCCAGAAATCTGTTATGATCCAGATGTATTGTGTTAAGCTACACATGCCACGTTTAAAGTTATTACAGAAAAATTAGATGCCTAATTATTTTTTATTACTGAAATAAAATCAATCTGCTTATCAATAATAAAAACATTTGAGGTGTTGACATACATCTAACCTTACTCATTCCGATTCGAAGCTTGTGAAATGTGCCTCCAATGCCAGTACATTAAACTTTAGAGGTAATATCCTCTCGCTCCTATAAATCATTGTTAATAGCTTTCTCCGGGGAGAACCCTGCAAAACTGTTAACTGTGTAATGTAGTGTAATCGTGTTTCCTGAGGAGTGAATCAGAGAGTATGTACACGGTGACGGCGTGACTCATGCCCTGACTCATTTAGTTGTAGTTTTGTCTGAAACCAGAGGGAGGCACTCACCCTTGTTTTGCTGTTGACGTTGGCTTGTTGCTGCAGGAGGAACTTCACCATCTTGATGTTGCCATAGTGACACGCTACATGGAGAGGGGTGTAGCCCATCTGACCGAGAGAGAGAGAGAGAGAGAGAGAGAAAGTAAAATTCCCAGCAGTCACATAACTTTTGTGTCTTAGTGATCTTTTAATCTGAATACATTATGTAGATCTGATCCTAGAACAGTTCATGAATATTGCATTATCTGATGGTTCAAATCAACGCTGTAAAATCACTTTGAGAACCAAGCAGTAAGTCTGCAATTAGGACATTAACAAGTAAGGATGCAATCATCTCTGGTGTATGGAATTGGTACAATAATAATAACAATATAAGTAATAAAAAGTGTTTGAGATTATGATACATTCCAATACAAGAGCGCCTATTTATCACACATTTATTTCTTAAAAGGTGAGTTTGATTTGTAATTTTAAAATGGACAGCAGTCTCTGAACTTTTCCTCATAAATTATATTCCGCTACTTCTATTTCTACTCCACTATAGCTTCAGAAAACTATATCAGCAAACAAATTGTGATGCATTTTTATGGATAAAAATCCCTTGTTGAAATTCCTGAGCTCCAGAACACTATGTAATAGTAAAACCCTCACCGTTACCAGCTGCAACAGTAAAGTACATCTATAAGAACAATTCAGAGAGATGCTCTGAAGATTAAAAACCTCAAGAGTCTGCATTGTTTTTATGGTAACGTGACCCCCTGCTATGAGAACATGCAGCTATTTATGCTACAGCACTTAGTCACTATCTGCTATAGCTCAAAGTGGATAGCACGAGTTTCTACCCTGATAACTGAGCAACAGCTTCTCACGAGACTAAAAAGGTCTTACCCGCGTGGCTGCGTAGACTGAAGCCCCCTGTTTCACCAAAATATCTGCAATGCCAACATGTCCTTCCTGTGCCACCAGATGGAGCGGGGTTAATCCGCTCTGTGGGAACAAGATTCAGAAGACAAAGGTCAAACACAGAAAATCAAGCTCAAGTTAAATATAACTTTCAGTTTGAATGAACCTCGTCCTTTAATCAGCTTTGTGTTTCTTGCCTTGTTTCCGAGGTTGACGTTGGCCTGTTTGGAGATGAGCAGTGAGACCATGTCTGGCCGGCCTTCCTGCGAGGCCAGGTGGAGAGGTGTGACTCCCTGCAGGGACTCGGCATTGGCCGAAGCTCCGTACTGCAGCAGGCTGTTTGCCACCTCCACCTGGTTCTGCTTTGATGCTATGTGGAGGGCAGTGTAGCCATTCTGCAGAACAGACAGGCATTGCGATTAGCAAAATATGTGCATGCATGGATACTGGGCCATTCAGCATGATCTATGTGTAAATGTGTCTCTCTTTCTTGTTTTACCCTGGCTGCACTATGAGGGGACCCTCCTTTGCTGACAAGCAAGTTGACAACATCCAGGTTGTTGTGATGAACGGCAACATGCAGCGGAGTCAGTCCATTCTGGAAAACAGAATCACAAGTTCATTAGATTGAAGGTAAAGCAAACAATGCTTGATTTGGATTTTGCATCTTTCTTCCATACAGCCTTAATGATCCCTTACCTTCCCAGCAGCATTAGGGTTGGCTCCTCTTTCCAACAACAGCTCTGCTACATCCACCTTGCCGTATTTGGACGCCACATGGAGTGGAGTGAAGCCTTTCTACAGATGCATCAAGGAAGTGGGAACATTATTAGGTTGTAAGTTGCAGCTGTTGTAGCTGACAGTGTTAAGACAGATGTTGTGCAGTGAAGGATGAGCACTCAGGTTTTACCTTGGTCATCTTGGTCTGCTGAGCCTCCATGTCCAGCAGGATGCGTACGGTTTGTACGTGACCTTCCCGCGCCGCGATGTGTAGGGGTGTGTGGCCTGCTGTGGTGGTGGAGTTGGGGTTGGCTTTGTGCTCCAGCAGCAGCTTCACTATCTCCTTGTGGCCCATTCGAGAGGAACAATGCAGAGGGGTTTGGTCATCCTGGACAACAAGGAGAGAGTAGTATTGAGGGACAACATAAAAGGCACTGCATGAAAACCCAGCAGTAAAATGCTCTACTGACTTAAGTTGAATTTTCTCTGCTTCTCCTCCATGACCTTAACTTGTTGCATTAATGTAAAATGATGCTTTGTTGTGTAGGAAGGAAATTAGCATGATCAGGAATGAGTTTCTGAGAACCAAAGCTTCAAATATCCAAATTAATGTTTAAATGTTTCACATGGAGACTATTTGATCTTTGTCTACATGAATCTCCATGTACGAGTACACAATATGGCAATTGTTCTTTACGGTTTGACATTTCTACCTTGGCCTTGGCGTCCACTGGTGCCGAGTTCTCCAGTAAAAACTCTGCCACCTCATGGTGTCCTGCCCGAGATGCCATATGAAGAGGAGTCTCCACTTTCTGATCGTGCACAGAAAGAGAAAACACTCAGATGTAACACTGTTTTTAATAACAACACAATGAGTGCAGGGGGGGGAGTTGGTTGTCTGCGCTGCTTTAGAATAAAACTCACCACGTTGGAGGCATTAGGGGAAGCTCCTTTCTGCAGCAGGATCTTCACAACATTGAGGTGACCCATAAAGGATGCCACATGCAAGGGTGTCAGGCCAGACTGAGAGAGCAGAGAAGAGGAAGATTACAAATGGTCTTGCATTCCAACCCTATTCAATATATTGATCAGTGAGGTGTTTGTGAAGCCCTTTGTAATGTTCTCACCTCCGTCACAGCCTCTATTGATGCAGATTGTTTGAGCAGGAGATCCATCACACGCATGTGGTTCTTTTTACAAGCAATATGCAAAGGAGTAAAGCCATTCTGTAGAAAATAAAGGATATATTAGTATACCTAAAATTACAAAAAGCAAGTTTGCAATGTCTTGCTAAATTGACTCTGTTTTCAGGTTCCTGTGCATGTGTCACTGACCAATGCCCGAGAGTTGGGTTTGGCCCCTTTGTCCAACAGTACTTTGGCCATGCGGTGGTGGCCGCAGTGTGCCGCCACGTGCAGAGGGGTGAGGTGGTCCAGTGTGATATCATCAATCTCTGCGTTGTACTGCAGGAGCTGCTTGATGCAGTCCATGTGGTCCCCCTGTGCTGCCATGTGGATTGGAGACAGACCATTCTGCAACAAAAAAAAAGGAACAATATTTGAAGACTTTTTCTTGGAAAACAGGAAACAACTTGTAGTAAAAACAAACTAGAAAATCAAGAAGCAGAGAGTAATCTATGGATGTGTTTGACTATGTATCGCATACTATCCTTTAAATACTGTACAAACTCAATGATTTGAGCTCCTTTTCAGCACAGATGGTGTTCATTTAATTTCAAAGTGAAGTGAAGAATTGTCTTTCCTTGTATTCGGGTGCATTACCTTGGTCTTTGCTTGTATGGGGGCTCCGTGGTCCAGCAGGATCTCTATAATCCTCACGTGACCGTTCCTGGATGCACAGTGCAGAGGAGTCAGCTCGTCCTGAAGAGAGAGGATTGTTAATGATTTAGTTAATGATCCATCAAATTAGAGACTGTGAGGGAACCAAATATGTTATAAGACACTGCACCTTGGTCTTGGCATCAATCTGAGCCCCTCTGTCGAGCAGGAGTCGGACCATGATCACATTCCCCCGCCGGGCTGCAATGTGCAGAGGAGTGATGCCGTTCTGCAGAGAGAAACAGAGGCACTTAGACAGGCACACACAAAAGGACAACAGACAGCAAGGACAGAGATTAACCTTCCAACCACATCGATTATTCCCTACCTTTGGGGTGAAGTTGACATTGGCTCCTCTATTGAGCAGCAGCTGAGCTACGTTCAAGTTTTCATAGTGTGCAGCAATGTGGAGGGGCGTGAATCCAGTCTGCAGGGGAACATCGGGGAGAGAACATGTACCCGTTAGCTTTGCATTTTAATTAAAAACTGCTGAGGACAAGGGCTTCAGGACCGGCCAACATAATACATACATTTTTTTATTACGTAGATTAATTTCAAGATCACACTTATTTTTATTTTACATCTAAATAAACAAAGCATTAACACATCTTTGCATCAAGATGACACTTGAAAAAACACTTTAACACCTTAAAGAGCATGCACTTTAAACATCAATCGATGTGGTGCATGTACTGAACATGTCCACTCATCTCTGTACCCATGCATGCACACACACGTATCTATACCTTGCTGAGTACATCAGGATTGGGGTCATTCTGCAGGAGCACTGCGGCTGTGCGAGTATCGTCGTTGCGTGCTGCAATGTGCAGCGCAGGGAGGCGGACCTTTCCTTTGGTGCCGTAGTTGATGAGCAGGGCTACGACATTCTCATGTCCCTGCTGAAGAGCCACGGCGAGAGGAGTGAATCCATCCTGCAGCGCACAGAAGAAATAGTACGACTAATTGACTCATGGAGAGAAAATGAGAGAAGAGTAAATACAGAGAGCTCATGAGAACAAAACAATGAAAACACAGCGATTTCTAGATCAGCAACAATGGGGGGTTGAGGAGTTCGGAGATTACTCTTTGACAAACGTCTCACGGCTCCTTAATCTTTAGTACCTCAGTTGGAATGCTCTGATTGGCTCCGTTCTCCAGAAGAAACTTCACAACCTCTAGATGGTTTTCTTGTGCAGCCATGTAGAGTGGAGTAAAACCCTTCTGTCTCAGAAAGACGCACAACAGACACCCGCACACAAACACACACAGCAGCAGCAGGAGACACACGCACAGCAAAAGAAAGACAGGAAGACGGTCACAGATGCACGCACAAGGATGTACAGAGACAGGAACACCAAGATACAGATATATATAGGTACAAATACACTTGTTAACAGATGGGATTGCGGTGGCTGAGTTCACATGTTAGGTACTGAGGAGCCTCAGCGTGTCCTGGGATCTCCGCAGTGAGAGCCGCACTCACCTGTGACTGAGCGTTGACATTGGCCCCGTAGTTAACCAGCTCTGTGACCACCTGCTCCTGCCCCGCCAGGGCTGCAATGTGCAGGGCCGTGTTCCCTTTCTGTTTAAACACAGACACACCCACACATCATACCGAGCACTAACAAAGATCACAGGTGAAATCCCACATGTGTAATCAAAGGGAATAAGGTTTATGCAGATCTTTAAATATGTACACTGCCCAGCCAAAAAAAAGGTCACAAGCCTGTGGGGGCAGTGCTATGATCTGGGGTTGCTGCAGTTGGTCTGGTCTAGGTTCAGCAATGTGCCCAAAGAATGAGGTCAGCTGAATACCTGACTATACTGAAGGACCAGGTTATTCCATCAATGGATTCTTTCTTCCCTGATGGCACGGGCATGTTCCAAGATGACAATGCCAGGATCCATCGGGCTCAAATTGTGAAAGAGTGGTTCAGGGAGCATGATACATCACTTTCACACATGGATTGGCCCCCACAGAGTCCAGACCTGAACCCAATTGGGAATCTTTGGGATGTGCTGGAGAAGACTTTGCGCAGTGATCCGAATCTCCCGTCATCAATACAAGATCTTGGCAAAAAATTTATGCAATACAGAAATAAATGTTGTGACATTGCAGAAGCTTGCTGGAAACGATGCCACAGCGAATGCGTGCCGTAATCAAAGCTAAAGGCGGTGACTTTTTTTGGGCCAGGCAGTGTATATTAAGTTACTTTCAATGAGAAAAGGAACATGTGCGTCTGAGAAAACCTACATGCGAGTAATTTCCTGAGGAATTACAAGTGTTGCTGTGGATTTGTACCTTTGTGGTGGTCTCCAGCACGATCCCATTGTGGAGTAGCTCCAGCACCATTTTAACGTGGCCTTCTTTCGAGGCCAGATGCAGCCCGTTGAGCCCATTCTGAGTGAGAGAGCAGAATAGACCTCATACTGAATGGTCCTCAACACACTATGAACACATATTTCCTTATATAAAAAGAAATTACCACACATAAACACATGTAGACCATGCCAACTGGTTATTTTTTTAACACAGTGACTACAGCACTCACAAATGAAAGCAAGCAAAAACACTAGTTACATACTTACACTGGACACCACGCATGCAGTACTCTCAGAATCAAAGTGGTCATTAGCAGAAACAATGTCTACAGGGATGAAAATCAGGATGTGAACATTTTCTTTTGATTAATGATAGTGAGGGGAGGAGGAGGAGGAGAAAGGGGAGGACGGGAGGAGGATGGCAGGCCGCTGGTCTCGTGGCTGGGAAGAATACGAGCCGTGTGGGATAGGTCTGACCTCACACAGCCTTCCTTCAGCCGCACAGGACATGTGAGGTTGGACCTTTCCCACACCACTGATATTATTCCTTTGAGTGGGGAGACCACAGCACACCATCACTCTACTGCAGACAGAGGAGAGACGGAGGTGAGGGAGGGAGGTAAAAAAGAAAGAATAAAAGGGAGGCGAGTTAGAAAAAACCAACAGAGGAAGAGGATAGAGGAGAGGAGAAGCTGTTAGGGGATAGAAGAGGAGGGAAAACTTAAGAACGGGAGTGCAGGAATGAGGCAGTGTGCTGTTTCCACTCAGACAGGAAACACAGCCTCCGCCTGACTCCCATCAGACAATGATCTCACCAGTTCAAGTGATAATCTACAAAAAAATGTTTTACAAATTCAAAAAGGTGAATAAAAGTGTCTACTCAGCTTATCAGTAGAGATTCACCTCAGACTTTAGTTAATAAGGAAAAGGGTAAAGCACATTTAGTGTCCAATTATTGTATTAAACCCACTATTTGTTTGTTTTTAGAAACATAATAATGTACCTGATTGATTCTTGAGTGCATTTTCAATGGTTGAAGTCGCTTTGGGTAAAGGTGTCAGCTCAATAAAATGTAATTTAATTTAAGGATATTGCCTGACTTTGCTGCAATTACACACTAAAGCTTGACTAAAAGCAATATATACAGTAGATTTAGCATGAAATGTTGATTTTTGTATCGGAAACAGAAAGCTGTATTCAAATAGAAATCACACACGTTGGGGGATTTAGGTGAAAAACTGCAAGACAATGGGTGTGCAGTGGTGTCTCATAGTGCTAGTTAAGCCAGAATGTTGGAGATTATCACTTTAACTCAAACACAGTTAACACCAAACAGTGACAATTACAATTAATATCAACAAAAATGAAATAAAAAAGTGAAATTCAGGAACATTAATCTTATACCTTCTTGTATCAGCCTGTAATTTCTGCATGTCATTATATTTTAATCCATGGGGTGTCTCCCTTCATCAGATTCAAGGAGTTTGCCAGTAAAGGCCACCGTACAGTGTCACCTTACAAGAATAAATCTGTTGTTATGTGGGGTCTGTTATGGAGCCCCAATAATAGGCTTTATAGAAGTCCTGACAGAAGCATTACCAGCTATAATTACAAAGTGTCGAGGACCGCGTAAGGGATAGGGAAGGGAAACCTGACTAAATTAGATTAATGAGGCCGAGGAATCTTTTACGCATGCAAGTTTCAGTAGCCCGAGGACCGCAGTCCCCACTAACGCTGCCTCTTCCTGGGGACAACCGTCAGAGTAAAGGAGGCAGGATGGAAGACACAAGGCAAAGGAGAAGCCCCTGCCCCAGTTATCAGCTTCCCTGGAGACCCTGTGAGCTCCACCTGTCACCTTCAGCCAATGATTAAAAGTCCACCTGAGCATGCACACACAGAACGACTGAGGGAACAGGCACAGAACAGCACAGGGATCAAGACACATCATGCACACCAAACACATTTATAAAGAAATAATAATACAACAATATGGTGGTGCACATGGACGATATCCAAGCAGAGCAAAACATCTTTATGAATCCCAAATGAAACTATGTTATTGTGTTGTATAATGAACTTTTTATTTAATGATCACCTCCTGAATTTGTATTTAATATCTTAGAAAGTAGACAGGGGTGACTAAATCCTGGCAGGATGTTGGCAAACAAATACTCATAAATATTATATTCTTGCAACTAAAACGCAATACAATTGAAGATCAGTTTTATCGTCAATTAAAACAAGAATGGATTCTGGAGTAGTGATAACATTAAAAAGCTTGCAGGTACACGAGTTTGCATCAGAAGCTTTTACTTCGAGAAACTTAAACTGGGGAATTTGCAGCTCTCTCACCTGATTGGCTGTGTTTATATCAATGCCGTTTTTGATATGGTCCAGGGCCTTGTCCAGGTTGCCAGAACGGGCCGCTCGGAGAAAACTGTTGCCAGCATCTGCCTGCAAGCGTAACAGAGAGAGAGGAAAAGAGAGGAAGGGGATACGGGATATAAGAGGAAGTGAGAGACACATAAAGTAGAGGAGTAGAGAGGGAAAATGGAGAGGGAGACAGAGTTTGGTTAATGTTTGTTTTAGGGACATTTAAAGAAACCATTCGTAATCCATCAGTTTTCCTCTCATGTCCCTCCGCCCTTGTGATTTTGGACAGTGCAGACATCTGCACTTTGAAATGTGTTTGTTTAGGGTGTGATGGGGGGTTGAAGTATTGGAGTGAAAACCTTCTTGGCCTTCAAAACCTCTCAAAATGCATCCACAAGTGTGTAATCTGGGATACGGCATCTTTGATAACTCAGACAGATCGTTGAGTTTCTGTTGTTTCCAGCCAACTCTTGGCTCTTCGTTTGGACTCTAAGCTTATGTGTGTGTGAATGAAAGAGAAGAAAAGAGACACAAGGTGCACAGAGAAAGGACAGAGAGGGAAGAGGAGAGAGAGAGAGGGCTCGGTGATCCCGACTCACGGGCCGGCACATGGCACGTCTAGTGTTTTTGTCTGTGGGCTTCATGCCTCTCCCAGGCAGGCTGGGGTGCTTCTGAAACAGGATCACTCATGCGGCACAGGGGGAGAGCGAGGGAGAGCATGGGAGAAGAGGCGAAGCGCCAGAGACAGAGGGAAAACCACAGGGAGAAGCTCGACTGCGGCAAACAGGACACTTTTTCTATTTCATTTACATAATCTCCTCTCTCTCCTTGCCCATCCCCTCTCTCCATCCAACCAGCAATCTCAACACTGCTGCTCATCAGCTGTCCATTCATTCAGTATATGCTCTCACACAGAGGCAGAGAATAAATGTGTGTATTAACCTCATTTTCCAATCCAAAACAACATCACAGAGTTCTTCCAACGCAGACTCAAGTAGCTTTCCCAACTTTATAAGCAGTTCTTTAGGCTTTGCTGCCTATTGTTGTGACAGGGTTGTTGGTGCACTTCTGACAAAGATGGAGTGACCGTGAGTAAAAAGGGAAAGGATCCACATGCCTGAAATTGAGTCATAGCAACAAATGACACAACACACCCTCAGCATGACACCAATGGCACAGCGCTGTGCAGAGAGAGGGGTCACTTTAAAGAAGGCATGGGCCATGTTGGCAGGGGAACAGAACACTTTAAAAGGAAGGTTTCTTCCAGCTGATTGAGGAAGCAAAGCGGTTACTGACTAGATTATCTGTATGCAAATATAAAGTGTATACTATCAGATGAACCTGGTGAAGGTTGGAGTATCCTGTGTGTAAAAATACATCCAGGACACTAGCTTATCTGAGCATTTTGCCTCACTGTCACTGTCATTCTCTCCTAAAGATGTTTTTGTTTTAAGCTTTGCTCACAGAAAACTGAGAGGCATACTACTCTAAAGTACACCCCCTCTGAGTCACACTCACACCACATGCTGACAGGCATTAGGGATTCCCACACACACAAAAGAAACGCTGGGTGTACTGTAAAGCAAAACAAATGTATTCACAAAAGTATGACATTAAAACAATTGCTTTTATAAGAACATACAGTTCAGAATAATAATATATAAACACTCTAGAGCTTGGTCTGTACAGTGTCTCAGTTACTCACAGTTGCCAAGCTGTCTTGGTTGGCCATGTTCTCCCACTTCCACCTGTCTTACTCCCCTGACTCTCACTTTGAAGAAAACTCACACACTTCCTCCTTGGCCTTTAGACTTCTGTAACGCCAAAAACTGACCCCAGTACACCTGCCATCCTTTGCACAGACACACCCACAGACACACCTGTCACTGGAGTTACAATCACCCTACTGAGAAAGCACTGTTTCAGCAAATCTTTGGGATGTTTGGTTGGAAAACTCCAAGCTGTGTTGTGTTTACTACAAGTGCTTTCCACTGTTAAAACCTCCTTCTCTAAATACTGAAGGAGACAATACATTCAAATGATCAAAGTAAGACATGACAGCTTTGTATCCTTTTATGCAGGTATATAATCCCCACACAGCAACCATGACCCATGCAGTGGAGTGTGGATTGTTTGCCGACCCTGCCATGGAGACACAAGAAAAATCCTTTCATAGAAAGTAGCAGCAAATACAGCTGATGCAAAAACACACACAACCTGACAGAATATACATGGTCCTAGCTGCACGGTAAAACCATGGTGACCCTGACATGAGGCCCCTTTGGTGGATTCCCAGCCCCCCAGACTCAGCTCACTGCCCCCAAGATACTGCCTGCTGAAGTTTACGAGACTTCAGAGACTCACTCGAAAATCCCCCAGAAAGACTCCACTTAGATGTGTGCTAACAGCTGATCTCCTGGTAGTCAGTGCTGCCTGTTTCTGTGAGTGTCTGCTTGCGTCATGGAGTGAGTTTGTGCTGTTTTGAGATAAGGATGCATAGGAACCACACCCTATCACTATCAGTGGCAAAAACGGGTACAGGGGGGAGGTACAAGGAGCAGCCTAAAAATATTCTGTGGTAGCTCCACTGCTGCATCTTGCCGAACGATTAAGATGAATGTGTCCCTCTCTGATTATTCCTATAGAGAGCCGACGAGCTTCAGGGCTCCGGGTCTACGCAGGAGCACATTTATCATTCTGTTTGGAGCAATGAAACGGACAATAATGTGCTCGGCAGCTCCATGGTTAACATCAGTGATATCAACACACTGTCCTGTACCGTGCATGAAGCTGTCCTCGGGGTACGACAGTGCAAGGCTCCTAATAATGAGACTCAGAATTACCAAGTCAAATCATTCCCCTATCTCATCCCCAAAAAAATCCTCTGCCCTGAACTCCCCTCTCCCCGTCTTCAGCTCAGCTTTTCTTTCCGGTTGCCTTTCTTCCCTTCTCCATCCCTTTGCTTCTTACATTTCACTCTCCCCCCTTTCTCCCCCCTCCTCGCTTGCCTCCTCTGCTGGTGCTGCAGCAGACAGAATGACATCACCGCCTCGCTGGTGGACTGCAGTGTTCGGAAACTCAACGTACGTGTGCGTATGTATGCACGAGGCGGCACGCTGAAATCCCCATCCTCTGCAATGCAAGACCTACAGAATCATCGTTTTCACAGGGGATCGATTGTCTGTGTATGTGCGACAATTCTGAATGGAATCAGATTGGATGTGTGTGTGTGTGTGTGTGTGTGTGTGTGTGTGTGTGTGTGTGTGTGTGTGTGTATGTATGCGTGTGAGAGGGGGAGAAATGAGACAATGCGAGGCATGAATGGGATTGTAGAAAGTCTCCCACGGTTTTAAAACTGTGTTTGTGATGTATTTATAAAGAAGATGAGGATTTGGGAACACACTGTTCTGCATCCACAGTGAGTTTGTGGCTATTATAACTTTGAGGTGCTATGTTTTATCTGAAGTAAATCATTACCTCCATTCATCTTTTTCTGCAGTGGCTACTTGCTGCCATGCACACTGTGGCAGGATTTCTTACAGATCATTTAATGCTCTATTGGACTGGGAGAAATCTCAGCAACAGAGCATTCATTTAGCTCTATCATTGTGTCTCTTTATTATGATTTCAGCAAATGTGTTCCTCAAAAGGCAATGACTTTCCATTTCTAGCTCAATGGATTGTTACTAAATAACATACATGTAAGATAATAACCATTATAAAGTTGTAGAGGCGTGACAGAGTTTAGCTCCCGCATTAGAACTTAAACCTATATCTAAACAGGTCTCATTGAGACAAACGTTTTGGATTTGGAACATCATCACCTCAAGAGAAGCATTTCTATAAGAATAACCATACAACACACAGGCACAGTCTCACACACACACACACACACACACACACACACACACACACACACACACACACACACACACACAAACACACACACACACACACACACACACCCCCCAACAACAACGACAACAATCTGCAGACACAGCGCCAGGTGCAAATCATAAATATTTTAAGTCCTACCACAGCTATTTGTGCAGCCAGCAGAAAGGTGAAAATAAGGTGCCTACGTATGTTCAGCATGTCATCAGTCCTGCTTCACTTGCAATAATTCGCCTGAGCTTTAAACAACACAAATCCTGCAAACACACCCAAACCTCTGGATAATGTCTGCTGTATTTCCCCCCTGCCAAACTCAATACCTTTATGTATTTAAACAAACAGAACGACTGGACGGTTTATATACGTTTTAGGGGAGCACTGAACAGCGGATATGGAAATTACTGCAGAGTGCTTAAACAGACATTTTATCACCCGATTTCTGCTGACTTGCACTTCTCCTTGAAATTGATTTTTCTTCTTTCTGCTCTTTTTTTTTTTCTTCTTCTTTGGCCTTCATCTGTGCCTTCATCTCTCAGAAGCATCCATTGTTTCCGGCTACAGAGAGTAAGTGAATAGTTAGTGGACTGAGGCCCCTGGGACCCATCGGTATTGGACACATTTACAGGAAGCTAGTAAGCGGGCACCGGGATATAGCCGCTATGTTCTCCCACTCAACTCTGGCTGTCTGTATGTAAATCTCTGCTTCTATTCCCTCTATGTGGCAAAGCGTCTTGTCCCATTTTTTACTATTTACTTTCTCACACTCCCAGCCCCCCCCCCCCCCACCCCTCTGTATCCCACTGTTTGTCCCTGCCGTACTCATTGATTGTCTCTTTATATCTGGCCCTGCCTCAGCCTCCGCGCCTGTAGATGAGATTGTCATGGTTAGTGTGATCTTTTGTGGCGGGACAATGAGGGTGAAACCCATAAGGAGGAGATAGGGTTTGGAACCTATGGAGGAGAGGATCAAGATATGGTAAACATCCTGTGTTCAACTGCACAGTTATTATACAGAATATCACTATCTGGAGGGAAAATATAGCAAGTCTAGAAATTAGACAGATCTGTATTCTGTCAAATTAAAGTCTAACACTGTAAAAGAACATATTTAAACGTCCCTGCACTCAGTATCTTACCTGCAATGTTACTTAAACAATTCTTCAGATAAGCAGCTGCTGAAAAAGCAAATTGAATGCTTAAAAGGTTTGTGAGTTCTGTTTTTCACAGAACTGGAAAGTATTTTTTATCTCTACAAGTACTGCAAGTGAACATTAGTAGTCTAATCTCTCTTGAATGTTTCTATTTTATGCCGTACACTACAACTACACTACAATTCAGAGTGAACATTTTGACACCATAAGTTACTACTCAAGATTTAACCAACAAAACTTGTAAACAGTGAAATTTTGTTATAAATTAAAGTATCCTAGTATCTAACCCTACCCAGCTCCATGTTGACCATTAAAATGTTGTTTTTCTGTTAACACTTAGATAGATTAATCGAATTACTACGTACAATTTGCATATCATGACCTAAAAACCTAATTCTGCACAATGAATACTGTAACTTTTACTTTAGGTACTTTCAGTATGATACGTCATACTTTAATAGATGATTTTGAATACATAACTTTACTTGAAGCAACATTTTTAAACCGCTGCATTGTTACTTTTACTCTATAAAAGGACTCAAATACTTGATCTACTACTGCTTGCTGTTTTTTGCAGTTACAAGTTTGTTTAGGCTTTGATCAGTGGTCACTTTTATGGTCTATTTACTTGCAACTGTGTGAAAGTGAAAGAAAAACCAACTACTGATAACAAAAATGACTATTTCACCCGCAGACAGATGAAGCACAAACACGATAAGCTACATTTCTACAAGTTGCATGATCTCTACACCTCCATTTTCCCGAGGTTATCTGTGGTTGACACAAAATTAGCCCTCGCACACATCCAAGCAGCGGGGCCTTGTGGGTGTACGCCATGATCTGCCATTACCTCCGCAGCCTCAGTAGATTAAATAGTCTATAGTCTTCAGTGAAGCCACACTGAAAGAATCTCATTAATTGACCCACTAATCAGTTTACTGACCTCCAGTTTACTTACCACAGCTAATCCTGGTTGACATCATACAATCTGAACATCAAACAGAGGAACAAATGAGGTCAAAAGACAAGATTAAGGAGCAAAACCTGAACACGACACACACCCACATGTATACGCACTTACACTAATCTTGGAGGCACATGCATCACAACCCTCAAAGAAACTCCCAGGCGGTCAAACTCCCTCATATGTTGCCATGGGAGGCTCAGTTTGATCAGGACAGGCTATGTTTAGGGCTGTAAGCAAAGATTTACTATGTGTTTTTAAAACCCCATCATTCCTTTAGAGCTTAATTTAAAACCATAATAAGTTAATCACAAGTTTCACAAATGTCTTATCAATTTCTCATTAAGCAGTACCAATGTTTACATCTCCATGACCTGCATCTCCTTTTCTCCCTGCCTCTCTTTTTCTATGTCATTGTCACGACTAAGATGAGGGCATATTCAGGAATGAAAACAAAAACAAGCTTTGAAAGTGAAGCAGCGGAGAAGTCTGCACAACAAGCTCATGTGGAAGCACTGAGATAAAACAAAAGGTACTTAGCGAACAGAAAACAAACCGAGAGAGGCGTGTGCTGAATAAGAAAAAGAGTTTGTGCAAAAAGTAAACATCAATATTCATGTGGAAGAGACAAAGTAAATAATAATGGATTTTAAAAATTGGAACAAAGCCAGTGACTAAAAATGAGCCTATTACTTTCTGACGTTAAAGACAGGGCACATTGGCAGGTGCATTACGTCTGAAAAATGCAACCACTGAAGATAAAACATTTCAAAATAAGACAGCACAATAATAAGAGTGGTAAAAAAGCGTACAGGTGGAAAAAGAGGATTTAAAAGGGAAGGAGAGAGGGACAGAAGAAGGGATGAAGTTAGAAAAAGGAGGAGGAAGGTGAAGAGGAGACGGAGAGAGATGGTGGTACTCACTCCAAAAGTGACGGTCTTGACTGGCATGCCTGTTGGCCCTCCACTCTCTCTTTCTTACGTTTTCGGTTTCTCTCAAACTCACAGCTGTCTTTTCTGTTGCCCCCTGCGAGTTCTGTTGTACAGGGCACGCAGACCCCCGTCCAACGTAAACACGGACACACACACACACACTTGAGTAAGCATGGTGGGTGGAGAGTCTGGGGAGGGTGGGGGTCGAGGGGACGGGGGGGCCCAGGGGTTTATCTCTGGAGGAATGCTGCTTGTATCTAAAGACGCACATTTCACACACAGTCAAAAACAAATGGGTACGCTCGGTTTCCTGACGGTGTCCTGGCTCATGTTTGCTTTTCCCCCATTACTTTATTTTCTTGCCTCAAACTTAGTTTTTACCCTCTTTCAGCTCCCTCTTTTCCTACCCTTCTCCTATCCTCCCTCAAACTCTATATTCTGCCTCTCCAGCTCATCTATCCTTTCCACCTTTCACGTTTTGTTGCACCCCAATCACTCTGCGTCACCCCAACTTTATCCCTCCTTTCTCCTGTCCCTTCTTCCCCACACGTCACGCCCTTCTGTGTCTCCTGTATGTTTTCTGACAGCCAGACAATCATTTTTTTTCAAGGACCAGGCAATACCAGAATGGCGTAGTTACTGTGGAGAATGGGTGTGTTTTTCAGAGCGGCTCTGTTTCAGTCTGTGAGGTGACTTACAGTGACAAAGCGCATGGCGGGGGGGTTGCTGCCACCGCCCCGTGACAATGGGCCAGACACATGGGGTGGGGGGAGCACGGAGGGGCCAGCCTCTCAAAAGGCCCTGCCTCTTTTAATAAAGCGTCCGTCATTCCCTGCTTGAAAAGGCCTCCTTTTCTCTACCTCTCCCCTCCTCTCTCCCTCTCCTGGCTAAATGCTGGGAAAAGCACATCGCTGCCAAAACCATGCAGAGAGATAAATGCTTGTAGAAGAGGGGAAGGAGGGGGCGATTTTAGAGAAGGGTACGCACTTCTCAGTGCCACTGGACCGTGACCTGGGCAAAAACATCACGTGGGATCTTGTCCACGGTATTGCGTTTGGACAGTGATGGGAGCTCCACTGCCAAGGAATGTGGGGCAGGGGACTGCAGACACTAATGTCCATGAAGTCATGACAAATTATCCTGTGGTCTTCAACCAAAAGAGGACTGAAACTCTTCCCCTCTGACATGAAGCTCCTCTGGCTCAGCCTGCAGAGAGTCTCTGTGCTCATCTGAGGAGAAGAAAGGTCCTCATGATAAGACCTCCTTAAGGTGTGGCAGAATCAAGAGTGATGACGAAGGTTAACTCTGGAGGTGTCCAATGCCAACGACTTCAAGTTAAAGTCTCCCTGGTCTTTCTTTTTTCAACTTTGCTTCTAGTTCTTACATTTACCTGCACAGTGAGAAAAGTGCTGAGTTCAACGCATGATTTTGTGTCTTGGCGACAAGTTTGTGCAGCAATTTGTGACCAAAGTTTTTCATGAAAAAAGTGTGAAACTGGAAGTGTACAATGCACTGAGAAGGGACTAATAATAATTGAATATATAATAAAGGAATGTGCTTATAGAAACATTTCAAATGACCTAAAAGTAGAAGAGTGCAATCAGTACAAGATTTCTTTTGATGTTTTTTTGGGTAGAAAAACAAACGACAAATCCTTTAAAGCATAGTATTTGTTGGTGTTTGGAGGGGGATCTTTAAGTGCGTGACACCGCAACCCTCTGATGCAAAACCTAACAAGCTACTGGCTTGTGTGCAGAGATGCATTGTGGTATATGTCAGGAGTCTCACTGACTGACTGAGTAACTGGTTAAGGGAGGTTGCAGGTCATTATAAAGCGTAGGCCACACTCTGGTTTTGTGCCAGGGTTGATTTAGGTTTGGGATAGACGTGCCCTCTGCACTCTGTATGGAGCCCCTCTTGTTGGCAGGATAAAGGGCTACAGATGTCCACGTGTGCTGCTTGTGGTGGTTTATTGCCCGTGTCCCAATGTCTCAGGGGACGGAAAAATAGAGTTGAAAAAGTGGGGGAGGATTTAACACAAACACTGATGGTGTGTGAGCTGTCTTTCTTTAACCCGTCACACTTTTAGCAGTTGACTGGTAAGAAACACACACACACATGCTGCCTGACATCCCACAGATTAGACTGCTATAAATTAACAGTTAAAGGAAAAAGAGAAATCTAAACACCTCCATCACTGGCTGCAGTGAACACATTTTCTGTGTGAAAACAAGTTAGGGATCATGTCCATTTTGTTGTAATACTTAAGAAGGTTTATCAGCTTCTTGTGCATCTTAGCCTACAGGACGGGGTCTTCCAAACTAGTATCTGGAGAAAATTCAATTATAGGAAATACATGGAAGATGACACAATATCCAAGCCAACGGATGGAGTGGTGGCAAATCAGCATCAGGGACTGAAGTAAAATTAATTTTGAGAAAGGAAAACATATTCAATATTTTATAAAATGTACTTTAGGCTTCAGTGGAAGATTGTAGAATCTCAATCAGGCATAACGGCCCTCTAGTGGCAGCTTGTTGCTCCGCAGTGTTGGCCTGCAGCTGCCTCACAGAGGGCAGGGCTGGGTCGGGCTGATTACTGCAGCGCTGGCACCTAGCTCAAACTTACTCACAAGAAACACACACTTTCAACTCCTTATCCTGTGCCGCAGCACGTCCTCAGAAGCTACATTAAGCCTGGCTTCTGAACCGACAGAGGAGCGGTTTAACTCGGCATCAACAGCAGCGGGTGTTAGACCTGCCTTCCCTCAGCAGACAGATTACATAACACATGTCAGAGCATGCTACCATATTTAAAAATGATCAAACATACTGTACATAAAGACGCCTCATCAAATAGACATGCACCTCAACCTATTAAGCCAGACTGACCTGTGGAAGAAAAAAAAGGAAGTTAGAAATACTCGGGCGAGGGAGGAGAGCAGAAAAGATGAAGGCAATAGAGAAGAGTGGCAGCAGCAATATTTCAGAACAGGGTTAGGCTGCCATTAATCTTCATAAGGAGGGGGGGCGCAGTAGAAAGGGGGAAACACAGAGTGAAGATGAGCAGGAGGAGAAAGAGAGAGCTGTGGGCAGAATCTGTCCTCACAACTCTCACTGTCTCCCTTTCCTGTGTGTATCCAAACACACACTCATCTTTTAAAACAACAGTCAGAACCGGGCTTGAGTCAGCATCAGACATGATCCCTGCAGCCAGACCATAATTCAATCAATCTGCTTAATAGACCCAAAGCCGAAGCGGTCCAAGTTTTCAGACTCTATTTAGACCTAATGTACTGTCCCTAAAATACGAGATACAAACGGCAAGGGGACAGGGAGTTCACCTTCCTCCTGTTGACATCAGAATATAACTGTACTGTGTGTTGTGAGGAAAAGGTGCAGCAATAAAAACTAAATACTAAACTGCAGATTAGAGCCAACATGTTTTTTGGACCCCAAAATTTATATTATCTTTTTAATAAAAAAAATCTGAACCAAACAAAAAATGTTCCCCCTTTTGTTTAGACTTCTTTCATCTACACTGTCAAAACCAGTGTACACTATAATAAATGTAAATATTAAAGCATGAACAGTATTTTGACTTTGATTAATCGTAGTTAGAAACATCGATTATCAGTGATGTCAATAATTACATTTTAATTCTCCAATAATTGTTTTTGTAAATATGTTAAAAAGCTAAAAGAAAGTATGTTTTTTAAAATACATTTATTGTGATTTAATCAAAATACATTTCTGTACTGCACCGTAACCATCAGCCCGCATCTATGTTTCATTTTACCTTCTGCATAAGTATATATTTGTCAATGTTGAATGTATGTATATATATATAAAACTGAGTGTACAGGTATGTAGGTATGTATATATGCATCAATGTTTATTTTTTATATATATATTTGTATTTTTTACACCTCAGGATGGTGGGAACACTGTGCACACAAACTGAAAGATTGACAGTGTAGTCGACTTTATAAGATCATAAGATTGGTACGGCTGATGTATTGGTTGGTGTTTCAAGGTTATGTTTACTCCAACTCTGAGCGTCTCTACTGCATGTCACATCCTATGGCTTCTTAGCCTTTCTGAGTTCTAATGTCTTTATGTGCGACATTTTAAAACCTGTCTTTATGTGAGTTCACAGCAGTCTTTACCATTTGAAAGGGGAAAGTGGTCTTTCAAAGCCTTCATTTGTGCTTGCCTCAGTGCAGCACCAGCCTCATTTCTCACCCTAAAGAGCAGAAGTGGTGAGGAAACAGGCCAGGAATAAAAAGGCTTAAAGAAGAGATGGATGGATGGAGCAGAGCTGGGCACAGCTGACAGAAGGGAGGGTGGCAACAGTAAATAAATGTGCCTGGGATGCTTCACTGAACGTGTGCCTCAGTATCTTCTTCCACAATCTTGTTGGCAGGATGATGGCATCTTCATCTGCAGAGCTCTGCTGAGTCAGCGTCTCTCTCAGCTCCCTCCCCCCTCTCTCTTAAACACACCTTCCATCATCACGGTATCTACACTGAAGCCGCTGCCTGCAGACCCACAGACTTCAACGGATGGTCAGCTCTTGATTAAAAAACAAATGTATATTTCATGCTGCTTGAAGAGTTCATATCTGCTGCCTCAGGGGCAAGAAGCTGAGCTGCCACGTGCATCTGAGATGGACATGTCAATAAATATTAAATATAAGCAATTAAGGGAGATGCTCTCATCCGTCACTGCAGTCATAAGAGATAATAAAATTGACGTCAATTACTCCACTGCCTCCATCTGACTGCTTTATTGCTGCCTCACACACATACAGATTTAAACACATTCACAGTCTTCACACGCACACTCATGTACACATCCTCACACAATTTCACCTCCAGTGCAGTACATGCAGGTGCATAACACACACGCTCGCCTCACATTCGACAAACAAATATGCAGGTCACGGCAATCCCCCTGATGCAGGCGTACAGTTCAAGCAGCCGTATACTCAAACTGAAAGTTGTGCAACTCGTTGTCAGGTCCCTGTGAGGAGGCACGTTGTTGCATTTCTTTTTTACATGAAGTTGGAAAAATAGGATGATCCAGATCCAAACCTGAGGTGAAATGTATTTGGGCTGGTCCACTTGCCTAATAAGGGCATTTTTAAGTTAAGGTGGGATACACCACACACATCGATTACAATCCATACTGATCATTTTTTCCAGAGTGTTTGACGTTGTCTCAACCCCCAACTCCTGGTTACCGTAGGCTATCTCTATCCAGTAAGGAATGTCCACTTATCCCACAATACAAAATAAAATAGCATTTGCATCACAGATATAATCTTAACATACCAACACCCACTGTTTGAGGTTTAATGGAGTAGAGCTGTGTAAAAAGCTGTGCATTAAAAAGGTGCTTAAGTGCTCTGGAGGAAATTTGGACACGGCCTTATAAAGAAAAAAGCTGGTTTAGTTGAAGATAAATGTGAAAATCCCCCTGAATTTTTTTCCAAAAAGAAATTAAAAAGGATATTATTACAAGGGAAGAACATATTTTTGGCTGTACTGGTCTGTGTGGAAAACAACATGTGCAGGTTTTTCTGTCTGAAACTGAGCTGTCTGTTAAAACATTGTTCAAAAAATTGTTCTTGATTTTTCTCGTACTTCCCAATAAGGTCTTCCCCATTGTTAATCCCATAGGGTTGAAATATGTGGAGGACTTGGAACTGTGCACCATTTTTTTTTTTTTTTGCTGAAGCTTTTCGACCAGCACTTCTTTTGGAGTATACTTAAACCTCTACCATGCACTCTGCGCATTCCCCTAAAACTCATGCACATGCGCAAATGCATTCACATAGATTGTCGCTCAGTTTCTCTCTCTCTTTCTCTCTCGTCACACAGAAACTCAAACTGATTGTTTAAAAGGTCAACCAAAGTAAACACGGTATTAAAACGTGGTTTAAATTTCAATTCAAATAAATGGAAGTTAAAATGAGGGAAATTCATTTGAAATTTAATTTTGATTGATTGAGGGAAAAGTTTAATTGATATTCGCTTTTTAATATTTATATATAATATACAAGTAAATAAAGTACTTATATATAGTATATTAGTAAATAAAATACCTATAATTATACAGCATAAGGAGACTTTTGTTCAGTTTTAACTGGCCGTTGTCTGGCCCATTTTAATTGGGATGGTGTAAAATGTATTGTTTGAATTTGTGAAATGCGCTGGTCGCAGCATAACGTCATCTAACTGCGTTCAGTTAGTTTATAAATTACGTTTGCCACCTGCATTAATTCCTATTCAAAGCTTTAAACATCCACTTTTAAGGATGAACTTTGAGGAACGTATGACCCAGTGTGAAGGTGTGGTCTGCTTTTATAAAGCCATTAAGGTTATAGCTATTGTGGATGGCTCCATTGAAAATATTCTTTGTAGGCCAGATTGTTCCCATGAGGTGTTTCACTGTTGCAGAAAGCCAGAAAGGATCGGTTCTTAATGGGTCAGCAAGACGAGGAGGCTCTCCTTCTTCCTGAAGTTGGTATCTAGCCAAGTGAAACATTATTACACGATTTCTGCAGTTTTGCACAATAGCAGTAAAGCCCCCTCTGCCTTAATCTGAATTATGTGGAGCTGGTATCAATAAACCCTGGGACAAAAATGAGTTACAATATTTGAATACACCACAGCCTTTCACATGTAAATTAAACTCTGCCCCCACAGCCGAAACAAATTACAGCCAACTGCTGGTGGCTGGACATGAATGGGCTTCCTAATGTAGTCTGCATCTACAGTGGGCCGGGGAGCAGCTGGAAAAGAAAAACTGAGACGGGGGGGAATTTATGTGACAGTGTGGACTGTGACAGTTTGCTTTTATTTCATATTGAGTCTGCCATGCAGCCGTACTGTGACGAATGGGGCTTGGATGCACGAGCATCTGTCTCCAAGGACTCACTGAGGGGTAATTAGAGCTGTGGGGTGATAAGGGGTATTCTCCCGGCCCAATAACTATTAGTGGTGGCAAAGGGGACTGGGCTTTTACACAGACCTCTGACATCTCACACTTCTGTTGTACAGGAGAGCGCGGGGAGGGGGGGGGGCTGGTGTTTGATGAAGCATTAGATTTTTTGGTGTAAATTAAATCAGCCCTCGGGGAACGAGTCTTGGTTTGTGAGACCGTTTTTTAGGGCTTCTGGGAGTTTTCCATCACCGTTTCGCTGACAGACCGTTATTCTTAATGGTTTTTTGATTTAGCAGGCTCTGACAGCTGAGCATTATAAAAGGAGGCCAGAGTGAACTTTAAAATAAAAATATATTCCATTACTTCTGTTTACTTTTCTTCCACCATTATTGGATCCGTTATGTAAGATTAAAATTGAAAATAAAAGCTAACGGTAAAAAACATTACTCAAACAGTCCATTGGAGACATCCATCAAAATGACCAGACTCCAAGATGGCGGCCATTCATTTAACTGAAAATGGATTGACATAAACCAAATAAGTTTTGTTTAATCAAAAGAGTGATGTCATGCACATTAAAACAAATACACTTTGTAGAAAGGTTCATGGCGTTAGCTGTGCATGTGGAATCGTTACAATTAATATATTTGGACTTAACTATTACTATCAGCTTGTTTACAACATTTATATATTGTTTTGTTATATGTAAAAGTTGTAATAAACTATAGCTTTTCTTCAATTAGATGTCGGAGCAGTAAAGGTTGGTTGCTGGCAGAATGGGACACTGTGTCACTCTTTAGTAAACTATAGTTGATGAAGCGTCCTGTTGCAGGGATTTGGTTTATGCTGCTATTGTTTTTGCTGTGTTGGCTAAGGGCCAGTGAGAGAGACTGGGCTCTTCCATCACTGCACTGCTTTTTTATCTACATAAAAGGTGTTTGTGTGTCTTTGCGCCAACCTCACAATCACCTTCTCCACTATCAGGTTGGAATTGTGTGGAAAGCTTCATTAGACGAGGTCTAAGTTCCTACTGCTTTGAGTCTTTAATTGTTAAGGCCTAACAAAGGCCTATATAAAGACAAACAAATAAAAGTGTCTTCTTTCATTCATTCACACAAAAGTTAAATGAAAATTCAAGAAACAAGGAATATAAAACTGGCCGATGCAAACGCATTCCTGAGCATCACCGAGGGAAAGACAGTATATAGTTGTGTGTTAATGAAACTGTGTGTCCCTTCAGTGTTCAATGTGTTCAGCCAATTTTCTCCTTAGTTCTCTTCATTTGGCTTACATGAGGTTCAATCAAAGTAAAGCCAATGTTGCCTCACAGTGTTTGGGAGCAATATGGAGATCGAGAGAGTAGGTTAGTGAATTTTACATGAGAGCAGGGGGGAAGGATTTGAGGGGAAATCACCATGGGCAAGGGTCATCTGGAACAAGTTTCCCAGCAGCCTTATTGCAGTCAGATGATCTCTCCTCCACAGAGTGGAAATGGACTCGAGATCATCTCTTAGATAGGTGGAATAAAACCTTTGGGAAACGTGTCCCTGACACTGTTTTAGCTTTTTGTTGTCCCTGTTTAAAACAGATACAATCCGACAGAACACAGGCACAGCACAAGACAAACACAGGAAATGCACAACAGCCACAATACACAACCACGGCACATCAAAGGCACGGACAAAGACAGGCACCACCACAACATCTACCACAGAAACACCACAGTGGAAAACACACAAACACAGACAGCAGCACAGACAGGCGGGCACTCACATCGAGTCTAACACTAATACACAAACTGAAGCCATGCAGACGGAAACAAAGCATGCACACAAACACACTGATAAAGAAAAAGTAGGTCCTCCAAAACACACACATATCCCTCACACACTTCCTCTGTTTCCCTTCTAACACAACACACACACTGGATGTTTTGATTCAATCCTAAACACGAACACAGTGGTACAAATGACACAAGCATATTCTATAAATCAGAAGAACCCACAGGAAAAATACTTGGACTGTTGTCTGTTATCACTACTGCGGCCTGTGTTGTCTGAAATACTTTAGGAGAAAGATACGCAGACGTGCTAAAAACTCGTATCCAGAAATATAGCAGGTCTATATTTTGCCCGTGGACTCTTGCCTTGTAATATGCTGCTTGATAACATTAAGTTCAGAGAAATCACAGACACCGATATAGATGTAAATATAGATACAGATACACACTCAGGTATATATCAATGTGTGAGACTGAAAAGAAGAAAAAAGGAAAATATAAAAAACAACCAAATGATTAAATTAAAATTAGCAAGTTAGTACAATACGTCAAGCATGTACAGGAATAAAGAAAAAGCTCCAGCCTGACCCCCACGACACCTGACTGAATCAGCTCACAGCACAACAGCAACACTAGAAAGTAACCAGAACTACAATACCATAAGCAACACACAACAAAAACAAGAGAGATAAATATAAAAACAACAACAGCAGAGCAACAACAGTGACACAAACTTTAGGTGACAGGTACAAGATGGTCATAAATACAGAATATATATATACATATAGATATATAGATATATAGAAATAGGAAAAAGCCAGATATACGTGTTGCAGATATTTACTTCATCATCAAAGTGCCATACTCCTTGGCCATCCGGCATCTCAGAGCTCACACTACTGTCCTGATCGATTAGCCAGCGATGCACGGCGTGGGCCTAAAAGGACATACGACATAAAGACAGAGCCCAGTTAATCGCAACAGTGCGACACAGAGAGACGGAGAGACAGAAGAGATGAGGGGAGGAAGGGAGAGGTGGGGGAGAGGAACAGAGCGGACAGAAAACAATGACAAGGAAATGAGAAAGATTCAAAAGAGGAACAGGTGAACATTATATTAAGACACAGGTAGAAAACAAGGTGGAGGGAGGGAGGGGAGGAGGAAGAGAGCAGGAAGAGTAACCACCCCACCCTATCCCATCCCGTCTTGCTTGACCAACCCCTCCCTCCCTCCCTCCCTGAAAAAAAGCTCTACCTGTGGGAAACAGGCTAGGTTAGGATGAGTGATGGTGTGAGTGTGAAAGCACGATATGGCACGAGGATGTCACACATACAGTGGTGAGCGCAGGGCGACGCCACACTGATGGCGATCGATGGAGGAGGATCTGGTGCTGATGGTTCGAGGCTCACAGATGGATGAGCAGTAACCTAAACACTGGAGTGAGTCCTTAACAATCACACTTGTGCGAGTGGCACCAGCACACAAAATGTAGTGTACTTACCCAGAATTCACATCTAGAAAGGTGCAACCACATTTGTGCAGTACATAAGACACCACATCAATTATCGTTAACACAACAACACAGACGGAGAGAAGCATACAGGAATGCCAAGTCTGGCCCTGACTGAGATGCATAGAGAAACATATTCCAGCATGGGCCTGCGGATACCAAACTGTGTTCACAATATGTGTGCAGACAGCCAGAAAGTGTGGATAACAGCAACAATGAATTAACAGTCATTCTTAAAGTCTGTGAGCACCAGAAATAACCGCATAACGCTTGTTTCGTCCCAGAAATGCACCAAGAGTGTCTGCTCCTCTTAGCGAATCAGACAGACAATAAAACAGACAGATCTGCCGAACTTCTCCCTGGACAGACAGACAGACAGACGAAAGGTTACAGATCAGTCGTGCTCCCAGTCTCTGGTGAGATTCAGATCAAACACACACTGTTACAGCCAGTGCTAGTCGACTGACACACACACACACACACACACACACACACACACACACACACACACACACACACACACACACACACACACACACACACACACACACACACACACACACACACACACACACACACACACACACACACACACACACACACACACACACACACACACACACACACACACACACACACACACACACACACACACACACACACACACACACACACACACACACACACACACCATCTGTTACTCTTGACTGTTGTCGCGTCAGCACCAAACAAACCGAGCACAGCTCCTTTTGTGACGCCTGGCTGTCCCTTTGCGGCAATACTTGTCAAGATTTACACTCGGTGAAATCGCAGAATGCAGGGCATTAATTAGCCTGTCATGGCTGCTACTACACATTTAATATTTACTTTACGGCAGCAATTTTACACTACTTGTGTTGTGTTTTTAAGATGCAGTGATGCGGATGTCAATAGATGACACTGCAAAATAACATGTATTTTAGACTGAAGGGGCATTTAGCACAAACTGTTGACTTCAAGGAAAACTGCAGAATCTTTAACTCAGAATAAGGTGGGAGAATGTTAGTTTACACCTGCATGTTTATTTATTGCAGCACACTAAATGCCTTTCCCGTAAGGCAGGGACTAATGCGTGAGATGTTAGGTTACGCACCGCCGAAATCCAAGGACAGAAAGGTGTGAGCGGAGGAGGGTTCAAAGCTAATCTGACAAGCAGTACTGAAAAAGCACCTTAACCTATTGCTCCCATGTAAACCTAACCCCAATTTCAACCCCAAACCAAAGCACTAGCCCCAAACATTTATTGCATCACCTATTAACCTAAGTCCAAACGAGGCAATAATAGTGAACAGAGTTGAAGAACAGACAACATGTCTTCTCCCCTGTGGATTTCCCTCATTGTTCTATGCTTGTGAGGGCATTTGATCCCCATAAAGATAGAGACACACACAAACAAGCACCCACACAAAGAAACACAAACAAAGAGGGCGAGCAGGACCTTCTATGTCAGGTTCTGTGAAGACAGATGCATTAGCTGGTAAGCACATAGCCGGAGAGTGTAGGACAAAACACAGAAACACACGAGTCACCTGAAGGGTACAGTGAATCAGAGGGTGACAGCAGAGGCCAAAGCCCTCTGTTAGGACGCCCAAAAATAGAAAAAACAAGCAGACCGGGGCAACTTTACCGTACAACCAGACAGCATTGTAGTACACATGCTTTATTTGATCCTTCTTTTATCCAGGCATGAATGTGCACTTTGAACAACTTTGAAATATTTGCGGTGACAAATGCTCAGTAACTCCTGGAGAGAAGTGTCTGTGTACGTGATGAACGGCGGCATCACCCGAGTTTGTGGCGAGTTACAGAGCGTGTCAGCTTAAAAGAATAATTGGATTAAGTAGCAGACGGCAACTGATGACAGGGAGAGAGGGATGGATGAGGAAGAAGAGGAGGGGGGGGGAGACAGCGTGAAGCAGAGGGGGAGAGAGGTGCTGATAAGAGTAACAGGCCATTCGCCGCTGAGCCTCTGGGAGCCTCAGGGCAGCGACCAGACACACGGAGGGAACTCAAACCGTTACGCTGTAGATTAGCGGGATAAAAGGATAACACTCGCAGTCTCTGGACAACTAACTAGCAGCCTCTTGGTAGCGGGTTCACTTTATATCACAGTCCAAGACACGCATAAGACATCAGTGTGAGTCATGTACAGCAGAAAAGCAAAAAGACATCACTTAGTCTCCGCTCGCTTTCAAACCTTTCCGATGGCCTCTGGGGTCGGGCCACTTTGGAGGATGTTACCTGTGCACAGCTTATGTTTACAGTGTCATCTGCAGAGCTGAGGATAAAACTGAGAACAGTGAGGAGTGAAAGTCAGAGGAAAGCTCATGTTGAAGAAAGAGGAGCGTGTGTGTGTGTGTGTGTGTGTGTGTGTGAGAGAGAAGTGCAAGATTAGAGAGTAATCCACTGGGAAAAGGGCTCTGATAAAACAGGGCCGAACATGAGACTTCCCTGGTGTCTCCTTTGTGCTTTTTCACATGCATACTGTGTTGTTTGTTGACAAAATTGACCTCAAATGGAGCAAAAAAAACACTTTTTAAGTTATTGAAAAAGAATAATTGTTGTTCTACTGGATACACATAAAAGAAAGGCACATATATCAAAAAAAAAAAACATATTTGATACTTTCTCCCAGCTAGGTCAGTCAAGCACTATCAAAAAGTACTACCACAATAAATACAAATGTGCAGGCAGAGAGAAAACAGTCCACTTCAGATTTGCCCATCTGATTGAAATTCACACAATTAAAAGGCAAGGATAACGGAGTGAAATACAGAAGCAGCTTTCATTTGCCCTAAACAGGGACATGTGTTAGGTTACTTCACAATGTGTAAATCCTGCTGTAGTAACACCATCTGGCAGATTGAGACTCGTAACTCAAAATGATTGCACGTTTCATTGCTTAAAAGGAATCCAACATTTTGAGCTAATAATACAGTAAGTCACAGTGAAATGTTTTTAATCGCCACATCAGGTCTATGTTATTAATAGCTTCAAGTGTTGGACCTTTATGGTTTGTTAATCCTTTACATTTTAGCTTGAAAACAAAGCAGAACAAAATGACAAACTGAAAAAAACTTGCAACAGCTTGGAAGGAAATGCCAAAGCTAAATGACCTGAATTAATACTCAAAGGAGGTTTTTGACTTAACTAATTGATGTATAAACTAATTAATTGGCCTGTAGGTTATCCATACTGTAAACAGCCAACTTTTTAAAGCTTTATTTCCCTTTTGTTATCCAATACAGCCTTATATAGACAGGAAAGGGGAATAAGACAGAACACTGGGTACGAAAAGAAATCAATACAAGGTCAGGTAGGAAGATAATTAACAAATCAGCATGAAGACATTGAAAGTCTTGGCAGGGCTGATTATTATTAACATATTTATCTGCACAGAGCTTTCATTAGAATAAGCTTCACAACAGTGAACAGCTCCCTGCTCACTGCAGCTGCACCGCCTGTATAACTCACACTCCCTCTGTGAGAACAATAGGGAGCTCATACAGATGACTGTAGCATCAAGAACCAAACACCTAACTCGAGGCTCCTATTCATCAGTTTAGTTTGTTTTAGCCCTGCTGTGCATCAGCTCCTCTCTTAAACATCCAGCTTTCTTTCCATTAACATGCAGTCATCAAAGCGCTGATGCCATACTGTACGTCAAACTAGGCCAATGCCTGGCCAGTTCCTTATGAAAGGCTGACACAGTATCTAAACTAAATGGACCCCTACTAAATTATTCAACTCCCAAGGAAAAAAAAATCAAGTGGAGTTACAGAGTAACAGGACAGCAGCATCACTGAGGTGCTGAACAGTAAAGAGCCCTTCTCAGAATCCCATAAGGCAACCAATCCATCTATTCTTCGGGTCCTGTTTCAACACGACTTTACTGAATACATCACAGGGGATACAGCGCTAAATACTACAACTACAAAGGTGATAGAGTAGCAGGATGGTAAACAATAGGCCACATACACGTGAAGTGTATTAGCTATACAGGAGCCTATAAGCACATAAAGGTTACCGACCAGGAGATGATGTAGGTGGAGAATACATTGCGCTAGGGCTGGGTATTATTGCCAACAATACTACAGATATGATTATCCAACCTCCTTTGCTCCCAGAATGCTTGCATGATATATCAAATCACACAAAGCTGTATGCCACCTTTTTTTGTGTAAAAAAGCAAAGCCAGCGTAATGGCTGATCTCGTTTACAGTCGAATGGGGGGGGGGGGGGGGGGTGAAGTGATACACCAGTGTGACGCATTGTTGGACCAAATGCAGTGAAAAACAATGGAAGTCATCCAATATATTATTGATTTAAAACTCTCCCAGCCTAAGTGCATTATATAGCTCACCTATGATGTGATGATTCGACTGCCCACAGTACAGTGGGTGCTTTTAGTACACGTAGGAGGAGCTGCATCTATGTTCTCAGTACAAAATACATTACTAACAATGTGCCAAGTGGAAAAAGAGCCAAACAATTCCTGATTTATGTTATGATATTTTAATGAAGCCATTTTAATTAAAAAAAACACAGGAATTATAAAAAGCAACACCCCGTAACTCGTCCCAAAAATAACACCTGAATTAAATATTACTGCTTTGGTCGAGAGGATTAACCAGGTGTTCACAGATATCCAAGGAGAGATTAAGAAACGAGTACTGTATGAGGAGTAGAGCTATGCAGACATTTTGAATAATGCATAGCAGCAACCTTCCTGAGCTCCATCAGCAGAGGAGAGGCACAGGTGGATCCCGCCAGGTGGGATGAAAGGAGAGGATGCTGCAGTCACCTCCACCCATCACCTCTACAGTCTGCTTCTCTTTCCCTGTCTCACTCTCTCACTGGACGCTCTTCATCCTTTACTGTCCACTCTGCCTCCACAACGGGAGACTCTTCAGGACTTGAGGTGTTGATTCATCCTGATTTAAATCTATGGGCTCTAGTTTGTACGATATTTGGTTTATTTGAAGCCACTGCAGTAGCCCTTACAATGGTTTGCCTTGTAAAAAGCTAATGTACCTGCAGGATTCTTGCTTTCTTAAGGTTGTATCTTCATGGCTGAAAGCATCAGTTCAATGAAGTGTAATCACAAGAGGTCATGGAGACATAACCGGACAACAGTTCATTGTTTTAGTTTTCCAGCACGTCTTTTTAATTTACTATTAGCTTAATAGTTGTACATTACATGCTAAGCACAGAATAGCCAACAGATGTATGTAATGACTACAGTATCTGGTGAATATATTCATCTTGGGTGCAAAACAGTAAAAAACAGAGCTTAAAGAAGAGTGAATATAGGATCCTTATTGCAACTTGTACACAAACACAGCTCAAAATGAACCTTTATGTTGCTGCCTATTTGCTGGATGTATATACTGGCCTCTCATAAGCTTTAAGCGCTTTTAAAGCTGGCTCCCATTTGACATTTATATTATATTATTTTCAATTACATAGACAGCTATTCAAATTCGTCAAAGCAATATATTAAATGCAGATATCATTACTTCTATACACCTTCTGCATTATTAAAGAGGAATAGAAAGCCATGAAAGTAGGAATAGTTTTAATCGAATGAATAATTACAGCGCCAGATTTCACATTAGTGTTCCTCAGGTCGACTGCACTGGATTTTATTTATGCATTATAATAAGCTGTTCCTGTTAGTGTCCAACCTGTCTCTGATTCCTACTGGTCCCACTCTCTGCTCTGAGCCCGTGGAGGTCAAAGGTCATTAAAGCAGGAAGATTAACATCACAGCACACAGAGAGGACCGAGCGCTTTGATGTTCTCTGCTGTGGAGAGAAAGTACCACCTCTTCTGAACTTCAGCTCTGTTCGCACCCTTTTTTGTCTCCTCAGAGAACACTTATCGGGGGGAGTGGAGGAGTGTATTCTAACAAAAAAACGTTCCGAGAGCGACCGTTGGAGTGCCGACTGACACCAGTATACTGAATGCAAACATTTATAGGACTGAAGCAAAACATTAGTAATCTTTATGGTTTTTGTTTGTAGTGGGAGATAAAAAAAGGTTGAGAATATAAGAAATCCAACAAAGGATTATTAGCTGCAATGAAATAGTGTTTATTGGAGTTAGGTCAGGTGAAACTGTAACATGACAGAGTGAACACGTTTTCATGTTTTGTGCGAACCACTGGGATTTGTGATGTTTGCACTGGCGCTTTGTAAAAGAAAAAGAGATGAAAAGAGGACACAAAAATGGAGGGTTTGAGGGAAGCCAATTTATTTAAATGTGTTTTTATCAATGACATGAAGCTGCACTCCCTGTCCCTCCCTCCTATTTTTCTCCATTGAAAACCGTTACTCTGCCATCCCAGACTATTTTTACCCAACATTTCATTAACATAATAAAACACATGCATGAAAAAAAAGATAAACTCAAAGAGACAGCGCAGCCAAAAACCTGGATTTGCGAGGCTTATTTCCATCTTTCTTTCTTGTCTTCTATTCTTTTATGTTACTCTTTTCTTTTCGCTCAGAGAAATGGAAAGAGACATGCCTTTTCTTTCAGCCTGTGCCTCATTATGGTGCTTTTCAGGTCTGCTCTATTGTGTGGGGCCGGCCCAGACCCATGCACAAGCATAGCGGAGCAGCCGGTGGATTACCATGACTCGCGTCAACACTTCGGAGGAACCACCGAGCACTCCAGCCGAGTGTACCATGAATGTTACATGCTTTAATAAGTGTAGCCAAAGAGCCATGCCAAGACTAAACCAACAGGAACATCTGCTGTGGACAATACATCTAGGTCTTTAACACCAGGACACGGCTATCATAATAGTGGACCGAACGTATAACTGTCCACAGATAATCAGCGTGTCGTCTAGCCACACGGAGCATCACATCTCAAACTGAACGCCAACATGATTAGACCTTCAGAAGTGATGGAGGTAATTGTTTTGTCACTGAAAAGCCTCAGGTCACAAAAAAACCCAATCTGCAGTGTCTCTGCTTAACATTTGGCCCTGTGCTAAAACGCTCTCAAACGATACACATATATAAATACAAATGCTGTATGACCTATCGTATGAGATAACCTGATAAATACTCAATCAATCTTACTTACACAAATACATTATTCACATTTCTTTAAAGCCATATTCTATACTTTGTATTTTATTAATTAAATTAGAAAACATTGAATCTGTAAACCCATAATGTAACATTTGTTTGAGGCAAGGAGAGCACATCTAACATAATATCCATAAATTAAAGCGTAAATCCGTAATGTGAAACCAACAGATAATTATCAAAAAATCTACTCAACTCTCTGCCTGTTAGTTTTATCTTTTGGTTCAGTCTCTAATCAACCTATTTTTTATATGCAGCTGGTATCGGTTTGCAGAAAAAAAGCTTAAAAAACAGATATGGAACCTCAAAACAGAGATATTAGAAAAGTGAATATTGGATTTATCAAGTTAGGTTGACAAACTCCAAATCAATGCTCCATATCTGATGCATATGTAAATATCTAGCTGGGTTTAGTATCAACTTTATGAATTGATAATATGTTATACTGAAGCGTGTTTCCACTGCCCTCAAGTGGCCAGAAAAACAGCAAATGAAGGTTTAATATGCTAAATAATACACACACCCACCCACTGACACACACCAAAACAATGACGCACAAACACGGACAATAGAAAGATTTGAAGACGTGATTTAAGGAATTTAAAATGTTTATTGTTTCCAACATTTCCAAGCATTTTACTCCCGTTTAAATGTTCCTGAAGTGAACCCTCGCCCTCTGGAGAAGCAGACTGACCAAGACTGTCACACTGTGTTGCTATAATGTGGATATGCAATAAAATCCCATAAATAGCTGCTGCATAGCGTTCAAGAAAAATACTTTTTTGCAACTATCCTTGATTAGATTCACAGTGGGGAAATTGAATCTGTAGGGTAATAGTCTCAGGAGGGAACAGGACAAAAAACAGCACCCATGCAGCGAGCTCGGAGGGTGAGAGACAAAGCATTAAGCCTGCCAAATCCCTCAGAAAATCGGTGTCTCCTTCACCTTCTAAAAGAGAAAGCCCCTTTAAAATGCCCATAAAAGCCTACAGAGTTGGCTGTTGCATCAGAAAACTGACAATTATTTAAGGGCTTTTTTATGCAACACCGACAAGCTTGGTGTGAAGATTTGCACCCCTTAAATTACTCTTTCATTCTCTCACCAGACAATCAAATGTATTTATCTGGTGAACCCTCACAAATATTCCTGCTGGTATCATCAGCTCACCAACAGAACACTTTTACTCACAAAATAAGATTCAAAGTAAGTTGATGTCGGTGCTAAAGCCCGCCGCATCTGCAGATTAATGTTAGCAGGGTGTATTGTAAAAAATGAGGACAAAAGAGGCCAGCTATCTGCCATGAACCACAGATCTCATATTATAATGAGTGACAGGAGAAAGAGGCTGATGTGTGTTATTTAGCAACTAAAGGGGGAAAAGCTGGATTGGTTGACGTTAAGAGCTTGATATTAAATTCCTCCCTCGTCTATATTTCTCTCTCTTCCTCCCTCTCTTCCTTACTTTGCCTCCTGTTGTTGCTGAGTCAGCCCTGAGGGAGACTCCTCCTTCAGCCCTGGCATGGTGTCAGTGTGCCTGCAGTCCTGCTGCTGATGCTAGAGGTGTGTGTGTGTGTGTGTGTGTGTGTGTGTGTGTGTGTGTGTGTGTGTGTGTGTGTGTGTGTGTGTGTAAACAACATGAACATGCAAATGTGCTGTAGCACTACAGGAATACTTTACACACAGGTTTTATAAAAGCGAATGAAGTAAAATGATTGTTGGAGGATGTCAATATAAACCTCTGCACCATCTCTTAAGCCATTTACCAATGCGTGTTAACTGCTCAATTACACAGGGCAGAGCTACAGCTGCGTCAGCCTTCACAAGAAGTAATGACTTCCAAGGGTCAAACGCCTCATTCTCCAGGAACCAAAAGCTAATCTCAAACTAGTATGACTACAATGACTTTAGCATTTTATTACTCGACCTCTGCTACTGTAATCTGCATCTCTGTGGCCATAGTGTTTGCACTGATTACTGTACAAGCCTATTGACTGAGGATGAGGCAACAATGATATGTTAGGGAATCACATCTGGTTGAAATAACAGAAATACACCCAACACACTACAGAAACAACTACACTTCCCAGAATCACGAAAGGTATCCCATTCACAAGTCGAAAATGAAGCTAGTAACACATTTGAAAAGCTAAAACCACACTTTGTTGGTCAATAACTCATTTTCAAATGCATCATTTCTCAAACTACATGTATGAATGGTGATACTGTACAGCTGATTGAGCTTTCTTCTGTTGACTCAAAACAAAAGATGTCTACACATTTATCTCACATCTCTCTCTCTTTCACACACAGCCCTGCAGTCCTTTGACACTTCCATGTATCCGCAGTATTGACACGCATAGCACTGACCTTTAATCACTTACACACAGTACCACACACACACACACATGCACACACAGCTGTTGAAAAGCCATTTTCAGTGCGTTCATGAAGAGGGCACGTTGAGTTCCTCGCTGCAGCTCTTCCCGGATACTGTAGTCAGCACTAACGGCACGTGGCTTAAACCTACACCCATATGCACACTAGGACAGGCGCACAGATACACACACACACACACACACACGTAGTTTAACACACCCTTGGACATACACCCTTACATTAATGCAGCTCAGCACACGCCTGCACAAATGACCTGTATGTTAAGAAACGTTCACTGGCTCACCCAGTACAGTTACACAAAGCAGGCAAGCTGAAGGCATCTAAAAATAGCCCCCTATTGGCACCCCCACCGTCATCATTATTCCTTTCATCGTCCTTATCAGCAGTGTGGGGCTCATTCAGTTGGTGGACAGTCAAGTCGCTTTCATGGAGCTTTCCATGCCTCCCCAAAGACATCATCAAACCCTCCGCATACCCTCTTTCAATTCTCTCCCTCCGTCTCTTCCTCTCTGATACATCCATCTTTGCCTTCCTAAGTCACTTCCCTGATCTCCCTCCTTTTCTTCCGCCTCTCCCGCTGCCTGCTTGGTGGTATGCACCGATGAGTGAAACACATATAAGTGTGGAGAGCATGAGATGAAATAAGCCAGAAGAGAACCTTTATCTGCGCAGAAGAGGCCCCCTGATACAGAAGATGTAATGCCATCTTCCATAACGAGCAACAGATGAAACAAGGCTGAAAAAGATTCAATTAAAAAAAATGGAGAGGATGATATAATGAAACAATCCAGAGAAGATCAAGACAGGTGATTAGTTGAAGGTGAGACAGAGGGGAATCTCTACATCATCTTTTACACGTTGCAGTGAAAACCTCTGCAGTGGACATTAAACAAAGTGTTCAGTCCTGCACCAAGAGAAGGGGCTCCTATTGGAGTAGGCTGCTAAATCAGGTTAAATGTCTACCACTGCAGTATATAATCTCTTAATCCTAGTAACAGCAATCTGAATAGGGCAACCAACACGTTTTACCATTATTGATTTTTCTGCTGACTATTTTAAACAATAAATTGATCTTTAAGTTTACAAGGATAATGGTGTGCCTTCACAATCCAAGTAGGTGATGTGTTGCTTGTTTTGGCCAAACAAAATACTGTAACTATATAATGTAAGATAATTGTAGCTGGAAACTAACTCAAACCACTTATTTATAATATAGCTGCTAATTAATGTACTTTGAATTGAGTAATTGAGTAAAAATAGTCTCATCTTAGAATGACGCAATAAAAATAAACAAATGTGAAACGAACAGAAAATGAAGTACTATGACTAAACATGTATGAGCTGGGCTACACACACCAAATTCAAGGACAGAAAGGAAAACTAATTCAAAGTTTGAGCCGCTTTGTAATATCCAGACATGATGCACGGGGCCGGCTTCAGATGTGAAAGGGCTCTCAGAGCAGGTAAATAAACCTAATGTTGAAAAATGATCTGACAAAAACCTAATTGGCTGACAGTGCTCTCTTCCACATAAAAGAAGAGCATCCATTTTATGCTGTCAAAGAATCAGTATAAGAGGTGTCTGTCTTGGTAGATGTTCAGGAGAACTGTGCACGCCTCACTGTCTGAGACCACTATCTTTGTTTTCTGAGATCTCGATTATTTTTGATCTCGAGCCTATTTACTAACCGTACACCTGCATGAACCTGTTTTTGTGGACATGCCATCTCGGTTCAGGTGGACTTTCTAAATTAAAGGTTTAATTCCCTCAATAAACACTTGAGATCCCTATTCATGTTTTTTTGTTTTGTTTTAGGGGCTCAAACCGTTAATCTGTAGGAAGAGTTCAGATCCTGCCCTTTGTGGCACATTACTGTTCGGGTAAAACCTAACAAACTCTCCACTGTTACTCAACATCTATGTTAACTTTCCTCGCACATTATTCAAGTAGGGGGAGATACAATAGGACCATCCCCCCTGTACACCTACAGCCTGAGAAAAACACACTTCTGTTCTCAAAAAGCATGTGTGTCCCTCTGAATGAGACACATACCGACTGCGGAGAAGTCCCTGACCCTTAGCAAAGCCCTCCGAAACAGGAAGAGAGCACTTGAGTCTGTTTTGATGTGTGAGTGATGCTCAAGGGGTTTGTCAAAGCTGAGAACACAAAGAAAGGAGGCTGGGGGTGGGTTCAATGACTCAAAAGAGGGAGAAGCAGAAGAGAGGTAAAGAAATGTGAACGTCTACTAGAGTGTTGGATAGAAATATAGAAAAAGAAGTACAAAAGCAAGATGATGAGAGAGCAGGAAGGTTTGGATGTGGTGAGTGCCAACATTGTAGATGGTGAGAGGGGTCAAGAGGGAGAGAAAAAAGCAGAAAGTGAAAAGGTGATACACTGTTGGCCCTGCTGAGGGAACATGTTTGTACTGGGAGGCACGGTGTGTGGGAAAGGACTTTGGAAAATGAGAATTAACTGTCCTCAGTGAGAGAAAACGCAAATATTTTAGATCAAAGAAAGGCCGACAAATCAACAATTTGTTCAGTAATTTAAGGTGAGGGCACATTTTGAACTCCAAGAGAGAACATCAGTTGTGTGCAATAATCAAAGCATTGCCGTACCTCAACACTTTCACTATAAATGAATATGACATGATATTTGCAATGGTGCATTTCAATGAAGGACGCCCAATTGTGTAAAAATGTTTACTGCACTATTCTTACCAGAAAGGACGAGCAGACACACTCTGCTTCTGGAGTGCTGAATAAATACAACGGTCTCCAAAAAGGCCTTATCAGCATGTAAAAAACAAAGTCTATAACCAGAAGCAATGCCTCAAAATAGTTCCTGCCCTAGACGGCACATTGGCTTCCATTTTGAATAAATGGAGCATGAAGAAGGATGAAACGGCCAAGAAAGTGCCACGCTAGAAACCCACCAACCTCTATCTGCGACCGACTCACCTTTCACCCGTCTCTGTCTTTGTGTTTTATTTATTTATCATATTCCAAAGCCTGCTCCGACATGCTAGGTGTTATTAATCTCTGTCAAACTCGTCCTTCTGCCGGTGACGCCGGACATGTGTTTTCAAATTGGTACTCTTCAGCAATGACAAAGGTGTCCTTCATCTTTCAATAGCTCTGTTGTCTGTGAGACCTGGAAAACATGTACAACAAAACATGTGCTCAACATGCATTATCCTAAAAAAGCATGATATATATTTCATATCCCTGTACCAACATTGTTTCCCCATAACCTTTTTTTAAACAAGATTACTACGCCACATGTTGCACTGGGTTTCATGTTCCTTTGTCAGAACCAACACAGACCTTTTAATTTATTTTGAGTCTGTAAATTGTCCTTTAGCCAGAAATGCCCACTAGAGCACCAACTGTATATTAACCCACGATTCCCATGGGGTTCAGATAAGCATTTGCCAGCTTTACCTGTTTAACATACAATTATAGTCAATTTTTAAAGATATGCATAAAACAGTTGTTCTGTAAACGGACACAGATCCAAAGCATGATAACCCGAATTTGTAAGAGGTGGTGGTGTTCAAAGAAGTACATGATGCACTCATCAGTGAACGTGTCCAGAGAGCCAGCCTGTGAGGTAGTGTGGTAATACAGACTTTACTCAGTTCAATCCCTCAGTTAGAGTAACAAGCTAATTATATTGTGAAGAGGGTTCTCTCTCGGTGCCATGTGGATTTCCATGTGGTTGCACGATTAACTGTTGCTGTAACCTATAGAACCCGTGCAATAGAAAATCTGAACCATTTAGAGAGAGCTAAAAACAGAACAAGGAGTGCTGAATTGATTTCATACATGACATGTGACCTTTCACATGAATAAAGCCGTCTTTATGAATGTATGACCGTGCTTACTGGCTGCAGTCCAACAATAGCCTGGCCATAATGCAGTATGTTGGAGCAGTGTTACAGCAGAGTGAAATATGACACTGTTCTTACAAACTGGGAAGAACGTCACATTATGTTTGTAACATCAGGAAAATGTTTTATATAAAAGTGGATTTCTGTAGAAAACCACTTAGGAAAGAGGACCTGCACTTACTCCACCTTTTCTCCTGTATTTTAAACTTACATAAGTAAAAATGTGCAGGGGAACCTCTACACGAGATTGCAGGAGTTAACTCCCTCTCTTTTGCAGCTAAATGCAGCAGTGCTGTTTCGCAGCTGCATATAGATATACATCCTCATAAATAACACCTAACGAAATTCAATTTATTCAAAATATCGATACAAAAGTTGATATGGGCATGAAAACTAATCATTTCTGCGAGTCATAAATGCCTATGTGCATCTTAAGAGCTGGAAGACGGAGCTCACCTCTCCTGCCATTAAATCATTCATGACCCTGCAGCACTCTGGACCACACAGTGCCAGACCTGCCTCCACCAATCTGTGTCTCCACTCTGACAGTAAGCTCACACGCCACTATACTTTAACACTCTGCAGACAGCAATTACAAATGCTCATCCAAGTAGGCGCACACATTCATAAACACTCAAGACAGTTGGGATTTATTTGAGTCCTCTTGCTTCTGATTAATACAACTGCATCCTCTGCAACTCTGTGGCAGTAAAAAATCTATAGAATATATCTAGATCTCTTCCTCGCTCTGACAGTGTCTTTCGCTGCACAGCCCCCCTCACACCATCGATCAGCCTTGGTCATATTCGAGAGCTGTGCAGAGGGTATCTTTGGAGATCAATTCTTGACTGGGGGGGTTCTTTGTACTCCCTTTCCTGTCAGGTCGCCATCACATGACCAACATTTTCCTGCACTTATTAAGAGCAAATACATACAAATTATCTCTACCCTCAAATATTTGCTTGAAGACTTTCACTGTAGCTTGTAGTCTAAGGTTTCACCACCTACTTAACTCCCTTTCACTGAGAAATATGTTTCCCAGCCTCTGCTTTTGAGTCCTCTTCTACTCTGGATCCTATTACCTCCTAACGCTAGCTTTGGGTGCATTTTTAAGCAGGCCCACGTTTCACAGTTGTTAAAACCCTAAATCCATCTTTGATTGAAAACTGTATCACACACCTATCCTTCCTATTTAAGGTAGGGATCTAGGATTTCTTCTTGGTTCCTAAGATAATATACTTGATCCATACCAGTGTGGTTTTAAGAAAACTAATTGCTTTCAGTACAAGAAACCCTGTGTCTATAAATCTCTGTAATAGCACTGATCTGGTTCAGGTTTTAGTACACAGCGATTATTCATAGTAACATTGCTAGGAGAAGGGCCCAAGCATTCATTTCTTTCCACTGGGACACCACAAGGACCTGTACTTGGTCCCCAAACTCTTTCCAATTTGCACCATCTTCCTTGGTCTGATTTTTTGCATTCTCAGTTTTTCTTGCCACTGCTGTGCTCAAGCTACCCTTGCTCCATCCGTCTTCCCATAGGACGATTGAGCCGTCTAAAACCTCAATTATATCTCAAAATGGGTGATGGAACGTCACCTTTAACTCAATCTCTTTAGGTGATCTCAGGCAGTCCTTCTCTTTAGCTCAAACTTGGCAACCTACTCAGCCCAACATCTTTCTCACCAACAGTCTGTACATGTTGATTGATGGCATACTAACTTTCCCTGAGCATGGTGAATCTGCCATTTTATAGTTTAGATAAAATCAGAAAGAACAGCCCCTATTTGACTGCATGTATGCTGTTTATGCAAGTAATTTGCTTAACTCCTTATACAGACAACGTCATCCTTTGCCCTTGACTACTGAAACACCCATCTGACATGGCTGCCAGCATGCACAGTAAAATGCGGCAGTGCATCTGGTCTTCAATCATCCAAAGACAAGCTCATGTCACTCAACTCCATAACTCTCCACTGGCTCTCCGTTGTTGCAGCACCCAGCTACCAGAATTCACTCAATTAGGTTCACAAGCTTCTCGCTCTTTCTTTCCACAAAGCAAAGTATCATTAACCCGGTTTTTCTATGTGCCATTCCTGCAGGCTGTGTGTCAGAAGGAATAGGGAACTGAGTATCAAGGCACTTTTTCTTGGCGACTCCTCTTCGATCGACTGTGGCTTGAATTACCGCTTTTGTACGTTGTTTTGGACAAAAGCATTATACACTAATGCATACGTTTCTATTAAAACCCCTGAGCTCCGCTTGATATACTGCAATGATGTGGTTATTTATAGGGGACACCACAATGATCTATGTGTTGGCCATGTGTTGGGTTTGTGAGGCAGGCACTGAGAGATGGGGATGCTTTAATGGCAGCAAAACACGTTTCCGAACAAGAGAAAAAAAGGAGCTGGTCTGGATCGTATGTTGCACCATTATCTATGCAACCACACTGATCTAAGGTTTAGAATACCATTAGCATGATTAATAATCCTTTTATAATTACCCAAATATATAGTTTGATTGAGGTTTTTGGATAGTTGTATAAATCTTTAACCATTTCACCTTGGATTTTCATTTCTCCGTCCATCAACCCCCTGACTAACCAAGTGCAGAAATCCTTAATGAATAATTGATGACTCTGCGTAACAATATTGCAGAACAGCGTTGAATTGCTGCACTGGATCAGAGGGAGAGGCGGGTGTGAAAACATCTTGTATGTGTACAGCACACTCGACTGGTATCTAGGGCAATGTGTGACTCAGTTTGTGACGGATGAAGACGGAGTCAGTGTGTGTCGGATAAACACAAACTCGACCCATTCCTAGTACAGGCAGTGCTGAGCCAGGTCCTTCACACCTCCTGTTTCCTGTCCAAACCTGGCCTTGTCTTGTGAAGGATCTTTGAGCCTACTGATTGCATCATGCTGTGCTGTCAACCTGCTCAGATGCTGACCAAGTCAAATGTGTGAAATTGAATGTAAAGGAGTTCTGACCCTGCTCCGACCAGCAGAGCGAGCTAAGACCAGCTCATCCTTCCTCCGTCCTCTTTTATCAGCACATCTTTAACAACTGAAAATATATTAAACCTATTATTCCCAAAAATCTTTAGTCAATCCAGAGCAACTGTCTCATCTGTCAGAGGCAATTTCTGTCAAGACATTTATCTCAATACATTTCTTTATCCAACTATTGTTCTCAGCGTGACGCCTGCTTTGATCTGGATATGCAGATTTTTCTTTTAGCATTTCACATTAATCTTTCTATTGAATTAAACAGATGTCTGGATGACAGTGCTGAGCCGTACATTCGGTGATAACAAAAGGCATGCTAGCCAACAGTAGAAGTGGAGTAAAAATGTACCCTATTGAACTTAAAGTAGCATTTTCACATCCAATATAATGCTCCTCATCTGTTACAGCTATTTATAGCATCTTACAGTGAAGAGGGCAGTGATGCCACATAAATCAAGGACAAGAACAAATGTCATGTGCTAAAGACACAGCATTGGCTTCAAATGAAAGTCTTGTGTTTAAGTAAAAGAAGGTTTCTGAGGTCTATTTTTTGTGTCTTCTGTAAAATGGTGTAATTGTTGTATCAAATGAAAAATGCCCCTCTGTGGGACGAATAAAAGGATTCTGAAACTTGGTTTTTCAATGAATATGTATTTGTCTAACAAACATACGTTGTATTTGTATGGTGGATATTATACCATGTGGAAAAGTGCAACTGGAGTGCAGGCTCTTTGATGTATAAGCAGAAACGTCAGAATGACAGAAAACCAATATGACATAGATTATCAATAATTCAACATGATAATTTATGGTCTTTCAATGGACCCGGATCAATAAGAAATCACATATTGAGAGTGGGTATTTCATATAGACTAACATAACAAATGGTATTTTTATACAGTACGTCGTTGAGATGTGAAATGACATTGAGATTTCACCCAGCACCAGATATGCCTAGTCTTGTTATTAAATAAAAACAGTTTAAGTGAAAAAGAAAGAAAGGATTTTCACTCCACATAATGGCTTACTGGAAACACGAGCCAGATATTCACACTCAAGCATACTCCTCTGCTCAATAGCAAGATATTCTGAGCTTATTACATAACAAAAGAGGCTGAGGTTCAGGGATACTACAAGTGTATAAAAAGAGGCATGCGAAACATAAAAATAGACATAATAAATTCATAAAAAATTAAGGATATACTGCAAACACAGTGGAAATACACAACCTCACAATACTAAAATCTAGATATTAATATTAAACAGAACAAGGAAGTGATAAATAATGAATGAAATTGTAAAGTAAACATTAAACTGGTGAATGTTTTGGACTGTATGCAGAAGCTTTTAACTTTTCTATATTAAACATACAATGCATTCGAGTCATGACGGGGGTGTTTAGACAAAGATGATTCAAAGACTGAATATAGACATAAGTGGGCATGAGGTGGGTGGGAAGTATATTTTTTTTAAAAAGGAGGGAGTAAGTGATGAAGTAGATTCAATTTCATCGACTCAGCAGGAAGTAAGAATGCAAAAAGGACTATAATGGAGTGACAGAGGGGGAAGTGGTGTGAGAGCGCTGGTGAAAGATGGAAATAAAGCAAGTCGTTCAAGGAAGTTGCTCTCTGACGACCTTCAGCCTCTAAACCAAGGACACACACAAAAGCGCAGGCATTCATGGTATTGTATATTTTATTGTGCGAGTTATTTCACTGTCAGTTGCAACCCTAACAGGCTTGAGGGGGCAATAGATTATCCTTTTTATTTTCCATTCATCTTCCATTACTTTATTGATTAATCAGTTAATTGTTCCAAGAGACTGTTTTCAAATGATAAGCTTTGCCTCAACCCACTCCTATATTCCTATATAATATTTTAAACGTTAAACACATGCAGAAAAAGTTTGTCTGTAGTGAATCTGTCACAGATGTATATTAATTAGAAGGAAAGGGCAAAATATTGATCAAGCAGTTATTTGGGCCAAAAAGAATAACCAGGAGATATGCAGTCGTTCAAAGAGGAAGGCACAATGGGGACACACACACACACACACACACACACACACACACACACACACACACACACACACACACACACACACACACACACACACACACACACACACACACACACACACACACACACACACACACACACACACACACACACACACACACACACACACACACACACACACACACACACACACACACACACACACACACACACACACACACACACACACACACACACACACACACACACACACACACACACACACACACACGGCAATTAAAGGTCTGTGCCTAAGGGGATGCTGAGGCCAAAGTCACAGTGCTCTATGCTCTGACAAACATTTCCTCCATTACCAGCAGACTAACTGGTGTGCACTGCCTCAAGCTTTGCTATATATTCTCCTTCTATTAGACTCTTCATAAAAGGCAGAGGGTAGGGGGGAGAGAAGAGTGACCACAGTGAGTGAATGATGCTGAATGAGTAGGTTAAGTAGGAGCAGAAAAAGGTAGAGATTAGTCAGGATATTACTTCAGCAATCAACAAACATTCTAATTTACCTAGAAAAGACAATACCAGATTATCATTCAGCATGAATCCGTCAGTGTGTCTGTGTCCTATAGACCAAAATGATACGGAATAGACAAAACCAAAGAGGACCTAGTGCTCAGTGACCTGATCCATATGCTAAAGATGGATTTTCAGTGCTGCATGCCGATGCACAGGAAATAAAATATGGATGGGTGTAAAAGCTTATGCTGGTGGTGTGTAGGATACATACAAAAGGATGTTGTTTCTGAGGGAGATATGTGGAGCATTGCAGGCAGAGAGAGGCTTTGTGTTAAGAGTCTTTGAAAGGAGAGGAATGAAAATTTAAACAAATACATGAGAGGAAGTCAGTGTTCATTTGATGATTGCAAAGTCCTCTGTGTGAACACTAGGTGGCGACATCCAACTTTCTGACAGAGCATCCAGCCCCGTGCTGACTAAGAGCTGGCTGACAGTGGGTGAACGTGTGCCAAGTCTACGTACATGTGTGCTTACATGTGATGGTGAGCGGGGTGTGGGTGACCTTGTAAAACTGCTGCATACACGCAGATTCTCCTTCATCCTGAGCAGATACTGCTACTGTCTCGGAGGACCTACCCCCTCCTCTTCGATCCAAACTGATTTAATATGGCGGGGGGGGTTAAAACATGATCTGAACACAGCTAAAACATGATCTGAACACATGACTGTTTACTACATCAATTGTTTTATAAATGACTGAGGTGGAAGTTATTTATTTCCATACACAGGCACCATTTTCTCCCCCCTTCCCGTCTACCAAAAACATTAGCCTGCCGAAACAGTAAAAATGACTGATGCTCCAACCCCCCTCCCTTCTGCCTCTCTCTGTTGCTCACTTAATCTCTCTTGTTTCTCCCCGTATATGTAAGATCCATAGCGCTTAGTGCAAACTCAGGGGCTGAGAAGGAAGAGGGAGGGAGGTGTTACCAATCAAAAGCATGGTCTTGCAGTGTTGCACTGTACCGCAAGTAACTGCGGCAAAGAGCGAGAGAGGGAGGGAGTTGTAGTCTATATTGAAGCAGGAGAATTGATTATGGGAGGGATGGAGGAATGTACTGTAGGAGGGATGGAGGAACAGGAAGGGTGGGGGAGGGGGGGGTGCATGGCTCTACATCTGCTTGAAAAAAAATCTCTGGGGTCAGCCAATTAGAGGCTGGGTGACACCACTATCCTCCCAGCTAGCTAGTAAATCCTGCGCCACAAGACAACCCACGTGCCTCGGTTCAATGAAGGTGTGAACTTGTACACACACAAGAATGACCACAAAGACACACACAAACACACACACAGAAATGTTTAAGTACATAGTGAGGTTAGAGATAGTTTAACATTAGAGAGTTAAGTATCGAGTGCCCACGGTCACTTGCTTTAACGGCACATGTGTCAGAGAGATTGAGTATTAACTTATATCATTCAATCATCATCCGAATGACCGACATACATCAACATCAGAGAGGGCTCATATCTCAGCTGACACGACAGCTACTCCCATCCACCTAATGCTGCGGATTGCTATGGATCATAATAATATTAGGGGTGGAGAAAACCTGATTAGATCGGTTTACATCTTTGGAAAAATGCTAAGTTAATTTGCAGGGAAAGTTCGTTTTACATGTTTTTAAAAAAAACTTTAAATTTTTTCTCTTATACCTCAAATGTAGCACTTAAGACATGTAGATAGGATTGATTTTATTTGCATGTAGTACTGGAAATGAACTGTTTTGTTTCAAATCAACATTCCTCCGCATAAAAGGTTCCTGATACTATATAATCCACAAACTACGACGTTCAGTTTCTCCTTCTTTTTACCAAAGACATATTCCCAGAGGGACAGATATCTGAAAACCAAGCCACAAGGACCATTCAGTATTTTTTTCCACACTTTGCCATCATACGAGATGAACTTCCCAGCAGATGAAGATGCTCTTTTGTCACAGGAACGTTCATATCTCGTGGTTTTTCTCAGCACACAAAACACCTCGGCCTTGGATACAAATGAAACATCTACGTTTCCAGGACAGCGATAGGTAACTCCATTTGCTCAGGAAGATGATGTGATGGGACAAAGGGAAAGCTTCTGAGTGGATCTTGTGTTAAGATTATGGTTTAACTGTGGTTTCCAAGGTCAAGGATCAAATCTCTAATCTCAAAACCTGATTTTGGTGAACTGAATCATCCATACATCATAGAAACATTCGTCAGATTTTCTACATGTTTGCCATTCAGTGAAATGATTTTATCTTCACGGTCAACTTGTATATTTTCCCCTTACTGTTTTATTTCTATTTTGAGACGTTTACATTTTAGAATTGTTTATTTCTACATATTGGCACTGCCTTGTTTTATATGCTGCTGCAACGGACACAAATCCCAATTTGGGATCAATAAAGATCATCTTATCTGATCTTACTATACCCTAAACACACATTGTTCTTTCGTAATGAAATTAAAGATTTAATAGAAGATTTTTTTTTGTCTTGAGTTGAAACGTAGCCGGCCCTCAGAACCCTTGCTTGAGTGACGTAACAGGGTAATACAAAAAAAGTGCCACTTCACTTTTAGCATTTTAAACTAAATGACAACATTTCTACAATTTCAGAATTGAGTAGAAACATTCAAACCATTTGTTATGCAGAAAGATAAATAACCCCCAGTCATTGTTAACATGGTTGCTGACTTACCAAAGAAGCAACACAATTTAGTCAAATAAATAACGTCTGCTACTGCTACTGGACATATAGCACCTTTAACATATCGCAGGCATGGTTGAATGAATGAAAGTCGAGGTATGTTCTGTGTATCTACTGTACATGTAATTGGCCTTCCTCCTGGAGAGCAGAGCATCACCGTGCTTGCACTCCGGGTCGGATGAGGAAGAGGATCAAATCAAAGTGACACCTCTTCCTTCAGGGGATTCAGATGAAGGGGTTGTCAAATGGCTAAGCTTTTAATAACAGGTCCATGATCCTAAGACACCATGATGACACTTGACACCAAGATTAGATGACTCAAGAAATCTGCACTACGTAAGATTTGTCATTCGGGGGGGGAACACTCTGCTAGTCATAATATCTAAACTTGGATCTCTTCTAAAAAGCATAGTTTCTGTAACATCTAACCTGTATTTCAAGATGCGACTTTGGGACAATGCAGGTTTAATTTAGTTAGGAAATTCAGACTCCAATCATGGACTCAATCTTCTCCTTTCCATCACGTTAAATGAATCAGACGGTCTCTATTGTCCGAACTCACAGAACTGGAACCTGATCATTACAGCCGGGAAGCTGCGCTGCTCTAAAGACCTACCGCTGGGCTTTGAATTGAATTATTTGTCTTCCCTCCGGTGGACAGAAAAAAAAAGAATCATCATATCAATCAGGTAAATAAGACACCCGTCATTCAATACAGAAGAAAAGGGCGAAGAGTCACCCTGGGGTCACCCACACTCCTCTGATATTTCATTTCCCTTTGCCTTCACTCTCCTCTTCTATGGCTCTAGCCCTGGGCTGTAGTCCATCAGTCTGAGCGCTCATCTTCACACCAAACACTTGCACACAATCACCAACACATAAGGTGCTTCCCACACACATACAAAGGCAGTCCCACTCTGGCATGCTCGCCATGAACACGAGAATACATGCACACTTGAAGAATAAATGCTCCCCTAAGATAACTGTCCACAGTGGTGCTAGCAGCTCTGTGAGGTTGTACACAACACTGCAATAGCAATGCTAACATATTGATGCTAACCAGGTATGTTTACCATGCTCAGTCACTATGTTGTTTTACACACTGTACCATATTCCACTATTCCAGTTACATTCATGTAGATGTAGAACTGATTCTGATTCATCCTGTTATGTCTACCTATTCTTATTTATATACCATACTCTTCCCTGCTGTTTATATATCTAATTTTTATCATGTAGATCATGCACTGTTATATTTAGACAGGATTTTTTTGTCAGCTTACATTTTCCTATCAATCAATCAAAGTTTATTTATATAGATAGCCATTTATCACACATTTTTCATTCGTCTCAGTGGACTGTACCGTTTTACAGAATATGAATACGATACCCTCTGTGCTTGGACCCTCACATCGGACAAGTAAAAACTCCCAAAGAAACCCCACATTTTCTTATGCTAGTTTTTATCTTAAATGTTTCATTCAACAAACATATAAGATATAGGTGTTGAGAGCTGAGCGTAGAAATGTCATGTTCAAAGCAACTGCCTGTTATACTGTACATATACGTCATAAAATGTCTTGAATCTTAAATGTTCACCAACATAGGTGCAGCTGAAGCTGATTTAAAACCAGATTCAGCTTTATTGGTCAAGTGAAAGGGTGCTAAGCCTTCTTGAGAGTCACATTAGTATACTCCATTAGTGACAGACTGCATGATAGTTTTTTTGTATCTAGTGGGAATGTGATTAATTTTGCAGGTATTTGGTCAGTAAACTAGTTGCTGGACGCATGAACATTTTTAACGGATGGTGGTGCTAGAGGAGAAGTCAGGGGATCATCGTGGTCAGTAGGTAACATCCGCTGGAGATGATACACAGTACACATTTTCCTGGCAATCAAACAACTGGATGTGTAAAATGAATTTCTTGGTCTGGTCCAAAGTGTTTGACTGACATGGTCACTCATACTAACCTACTTACTGTATGCATTCTCTTTGTGTGTGCTGAAGCATGGATGAAAAGGAAAGAGGGACAAAATCATAAGGTCAGTAAAAGGTGGATGAGTATAGAAAAATGCATCAAATTGCACCAACTGTTGTAAGCTATAGGTTTGAAGCTGAACACACAGGACAAATAAAATATTTCTGTATGGAGCAAAACCGAGCAGATCAATACAGTAAGTGGTAGGTTTCACATTGCAGAGGCTCCTAGCTATCGCACCTATCAGTCCAAGAGATGCTGCAGAGTCTGGGAATATTAAGGCAGGATTCAGAGTACCTGGACATCAAACTGCACTAAGATCCCTGCTACACCTTCTGTCCTTTCCTCTCTCCTCTCTCATCAGCATTGAGCTTAAAAGGGAAAGAGCTCCGGTTTGGTAATGTACACCAAACGCTTTCCTTTTTGCACAACAAGGCGTTCAATTATGACCTATAAAATTCCTCTGCACGTCATTCTTTCCCTCTCCCCTTTTTACTTGGGCATGATGAGGATCCATTTAAAAAAAAACCTGAACTCTCAATTCCTGTTTCAGGGAGTTACGCAACAGCTGCACTATTAGAATAACAATTGGGAGGAGAGATTAGCGCAATCGGCCAAGGAGAGAGATAGAGAGGATGATGAAGGGAGGGAGGCACAAGGAGGGGAATCTAAGGAAGCTCCTCAAAATGTGACACATCATTTCATGTGCTGTCTCACATATGAAAAGATGTTACCATGCAGTGGGAGGACGAACGCAGTCAGATCCTACTGCTGTTAATATCTTTCGGAGGTTTGGACAAACTGTTTAGGGGAAACGCTTTTCTGAAAGCACTGCTCCTGTATATTGCAGGCTTTCATACTAAGATTGTATCACTGAACAAGCTGATGCTGATGCTCAGTGTTTAAATAAAAGAAGGAATCACAGCAGAAAGATTTTAAAATATCCTCAGGCTTTAGAGTTTTTCCGACCTCCTGCAGGGAGGGAGTGACTGCTGGATGCTTGATGATACTTTTTATTTCATTATCTTTTTGGAGACGGAGGGTTACTTTTGAGCAGGGGAGTAGTCTCGTCTCTCTCATTAAAGTAAACCGTATTGGGCAGAGTATCGGCTTTGGAATCAGTCTCTGCCAGCTCATAAATAAAGACCTGCTATCGCCCTGGTAAGGGGAGGAGGAGGGAGTAGAGAGGTGGGGGTTGGTGAATTGGTCTCACGTGTGCCTTCCACTCCTGCTTTAATTAACGGAGAGTAGGCTGCAGCTCCAACCAGCCCCAGTAGCACCTACTGTAGAGCCAGGAGCTTGGCTCAAGGAGACTCATTCCCAGGCTCCATCAACATGAGTGAGTGCCCCGGCCCGGCCTGCTGAGTCATTTGTCTAAGGGGTTCCACAGAGCCGCACACAAACACCTATTACTATCTTTAGAAAGACTTGTGATCTTAACAATTTAACTCATCTGAAAATAATGTATGTAAAAGTAAATACAGCCACTATATACGGGCTCCGTTAAACCCAAAGTGCAGAAGAGTAAAAGACACAATTGAAAGTAAGTGAGCTCAGCTGGCACAGAGTGGGTTGTAAACCAGTAAGGGTGTGTGTGTGTGGGTGTGTGTATGGTGTTTGTGTGTGGGTGTGTGTGTGTGTGAGGGGGGGGTGGGTTGCCCTACTTTAAAAGATGTTTTTAAAAATCTACTTTTTATTCAAAACCTTCTGTCTATTATGGATTTTCCACATAAAAACCCTAAGGCTCTCAATGTAATGGCTAGTCTATCCAGACTCAGCCCATACTTCATGTTAGGGATACAATAAGTTATGAAGTTTAATGTTTTCTAATCTTTCAGCGGCCTTATTGTTTTGCTGGCCCAATCAGAGGAGATGTCATGTGACAATAATTCATTCATGGCGTCAATGATTAGCAGCGGCTTACGTTATTTTGTTATCACCAATATTTCCAGTCTTCTGACCTTGAGTAATATATCCCAGAAACCCTTATGTTTGAATATGCAAATGTTGAGAAATTAGGTTTCTCACTTTATTCCCTGGAGGTTGGAAACAGGATGGGTAACGACACCTGCCCACCATCACCTTTAAAGTGTCCTGATTAACACAGTGTATCTTGTTAATCGAATCTGTAGAGATAACAATGTTTAAAAACAACAACTTGCGGTTTTGCGGCTTCTTGTGCCGGGAGCAGTGACTTCCTGTTTATTGGTCCTCATGGTAAGGTAGCCAGGCAACCAATACAGTCTCCAGGAAGTAGTTGCTTCGGCCAAGAAAATAGCCCGGCAGCTAAAGTAGTATTGATCTCATCTACAGTAACTGTCAGCAAGAGAGTGAATAGGCATATTCCACAGAAATGTAAAATATTCCTTAAAGGTCTTAATAGCAAGTTCACTAATCAGAGAAATAATTGTCAGTTAAAAAAAAAGAATTGTTAGTTTCAGCCAATTTTCCTCAGACAGAAGAAGCCACGGTTTATTTGTCTCAAGCCTGAAACTGATATCGACTGATGCCGAGTTCCAGATAAGAGACAAAGATACACCCATAAAACTATTTACATGTAGGAGCAGTCAATAGTGAAATTGATTACCATCTGCTAGCAGTTTGATCTAAAGAATGGTTCATTTAAAATTCATCACTTTGATCAGAGTAGTGAGGGTACAGGTGGGCAGACAGGTGCTTAAGCTTAGTCACAGCTGCAGCAGCCAATGCACTGCACCAAACCTGAAGGCACACTAAAAACACAGTCAGACATGCATATAAACATCCAACAGCTACAGCACCAATCAGTCTCAGACATCGACACATTGCTGCTCAAGCAGAGAGGGCAAGAGATTTTGGAGGGCAGACAGATGAGGCGGGAATGCTGATCTACTGCTGCCACCTCTGCTTTGTGAGAAGATGGAGATGGCACTTAGATATTACCCTCACCTTACAATGTCCGCCGGCCGCCATGTTAGCTGCACAGTCCTGCAGCTGTTCAATAGGGTCTATGCAGCTGAGTTTTACCTTAAGAAGTGCCTGTAGGCTCTGATACACAGCTGCAGGCAACACCTCTGAGTGCCCAAAATTACACAGCAACAAAGGAGCCATAGTGCATCCTGACCAGACTTATTGTATTGATAAGTCTGAGCACCATCACCACTAAGTGGAATTCACTGCTTGGGAATAACAAACCAGCTTGACTAAACAGAAACCGGAAGTGCACACAGATGAAGACCTATTAGCTACATCAAACACAAACTTAAGACATTATCTTACAACACCTAAATCAAACTTGTTTAATACAGCTCCAACGATAAGTTGATTAAGTAATCTTTCCACATTTGAGTTTTCCAGCTCATAAATATGAAAATGTGATCCTATTTTTTGTAAATGACTAAATCTTTTGGTTCTTAGCTGTTGTTTGGATAAAAACTAAATGTATCATGTCTCAATGTACTAAACAATACCTCAAATAACCTTTGTTTGAAGAGAAAAACGATGGTCAGGTAACAAAAACAAAAGATCATTCTGTTTTGAAGAACTCATTTGCCCCACCTTACCACACTGTTACATTTTCTGACAAATAAACCTCAGATTATGTTGTTATGAACTGAAAGGTTCCAGGTAAAAAAATGTGGAATACTTGCTGTTTTTAACAGTAAACTAAATAAACGTCTAGTGAAAATAATCATTGGTTGCAGTCCAAACCGCAACAATAATAGGTGCCTGTTAAGGGATTTACATATTCATTTTCACGTCACAACATTGTCACCATACTCACTGAAACGCAAAAATAATTCATGCTCCGACCAAGCAAACAAAGTAAAATGACACTACAGATAAATCCATATTGTTGCAGGCAGAAATAATGATGTGAACATATATCCAGAAAAGGGGTTATTGGATTTTTGTGTACACCCTGGGGGCTTACAAGTACTCACTGCATACTGTAGCTCGACAACAATTGGCAATGGGGAGGTAACAGATTATTAAAGGAACTTAAAGTCCAACCAGAATAATTGTCTTTTTTACCAGCTCACAAATAAAAGTGTCTTGGTTTTTCATAATTAGTTGATTCCTTTTGATTTGTGTTCCCCATTATACTACTCTTTCTATATTTGTGTTTCAGTAATGTGATAAAACAACAGCTTTTATTTACCAACAACCCCAATGACTCAGCAACAGTCAATTTGACATTAAAACCGAACATTTCTTAGAAATAAATGCCAGGTGTTTATTTTCCGTAACCTCAAAATAATCGGAAAATCTTTATAAAAAGTAGAGTCAAAAATAAGATACTTTCTTATCCGTCACGCTGGTTTGAGACAAACAATACAAATGGTCACTTTTTCATATTTCAGTCCTTCATTAAAGCAGCTTCAGATGTAGACACAAACACACACACAGAATGAGGTGAAAATAGGTGCTGACTACGACAATAGGCCTTTGTTCACATCCTGACAATGCTCATTTTTCAGGAGGGGCAAACTCATCAATAAAAGTAATTTGAGGACAGCATTAGCCACTGCTCAGCATCTGACCTGTGCTGTGTAATACCACCACACCATGAAGCCAATTAAAATGTCACTTTAACCCTTTGATGATGAATCGAAAGCTTTAAAAAATATGGACGTTCATCAGCGGAAACAGATTTGTACCCCCAAGGGATGGAAAAAAAACACGAAACATGTAAAACGCCAACATACATTAGCTACGGGATAATAACAATAAAGGACGGGAACCAAATTTGTCTTTGGCTCAATTAAATTGTTATACTAGAAAATAAATCTCTAAAAAGCAACAGCCCCCTACAGGCCACAAGAACCACAGAAGACTGAACCTGGTGACAGTAAAGAAACCTGCTGACACCCTCACCCTGTGCTCATGCTATTGCGGCCAAAGATACCAGAGCAATAATGAATCAACCACTAGAAGTATAAAAAACTATTACACAAGTCATGAAAAGATCAATAAACAAAGCTAGGAGCGATTCCTCATTTAATAACTCAGAACACCTCAGCAGCGTACAGGCCTACGGCGAGGAAGGACACCGGAAAAATACACAATAAAAACCAGGTTTTATGGTAACACTGATACAGAGTGTGTATACGTGTTGGTTAATGTGTGAGCGAAGTATAGGGGTGTTTAAATAAAAACTATATTTAGATATGTCATGAGTAAGTGTTGACCTTGCCTGCACGAGGGGACAGTTGAATGTCGATACGCAACACAGCTGATAGAATCACTAAAAAGGTCAAGAGTGGCAAAGAAAGAAACCAACCAACCAAGCCTAACACCGGTTTTGTTAACCAACGTGCAATATAGGGAAACTTCTGAATTACAGGCTGTATATTTTGACTATGTAGCTGCAGGCGTCAGAGAGGAAACAAAGAGGGCATTGGAGAAAAAGAGAGAGAATTCCCTCAGTATTAACATCTGCTCCAGAAACCAGGAATGGCTGTAAGCCAGTGTTAAAAAAAAGGAAGAGTGGCTGGGAGGGGAAGCTGGAGGAGAGTCAGGAAGCTTATTTTAAAGACTTAAGCTGCATGGTTACGTAAGTGATATGGGATCCTCTGAAACCATACACTTTCAGTCAAAGTTAGGATGCATTAGTAACCTCGCCAGAAATCTTATCCCTGCCTCATCGCTAACGTTAGAACTGCAGGCTTTCCCTTCTTCAATCTTATCCTGCCACACACACACACGCACATAAAACACACAAGCATCTCTGCAAAGATCGGTCTCTTCCAGATGGAGAATATGGAGAAAACTAACATGGTTTATGTCTCTGATGAAACGGTTATGAATCTTTTCAAAAAGAGTTCAGGAGCGAACCCCTCCTGAGAGAATTTCATCACAGGTGTTTCGGAGTCATACCTTTCCCCTTCCCTCTGTTCTTTTTTGCACAACAAATAAAACAAATGTAATCCCTACACCAGCCTCTCAGTTCTGCCTTCCCTTTCGGGGAAAGTGGAAGCTGTACTGTGTTTCTGTCCCTAACACTGTCTCTACTGCATCAGCATCAGATTGGTTTACAGCCAGCCTGGCACGCTGCAGGCTCACAGGGCGACAGGACTCATACCCCCAACACACAACAGCACAATCTGCGGATGACTCGTTTTCATTAATGAGTTCGTGTATGTCCAGCGAGAGGCCAGAGGAATAGAGGAGATTCTGCAGCTTGATGATGAGTCCCTGCAGTGGTTGACTGGTGGAGCATAGATTTATTGTTTACAGCCAGCGCTGCAAGCTCCACATAGGACTTCTCAGTCAGACACAAGTCTGCAGGTATTGCTCTGCAGTCATTAAAACACCATAAAGAGAAAAAGCTAAGAGGAGAAAAGGCTGTTTATGGAAATTGGCAACCTCCCTGTCTCATGGATGAATAAATAATCTGTGTTGAAATTTCATTCACTGACACCATACCGCAGTGTTAAAACAAAGAGAGAGAGAGGACGAGACAGAGATGTGAAGAGGGACTGAGACACAGTGAGAGTACTATACTGCCTTATCAGACGGCTTAGACAGGACGGTCAATAAAGCAGGTACAAAGCAGTCGAGAGGAGCAGGAGAGCATGCAGTGTGTTGTACCGTTTCCCCCTGTCTGTATGCACAGGACATACATGTGTGTACACACAGTAGAAACACACATGGCTGAGGTTCCATGTGTGCCCCGGACCCCAATGACCACAGCTTAACATGACAGAAAAAGAAAGGTGGGGGGAGGCGTCTCAACCTTCCTGCCCCCCTCTCCAGCCACCCCTCCCTCCCCAACGTACCCCCATTACTCCACCCCTGACTACCCCACCTGTGAATTGTCCCAGTACCTTGCGCTTTTTATCCCGCGAGCGACTTCTCTTTTTGTTCCTCTCCTCCTCCTTCTCTTTGCGCTCCTGCTCTAGCTGGGCTTCTAAATCCTTGTTCTTGCGGAGATGTTTGGCGGCTTGTGCCATGGCGCTGCTGGTGGGGGTCTGGGCGCCGTTGGCGAGTCCAGATCCTTCGGCGGTTGTCTGCGGGGCGACAGCGCTGGGACTTGTACCTGATGCCGGCCAACAGTAGCGCTGCCGCTGCTGCTGCTCTGTGTTCCTCTACGGCCCTGCAGAGTCTGCTCACCCTCTGCCTCCACCTCCTCCTCCTCTTCAGCAGTGCAGTCACACACACATCGGCAGTCCTCAGCCGTCTGCTGTGGGATGCTACTGCAGCGCTGCTCTCTCTCTCTCCTTCCCTCTCCCTCTCTTGCTCTCTCTCTCTAATGCTCGCTCTCTCCCCCTCTCTGAATCGCTCACGTACACTTCCCTCCTTCAATTTTTTCTGCTGCCTTCCTCTCCGGTCTCTTCCCCTGTGCAGGGGGAAAAAATGGTAAATACCAGTAAACAAACAGCTTTTTTCTACTAGTTTTCCTCCTCTTCCCTTCAATGCTTTGACTTTCTTTGAAACTGCTCCGACTCCTTCCCCCTCAACAAAGATTCAAGAGGGATGAACTGACAGTCAGTGGAGGAATATCCTGAGAAGCTTTGAATCAAAGTCAGCTCTCCTCCTTCTCACTGCATTGATTTTGTTTCGTTTTCCTGTATTTAATTTCTCAGCATCTCATAGTCCTGCTGTGTGTCCGTCTGTGGAGGATCCCTATGCTGCACAGGGAACCCGTCATCACCACAGCCAATCACACAATCACTCTCGCACACGGACACCAGAGGAAATAAAAAAAAAATCTAAAACATGCATGATGAAAAAAAACCTGCCTCTTACTCGTTTACTCCCCCCCCCCCTCTCTCTCTCTCCCTCCCTACTCATTGAGCGCTGCAGCAGACAGGATTGGTACCAGTGCAAGGATGTTGGTGCAGTGTGCTTGTGTTTATGAGAGTGAGGCTGTGAGCAGTAAAAAGCTATTCCACATCACTGCCAGACAGTCCGATGTAAAGTGAGATACAGTAACAGAAAACGCTTTGATTCATTTACTTATTTCTCTGGTTTGTTGCATTCCTTTTTTCCTTGACCCCCTGCTGCTGTTTTGCATACAAATCAATCGGTGATATGAATACATGTATTATAGAGTGAGTGGCTTCTGTGCTCATGTACAATGCATGTGTGGATATGTGCGCAGTAAGGTGCATAGGAGGAGAAGTGCGGATGGAGCCAGCACCTGTTTACTGGTATTGCTCTGCCTCTCTCCTCCCTCCCTCCCTCCCCTCCTCCCTGCAATGCTGCTGACGCAGGCAGAAAATATCCTTTAACATCTCTCTTTGCCCAGCTCACTATACATCACAGATACAGTACATGCAAACACACAAAGTCCACACACACACACACACACACACACACACACACACACACACACACACACACACACACACACACACACACACACACACACACACACACACACACACACACACACACACACACACACACACACACACACACACACACACACACACACACACACACACACACACACACACACACACACACACACACACACACACACACACACACACACACACACACACACACACACACACACACACACACACACACACACACACACACACACACACACACACACACACACACACCTACCTTCTTCTTCTTCTTCTTTCAGTTATTACCAGGTCATTTCTCTGACAATTTAATGACTCATGCTTTTGATCCCGATTTGATTAAAACAGGCTCTTGTCTAAGCTGTGTGTATTATTCAATGCTTAAAACAGACTTAGGTTTGTCACCATCTTTCAGAGCCATTTCACTCATTAACTGCAGCTAGTTTCCAGTCCATATTTTTGTACTCATGTATTTCTCCCTCTGCTCTCCTGCCAAGGCTTCCCCTGATCTGATAGAAGCTCTCTCTCTCTATACTGCAGCATACTAATGAATAGGATTGGTGATATTGCCTTCTGTCTGCAATGCCTCTACACAAATCACTCGCTCATGTGGCCTAGCTATGACACAAACAAACACAAATACTGATGTGCTGACAGCTCTGTGGCAAGACATCCATCACATTATCGAACTCTGGGGAATGAGCCTAAATGAATCACTGGCCGGACTGACTGCTCTGGTAATAAGGAGGATTTTGCTTAGCCAACCAAATTGGTCTTGTTATGTTATATTCATGCTCAGCTAATGGAGGGGCAGCTTTATAGTAGATTTTTAAACACATCCAGTGGGACCACTTATAGTAGGTGGATTATCTGAGGCTGAACCTGAAGAAACCCTGTAGGAAAGACGCCGTCACATACTCACAGCATGGTAATAGTAGAGAGATGCTTCAATAGGAAACCCTGTTTTAAACACCGGTGTCAACTATGTAATCTATGCAAGTTACTGCTCCGTACTGACATTCAATGGAAGCAATAGCAAGTGAATCAACTTTTTCTACTTTGGATTATGAGTGCAAGTACTAAAGGATGCTTAAAAAAACTGATTAAGAAATGTTGACATTTTCAATAAATGTATGCCTGACAACAACCAATGAAAACTGACCAGAAGTAACCAAGCAATAAGCCAACAACAAACATATTATAAAGTGAGCCAAGAAAATAAATACTGCTCGAAAGTGTTAAATTCATTATTGATCTTGGAAATAGACATTTATAAGTGCATTTAGTAGCTAATCAGGGGTCTGTTTCCCTTATTTAAAAAAAGGAAATGCATCCTGCTCCTTTTGTTGCTCTTCCCTTATCAATCAAAAGAAATGCCATGCATGTAACCACCTGATAAACCCTGTATGACTGCCTGTTTCACAGATGATTGACACCAAATATCTGCCTTACTTGTGTGTGTCAATCATCTTTGTTAGGTGACACTGCTGCCATGAGGGATTTGCATGTTAACAGGGCTCAGAAATTTCTCATGATATCTGTCACCAGATGCAAATGGCACAGTTGCAATGAAATTTAAAGTCTCCATTTATTATCAGGACATTTACATCTTGGAAGATACTTTTGCCATCTGATATTCCATAGCAACTGATCTGTACTTCCACTTCTAATTAAGCACTTGCAATATTCTCAAAGCTCTAGAGAGACAGTTTCATAAAAGCCGTTTATGAAAACTGGATCACTTGAATCACAAACGGTGTGGAGAGATTCTTAACGTGCATTATTGTAGAAACACATGTTCATATGCCTTGTTTTGCAAAAATATGTTTAACCACAAGACTAACCCCCCCCCCCCCCCCCCCATATACGCCTGATTTAATGTTTCAGAGTGCATCCAGTGTATATTGACTGTCCCTGGGGTGGTCCTGCCTGGGTGACAAAGGGACAGGTTGTGTGGACCTTGGGGGAGAGAAACACACAGCTACTGCCCGAGCTTTCTTCAGTGAGACGGCCAGCACCCGCCAGCATATTAGTCGCTCCAGCGCTCCTCTAGAAACAGTGGACGGGACACGACAGAGCCACACACACACACCACCGCACACTCGCATTCAAACTCACCCCAGGGAAAGGAGACACAAAAGGCAGCCTTTTCAACACACAAGAGCATACTGTATGTAACGTCACTCTTACACCAGACTTCTGGATAGTAACAGTGATGTAACTGTTCAAGAGTTTACTGCAAGATACTTTGGGCTAGTGCATGCTTTAAATATTGCAGCTAATTAAACATCACATAGATCCACACTAGTGGAATTTAACAGTGATATATTCAGTTTTTCAACAACACATAACAGCAGGTTTTTTAACAACATACGGAGACATGAATTGTGGATAAGCATTACTCATTTTCCCTTTACACCCAACTTTAAAATGAGTCAATTCTCATATAAACTCCTTTTGGCCATCTCAAAAAACTATTTCAACTGAGGAAAGAAAAAGCACAATCAAGAGGCAACCTCATCAGAAAAGTGAAGCCAAAGTGGAAGTGCCCACAACCTGCAATCCTTTCTAATGGCCAGCAAGCTTGTTTATGGCTAGCTATAAAACCCTCCTCCCAATTTTTCAAAAATCAAAATGATGGCCAGTATGCCAAATCAATAAAATGGGTGATATCACAGTGACTATGTCCACCTTTACATTTACCGCCCTTTAAGTACATGTTTGTATTTTTTAAAATATTTTCAGTCAGCAGTGATAATGTCTGTTCTTTCTCCATCCAATACTTTGTAGTTGTGACATTGCTAACTGTAGTGGTCAATCAAAAGTGTATTAATAATGAAGTAGATAGGCTTAAGTGTCTATTATCTACTTTTATTGTAGAGAGCATTGATAGTTCACCCTCAATGGAACGGAAGATGACGAGGCCTATAACCAAATCCATTTTCAACAAGTTATTACAGAAAAAGTTGATATGCATGTTGACATTCAGGAAACTTGCCTCCATCTCTGTACTATTGACATCACTCAGCAAAAGGGTTTTATTGAGCCATGTTTGGTGTGTTTAACAGTGATGTTTCCCAGTCATTACCTTTGATAAGCTTAAATTAGTTCAACATGTTGAGCTCACAAGGCCTGGCAGATGAAACACATACAGCCTGACATCCATTAGTTCTGAAACCAGATAAAACAGTGCTCATTTAACACACATCCCTTACTTCTAGTCAATAAGTTGCAAGCACAGTCCATGAGCTCCTGGGTCTCAGTTAATTGTTAATCCTACAGTTGTCTGCACAAAAATGGTATATCTAGTCCAGAGATTTTAAAAGACAGATTGCACATGAAGTCGGATATAAACACTTCCTAAAAAGCTGAAGGAGCTGGATCCTGGGCAAAGAGTGAGATCTTTTTAACCACAACATACTCAGTCCTGTTTTTTGTTTTTACCGACTGTGAGGAGATCCCTGAGCCTATCTTCCCGTTTGGTGGTCATAAAGGCGGAAGCAAAGCACAGTAATGAGACCATTTTATAGGGGAACAGAGCAAACTGAGGTTTCTGTTAATCGTGTAATGTTGGAGCTTTATAAACATCTAGACCAGATTATTATAGGCATTTTTATTGTGCAAGTCCTTGTTAAAGTCAAAAATGTATAGACAGAGTTATTTTTTTAGCCCCAATAGCAAACACTTTAAAGCTTCAAGATTTAAAATATGTACTATTTGAATATGCACAAGTGTGTCCACTGCGTCTGTGAGGCCTATGTTTACATCAGTGGTGATGGATGGAGAAGCAGCAGATGGGAGGCTTTATTGCTTTCCAAGTTTAAAAGGAGACAAAGCAAAAAGGACTACATACCGTATGCATCACCAATCGTTTCAAAGTATTCATCTTGCAGCTAGGTTTGAAGGATGAATCCCACCTTTCAAGTCCAATCAACGGTTTCAGTTAGGTAATGCCACCCCCCGTTGACACCAGCTAACTCAACTCTACACCCAAAGAGTTGGCCCCATATGAATGGACAATTTGCTGTGACATTCACCAAGATGTCTCAGCTTGAAACTGAAGCAGCTACAAGTGGCTGGAAGCAGATAACAAGTTCCAATGTTTCCACTTGAAATACCACATCCTGCGGGTCAGGTGTGCTTGTTAACAGTGAGAAGTATGCTGTCCTTGGACTGGACTTTCTAGCCAGGCATTCTTGAAAGTAAATGTCAGCTTTACCCTCATTTACACGCACACCACAGGTGAAGCTCTTGGGACAATATTCTCATTTCCTGCTCTAATTTAGTCGTTCTCATCATCAGGGACAGGTCACATTGACGCACAGGTCTGAAGAATATTTCTCAAACAAACACCTCCCTTAAATCAGTTAGCCATAATGACAGCAAAGGTAATAACACATGTTATTGGATTGCATCAATCATATTATCACATGAGCTGCAGCAGTAGCTCATGTACAGAGACAGCTGATGCTTCTAGTTTTTACTATGCTAAATCCACCTCAATATTTCAGGGAGTCTCTGGTGTGTTTGCTGGCAGAGGTCCACAGCCTACAGTGAGATACAGTGCAGGCCTGTGCCATCCTCTGCACCATCAACTGTGGTTTATAGAGTTATTTTAGCAGCAGCGTTAGTCACTGTGAGCCAAAACGAGAGGATGGGAAGAACAAAAACCCTGGCTGTATTTGTGCAACTACAGTATCGATGAACACCAGGGACCATTTTAGTGGAGCAAAGGCTCATACCATTGCCCTTTTAACCACTTGACACTGCTCTTCACAATAGATCTATAGGAAAGGCAGTAAACATGGAGAAATAGAGGTCAGACAGCACCCTCTATTGATTAATAGGGAGTACTGCGACAAAGAGGGACAAACATTTGCTGCATGGGTGTATAGGTTACAATAAAGGGTCCTGGTAAAAACGTACTGTTGACATCTGTTCATTCAGGAGCCCTTAATCAATTAACATAATAAAACAATTGACCAGATACAAGAAGCATCATCATTTTCAAGGACAAAGATTAGAAGATTAATGAGACAACAAGTGTGGTACGATCAAGTCTAATCCATAATACTGATCACAGTGCCCTCGTAGGCTCATCTTGCAGTACTGTGAGTGAGTGCACATGCACAGCAGAGCTCAACACTGCACTGCAGCACACAGCCGTCTCAGAGCAACACGACAGCTCAAAGCTGCTCGATGAAAGAACACACCGTCCAGAAACAATCACATGTCCAAACGAGCAGGAGGAAACTAATATCACGCGAACATGGCCGCTGAAATTATGTACAGAATGGAGTGACGAGAGTATCGATTCATTTTTGGGAAACGTATTTAAATCCATATTTGGACTAGTGCAATATCCAAATTGTAGAATGCATAATAATTGTTTAATATTTGTCAAAATATCAATCTGAAGTAAGTATAGTGTTGCTGTAGTTTGTACAGTAGTTGGTAAGATGAAATCTTAATTACGTGATGTGTTTTCATCTGGTTTTAACAGGATGTCGTCTTTCCACATGAAGAACATCTACAATTGGCATTTTGCAGACCTAAAATATAATATGCTTGTTAAAGATAAATAAAATAAAATCAATTATTTTAAAGTGATCTCTTCCTGCCATGTGTGGGTTTTCAGTTTTTAATCATGGTAGGAGTAATATTTTGGGATTCAGGACTGTAGGACACTAAAAAAACAACATGAAGATGCGAGCTGAAAGGCAATATGCTATTTAGGTAAACGGGACCTGTGGACCTGCTTCTCAAGTCAAGTCTGTCTTTATAAGCAGGTCCACATCTTTACAGGTGGTGGGAAGTATTAAAACCAATGTATATAGAGATCTTTATGCCATAAAGACATCAAGTTCAACACATGTCAGACAGAATCAGTTTAATTCAAATTAAATCAAATTCACTAAACCAATCACACACACACACACACCCACACACACACACACACACAGTCACAGGTCTCTTAATCCAATTGTATTTTGAAAAGGTGTTCCTGTTATTTTGTACATCCTCATTATGTTCAATATCTGGTGGACATTTTTAGCCATCTTTCTCCCTCCTGCCATTTGGCCTGTAAATCTTAAAGAGAGGACAGAACCGGTTAGCTGCAAGACCTGAAATGCTCCTTTAGGATAATCTCTCTTCCTCCCTCCTTCCCTGTGTTCCTCCCTCTCTCTGCGTCTCTCTCCCTCTCTCGGCTGGCAGTGCACCAGCAGAAAGAGCCCTGATTGGGAAAGCCATATGGCAGGTAACAAACCAAGGGCAGGCTTCATGTCCACACAGTGCCGCGGCTCCGGCAGCCTGCCACTTCATCAGAAGGGCTCATGTGATTTGGCTTTGTATTCCACGGAAGTATGAAGACCATAGTTCAGTGTAAATATGCCAGTGTGTTACTGACGCTGCAGCATCACCGGCTCGGTGGTGTGAACAGCATTTCAGAGAAGGCTCAAAAGCTGCAGAGTCAGCAGTGAATTTCACAGTCACACCAACTGGGAATGGCCTTAGGCAGATTGACAATCGCGGCTGTTGTGTGCAGCGGATCTGTCAAAGCACAGCACAGCGGCGTAGTAAAAGCAATAGGTTGTTCCTAATTGGCCGTTTAAACAGGGGTTGTCGAGTGAAGTTAACAGCATAACTGCCACTATTATTTTATAGCAAAGGAGAGGAGTGATGAGTCTGCAGCACTTCTTGTTTGGAAAAATCCCTCCTTTGTAAACCATTTAGGTGAGACTGACTACACATAACAGAAACTGCCATATGTGAAAACAGCTGTCATTTCAGACATGCAAGCAAACTTTCATTAGAAAGAAATCTATAGATGGGAGAACATTGGCCCTATACATATATCATGATGTCCTAACAAACTACTGTCTTACAAACTACTGTACAAACTACAGTAAGTGATCAAAGATCTCTCGAGAGCCCAAAATAAGAACCTGCATATTTTTCCAACAAAGAACCTGACCAATGAGTGAAGCAGGAGCAGAGTACTCAACAACATGAAGCTGCAACAAGCTGAGGGACGGGCTGTATATCCAGCTCAATTGTGTCATCTAGTGGTGTCAGAGAGTATGCTTAAATCCAAAAAGACCCGTCAACTGATAGTACTGTGTCATGATGTCTGAACCTCTCTGACAGCTCGACTGATGGGTCGAAAAACACATAAGATAAGACGGAATAACAGCATATTTACTGCACAACTGTCATTTCCTATCTTCTTTAATTTTCTTGTGGTTGTTCTCAAAAATAAACCTTGACTGGTCTGCAGTTTTAGTTCACGACCCCTAGCGTTAAAAAGGGATAATATAAAAAAACAGGTTAATATTTTTATAGTAAGAAAAGCACAATTTTGGGAGATGTATTGTTTTTGTTCCTCTCCATTTCTCCAAACTACACCCATGAAAAAAAATGGGATGTTAATTTCAAGTTAATAAAGTAGAGAGCCAGGGATTTCCAAAGGACTGAATGGTACATGTTTCAAAAGAACCAAAAAGGAATGTGAGGATAAAGGATTTTTATGAGGAAGGTGAAATGAGGACAGGCAAGAGAAAGGATGTACAGCCTTGAACTTTAGCTGGCACCGACAGTGAACACGAAGGTTGTCAGATCAGGGAACAGGATCCCTGCAGTTATCAGATGGACAGTTTTATATGTGCTGCAGGAACAGCGTTAGATATAAATCACTGTCATTCAATGTCATTTTTGTTATACCAACAAAACTACAGCTGTCTATTTTTTGAGTTATCCCTACTGGGGGATGTTTTATCAAGTTGTTCGAAAAGCAAACCTAGTTTTACACTGGTTCCTCACCTTCTGGATGGACAATGTTTTTAGTTCATGCTAGTATGGTGCAAAAATCAATTGCAAACAGCTGATACCAGTCTGAAAACTGAGTTCAAGAAATATAATTTATCTTTGTCAGGCATGAACCACTCAAGAGCCCGAACAGGGACCTATTTTTTAAACTGTCTCTGCCTGTAACTGCATTTCTAAATGACTATGTAACTTTTTATGAATAAATAAAGACCAGTTCCGATTATTGTCTCTGCATAACATTTTTTGGTAAAGTGATGGCTGTCTGGACTTTTTAAGGACTTCCCATAAATTGAAAGTCCCAACACAGCATAGTTTGAGACACTGATGATTGTTGATTGATGTTACAGTTCTTTTTTTCTAACAAGTACTAGCAGGATTTACAGAAGATCACAGACGATTAAAGAGAGGCTTGGATGTGTGAGTGCTTCTCAAATGTGCTGAGCACAGCAGTAAATTGTGCAAATGGAACGATGTACAGGTTTATTTAGAAGAGTTTCTAAGAGTTAATATTTCTATTCTTCCACTTTCAATAAACCATCTCTATTTATATCTCGGTTCAAAATGATCAATGCCTTAAACTTGAAAGGACCCTTTGTGAACCATTGAGCAAATTGAAAAGCTAAAACCAAAAGCATAATATTTTTTTAGCTAAAAGATGCGAAAATCATGATAAATGCTTCAATCATGATTATCTTTATGACAATTAACCGATAAAGCCTGGGTGCATGTAGGTGTAGAGTTGCTATTGATGGAGAAAAAAACGGTAAGACCGTCGGTAGTGAAAGGGGCAAAGAGGGAGTATTAAGGAAGAAAGGAAGTGGAACAGGAAGTGCAGAGGAGGAGGAGGAGGCTGGTGTCGGTCCCCCAGAGTCCCATTCCCTTCCCCTCGCTCCTCCTTCAGCTCCTCTGCTGCTCACTACCTTTTCCGCTGTGTATTTTTCTTCCCATGATTCCTCACACATGGCTTCCTCTGACCCCTTCATTAAGAGAATTATTCCATCCTCTTCTCTGCTCCACCTATCTTTTTCCTCACAGGTGGCCAACCAACCTTTTAAAACACATTGGTCCCCTATGGTCAGAGCCTGAAACGTGTTGGCACTAATTTATCACCACTCTACACAAAGTTACCTCTTACTGTATACGCATCTGCACGTCTTTCCACTTGTCATACCAATACTGCACATATTATACTTCATTTTATTCTATTTCTTTATGGATATATCTATATTTGTCATGTAAATAATGTTATAATATTTTTCTTAACTATTTTAAATTGTTGTGGTCCTTTTCTTACAATGTATCTTCTTTAACTGTGTTTATGTATGCACCATCTACAAAGGCAATAGTCCTGTTTCTGATTCCTGAAAATCCATATGGCAATGTTCTTTAAGACCCTAACAACCTAAAATACCCTCTGCGGGCCGTTAGAGTAATTACTAGTTATCCTTTACAAGGTATAACCAGAGGCAAAGCAGACAGTGGCTCCCCTCCTGACACCCAGCGAGTCCTCACTTTGTCCCAATCTGTTCCTTTAGCTGTACAGCCCGCCTCCTTCCACCTGTCTCCTATTCTTCCCTTCTAATCAGGCGTCACTGCCAATCAATTTGATCGCCATGACAACATTTAGCATGACGCCCCCTCCAAGCACAGCCACCAGTGCCGCCACCCACCCCTATAAACAAAAACAAAACAAAATAAAGCTGAATTCCGACAGCTCAGGATTGATGAGGGGGAGTCCTGTCAAAGGCCAGAGATTAGATTAGGACTGACGCGAACACACACACACACACACGCACACACACACACACACACAACACCACTCCGAGGCAGCAGGTGCTTTTGGTTAAACCTTAATTACATGATCTCTGATTTCTCTAATTGATATGGTAATGACTATGTAATTAATGCAAGAGCAGAAATACCAGCAGCTCTCCTAATGAATGGATTTATTTGATTAGATATCCTCCTGCATATTTATGCATGCTGGTAAACAGAGGACAGTGAGACATACAGAACGGTTGTTTGTGGTTGTTGTCACAGTGTTGCCATCAGTGGCATGCTGGATGTGACAGAGTTGACATACGGTAACATATAAATGAAGCTCCTTGCACCAAATCATGTGGAGAAAAACCCTGTAACTAAATGAGATGGTGACAAAAATACTGGACTGTAATACTGTAGGCTGAACAGCGGAAATGAGTCTATCGAAGAACACTGGAGACTGGGGAATGTTGGATTTGGTGTTTCACAAGTAGGTGGCGCTATGGGGCCGCCTCAGACTTAGTTTGCATGAACCAGGATGATCATGAACAGCACAAATGCGCCTCTGAAATTTGATAATCACAACAAAAAAAAGGGAGAAATTTGACCATTTAAAGGCTCAAGATTTATTTTGGTTTGCAGACATCTCACATCTGTTTAGAGCAGCAATAAAAAGCTGATACCCCTCTTCATGGACAAACAGAGCTATAACTTCATTGGCAAAGGGTCAACTGTGACAACTAGATTTGACCCAGCTGCAATTACTCTCTGCCTCTGCAAGTCTCACAGGAAGGGAGGAGGGAGCATATTTGTGGAGAGACCCCAGTATGATAAGTCACCTCCTGGGGACGAGACATTATTTACTCCCTGCTTGCACCAAGCATGCGTCTCCATATGTCTTCTCTTGTGAGATATCTGGAAAGTTTATATCATGAGGAAGTCGAATGAAAGCATGTGTGGGCCCTGACCAGGTGTGTAGAGCACAGAGAGCTTCTGCATCTTTCCCTTTGCTATAACCATACCACCCAGACTCCACAGACAGCTGATCTGACACTGCTCTCTCTGGGTCTGCAGGTACTGAGACCAATAACAGACAGGCTGACAGTTACCCCAGAGGCTCAAGTGCAGTATTGTTCTTATGGTTATATCAAAACAATGTAGGAGTCCTTCAGAAAAAGTGCCACATTATTGATAAGATTTTTCTATTTTTTGTTTTGGTTGGCTATAGGGATCTTTTTGATGGGGTGCAGTACTGGGTTTTTAAGTCGATGTCTTAAGAAATGATGTTTCTTGGCTTTGAGTACAACAAAATAAGACTCTTCATTGCCTTTAACGTAAAAAAAAAATTTTTAAAAGCCTGAGTCACAAAACTTCACTGTAGCTACGCAGTTGAAAGTCTGCCACTGAAGTTAGATTCAAGAACTAAATGAATCCCGGCTCACTGATTCCTTGTTTTTTGTATAAAGCAACACAATGCTCCACTGGTTTCCCGTTTAAAACGTGCTAGGAAATATGATTTCAATGCAAAAAAATAAAAACCGATGAAACAGAAACATGTGTCTCAAAATGGCGTGTTTTCTGCTTACTCTGGGCCTAGCTGCCTCAGCTGTAGTTGGCTACTTAAATGCCAAAAGTGATATACTCGTTATGAAAACATCAATCAAAGCTAGTGTACTGAATAAAACTTTCCACAAGCTCGGTTTTGGCTATGCTGCCTGTTAATTTCATTTGGTGAACCGCACCTTTCACGAGGCGCTGGCCCGAGAGACGGACAGGAGAGGAGCTAATTGAATAATTGAACAAACGCATTAATGAATGGTGGAGCGCTAGTTGGTTAACTAACTTACCTCTGAATAATGTGTTTCTTACGGGGCCACTCGGGCCACGCTTGATGGATGGCCTTACAGAAGCCGGGTCAATTAGCCAGACTGGGTTTCCCTCCGTGTCGGCAGCAGACAGCAGCGCGAGAGCTCCACCTCTGTCACGCGGCCGGGCTGTAATTAATCACCGGTGTGGGGCCTTCTCACCTCACACAGGCGCGCGCACAAACAGCCAATAAATGCGTTTGTCCTAAATAACAAACCCCACTCCTCTAATCTGGCTAATTGTCAATATTATACCCAGACGAGGAGAAAGATCGTGACATAAAAAGTATTTACTACAGATAAAAATATATATCCTACACTCTGCATTATGCATATTTTATAAGGAGACTCATGATGTTTGGCAAGTTTACTAACAAGGCAGACCTGAGAAATAACAAAGTTAAGGGACAGATGAATGATGATATTGTGGGCCTGCAGTATAGCAGTCTATAGTGGAGTGGAGAAGAGTTAAGGATATAGTAGATATAGGCTATTGTATTGTATGATATAGCATGGTTTAGCACAGTAGGCAGTGGTGAAAAGTAAAGAAGTGTACTTACGTTTGTATTTTGTTACACTTGTAATTTAGTTGAGTATTCCATTGTATGCGTATTCATACTTCTACTCTTGTTTTTAAAAGCATTATATACACCACCACATTTATGTGACACTCATAGTTACCAGCTACTGTTGACATAAAACACATTTTATATCATATGATACAGTATAGTAGTACTCTTCTACCCAATATATCTAAAAGAAATCCAGCATTGTCTAAGTTTAAATAAAACAACAAGGACAATAAAGGCCTTTATTTTAAATATATGCTTGTGCCTGCATACAGGACTAAAATCAAATATGTTGAATTTGTCTTAAACTATCTCAAGGCTACATAAAATCAATATGATAAACATTATAACTTGCTAGGTTTCGTACTCTTTTCAATGCAAGATCAGACTTTTATTATAATGATATTCACCTCAGAAGCATCATATTAGGTACACATCTCATCCATTTCAGCTGTTACTGTGCAGTTCTGTCTCTCCCTCATACACACACACACACACACACACACACACACACACACACACACACACACACACACACACACACACACACACACACACACACACACACACACACACCGGTAAACAGAGCACAGATGCAGAGAGGCAGGGACAGAGACGTCACTCCATGTTCACAGAACACACTCCTGTGGTCTGGACAAAAGCAGCAGGCTGACAGATGAGGTTTGTGTTTGGGGGGGGGGGGGGGGGGTGCAGGAGAGCTATGTGTTGCTGTGTGTGTGTGTGTGTGTGTGTGTGTGTGTGTGTGTGTGTGTGTGTGTGTGTGTGTGTGTGTGTGTGTGTGTGTGTGTGTGTGTGTGTGTGTACTTATGCATGCGCATGCATGCATGTCTGAGCGTGTGTGTGCACCTATATGTGTGTATGTGCTTTTGTGTATGTTTACATGTGTGTATATGTGTGTGTATTTTGTTGAGAGGGGGGGTGGTCTCATGGGGCAGCTCTGTGTCTGTCCCATCTGCCACCCCACTCTACTGACACCCAAGGGAATGGCAGAAAGGGTGGGGGACTCATTTTGGAAAAAGGAATCGGGGTCCAGTGGTCTAATGGGCAACAATGCGGGTTTTACTGACGGGCCAAAGGCAAATGACACAGGCTGGGTGTGTGGAAGCCCATCTACCAATCTATTTGAAAAACAGTGGGCCACCCCTGTCAAGCTCTGCCCCTGTCTGCCTAATAAGGCACGCACACCCCTGAAATTGTACCTCAAATGAGAAAGTGTATTTTATAAACACCAACGTTACATACACCCGGGGCTAATGTCAGTCTAATGCATGACCATGCTGTGGCCGGAGGGCTAATTGGGTATATAAACACAAACACATCCCTTGAGAGACAAAAGGGGAAGGGTGTATTTTGTGCTATAACGCTTCCTGAGGAAGACAATACTGTTACCTAAACATGGAGGCTCATCAGTACTTAAGCAGTATCGATAATGAAAGATGACATGGTGTTTGCTCTCATATGCCCAGCAGCTAGATGCTCCTTTGAAGCTATGCACACAGTGTGATGTGAAACGACTTGGTGGCAGGTGGCTTTTCTTCCTGTCTTAATCCAAAATGTGATCAGAAGACAGTCAATAGTGCTGCAGCAGCCTCAACAACAGTAGCAACAAAACAGTCATGTGGGAAAGAGAAGCATATGGCTCTTGCACCACTGGGCAGAAGGAGAACTCAGCAAGATGAATGCTGAGGTGCCGGGAACAAAGCTGACTTTAACTTGTCAAATTAACAGCAAATCAAAAGAGAAAAAAGAGAGAGAGATTAGGAGGAAGAAGAGGCAGCAGCCAGAGTTTTTTTTTGACAGGTGCCACTTGATGGTAACAAAGAAAGAACAGAGAGAAACAGTGACTTGCTGTTGAGGTTAGATCACAGAAAGGGTCAGTGCTGGTTTGAAGTCCACATGTCTCTCACTGTCGCTGAGCTGTTGATACACTTTGTCCATACATGTATCATACAGTACACACACACAGAGACGTGCATCTACTTGGTGCTACCCTGCCCCCTCAGTGCTTTGAGCGCTATGTTAATGAAACAGTTGCTGTTTCCTGGCATAACATTAATTACCCGATCAAAACAGAGTGGGTAATTAACTGCCCTTCTTTACCAGTGCTAATTACATTAGCACAGAAGGGCCATTTCAGGGGAGCAAAAGAGAGGAGAGAAAGAAAGACGGGATGAAGCAGTACCAAACAAAGACCGGATAAATAAGGCAGTGGTGAGGCACATGTCTAGGTGTGTGTGTGCGTGTGTTTTAACAGAGGGAAGGGGGACGCTTTGGAGGGAGACTCATGTGGTTCTCACTCGGGCCCCAGGAGGCTCGGTCCTCGGAGAAAAGCAGGCTTATTGAAGAGGAGAGAGAAGGGGGGTGTTGTTGTTTATCTTGACATGCTCTACTCAGTCTTTAACGCTCGCATCACAATTAAGATGCTGCGGCTCATCAGCTATGTATACAAAACAGTGTTGCAAGCTGCACGAGCACACAGGTAACGGGCACAAAAATAAATCCTGAGATGTGCAGCTTTGTCGGATAATCTTAATGTCCAGTAAATAGTCAGATAATACATGGTGTGTGAAGGTCTGTCTCTGCACACATGTAAAAAGAAGCCACCAAGACAATTCCCAATTTTCTTATTTGATTTATTTGGAGCACAAAATATAATTACACCTTAAGATATACAAATCACATTTGAACCATTTTTTGTACCGTTTCAGAGAAAGATGGCTTCAAAAAACATAATATTAAATTGCTAATATTTTTTTTAAATAAATAAAATCAACCAAACTCTAAAAACAAATTTGCAAATGTCATCTACTCTTTGTGTTCTTTGTTTTCACGTCCTGAGAATGAAGTTTGTATTGTGATGACAGAAATGAATGAGTAAGACCAACATGGTATGGATTAATGAACACCTAATACTTCTTTTGAGCAGTTTGTGCTTTTATTTACTGTACTGCATAGAGACTAGAGACATGTACTGGGTTGGCACATTTAAAATGAATCTATAAGTTATGAAAATATAAATAAAGTTGCAACGTGGATTGAAATAATATCAGGGCATTGGTGTGACAAAGCATGCATTATAAGTGAAATTAAAAAGGATAAGGCTAACTATAACATTTTTCCTTTACACAAGGACAATAACCTTCTTTAGGGCATAACATTTAGATGTTGTTGTGCAAGAAGAAGACGTTTTTATTCCAAGAAAGTCAGAGTTTATCTTCTCCACCACTGACTCAAAATGATAATTTAGCAAATTAATAAGCAGTTGGTGAGAACTTCATTTGGAAAAGACCACTTTATAAAAACACGTTTATATTATTCCCTAAACTACCTATAATAAGTTAAATTGCTTGTTCTTAAATAAATCAATATATGAATTCCTTTAGTAATAACCCTTGAGACAAAGAGTTCTCCATTGTAAAACCGTAGAGATCAGAAACAAAAAATAAAGGGTCTATTTTTCTGGAATGTAAGTTGTCTTCAAAAAGTGTACTACAAAAAAACCCTTCTGCTAACTCACAGACAGTGTACACACATGCCATTTCAGGTGTCCATACACAGACAGATAGCACCCTGCTTCTTGGAGCTGCAACATTACATCAGAGTAGTCCGTCAATGCTCTCGTAACGCGTCCCGTACGTCTCTGGCCGAGGTTTGGGAAGGTTGTTGGAAAAAATCAGATGCTGCATGTGACAGCGGGCCAGAAGCAAATACAGATGCTGTTGAAGCTTGAGTTTTCCTTTTGTTCCCTTTCAAAATGCAGACGCTTCATGACACACACAGCGATACATGGTCCGTTCTTGTGCTGCCGGCTAAGGAGCTTTGTCTGTAGTTAAGGTCTGTACTTGAGGGCGAAGTAATGTGCTCTGCCTCCAGAGTACATGGCTGGTCTTTGGACATTTTGTACTTTGTCCCGTTCATCCAGCTGGATGGAGAAGGGACTAAGAAATGGCAGGGGGGAGGCTGAGGAGGGAAAGTCATACATGGTTGCTAGTGATAATTTCCCTCTCTCCCTTCCCTCTTTATGCCAAAGGATGGGCTAAGTGAAGCAGTGGTCTGGGGTAGATTTGGGTGGATGCTTTGCTACATCGAGGGAACAACCAGGCCCGTCATCGCTGGAGAGAAAAAAATATACAAAATCTATGATTCTAATCAATTAGGTCTTGCATTATTGTACATCCAGCAACTTTTTCTGTCTTGTTCAGTCAAAGCTTTCGAGCGGTTAGTAGAAGGGGTTAGACTGCATTCGTGAGTTCAGACAGGGGGGTCAGATAGTGAGTCGGATGGCTACCTCTGAAGCTGTTCCCCCCTGAGGCGGGGCAGGCAGGGGAGGGAGAGCCCTGGGGCCTGAGGACGGGAGCAAAAGCACTCTTCTGTTTAGCAGCAGACGGGAAGGAGGAGAAAGGCAAGAGAGACGATGAAGAGCTGGAGCTTCCTGGTATAGTGGGGCTGGAGGGCATTACTGCAAAGGGGAGAGCAACAATTAATCTCAAGTTTGAATATCACAGCGGACTCAGAAATGTATAGATCAGGATAGGGTCTTACTGTAGGGAGAGCCTGTGGGGGAGGCACTGCTGAAACCAGGAGAGCCAGGCACTCCTAGACTGGTCATGGGAACCGTCCCATAGCCTCCAGTCATCCCTCCACCGCCCCCGTAGCCTGACTGCTGAGGAGTGGAGGCTGATGGGTAACCCCTTGGAGACAAACTGCTGGAATTTCTAATGTAACCTGGAGGAAAAATATAAAGTTCAGGTCAGTTCTGAGTTTCATTAGCAGAAGAAAGAGCTTTATGATTTCCAGTATGTCTATTTTTGCTTACCTTGGCTCTGCCCGTGATCCCCAATACTGACGCCTAACTGAGAAGGATAGGAGCCCAGGCCCATGACACTGCCGTGGGCTGGTGAGCTGGGCAGCGCCTGCAGCTGACTGTGAGGACGGGGAACACTGTAGAGCGCCTCGGCGATGTCTGCTGCACGCTTCAGCAGCATGTCCTACAGCAGACACAACAACACAGGACATTAGCAAAAGCTCACAGAGTCACAGATCCAGGAAGTGATTAGGTGATGTCATATTTTAAACCGTTGAAAAATCCCTTAAGGTGAGTGTTTCCACGAAGACCAATACACTTTTTGGCAGCTGTCAAATCTCAGATGTTAAAGCTTCCTGACACTGAAATTCATATCGACTCAGATCTGTATTCTCTTGCTGAAAAAAATAAGCCCCTCTCATTATTCTCTCCGATGGATTACCTTTCTTAAGCAGGTTTAAAATCCCTGCAAGTTAATTACTGAAATGCATGGAAAACTAGTGGCTTCGTGGAAAGTAGGAAGCCAGTTTTGTTTTATTAATGGCATTCTTTGAAAAATGGTCAGCAGCAATGCAGTGTGTACACAATAAATATTTAATGCTCTAAACCTTCCAACATCCCTGGTTGTCTTTCAAATATCTGCATGTTTTATGTATATATTTGAGGTATTGTAACAAAGTTTCCACTGTTTACCTGATTACTGTGTGGGTTTCCGTACAGGGCTTCTACAAGATCTGCTGCTCTCTTCAGAAGGATCTCCTACAAAGAACATCAAGTATAACATTAATATCACGTTGTTAATAGAGTCTAGCTAGCATAAATAGTTTCTTAAAGAAAATCATCAGTGAGTATGTAATGTGGGCGTCTCTCACCTTGGCTAGTTTCTCTGGATCACCAGGATGTCGAGGAATGACCTTTTGAAGGCGCTGGAAACCGTAATCTATAGTTGGCTCATTTAGGGCTGAAATACAGTAAAAAGAAGCACAGTGAAAATCAAATCTGCACTGAAGTTTATTTAAAAGTCATGCTCAAAGACCTGTTATGAATCCAAACAAATACAGTGTGTTAATTACCTGTGTAGATGAAGCGACCCGGTGCTCCCTTGCAAAACTGTTTGGATTTATAAGACAGTGTGACCTCCACGACCCCTGGGATGTGTCGAGGAGGAGTCTGGACACGGATAGCGTGCGGCGTGATCAGCTAAGAAAAAACAACAAGCAAAATGATTACCCCCCGTGCCTTGTAAATATTTAGGCTAACACGACATTGTGAAAAAAAGATTAATTTGTGTAGACTTCCCATAAATCATCTAAATAATGAGACAAGCCATATGCTATATATATCATTTCAAAATATGCTTCAGACTGTACCATCATTAGTGAGATGTTTTGGAGACAATTCCTACCTCACTCCACACGAGCATGCTGCCAAACACCACCTGCAGCCCGTCAAAGAAGTTCTCCCCGATGACGATGACCATCGCCCCGCCGGTGGTCCAGCCCTCACTGGGACTGATGGCTTTGATGCACGGGGTGGCTGCACAGGAGAGCAAAGCAAGAGTTACTCCCAGGGTTTGAATGCAGGATGAGCACCAGATAAAAAAAGAGTGGAAAGAGCATGCTAAATCTGTTGCAGTGGGAATTTGTGGAAAGTGCTCAGGCCCAATCTTTAAAGTTAGAAGCTAACTTGATTTCATGGCTTCTTCATACTATCTATGTCGTTTTTTTATACATTAGTAACTTCACAGGGTGGGAAATCTAAAAAAAACTTAATGTAGGAAAATAATCACATGACCTGCAATCCTATAGAGCAGTAAAGAAGCTCCAGTGAAATATCATGTTCTGTACAACTTCTCCATAACTAGTTATGCAAAAGCACCACTTCAAACCTCCTGTTACCAGAGATGTGCTCATAACGGAAACAAGTCGTTTAGCATGAAAATATAATTTAAAAAAGACTAATCAAATTAGGAAATATTTTAGAATAAGATCAGAATGAATAATTAGTCTGGTTTTTTTCCACTCATTGAAAGACATATGTGTAAGCGGTATTTGAAGTTTAGGCTCGCTGTTGTCGAGGTATTTTTAACTACTTTATATTCTACTGGGTAGTTTTTTAAAATTATAACACTCTCATTTTAAAACATGGTCACTAACTTAAGCTGTCAGTTAAATGTAGTGCAGTGAAAAAGAACTACTCAGAAGGGCAAATGTAATGTGTGTTTTTCTATTCAGATTTAAATGTGGCATGTTGACGTACAAGTGGAGATGGATCCTGTGCTATAATAAATTGTGTTAAATATGTTAAAAGGTGTGGATTTAAGATTAGATTGTATCGTCAGCTTTGGTTTATGTGAAGTCAAGTAGTTAATTGATGTAGTAATTAGCTCAGTTAATGACCTCAGTAGCACCGCTGGTTATGTTTTGATATATCACGGTGATTATAAATGGACATTAAGCATCACCAGTACCTGCTGCTACAGTTCATACTATGTTTCTGAGAGTGAATGATGGCAGTACACATGTGTAAGGAAAGATAGATTTGGTGTGTCTCACCATATTCCATTGAATTCTCCACAGACTCCCCTGGCTCCAATCTGCGGGCCCGCCGGCCGTGTTTCGAGTTGTTGTGAACGAACATGTTGTCTGACACTGCAAGGATGTGGCCGTCTACACTCACAGTGCTGGACAAGACCACCTGAAAGAAGGCCAGGAGGAAGATACATGAGTGTGTGTGTGTACAACTGAGACAGCACGCTGCGAGTCACACTCTCCGGTTACAACAGAGAAATCCCTGAGCGACAATTTGTTTCGGCCATGCAGGTGATAGTAATATTTCTCAATAGGTAATGTGACATCTCTGGGATCTTCACAATATGTCTGCATTCTGGTGATGACACTGCTCATACACCCCTCCACTCCTCCATCAGGTCTCCATATGGCCTCCCCTGCCTCTTGCCTAACTTTTTGATTCATACAGCATGCAATAGGCCCATCGCTGTCTCCTCCTGATCCTTCAATGACACCAAACATATGGACCACATCTCCCATTTTTGCCGGCCGTTAAAGCAGTGGATGATATATAGTGGCCCTAATTTGATTTTCTGGCCGTAGCATGTGTGTGTCCCTTTCCACATCTGCCTTGCATGGATGACACATACCATTAATGAGAGGATACTTGTAGAGTCTTTCCTATGAATGTCAAAGTGATGCTTTATAATTGATGATACGTTTCTTTAAAATACATGTGTATGAGAGTTAGCGGGAATAGGTGTTGGGGAGAAAAGGTCATTTGAATAGTAAACTATTTATAACGTGCATTTTCTAAATAAAATCAGGCTGTAAAGATAAAACCTTGCTCTCCCTTCGAAATAAACACATGGCAGTAATTTTGCAGGTGAAGGAACATGAGAAAGAAAAGGAGAAAAAAGCATATGTGCTATAGGCGGTGGAAAGGGAGGGGGACCTAAAGGAAAATAACTGTAAATTATCGATCAAGCAGCAGACTCCTGTCCAGCTCTGATCACCTTTTAACCCAGAGATGAGAGTCTTGGAGCGCCCGCGAGCTCATAACTTCTCAGCATGTGTCACATCCCAGGAGTTAAAGCAAACACGGTGGAAGACAGAGGGAGCACGGAGAAGGGGAAAGGATGGAGGTTTTGCTGGGAGAAGGAGAATGCCAGACAGGGGCCGCTGGTGCTGAAAGACGGCAGAGGAAGTGGGGCGGGAGTGTCCCCTGTGACCACTTCCTGGGTCATGGAGCATGACCTCCTCCATCTGGAGCCAATCACTCAATTCTTGACAACTTCCTGAAACACCTCAACCTATTTCCTGCACCCCAGAACCCCAACGACCAAGTCTCCCACATATCTGACTCCTTTAGTTTGTCTTTCCGTCCCTATGACTCCTTATTGATTTTTAACTTTCACCTCTAACTCCCTCCTTTGTCTTCCGATTGTATAAGAGCTTTGCATTGGACATAGAATCTACTTATAACGGACAAGAATGTTAAATCAGTGTACTGTTCTGCAAAAGTATATTTCATTAAAAGTTGATTCCTATATTCAGTCCGATATATACCATCCCTCTCCCCACTCACACACAAGCACATGCATTTTGTACCTGAAACCTCCTCATGTCCCTTGGGTTTCCTGCCGTCTTCAGACAATTCTGGTTGCATTTCAGGAAAAACTTCAAGAAAAACCTACAAAGGTAAATAAGAGGACACATGTTTGTACATCAGAAACTTAAAAAAAAATCACATGAAAGAATTGTGTACAGGGTTATTTGCTAGCCTTCAACACACTGGCACTCAAAGAAGACATTAATTACTTTTCTGAAACAGGTCTTGTGGCTGGTGTGTGTGTGTGTGTGTGTGTGTGTGTGTGTGTGTGTGTGTGTGTGTGTGTGTGTGTGTGTGTGTGTGTGTGTGTGTGTGTGTGTGTGTGTGTGTGTGTGTGTCTACGTGATTACAGCTCTGACATCAATGCCAGCTGTTTAGCTCAGAATTAGAGTCAATGTTATTACACTTTAAATCAAGGGATGTGAATTTGAAGCATAGTCCGGTGAAAAGCGCTGCTGTGTTTCAAAGTAAACTGGAGACAGTGATGTATGCCAGTGGACTCAGGGGACTGTGGTATCCCGCAATGCCGTATTTGAACCCCCACATGGGAATGGCCGGGGAATGAAGTGGAGACAACTACAGAGAAAGTGAAATGAGGAGGTGGAAAGAGGAAGGTATTGATGGTAGCACAGGCACTGGTATGGACATGAATTTTGTTTTCAAGTGTATGTTTCTCATTACGTATGTGAGCGTACTTTTGAGGGTGATAGGCTGAGGAGACTGAGAGAAGCTGAGAGAAAGCGGGGCGCTGATAGCCTCTGCTACACCAAAGAAAAAAGCTGAGAGAGAAAAGGTGGAATAAATAGGAGAGAGATGGAGACTGTACAGCGAGAGAGAGAGAGACTCCAAATCCCAGGTGTGCACAGTTCGGCAACATAGCCCGCTGCCATGGCAACGCAGCTCTGCCGCAATCCCAAAGTCCCAACGCTGAGAGGCAAGACAGCGATGGGAAAGAGTCGGAAACAACAAGAACGCATTCCATCTCTGACACACAGCGAGGAGCCGGGCTTGGCAATGTAAGAGGCAGAGACGTATATAAAGAGGGCATCGCACATATTTATCTAAATTTACAATAAGAAGTATTTTATTTAACTGTACAGAATTTAATTTTAGCTCATCTTATTCTATTCTACTTGCACCATTGTCTTGCAACATTCCTTTGCACTATTTTATTTTCCACTTCTTAAATTTGTTTTGTGCCTTATATATATTTATGTTGCATTGTTCAAGGAGCCTGTGACTTAAGGGTTTCATTGCATATCCACACTGTGGTTCTGTTGAGCCTTTGAGGTACAAACAAGGCTGAGAAGATCCACACAAATCTCACGGTGAAGAAATATTAGGCAGAAGATGTGTATTAAATCAAAAGGAAAGAAAAATGAGCATGAAGCAATGAGGCATTGTGACAGAATTATGGCAATTGGCAAATATATAGCCCTCAAACCAGATGTCCACTTCACTGTGCAAACAACACAACTTAGACGTGCCAGTGGAAAACACATCCATACATGTTCCAATTAAACAAACAACAACAGTGCTGGAGAAAAAGGCTTTAGAGGGAGACAGTGGTTTTTTGGGCTACATGGTTAGCTCCAATGCCACCCACACTGTGCTCTCTGCAAATATAAGTCATCTTAATGGAGAGCAGTTGTTTGGAGAGGAACTTCATATTGGCTCCACAGCCCTGAACCCTCCCATCGAATACTAATCTCTCCCTCATTCCGTCAGTTTTTACTCGCTATTCTCCCATCACTCGCTCCACCTTCCTCCCTTGCGAACAGGACCTGGCTTTAAACTAGATCTCAGTTCCAACAGTGTGTCCTATATTTCTTGATTTGAGCTATTTCGTTGCAGGACAATCAATATTGTTGTTGGCAGAGCGAGGTTATAATTTATCAGCGAGAGCTCGGACCTCCAACCTTAAAGCTGCGCTAAACCTCAGTTTTGGTTGGAAATATGTAAAAGTGCACATTTGTACCTCTCCTATTTCCTTCTTTCTTTTCTTTCCTCATCAGTATGACTTTTAACGTCCTTCCATACAGTTGCCCATTATACACCCTGTCAGTACTAGTTTACCTCGATTCTAAATCAGAAATTATACACTGCAAGGAAAGTTATAGTTTGTTTCCTTTCTCTGAACAGTGACCACAGTCAAAAGTGTGCTGTTTCATTTTACTGCCTCCTTTGCATGTATGTTTTATCCTGGGCAGTTATTTTTACATTATGGCTCCTTTTTAAAGGCCTTCATTTACAAGATGAGGTTAGTCCATACAGGGTTTCACATTTTTGGTTCAATGCCCTCGTCCATAGCTGTGGTTTAGCCACAAGCGTTTCCTATGCCACTTGCTTGTCGGCCACTACATTTTAATCCAACCAGCAGTCATCATTAATTTGATTGACGGACATGATACAACTAGCAAGCTTATATCGCAACCCTAATTGAGGGGTTGTCTACTCCATCTCAGGCTTTGTGCACTTTTTGAGGGTTCTTGACCTTGTTTGTTGACTTCTTCTCATCATTTCTTGTTTAGATGACACCAGATGCCTCACACACACACACAGAACCACACATTCACATGCATGCATGCACACTCTAATACACAGACACCCCCACCTTTGCCCCCCCTCCCAAAAACCCATTGAGTCAACTTTTCACCCCCCTCAGTTCGGACGCACACAGCTGCAAATGCTGAAATTAAAGCGAGACATTGACGCATATATTAGCATGCATTAGCCGCTTCCCCCTGCCCACTTAACATGCAAATCTCCCAGCACCGTCGCCTCGCACCTTCTGCCACACATTCATTTGCTGAATTATAATTAGACTAATCTTGCATAATTAATAAGAAGTCGAGGACCCTCTGTTTTTTTATCCCCTCCCCTATTGTGGTTGCAAAAGTTTAATATTGCTGTTGTTTGTTTTTGTTTTGGTAATGTAATACACCCACACACCTCCCCATCCAGAGGGAAGATATGAGGAGAACATGCGAAGAATTGGAGGTGATCTTCATGTCACAGAAAGGCTATCTCCCAAGGACTCCGTTATTAAGCGTTTTCATATTTAATGTGTGCCTTTTTCTTCACATACTTTATATTGTGTGAAGCAGGTGTAAAATAGCGATTCTGTTTGATTAAAACACTGTGAGGTGAGCAACAAGTGCAAATAAAGCTAATGGGAAACGCGGTTCAACTTATAAACTGTTATATTGTATCTCTAAAGTCCATTGTGTAAACTCATAATCATAAAACTCATTCTCCAATAACTGAAAAGAGCATTAAATAACTAGTCAATTAAGTGTGGCCAGGAATAGAGACCGCAACATTTACCTCCAAAGACACACTTAAGACAGGAAACAGAAACAAAACAGACACACGCTTTAAACCTCGGGATCCATTTCCATTGTGGCTCCACGGGGAGTCTGTTTTTTTTATTCTCTGTTCACTTCTGCATCTCTGTCAAGGCCTCCAATACCTTTTGTCTGCATCTGCTTCAGTTCCCAAGACTAAACACAGGCCTCAGTGAATGTCAGACATCCCAAAGGTGACAAAATGCTTAGCTAAAACTATTTTAACTTCCAATCAGCAAGCCACGACACTAAAAACAAAAACAGAAATGCTGTTTTTCTAAATATTTCACCCCTGGTGTGGACCCTCGGTTTCACGTTTCTCAGTCCGTTGGGACATCTGTTACACATAAGTGTTACACATTGGGCTGTACATATGGCCTTAATCATGCAATGAGCACCTAAGCAGCGCAGGACCCCTAACAAAAATGTTCATAGGCATTCATCAGCACTAATCACTGTTGACATAAACTGCCTTTTCACATAGACATAAAACACATCGCCCTCTGTGCTGATTGTAAATGAAGGTTTACGGGTAGCAGCGGCTCTTGAAGAATGGGTTGCATGAGGCTTTAACGCAGAGTTCAAGTTAGTGAGCAATGAAACTTTCTCCTCTCATATTTTGCCTTTTTTAATAATGACAAATGTATGCTTTGGTAGAAAAATAGGACAGGGGAAATTTTACAGGAACAAATTGAGGAGAAAGAGGTTATCATAACTTTTGGGCAGCAGATGTGGACGCCCTGCTGCTCAGACTTAAGTAAAAAAGAGAGGTGAACACTGAAAAAGAGCTTCATTCTCCTCATCTATGTGACCATGAAGCTCTCGTTTGCTTTTGATTGTGAGAAATAAGACAAAAAAGAGCATTAGAGATTCAGAGAGTTGTGGAAGAGGGGAGAGAGAGGGAGAATGTTGTTGTCCTGTATTCAGGGCCATCACTCATCAGACATCCCCTCCATCACCCCCCGCCCTCCACACTGAAAAAACAAAACAGTGTCCTGACATCGCGGTGGAGGGGAGCTGAGGGGAGGGCAGGGAGGGTGGGAGGAAAATTAGGAAACCAGATGTGAAGCATTAAAACATACTGACATGCTGAGGGCCTTCCTCTGCCACACTCACACACTGAGCGCACTAACTCATGCAGCAGGCCCAGATCTGTGCATGTATGCATGCGTATGTCACACGCTGGCTGTACAAACCACACACACATTCGATGCGTGATTTCACAGGAAAATACACAAAGGCAAATACCGACTGTGCATAATCAATCATGCTAAATTATACACATTGGCATAAAAGATTCCCCAAAAACAAATGTCTAACATTCATTAGTTCGTACAAAGCTTACGTTTGCGAGCTTAATTATATATAAAAACATGTAATGGGATGAAAACATAATGCTCATGGCTATGTGATAGGATTTGGATAAACCAGTGTTGACCTAAGAATATTTCACAGCAAGGCACAAATCTACAGATGGGTCATCACGCATCAGTGTATGGATATGCATCCAATTAGTACATGTACCCAGGCCAAGGAGCGGCTGGGGGGAGGGATGGAGGTGTTTTGTTTTCCTCCATGGGGAGAGCTGTGTTTGGGGGATTGAGTGGTGAGTTGGGGGGGGGGGGGGGGGGGAGTAGTAATAAATACCCCTGGACCTGGGTCCCCTGGCAGACTGGAAGCTAGACTGGTCACCAGGGTTAACACCCGGGGCACATGACCTTTGACACTGCTAATGGGGCACAGAAAACCCTCCATGAACTGATACCCCCTCTGTCGCATACCACCACAGGACCTTTCACACCAGCCTCCCTGTCCGACCCCCCCACCCCCCCTCCTCCGCCTCCTAAAACTTACAGGGATATCTGTGGCATCAGCTTCACTCGCCTTTCACCAGGAAACGTCTTATAGCCAAACCGACTCCATGGTAGTCTTTGCCCACTTTTTTTATAACAGCTTGTATAACGCGCATCCAGAAATCAGTCAACAGCTGCAGTGTTTTCTACATTTTTACAAGATTGTGACAGTTGAAACCTCTCTCCACAAATGACTGGTCACCACATTCTCAGGGACATCAGTACTTTTCCAGTACAACCTTAAAAAACATCCGTACCCACACGCTGACATGGACCTCAAACCAGTACAAAACAGTGGCAGAGAAAGTATTCAGATTTTGTACTTGAGTGAAAGAACCAATACAATATTGTAACAGTACTCCATTAAGTGAGCAAAAAAGTACTAAAAATATCTATAAGTTAAAATATTATATCATGCAGTTAAAAGTCAGAATGAGTCCGTTTGGTACAAAAATCTGAATCGAAGTTTCCAGCGAATATTGAATAAACGCTCTGAAATAAAATGTGCAATATTCAACTCTGAAATAAAGTAGATGTATACAGTAGAGATAAATGGTAATGCTAGCTCAGTATTCAGAGTATTGTTTGCCTATTCAGATAATTACTGATTTCGATGATAATTTTCCGAAACAAAATGTATGTAGAATAACAGAACATAATCCGAATCAGTTTTGATCATGCAGCTGAAATGCAAATGTAAATTTTTTGTGAATTAGGTTAGTTGAGAGCAATAATGTTAAGTTGAAACTAATATTATTGCTTTCAACTAATCAAATACAGAACTGTATTGACATAATACTTAATGAAAGTCAGCATTTGAGTGTGTGGGTGCACCATATAAAATGCATGTATACCCCTGTCTTGTTGATCAGTGGTTAAATGGACTCTAAGTAGTTTAGGCAGACAGCAAGCACATGGGCTGAACTCGGGTCCTTATGAATTTGCCTGGTGGATTGGCTTTGCCCCTCCTGGCCTCTTCTCCGTTGCCTCCCAGGCTGGCTTCACCCCTGCAACCTCAACCCAAGCCCACCCCGCCTCTAAACTTGAGAACTGTGACAAAGCCAAACATTTAAACCACTAGTGCTGATTTATAGAGCTTGGTAGCGCTGTAAAACCTTCAAGCTTGCCACCGCAAAAGTGACTGAGGCACAGCAGAGCTGAGAGAAAAGGAGGGCTGAGGCAAGGAAAGTGGAATGATGGGAAGAGTATACAAGAGGCACTCAAGTGTTTCAACGAGGTTTCTCCTGGGTGCTAAAGTGTTTTACTGCATAACCTCTCGCAAGCTGCTAAATGTGCATCGCCACAATTTGAAATAAATTAATGTTTCAGTCTCCCAGGCTCGGCCAAAACATAGATTGCATACAAAGCTCGGCCACATGGGACAACGGTCAGCCTGCCAAATAGATGGATATGGAGAGATATTCAGAGTCTGGAGAACATGAATTCACAACCAGGAGAGGGAATAGAAGTCCCATCAGTGGCTTCACCTCTCCCAGCATGCTCGGCGTGTCCTGAGGGACGCAGATTCAAAATATACTCTCAACTGTCGAATGGAGACATGGAGCACCCCGTACAGCTGAATAGATTTCAAACATACCAGAGGTCATCTGCAATACACCAACACCAATCTTGCTTTTTCAATAGCATTTCTATCAATCAGCCACTAATCAGATTTACCAATAACATGTGTGTATCAAAGCTCGACCCAAACCTCTCTCAGAGAAGAACAATGAATCTGGGATGGATGCCACCGAGAGGGAGAGGAGAGGAAAGAGAAGCAACAACAGAAGGAGAAGAGATGTCTTCTTAATTAGCCAGTAATGATAAGATCTGACAAACAACATCTGTTTCCAGAAAGAGAGAGAAGGAGGGGGGGGGGGGGGCAAAGAGGGGGAGGGAAGGAGAGGGTGGGAGAGAGGGATAGGAAGGAGGACGAAAGAGAGAGAGAAGCAGCTGAGAAACCTGTGAAGCCTAGACAACAGGGACCTGCTTGTAAGAAAGTAAAGGGGGAGCGGAGGGGATGTGTAAGGGAGGGAACGCTGTGTAGCGTGACACAATAGAAGTACAGAGGATGGGAAGTAAAGCAGAAGTGAGGGATAGACAGAAAGGGGAGAGAAATCTGACAGGGTTGAGGGAAGTCGAAGAGCCAGGACGAATATGATAGACAGGGGGGAGGAAAGCAGATCAAAATGAGAGAGGGAGATAGACAGACGCGAGAGAAGGTGAGCTGGATAATGGTGCCGCAGGAGGAGAGGAAGAACGTGTGAAGAGATGGGAATGGAATCACTCAGAAGTCCAGGGTGCTGTAATTTACTGTCCGTGGCTAATACACAGCAAATGTGTGGAGCCGAGGATCGAGAGAGGAGAAGGGGAGCCGGGCGGCGGGGAGGCTGGAGGGAGGCTGACTGTTGGGGCTCTCAGCATGCCTGCTGGGCGCCTGTCAGCAGTCACATCACCCCCTGCCCTCAGACCTGACAGATTCATCAGGACCATCACACACACACACACACACACACACACACACACACACACACACACACACACACACACACACACACACACACACACACACACACACACACACACACACACACACACACACACACACACACACACACACACACACGTATCCAAAATATGATATGCATTTTCCTCTTTTGTTTGTTCAGATATTTTACTCGAGTGAAAGTACCAATGCGATATAGTAAAGTATAGTGAGTTGAAACTTCTTTCTACAAATATGTCAGGGACATCAGTACTTATCCTATGCAACCCTAGAAACCATCCACACCCACATACTGACATGGACCATACCAGCCAAGTACCATACAGAGAAAGTATTCAGATATTGTTCTTGAGTAAAAAGTACCAATACGATATAGAAACTATATTATATAGGAATTCAGAAGTTTGCCCAACTAAATAATTGTAGAATAATATAACATTTCTAAATATTAAAGGCTGTTTCCGGTGTTGCTTTAACGTTTCCTCCATAATGAGGAAAACATGACATCTGTTGCATTAAAGATTCAACAACAAAACACGAAATGACACGTCTGCTTTGCTTTGACTTTATGTACTTTTTAGACTGCACTCAGTCCCACATTCTTCTGTAAGCATAGTGCTTTAAAAGTGCAAATAAGGAGTTGATTTAAGGATTCAAAACTGTATCTGCACAATAGCATTGCCTTTTTTACATGTCCCACAGGAGGGATAACCACTGCCTCCAGCATTAGCCAATAAAGATACTTAATCACATTTTATTTAAGAAATTCTGCAGATGTGTAAATATTAGTGTTAGGACCTTTTTTCAAAAAGTGAAAGGGCTGGAGAAATGTAACTCCTGGGAGAAATATAGATTTTAGATAAAAAGACAAACAAACAAACAAGGTGGCTGGTGGGGCCGGCCCTGCACCAGGGGGCATTGTTAAGTCATTAGTGAAATTTAAGACCGATCCCCATCACACACACACACACACACATGCACACACCCTAACAGCTCCACCCACAGCGGCAGCATCCAGCCAAAGAAAACAGCCCTTGTTCCTAAATACCACTGCTCACTGGCCTCTGACTCCACACCCACATGAGATCCTGATACGAGATCCCCTTACAAAATAAATGGCAAATGCAGGAATTTCACATGAAGAATAAACCCACAAACACACACAAACACAGCGCTCACTTGCCTGCGATCTGAAGTACCTCTAAATCACACTAATCTGCCCTCTTCTGATCCTCTGAGTGCCCCTACTTAATCTCTACACTGCTCAACCAAAGGTGAACCCTATTAGTGGCCAGACAAATGAGAGGGTTTTCCCCAGCCTCTCTGCGAGTGCGAGGCCTTTCAGACTGCCATTGAGCTGCAACCCAAAACTTCTAATTTGCCCCCCATCCCACCCACTCTAAAAGCCCCCCTGGTGTTCCTCCACATTAGTCCATTGGTAGTCCATTCCCATTTCCTGTCAAAACATTTCTCCACCACTCTCTGCTTCCGACTTCCCCTCTGTAGGCTCTCTCAAAAAAAACAAACCAGGCCTATTCCTGGTGTCAGGGTTCAAGCCAGAACAGCTAACACTGGCCGGAGCGGAGCAAAGGTGACCAAACATAAACTCAGCTCATAACCTTCTACCCATTATACACTTCCTGTGCAAACTGGAGAGCAGGATCTTCCGATTTCAGATGAGACCACATCGGAGAAAGCCCCACAAAAAGGTCCCTGAACTCATTTTCCCCAGTCTAACTCTGAGTGAGTTTGAAGCCGTACCTGTCATTGAATTTGATATTCTAGACATTGTGTTTTCTCTCCCTGTCTGTTTTTGTGTCATTCTCTCCCTAGCATTGCCCCCAGGGAGGAGCCATCCCCGCGGTCCGGTGCCAGCTGCTCAGTGGTCCAGCCTGTGTGCCGCTCCGCTGTGTGAGGCGGTGTGCACTGGAGCCTCAGGCCCCTGTCGCCACCTTGCCTGGCCCCCTGCCTGAGGGGTTCGCTGACAGGGGGTCTGGAGGGACTGGACAGAGACCAGTGACAGCGGACTGATGGGACCAGTCTGTCTGACTCTCTTTCTCTGCATGTGTGGCACACAGGTGATTTATGCAAGGTAATATGTGCATCAGTGTGATGTGGCAGGTAGTGAGAGCAATCCAGAAACACTGCGACCTGATCAGTCTACAGAGTGATCTCCAACAACTCAGTCTGCTTATCAACAAACTTGAAACAATTTCCCAACTTGGGATAAATAAAGTACCTACCTACCTACCTACCTACCTACCTACCTACCTACCTACCTACCTACCTACCTACCTACCTACCTACCTACCTACCTACCTACCTACCTACCTACCTACCTACCTACCTACCTACCTACCTACCTACCTACCTACCTACCTACCTACCTACCTACCTACCTACCTACCTACCTACCTACCTACCTACCTACCTACCTACCTACCTACCTACCTACCTACCTACCTACCTACCTACCTACCTACCTACCTACCTACCTACCTACCTACCTACCTACCTACCTACCTACCTACCTACCTACCTACCTACCTACCTACCTACCTACCTACCTACCTACCTACCTACCTACCTACCTACCTACCTACCTACCTACCTACCTACCTACCTACCTACCTACCTACCTACCTACCTGCCTGCCTGCCTGCCTGCCTGCCTGCCTGCCTGCCTACCTACCTACCTACCTACCTACCTACCTACCTACCTACCTACCTACCTACCTACCTACCTACCTACCTACCTACCTACCTACCTACCTACCTACCTACCTACCTACCTACCTACCTACCTATCTAACTATCGGTTTATTTGAGACTGCATTAATGAACAGTGGTTTCTCCATAAATACTTATTTATCCAGTTCAATGGAAATGCAAGTGTCAGTTTGCAACAACTTCGCCAAGATCATCTGCAGCTCTTAGCAGCGGCCAGAGACTCAAATGGAGGAAGAAAAAGCACCTCCTCCACATCCGCTGTGAGCTGGATCAGAGGACGAAAGCGATTCTCAATGATTATTAAAACAGACCGGTTTATCCTTTTCTCAGTGATTTGTCTTGTCCTAACATGCAGCTTCAGACTAATTATAGAAAAAGTCTATATATATATAAAACTCAAATCCTTTCCACTGGATTTTCCCCCTATTTTGGCTTCAAAGTTATTTTGTTGAAATGTGATAGGAAAGATAATGTGACTACAGGTACAGGATGCCAGTATCAGCAGAGATCCTACAGTGTGAGTTCCTCTTCACAGCTAAAGTTTATCTTGTACTGGGAGTATGAGAAACAATTTCCTAAAATGACATTGTTGTCTCAAACATAAAACTCTCAAGTGCATATATGATGACCTAACAGGGCGACTTGGCGGTAGTGCGTGAGTATGAATCTGGGAAAGGGGAGGAATTCGACCCCTGACACAGTCCAACAAATGTTACTGCATTTATTTTTTGGCTGATAGTTTAATGTTCTTTTCCCAAAGACTGCTATTTTTTGGGATGGTTAAAGCTGAATAAAAAAGGAGGCGGGTGTTCCCCTCTATTAGCAGAGCAAAGGGAATCTATCTGTCCTGTGAAAAAAAGGGCATTTAGGGGCACAGAGGGAAGTTCCACATTATCAAATATTGTCTTTTTTTAAGTATAAGACGGGCAGACACAAGCAGGTGGACGGACTTACAAGGAAACATATGGTCAGACTGTCTCTCAGACACCACAGACATTTACATACACCAAAAAATTATATCTGAATAGTTTATTGTCAAACTGTCGAGACAGTGTTAATCCGTAAAGAACAATAAAAAAAGACAGAGTTTTACTGCCGGCCTGAGTCTCTGTGTGTGCGTGTGTCTCTGTGTCTCCATACTGGGAGATGTCTCTTTCCAGTTTAAGAGTTAACATCAGCAAAAGGAATTAACTGCAAAAATAAAAATTCAGCTAGGGAATTGTGTAATTGAGCTGAAACTAAAGCGATCTACTACACATTGATTAGGACTGAAGAACAAAACAAAATCCTACACTGACTACTTGAAAACAAAGCTGTGGTACATGCACATAACTAGAACCAAGACTACAAACAGATCAATACAGCCCACAACCTAAGATTAAGAGTAATGGATTCCTCTTGGAGCTGAGCATCTGAAGTCAAGCCCAGGACAACTAATCATTGTTCAAATAGTAAAATGATCAAGTCAGAGAGCCAAAATAACTGAAAGCACAGAAACAATGGTAATTGCTTTCCAGATGGAGGTTTTGTTTTTTAGTGCAGTATTCAAAATATCACAGGCTAATATGCACAAGTCTTTGTGAGCTCATCCTGAGACGAGGGGAGGGGAGAGCCATATTGACAACATTGGAAAATTCTTATTGATTATTCTTCTTTTCTCTGAGCAGCGGCTTGTTAAAAAAGACCCCTCTTGGAAACACGATCAATTAGTGAGATAGTGCTTGCCATTGATCACCCCCTATCCACCCCCCACCTCACAACTCCTTACTGTGGAGCCCTCCACACACTCCTTATGACCAACTATTGATCCCAGCTTCTTAGCCAAATATAAAAGCACACACACTCACAGTGAGCAGCGACCCCTCACATACAAACCACACAGTCTAATACTAATACTGACATCTGCTTGTCTCCATTGTAAACCCATGGTTCTCTCATAAATACAGAGGCCAGCTTTGGCCCAGAACCAATATAGTTTCCCAGAGGTCAGGGGTCAGCATGGCAATAATGCCGCCATTAACAGATCCGCCTGGGTTAATACTTCTCAGAGGAGGAAAGCTTTACGGTGTGAATGCAACAAAGATTGGTGGAGAATATTAACTAGGACCCGATTTTTATTTCAAGAAGCCAATCAACTGCTTTCCAGTGTTTTTCAGTAGATTAAAATGTGTGTTGCTTATATAATCGTCAAACTTAGTTTAAGTGGAAATGTTTCATTTTGGGGAGCAGAAACCCGCTTTTTGGTTTGATGATGAACTACACAATCAATCAAATGAACAAAAAAGTCACCAAATTTTCCAATAATCAAACAACTGATCCACTAAATGTTTCTGCTATAAAATAATATCTCAGAGCTGCCATTAAAATACAAAACATATCACGGTAAATATAAATATTTTACTCCGCAATAGAAAAGTATTAAAAGCATTGACTGCATGAGTTTGAGGACTTAGTGAATATTTATGGTGATGAGAGGAATCAATCTATCTGTCCATTGATCGATCATCAAACCAATCAGTGAACATGTCAGTCCATCAGACAGAGAAGTCACATCAGGCCCGTGAGCGAAGCAGTCCAACAATGTTAAGATTGGATGATTGTAAAACTATTAGACCCAGCAGGCAGTGGGGCATTAGATAATTCTTCCCCAATGGCAACTTAAGAGTCATCTCTTTGTCAACGACTGCCCTTACCCTCTTCATCCCTCGGTCCCTCCACCCTCAATCCCTTCACCCCTCCCTATGGATCAGCTGTGATCTCCTCTCTCTCCTTTCACTCAAATCAGGATTAGGGAGAAGAGGAGGTGGAGGGGGTGCAGCAGCAGCAGCAGCAGGAGAAGGGGGAGAGAAAACTGAAACAATATGGAAAGGAGATTAGAAAAGAGGGGGTTCGGGCCGTTTGGGGAATTGCAAACTCCCTTGTGCTTGGGTAGGTGTCCTAATGACACCGCCTAATTATGGCAAAATTAGACAGGCTAAAGGGAGGGGGGGTGGTTGTGGTGGAGGAGAGGGTAACATGAGTAGAAAAAAGAGGAAATTAAGCAATGGGGAGTGAAGAAGTAAGCGCACAGTAGGTGCTTGTGAGAGCGAACAGAGAGAGCAAGAGGGGTGTGCAGAAGAACAGATATAGAGGTACGGCGATGAGGAAGGGAGCGTCGGTTTGAGTGAAAGAGGAAAGGAGGAAGAAAGCAGTGGCTGGGTGATAGCAGCGAGTGGGCCCCAGCACGCTGCATGTTAATTGGAGAACAGGTGTTGGGGCTGGGAGCAGGAGGCTGATTACTGGAGCCACAGAAACAGACCTACACACACACATGCACATGCACACACACACACACACACACACACACACACACACACACACATGCACACATGAATAATTTAAAACCCATGCAGTGACTAGGGAAAAAAGGTCAAAGCAGGGGTCACAAAGACACATAGACAATCAGACTATACATCCATATACATTCATAAATAAACACGCAGCGGTCGTCACACACATGAAAATATACATCTGTTTGTGTGCATACAAACAGCTTATACATGCTCTGAACACACACACACACGGGTCTGTCAGTCTTTGGACTTTTTCAGTGTGTGGAGTACATGCAAACAGTTAAAAGAGAGGGTGCACATGAGGTGGGATAAAAGGGCACAAAGCCACATAAGAAGTTCCATTGGCTTATCAGAAATTAACTGGCTGCTTATAGGCTGCTCCCTGAGGAGAGGATTTCACAGGCCAGTCAAGAGAGAGAGAAACCCCATCAGGACGGGATATGCCCAGTGTGATTAGAGAGTACAGTAGGTCAATGATTCCATTTAAATCAATCCTCACACCAGCCTGCACACACACACACACACACACACACACACACACACACACACACACACACACACACTTATTCCTCAAAAGCCCGCCGTCGAACAACTTAAAAACACATTTTAAAACGTAGCCATGTAAGGAGGAAGTACAAAAGGGGTGCGGGGGGGGGGTTATTGGGAGTGTAATGTGCTACAGTAAATGAGAAAAGCAGCTGCTGCAAGATATTCTGGGAAAATTCAAAAGACAACAGCTCGATTTTTTCCGTTATATGAAAACTATCTTCAGCAGAGATCCTTTGAGACACACTGTCAACAGCCAGCCAGCTTGAACTGAGGAGGGGGAAGAAAAGGGTCCTTGACGTATATGAAGTGAGTGTTTTTTAGACAGACGATTGTAGGGAAGAAGAGAAAGAAATACGAAGGAAAGAGATGGAGGTTGCGTTTATGACATCACAGAGAAAGTATTTCACATGAGGTGTGCTTATGAGCATTCATCACACTGGTTGAAAGTAGGCAGACGCGGGACCTCCGAAATCCCTCGGACGTGAAGGCCCTCACACACGCTGATTACCGCTGGGGTCATCTGGCTTTAAGCCTGATAACTGGCTGTCATGGTGAACATTGACTACATGTGTGAGCCTGTCTGGTGGTCCACATGATCCACATGCTTCTGATGAAAAGAAATCTACGGTTATGGCCGGTTTCAGGTGCACTGTCGGCTGTTAAAGGTAATGAATGACCAAACTGAAACCGCAGGTGAAGATAGATCAACAGATAAACAGAAAGTTGGATAGAGAGGAGCACATTGGAGACAGACATAGATGCTGATACTTCCCTTGCATTAATCCAGTGTAAACTGACATGGCAGAAACACTTGTTGTAAATATTTATCTCAAGGTGATGCATACATGCATATATTAATATTTATATGTGAAATACACACACAAACATTAACACCACTGCATACATACTGTATATCCTGCCCACACATCTGTACATGCATGTGCTTAACGTAGCCACTCCTCTCACTTGGTTTGTGTAAATGCAACAGCTGATTGGTGAGATCACATTCACATCAAGCTGGGATCTCTCTCGTTCCCCTTCATAGTAATGGTGTAGGTGCATGTGTACAAAGAAAGGGCGACCTGAGCGTTTAGTATGAAGAGGTGCTTGTCATGGGACTTGGTTTGATTTCATTACCTGTCAATGATCACTGGGTCAGAGGGCGTCTCGTTTCGGTTGCCACAACTTTTCTTCTCACAACAGCGGCTGAGTGGGCATTTAAGGGAGACAGAAAAGAGAAAAAAAAACAAATTAAACAGGAGGAGCCATCATTTGTCTGGCCCTTCCACATCCACGGGCCCAGACTACTTTGCCCCGCAGTCGGCCAAGATCCAGGAGCAAACAAAAGAGGCATGAGAGGGGAGGGGGAGCATAGACAAAAGAATAAAAGAGGAAGAAAAGGTACAACAACACACCCTACAAACAGTGAGAGACCATTCAAAAGTGAAAAGCCAGCCAGGCAATCTGTCACATTGATTCCGAAATCAAACTCAACCCCCACGCAACCTCACTCACACACACACACACACACACACACACACACACACACACACACACACACACACACACACACACACACACACACACACACACACACACACACACACACACACACACACACAGTCCCACAACATCCTACCATTCGTCAGCAGTCCTGTCCGAGGAGCCTGCTGGCCACCCAGTCCCCCCTCCCCAAAGTCCCCTTCACTGCATAACAAAAGTGCCCCCACCCCTAACCATCTGCCACCCCTACACCTCGCCTCACCCCTCTCGTGTCCCAGCTTGGCCCTGCCCTGCCCCCCTCCGCCCCCCTGTCAGACGGCCTCACTCCCCAGCTGTGACGCTTGCCCTCTGCCTCTTCGGCTCTGTTATTAGCCAGCTGTGAGTCACATTCGGGCATCTGCTGGCTACACAATGGCAAAGCCCACTCTGTCTTAGCCCCTCTCCCCCATGTCCCAGCCCCCTATCCTTCCCCCTGCTGCCCTCCAATCCTGGGTCACTGCCCCACTTCCACACCGCTCTCTCCAGCTTCTTCTCCATCCATAACCCCGTGATCACCTATTTTCTTCTCCACCAAACACTAACCAAAACCTTCTGGTCCCTGAAGCTCTTTAAAGGGCTGGGACTCTTTAAACTCACTTTTATAACGACTCCGTATAACTCTGGCTGTGACACTGGAAATATAGCACTGCGCTCGTCATCACATGTTGACAAAGTTCAGATATAATGTCGAGGCTGAATTGCAGTGTTAACGTTACATTTCGATAAGGGAAAGGCAGATTATTTCCCAAAAGTGTGTCTGCTGCTGTCAGCTGTGGGGTGTCTGCAACACTCGAGGCTACAGAGAGAAAAAAGATCCAGGAAGAAACAGGAGCTGCCCGGGGACATGCTGTGTTACAGCAGAAATCAGTGGGGGGTTACCACTGTAACAGGGATGATGACAGACAGGCTAGACTTATAGTTCAACCACATTGTAGTTTTCAAAAATGTAGAGCCCCAAGCGTCGTCCCAAAACTACATTTCAAGCTGACTGAAACAAAATAAAGTGAAGCAGAGGAATGGATATTTGGATTTCGTCCCTGTGGATGAAGGTTTGAGAAAGCGCGCGTGTGTGTGTGTGTGTGTGTGTGTGTGTGTGTGTGTGTGTGTGTGTGTGTGTGTGTGTGTGTGTGTGTGTGTGTGTGTGTGTGTGTGTGTGTGTGTGTGTGTGTGTCTGTGTGTGTAAGACTCACCTGCACATAACCTCGTGTGTGAGCAGAACTCTGCACATTTCTGGATTTTTGTTTTGTCCCTCATACGCTATTGGCTGAGAGAAGGAAATAAGTAAGGACACATTAAGTTTCAAGTAGACCCAGTTAGACTCTATTTTACATATTTTAGATTTAAGAAAAGTTTACAAACCTGTTTAGTGACAGAGTCAATGAGTCGTGCGTACAGATCCTGCTCTGTGCGGACCCCTAAAAAAAGAACATCGGTTGTTATCAAAGTCATTTTAGACATTGCAGAGATGTTACTCAATGTACGATCTCTTGTCCTGCATGTTTTAGTAAAAATGGAAACTTGGAGCCAAGAAAAGATCAAGCAAGAACTCTAATTGAAAAATAGCACATAACATTATATGAAACTACCAAAACTGCACTTTCACTCCTAAACCTGCTCTGACCTGTGAACAAAAAAGTCCACAATACTGAAGCTTCTCAAAATAAAATGCTAAGATTTATGACATCAATCTTTTTTTTATCTCAAACTCTGGACCAGCGCTCAGAAAAAGCATTGAACTCCGTCCAGCGAAACATGGAGGAATAAGATTGGCTTGTGGTTCATATTTTTCTCTGATGGTTTCTGAGGGGATTGAAAGTTATTTGATGTATGATGATTATCAGTCATGTTTGGCTTTGAGGCCAGAATTTACGAGCACATTCTCACGATTTGTCAAACGGTTTTGTTTTTTTGTTATTTCTCAGTTAACTTCTGAGTTATTCCCAAGTTTATATGATCAGATACTAGCTGGTATTTTACCTGTCGTACACCAACAAGTAAAAAAGCACCTGATCAGTGAGTGAAGGGGTATAAATCGATGTCTTTTTTTACGTTGTTTCTCGCTTCTTTGTAAATCAGGTGTGTCTCTGAGTGAGATTTCCAGATACACCTGAACCCTCCGGATGATTTAAAACCTGTGCTGTAAATCTCAGAAGAGAGAGAAACGACATATAATGAATTGCTTCTTAAGAGATGAAAACATTACCAACGTTTTTTTGTGACTTTGGAGAGTATTGCTTTCAAAATGAGTTCTTCTCATCAAAGTCTCGATTGAGATGCCTTTGATATCACTTGGGGGAAGGGGATGAGAGGAGGGGGTGGGATGCAGAGGAAATGCTTTTGGTGTGCTTGTATGTACATGTGTGTGTGCGTGTGTGTATGGTGGGTGTATAAGGGGGTTGCTCTGGAACATGTCTTTTATCTTCTCTCCCATGGGTGCCCCTGCGATGGCAGAGTAGGGCCAGCAGTGGCTCATGGGAACCGAGTTTCTCTGCGCATCCCCCGATCTGATGTGAAAGCACCACGGGGGGTTGGAGGAGTTGGAGGGAATATGGGGGGTGTTGGAGTGGGAAACATGTACCTCATCTCCCCATACATGCACCCAGAAGTGGCTCCTTGCAGAGCTGAACGATGAATTGTACAAACCCAGTGATTAGAGGATGAGGGTAAGGTAATTGATGAGCTCAGAGAGGAGAGGCGAGGTGAGGATGTGGAGGAAGATTACTTAAGTGGAAAGGTGTGTGTCAGGTTAGCCCTGATGGTGTCAACTCCTGTAGAGACAAATTAGACAGTGCGAAAGATCCTACATATATTCTGAGATCTCTGGTTCGACTCACCGTTGCTGTAGAGGAGTTGCAGCTTGTAGTGAGTGCCGTTGTTAGTCTTTTCCCCTGTCTGCTCCTTGGAAAGAGATAGGACAGACAAACAGACATGCTGTTAAGCACATTTGAGGCACAGTTAAGTACAGCTGAGCATCCCCACACAGTGTTAAGCACAGCGAGTCTCTCCTAATCCTGCAGCTCGCCCTTCTCTGACAGCAGCACTGAGATCAGAGGGTTGTAGGCTCTGAGCCCATGTGGGACCTTTCGTTGTGTTCGAGAGCCGAGTGCTTAACCTTGAGCCGGATGTTCTTTGTAGAGGTTGAACTATCATGTCTGATGCAAACTCCTAAAACCTCAAGATCAAATGCAGCGGTCCTCCTCGCCACGAGGTAACCCAGCCATGGTTATATGTGTGCGTGTGTGTGCAAAGTGTGGAAAGTACTGTATGTGAGACTGAGCAGCAGTCGACCTTGACAGAAAAACTTCCTTTCCGCTATCCCTCCCTCCCCCAGGCTCTCCACTAGCCTCTCGCTTCTTCTTTCTCTCCCCCCTCTCTGTCTCTTGTTCCCCCTCTTTCTTTCTCTTCTTCTACCTCTACTGGTCTTTCTAAGTGGTCTCAAAGGAATGCTCTCTGGTCCAATAACCCAGGAGGCTGGCATCACGAAGACGAGTGCGAGGGTGGAGGAGAGAGAACGAGAAGGTTGGGGAAGTGGAGAAACTGGGAGACAGTTGCAAGGTTGAAGAAGAAGTAGGGGAAATTAAGATGCATGAAGATAAGTTGGGAAGTAACAGAGCTCCAAACTAAATATCAAAAGTGAGATTGAGGCTGGAAGATAGATTGATGCCTAGCTTCATAAGTTTTGTGAATATACACAGAGGAACATTTATTTCGTCCTGCCATCATTCTACCTTTGCATAATTACAAAGCAAAAACAGATGCCAGGGTAACCATGCAGAAAATGAACTCCTCCACTGCCGTCATATTACTATACGCTGGCCTGGGTGGCACAAAGGGGAGCACGCTGACAGCTTTAAGCCCTGGTGTTAGCACTGCCGCCCTCTCCCTCCCTCCCTGCCCATGAAATTCATAGTAAAACTAAGTTTGAACTTCAGCTGACAGGACGGTGTCCTCTTGTCTTTCTAACAGGGGAAATGTGTTGCCAGTTTAGCAGGCTCTCGCACCACAAGGCAGAAACATCCATCAACACCGGGCATAAGGCTCACACTCCAGGCTCTTTCTAAACTCTGTCTCCACACTGCACTCTTCCTTATTTTGGTCCTGTCCAACCTGAGGAATCCAGCTCACCCCCACAGCAGTATTTAGAGTATGGCAGGAGGAGGGGGGCATGAAGGAAAAGAGACTTTGATGATTAGTTCACTGTATAACTTAACAGGAGCAAGCATAATTTGCATTTTAAAAAGTAGTGATGTCCTCCTAATGAGGCAAGCTGCTAATTAGTCATTAGATATTCTTTTTCAATCCCACATCATCAGCTCATTGAGGGAAGAGTTTGTGTAAACATGTAGCCGTCAGCTGTTCGATATGCTTGGCTATACTGGGGATGGGGAAGATCAAGTTGAGCACCCGGTTACAGCCGAAATACGCCTTAACTAATACAATCTGTGGCTGTTTTTCAAGGCGATGCTGCTTCAGATTTATGGCTTTGGGGATTAAAATAACTGTGCAGATAATGTAGTGATTTGATAACATCCTAAAATAATAGTCATTAAGACAGACAGGAATTAAGAAACATTAACACACCTTGTCATGCTCAACAAAGTCCACAAAGGAAGTCCTCTCCACCTCCACAGGTTGGCCGTGTCTGTCGTAGAGCGCCAGGACAAAGTGGAAGAAGTTGGACTTGCGGAGATTTGAGGGCGGCTGTTTCTCAAAGTGAGCTCTAGACAAAGCTACTCCACTGAGGACAAAACAGGGAGGACAGTCAGTCGCAAAGACAATCACACTGTGTCAAAATGTATAATAAATATGAATACAATGTTTTTTTATTTAAAATGTAAAGTAAAGTAAATCATTTATTGAAAACAGGCTTTTTCATAATTAAAAGTTAAACAAGACAGTTGAGACTTTTTCCTGCTTGCAGTAAATCATGACAACTCAGTTAATATGCACATCAAATCATTTAGATTAATTTGCACTTTAAAAACAGTTATTAATAATTATTATAATTTACATTAACAAGTCGTTTTTTTAAATAATTAAATGTTCTATTGGTTACAAAGTTTACAAAGCTCCAATAGTTAAGGCCTTGATTTAATCAATACAATAATCAGGAATATCAATAATTTGCAAAAGAAAATATAACTAACCCACAACCTAAAATGTGCTTTCGTTTTTCCCCATAACTTATAGGCTACTACAGAAGAAACTGATGGGGGCTGCATACATATACAAAAGAAACAATGCAAAAGGAAAAACAAGAACATCAAAACTTAAACTGAAGAAGAAAAAAAAGTATATACACAATTAATTCAACACTTGAAGATTAATGGAGGAGCATCACAGTTCAAATGTTATGTTTTTAGGTGTAAATGTGCAACAGACTGTTAAAGTTAAATCGCTTTGATATTTATGTGTATTCCGTGCAGCTCTGCACAAAGTTGATTCTGTAAATTCGACTTCGGTCTTTGATGGTTTATTTAATATCTTATTCAAAATAACTCAACACTTCAGTAGTGTATGGATTTTTCCCTGACAACATTAATTGTTTCTTGTAAGAAAATAATAGATTTTGCCCATAACGAGTTCTTTTGACAAATGATTACCGCCGTGAGATTTAAAATAAGCTCACATCTTCAGGTTCAAAGAAAATACTCTACGATTTGAGAAGCTACCGTTTGAATAGCGCTGTTGTTGTATCAGTAATTACAATCTTTAGGAGTTATGTATTATAGTAATTTACTTTTCCGGACTCAAAATGATATCCGGTTTTCTAAACGTTGCACACAATCGGGAATGAGTAATGTGTGTGTTTTGAGATGAAAAACTAGAAATTTTGATTTAACATCCGGGGGATGTTGAAAAATAAATGATTTTTTTAACCACATAAATTCTGCAACTTCTACAAAGGAAAAATCATAAATGTAATGTGTGGCAGTGTTGTTTCAGCTTATCAACTACAATAGCTAGGAACACTCTATTTAGCAATATAACAAGTCAGGTTTTCATAAATTATGGCAAATTTTTATTTCTTATTAAATATGTTATATATTTTTGCACAAGAGTAAATTATATGATGTAATGCTCATTGTGTGTGACTCTATATTGAAGTTGTCCTGATTAGCCCCTTATGTTTCCGTGTTGGTAATAGTTTCCCTGTTGTGTACATAACATTTATTAACTCTTAAATAATAAAAATCATATGAAGTTCTTTAGACATATTTAAAGACGTTTTATGAGTTGGGGCGAAAGAGTTTTAAGGGTGGCTCGTGTCATATTTGGCAACAAGTAGTTTGCAGGTCTGACAGGTCGACTCTTCGTGAGTTAAATGTTTACACACTGTTACTACATTGAGCTCCTGCTGATTACGAAAATAAATGCTCTCATGTAACTGATGTAAAGATCTGGTGAGAAGTGGTGTATTGTCAATAGATCAGCAGGGATGGTACTGTACCTTTGCGCCGCTACATGCGCGTCCACCACGCCGACATTACGCACCCACGACCGGACTGGATCCATCTCTTCTCCAAGACTCCTCTCTTTTAATCCGCTCACTTCTCGTATCAGATGCTCCTGGATGCCGAACATTTAAGCCCTTTCCTGCGCGTTACGGTGCACTTTTCTGAACTTAAGACAAAACACCGAGAGTTGGAGAGCTAAAGCACTTTGGCAAACAACAGAAGGTCCACCCCAAGGCGCTGGGCTCCTCCAGAGGTTTAAAAAAAACAAATGACCGATGCTGTGCGATGTTCTTTCAGAAACACCTCAGTTAAAGATCCACGCAAACTCTCTTTTAAGGCTGAAACGATGATAATAGATATATTCCACCTCTAATTGCAAGCATTGTCCAAGTGCAAAGTCTCCAGCTTACTTCGAGCGCAAATGGTCACCTGCTCCGTGGCTCCTCACACACTGCAGAGCGAGTCAGAATATTCAGTCAATACGTGTGTGCAGAAAGTCTTCCTTTGTCAGAGGGCCAGATCGGATCAAAACAGTTGATCCGAGGGCCAGGAAGCTTGCAGTGAACCGCTGTCTTGAAGCATGAATGAGACCCTCTGCCGGGATAGAGCTGGAGGAGGGGCCTTAGTGCCATATGGGGGACCGATTGTTGAAATGGATGCTCTCATTGGTGTAAAGTGCATCTGTTGTTTGGACTTCTGCCAGATTCAGCATCCAACCAGCGACTCTTGAAGCAAAGTTTTCACTCATTAAGTTTGGCCGGGTTGATGATTAAGGGAAAACACACAATTTTGCACATTTGAAGCACAAACTTCTCAGATATGTTGAGGATTGTATCTGTGGTGTGATAGAACGATAGAAATTAAAGAGTTTCTTTGTAGGTATGAGGAAAGGGGGTGGTCTTTACAATCAATATTAGACAACCTCCAAATTGTAGACAAATGCTAAAAGTGATATACGTTTGTTGTACTTGTTTTGTTTTGTTTTTTACTTGTACTATTTGTTTATCTATGAATGTGTTTATAAAGGCCACACTTTAAATGTTGGTTTCAATTATTCTGTACATGGTACCCTGAATAGTTGCTATAGTAAATCCTGTTAGGTCTGTTCATTCAAGTCACAATCTAACACAAGTGCGCTCTCGACAGGCGCGTATTCAGCAGCTCCACCGTCTGCTCCTTTGAACCAGTGATTCCGCTGAGGAGCATCGCATCAGTGTCAGCCGCAACAATGGCCGTCTGGTTGGTCCATCAATCTCCGCACAGCGCACAGTGCTGCGCTCTGATTGGACCCTGACACAGCCCGAACTGAGTTATCAATCAATACTAAAGACTGGTTTATCAGCAGTGGTGCAAAAGTGGATTTACTCAAGTACTGTACTTAAGTACAATTTTGAGGGACTTGTACTTTACTTGAGAATGTCAATTTTGTGTTACTTTGTACAATTCAGAGGTAAATATTGTACTTTTACGCCAAAACTTTGATTTAAAACCTTTAGTTACTTTACAGATTGTGTTTAATGATGTGAAATACTTAAAGACTTGAGTTACATCTGGAGTAAATTCACAAGCTACCCTGCAGTATACAAAGTCATTTAAATTAGCGGCACCTTTACCAGCTTTGATAACACATTAATGCATCAATAATTATAATCAAAACATATGATATATATTATTATTATTAAGTGGGCCAATCTGCATAAAGAGTACTTTTTACGTTTGGTACTTTAAGTATATTTGGATGCCAACTCTTTTCTACTTTAACTTTAGTGACATTTTGATTGCAGGACTTTTACTTGAAACAGAGTATTGCACTCTTGTACTTCTACTTTCACTTAAATACAAGATGTGAATACTTTTTATCAAACCCAAAGAGGTGTTGAAATAGTTAAAAAATAAAGATGTTAAAGAGCGGCTTCCTCCAGCGTTATTTGTAAGTTAGCTTTATTCTATAAAAAAATGTTTTGGATGTAAGAGTTATTTTTGATAAAGTCTGGAGTTTCTTTAGCACATGATTTGGGTCATTTCAGGATAAGCATATATAAACTGAAATAAATTACAAGCCCTAGTTATTGACGTTCTTTATTGATCATGATGTAATCCTAAAATGTTTTGTGTTTAGGCCCAACAAAATAAAATAAAAATAGTCTATAACATGTTTGGGGGCTTTTATTTTTGAAGACTAAAAATTAATTTCCGCTTCTGTTCATCTGGCGTTGAAAAGGAAAGTTGTTTTTTTTTTTCTTTCATCCCTGGTCCTTTGCCCCTTACGGATACTATTGTCTCCGGGTGGAGTTTGTGCGCCCGGACAATGAATGTAAATCTCCCCCCTTTGGATCCCGCCTCAACCCACCATCTGCCAGCGCGGGACAAAGTCAGATGTTCCCCCAATTATGAGAGCAGTCTTGGGGAATCCTGCTGCGGAGTCTACGCCCCGTCTCCGTGTCCCTCACACACTTCCCCACACATGATTGACAGCTCTACTTAACCATGAACAATCTGTATATGATGACACACTTTTATAAAAATTCCTCTACTGAAATGCATGGAACGCGATCTAGGTTAATGGTGGTCTCTTTTAAGTGAAGCAACAATGAATAAACTAGATTGATGCTCAACAACTCAGGTATAATCGACCCAGAAAGATTGAATATTTGTGCAAGAAATCAAGGCTTCTGCAAACTCACCCGATGAGAAAATAAAAATCGAAAACTTGGACTGACTTTTGAAAGCTTAGGGGTATCTAATGGTAAACACTTGAAACATTTGTATTTAGATAGACTATAATGTTGGGTGCAGCGGACTTGAGTCATCAAACTAATTCTAGTTGACATTAAGATCGAACAGGTTTATGTGCCATCATATGAAAATGCCTTGTTAAATCATTTCCTGTATCCTTTGTTTAATGAACCCACGTAATCTATTATTAAGTGCGTTTATTTGGCCATTTTGAAAACGTCTGATGTTTGCAAAAAAAAATACATTAACACTAGAAGCTTATTTAATAGATTGTCTAAAATGTGTTCTCCCATATCTCATAAACTTCCCCTAAAGCTATAGTTTCAGTTTATCTTTGTTTAAATCGTATTGTTTGCGAAACTGAAGCTGGCTGAAAGTTGTACACGGATAACACAGATCAAGTCTCGTCCTATTATTTGCATTATGTGTGTTTTGCTGATGTGTTGCTGCAGCTCAGCCCCACAGGTGCGACAGGCTCGGCCGTGATTATCATCACCATCGGCAGGACACTGCTGTCTGAATGTGTGGCTTTTCTAAATTGCTGGAGCGGAGAGTCGGGGCGAAAATGGGGGATTAGTCAAACCACAAACGTCTTTCTAATCAATTTAACCCGCTGAGACGGTCAGCCCGTGTGTTTTAGGGAGGAGGTGAGGGGGAATCAGTGACTGCTAAACCAAACAATAGGGTATCGTGTGCCGCTCGTCCTGCCCAGCATTCCCCTGCTCCCATGGGACACCCGGAGCCACTCTGTGTGGATGGCACTGTGTCCACGGAGGTCAAAAGGGGCGTGGTGTGTGTGTGTGTGTGTGTGTGTGTGTGTGTGTGTGTGTGTGTGTGTGTGTGTGTGTGTGTGTGTGTGTGTGTGTGTGTGTGTGTGTGTGTGTGTGTGTGTGTGTGGAGACGCAGCAGCTGGTTTCCGTCCTCCTAGAAATCAACACAGCTAATGCGACCCACCAGGTCTCCCATCGATCTCCACATATTATTGCGCTGCTTTTTTTTGTTTACTTATTTAGGATTTAAGCATGCAGATCCCCCCGGGGAGTGTAAGCATCCCCAATTAAAGCGGAGTGACCACCTTTAGCCTCATTTGTTAAATATCAAAAAACATCATCTGCTCCAAACATTCTCTATAAAAGGCCTGCTGTGATTTGGAGACAAATCATTTTTTTTTTTTAAAGAAAAAACCACATGCAAGAGGCCTTTTCCTGTTGTTTAAAACTTTAGGTGTTTGTGAATTGGGTGTAATATCATTATAGTTCCCCTGTTGAATTACAATCGCTCAGCTTCACTGCATACACTTCAAATCCCTTTCACTCACAGTTAGTTAGTACGGTATTTTTTGTTCACAGCCCACCAAAATACTCCTGTGGTTTGGCATTTGTCTGACCAAAACAGAACTTCTTGAATATATTACATTACAAATCATTACATAATATAATAATGACTTTGCTTTAGAGAAAGGGATTGCCTTGACCGAGTCATGACAGTCCATGTGCAAGTGGTTTAGAGGGAATACAGGTTTTACATTTAGATATTTTTGATACAACATAAATAAATAACCCGTTCCATTTATATGACTTATTCTAATGGAAAGTATAAAAAGTCTAAAGCTGAATGTGTTCAAAGCAAAGATTAAACCTTGTGATATATTTACATTTGTTTGCATGATGTGTAAAGAAGCTCTGGTTTATTTTAAGACCCATTCAGTCCTGTTTGCAGAGCAGAAATGTACAGGTTGTGTCTGCTTTCCTTAAAAGATTGTATGTCAATGCCATCTACTGGTCTGATTAAGAACATCTTTAACTGTTCTTTTTTTGGGGGGGCTGGAGGGGGTGGGGGTCTGCAAACACACATTACCATCTCCTGAAGACTGTATCAATATAAATATCATTCATAGACAGTGTTCAATAAGTATAATTACTTTATTAACATTAATCTTAAAGTGACATACATCATCACAGCTTTTTCAGTTGTAGCCATTTTAAATATAACATGACATGATTAGTTAGAAAATAAGAACAAATATCACAAGTTTTCACATTGTTTTTCAGTAGGGCGGGAATTATTACATTATAAATATTCCTTCATTCAATAATCAATTAATGCAACCCTTTTTTTTAGACAATGTGCTTTTAGCTCAGTCGGGCTTTAATTGCTTGAGAGTTGGAGTTTTTTCTACATTTACACATTTAAGTAAAAAACTATAATTACTTTAATTAACTTTTAGGACAGCTCTGCTTAAGTTGAACTTCAGGAAATGTAAAATCTGAACATGTAAAGCTTGTCCTGCCTTGGATTTCAGAGCAATGCAGTTAAACCACAATAGAAAATGAAAAGGTGTATCATCTCATCCATCAGCAGCATTTAAGGGCTGCATATAGGACCACATCTTTGCAGGCATTTTAGGATGTCATTGGTCTACAGCTGAAGAACAATTAGCTACTCAGTGAACAGAAGATGCCCTGAGAAAGAACTGTCAGCGGTCAGACCGTTGTTAATGTTGCTGTTAGCAAAGTTGGCTACAAGAAAGACCTTGTCCCACTTCTCAAGCTTAATGATTATGCTGCCACTTGCTGAGATGTAACCGCTCTGCCTGGTGGTGAATGAGTGCAGAACCCTTTTATCATTGCGCATCAGATCCAAAGTGGCCTCTTGGTTGTAAATGGTGGCGTGGAACTGAAACTCATAAACACCTGGATACTCACACGTGAAAAACCCGGTATTCATGTCATAGCTTTTTTGTCCATTGTAGATGACCTCGGAGAATTTCATGGGCCCGTTGGCTTTGGGGAAGTTGTTACCCAGTCTCAAAGAGAAGGCAACATTAACCATGGTGCCTGAAGGCCCGGGGGGTCCAGCGGGTCCAGGGGGTCCAGGAGGTCCGCTCTTACCACGAGGCCCTTTGTTTCCTGCATTAAAAAACAGACATGAGTACAATTATACCAACAGGACCTTCCCATATCACAATTATAGAGTAATCATTTTCAACTTAGTGTATAAATGGATTAGCGGTAGATTTACCTGGGGTTCCATTTTGGTTAGATGCTGGGTAAAGAGAAAAGGGAAAAGAAGTCAGTTTTTTCAAGGATTATAATGTTGGCAATGAACTTGTTTGGTCAGATTTCAGGACAAATACTCACCATCCTCCTTCCATGCATCGAGGTCAAAAGCCTGGATGTTCGCACATTGGGTGTAACCTGACCCTCGAGGCCGGTACTGGAAGGGGCTTTCGGGGACATCAGTTATACCAGTGTTGTCACAGATGATTCGGGCAAGTGACGTTTGTTTCAGTGACTCCCTTTGGGCCTCAGTGAAGACTCCCTCGTTCTCCCACCAAAGTCTGAAATTGGACAATTTGTTCAAATGTAAAGATATTGAATGTAAAAGAAGAATATAAAAAAGCACAACACACACAATTTCCCTCATTGTGAGCAATGTCCGTTTTGTCACCTACCGGTCTCCCTTGCGAATCTTCTCAAACTGAGTGGCAATCAGGCAGGCAAAAAGGGGTCCCACTCTTCCTCCATTGACAAAGGGCTCAGCCACTCCTCCAAGCCACACATCGATGTTGTCAGGGGTTCCATAGAGATCCATAAGTTTGGTGGCCAGAGCCGTGTTGTTTAACACTTCAGCCAGCTGTTTCATGTTACGTGGCTCTGAAAGCCCACAGAACTTGCGCCATTTGTTGTAGCCTATAAGGAGATACATAGCGTTAAATTGTTGCCCTGTCCTAACTTTGTGATCTTTATTACCTGTAGGAACAATTATTCTATACTTAAACAATACATAAGTATTAAGACTAAATTACCAGGGATTCCATGGTCTCTGCCTCTCTGTATGTTAAGGGCACCCAGATCCAAAGCCAACTTGTTGGAGAATTTGAACAGTTTTTCCCTTAGCTCTTCAGGCATCATGTGCTCCTGCGTGTTCAGCTTGGCCTTACGACCCACAAGGCCCCTGAGGATTGGGTCCAAACCACCTGAGGAACACAAAAGATCATTTAAGTTCTAAACTCATTCTCTGATTAGGTAACAACAAACAAGTTAAAGATCTTGGCCAAACCTTCAAAGATGATCCTCCACGGTGTGAAGAAGGCTTTGTGAAGCATAGGGCTTGGGTATTGGGGGTGTTCATTGTATTCCTCATTCAAACGAAACATGACAGGCTGAACCATCAGGTGAGCGAATCGGTAGGCAGCAGTAGCGAACACATTAGAGATGCTGGGATCAACACTTTCATCATAACCAGGGTAGGTGGACAGCTGCTTGGCAATCATGTCTGGACCAACAATGTGAGCCAAGTAGTCTCTGTAAGTGATAACCTGAAAGACAGAAAACATTTTATTATTGAATCATGCACATCAACGAAATCCTCATTGAAACTTTTTTTGTAAGACATTCATCTAATCCCTAACCTGGAAATATCCTCCCATGATTTTGCGCGCCTCTTGGTAGAGCCTCTCTCCGTCCCAGTGAGGATTTAGCTTTGCCAGAGCACGGGCCAGCCGATTGTGCTCACGCAAAAACAGAGTGTGTAAACTGGTCAACGCAATGTTCTCATCGACACGCTCGTCACCTTAAAAGTCAAATAAAAGGTGAGAAAAAGAGCTGTGAGCCCTGTGCCATGCTTGGATAGATCAAAGACGTTCAACATCTGTACATAAGTGTATTTGCTGCCACTCACCAGCCTGAAAGCAGGGCACCTCCTCTGCATTAACATCATTAGTAATGCGAGCTCGGCTAGCACAAATTTTGGAAACCATGTTAGCGAAGGGCAGGAGCTCACGGCTGTTGTCAGTGTACATTTCGTTGACCCTCATCAGGCCATCATCTGAACTGAGATCCCGAAGAAGTTGAGCTTTGTTTTTTTCTGAACCATACACCTGGCCTACATCAATGAAAGCTGTAAGGGCGTTCATCTGCTGACGGGTGGTGTCGGCACCAAAGACCTGGCCGGTTTGGCCGGAGCCACAACCTGCCGCTGAGCGGAAGAAAGGCATGCACTCTGAGTCTTTGCCAAAACGGGGGTCCTTGCTGGGAAACTGTTGAGACGACAAGAAGAAGTTAGCATTCAGTATGTGTGTGGGGGTGTGTTAATTATCTCTTTTCTTTTGTAATGACACTGACCTTAATGGGAAAGCAGGGCTCTGTGCGCTCACAGCTCTTGTCACAGTCAACCCCGTTATTGAATGAGCGGATAACAGGAGAGTGAGGAGTGAAGGTCAAGTCGTGGTCAGTCCACTGGCCAAAGATGGTCACCAGATGGGTGTAGAGTGGATCGCTTTCCACTTCATTGTTCGATGTTCGCAGAATTTGGTTGGACAACTCTATCACCTGAAGATACAGTGTAGACAATGAGCACCTACTACTACATGTTCATTTTTTTCATTGTCATTTGGCCAGCAAGGATGAAATTTTAAGGTCTATTACCCATGGCAGATAGTGATTGTTGACAGTCTTATTATCCCAGCCTCTTGGTTCATAAGTGCCATCCTCGTACTCAGCAGGGAGCCAGCGGGTGAAAGGTGTGTTGGAGGTGCCTAAGAGGGGGTTTTCCCTATAGGCAAGAAATAGTAAATTAATTAGTGCTCATCGTTGATGATTTTAAGACTACATTTATGTTTTTTTATATTTAGTTGAAAAATATGATAGGTGGGAAACCTAGACAGTTGCTTACAACATATACATACAGTAGCATGAAACCAAAAACACGATCAAATGAATCATAAGTTAGTAGGAAATGAAAGCTATAGATGCAGTTGTCCAAACCTATAGTCAGGGAAATTAAATGAAATGTTTTCTATTTAAAAGTCGACTCACTGGTTGTTGCAGGCACTGCTTGCTGTGCGATACGGAGATTCAAAACTCGCCCTGCAAGAAGGGGGCCGATGCTTGGGGGAGCAACCTGTCAGAGTAGCGATGACTGCCAGATGCTCATCAGAGATCAAATCTAAATAAAGAAAGAAACATTAGTGACTCAGCTGCAGATGTGCGAAAAGTACTCAGACCTTGTACTCAGTAGAAGTAGAAGTACCAGTGTATAGTAATTGACAAGTAAAGAGTTCCGCAATGGACATGAGTAAAGTAAAAGTAGCAAAGTGTTGGCACCAAGATATACTTAAAGTATCAAAAGTAAAAGTACTCATTATGCAGATCAGCCCATTTCAGAATAATAAACGTGCTTTGATTATAATTATTGACGCATTAAAGTGTTATCAAAGCTGGTAAAAGTGCAGCTAGTTTTATTGCTAATGAACAAATGCATACACAAAGCAGCAACAAACAGAAATGCTCAAGTAAAGAACAAGTACCTCAAAATTGAATTAAGTACCGTGAGTAAATCTACTTAGTTACTTTAAACCTCTGCCCAGCTGTACAGATGTTTCTGAGGAAAGTTAGTGGGAGCTGTAAATATTGCACACCTGTGGCATTGATGGAGCGTTTTTGACGTCTGTGCAAAGACTGCTGGATCAGTTGCACGGCATAATGCATGTAGTCTGCCGCACGCACTGCATTTCGTGTCATCCCAACAGGCTGCTTCAACACACGCAGGATGTCTGCGGGACTCACTGCATTCCGCCTCACCCGTTCAATGCTCCTGTTTTGTGAGCAGAGATCAGATTGATGAATTCATCCATCAATAGGGAATATAGAGACCTTTGATGTATTTTTTTTAACAAGGTTTGTACACTTACACTTTTCTGGAGTATTCGTAGGCTGAGTCAACATTGGCCTTGGCTTCGATTACAGCTCTCTCAATATCAGCCCTGCTCAAATGCGATTCTGAAAAACCACATCATCAAATACTTTTACAGGATATATGTTGATGCATAACTGTAACATAAAACTCATTTTAACTCAGATTGTTATTTTCAAATCAAGCCAAAGCAATTTTATGATATACCTTTCAACAGAAGGCAATTCAAAGTGCTTTACAAAAATGAAAAACATTAGGAGCATTTAGAAATGTATAAAATGGCATTAAAATACACTCATTAAAAAGCAAAGGGAATAAAATAAACATAACAAAAACGAATAACACAGGTATATAATACATATAAGTTACAGTGCTGATTAAAAGCAGTGGCAAAAAGAAAAATCTTCAGCCTTGATTTAAAAATAGTGCAATCAGGCAAATATTTAAATATAACATAGTGGCTTTTGTGAGCAAGAGGAAGGTGGAAGAACTCACCAGCATTCACCTGCCATTGCAAGCACAGGTACAGCCCTGCAGCCAACAGGCACAGAAAACCATTCATTGCTGCAAAGAAAAAAGACAAATATTCTCCAGTCAGTAAAGCAAAGTCAAATAAGTTAAACTAATATAATATTAACGAACTTTCTTTTCACATATATTGCAAACTAATACTATAGTTTCACTAGAGCATAGAATAATAGCTGTATCTGTTGAGTAAAGTTAAGAGTAAATGGCAAAAACAAGAGGAAAGTAACCTGCAAGAGCTGTAAATCTCAGTCACCCTCAGGAGTTTGTGCTACACACACATTTGTCGGACAATATATAGCGGTATGACGCTTCATTAACGCCCATTTGTTGTTGTTGGGAATTTCCTTTAGTTGTTCCTCGTTCTTGGCATACTTGTTGTTGAACCACTTCAATCCTGCCATTTAATGATACGGATCAGACACGGAAATATTCCTCTCACGTAAGATCAGTGTATAGGAATGGCTGGGAAGATGACGAAATGCAAAGGCTACACCTAGCTGAACGGGAAATGTAACCAAAGAAAACAAACGTGTTCATATTGGCCTACTGTTAACATTATTAATGGCGAATAAATTACAACTCAACATGTGATTTTTATATATACATAACATTACATTTAAAATATAATACTTTTGGAATAAAGAGCTGCACTTACAAGCCACTTACAAACATATTCTGATACCTCTCTCTCTCTCTCTCTCTCTCTCTCTCTCTCTCTCTCTCTCTCTCTCTCTCTCTCTCTCTCTCTCTCTCTCTCTCTCTCTCTCTCTCTCTCTCTCTCTCTCTCTCTCTATTATTATTTATTTATTTTTTACATTAAAAAGTGCTTTATGAATGTTATGTATGTATATTCCTACAAATATTGGTCTAAATAATAGCACAAGGCTCTATAGAATTCAAGTGGATTCTTGTAAGATGAGTTTTGAGGAAGTAGGCCAAATTGATGGTGACGGAAAGGTCCTGAAACTTCACGGAAACTCCGGCTGCATTTTGACAAGCCATTGACACGTTAACGAAAATTAACGAGCACTTCATTTGGGTGGGGGGTGGGGGGGGCGGGGTATTCTAAACACATATATTAAATGTAAATACCACTTTCGCTCTAAAAAGTATAATTTTATTTGCAAAAAAAAAACAACCTAGGACTACTTTCTCTTGCGCAGTTTTCTGCACAATGGTCAAGTATTACGGTGTAAATCGGTTGGTGCACAAACACGCACGCAGACACACACAAACACGCACAATGCTAACTTAGTGTCATCTCGACAGATCCGACTTTTATTATTATTATTATTATTATTATTATTATTATTATTATTATTAATACCTGCGCATGTCATAAAGTCAAATCTCCACTAACAGGAACAGCCAGTTTATCAAACTCTTGTCTTTTTTTGCGAACCAAGTTGAGAACAGAGTTTAAATTGGACAGAATTTTTTTTTTATTATTACGATAAATTGACTTCATTGCAGTCCGAGGTAACAGATATGGACAAGTGAAAGTGCTCTAACAGCGAGTTTAACAACATGTGTAGGCTTACTGGCAGCCAAGGTGTGTCCATCTGTAAAGGTATTTTACCCTTTGTTTAAATGATTGATTCTCATGGACCGATGACAGTGCTTCCAAAGAATGTTGGACATGAAGTTGATCAATTTCTTTGTTTAAATTGATCAGTTGCAGAGATTAACATTTTTCAAGCTGTTTGTGCTTGATGTATCGCGTGGCCTTTTGAATTCTTCTCTATGTTGGTTTAATGAATCCTGGAACTGTATAGTGTGAATTAAAGCAAACTGTATCCAAACCACTGTAGCCTCAAAGGAAATAAAGGTTAATTTGGCAGGCACGTCAGCACACATGGCTGAGTGATTTAACAAAGGCTGTTTAGTTATTGTGCTTTATTTATTTATTTTACAACTGATGTATCCTTGTTGTCTGTAAACTCACCTCAACTAAGTTCACCGCTTAGGTTTATAGATACTTATAGGTTTATAGATTCTTCACACAAATGTCCTAACAACATGCTTGCTTTGTCTCACATTGTTAGATGGTAGTCATTTTTGCAGAGATCTAAACCTGATGATTCTTCTTTAAACTTGTATTTTAATGCAGTATTTCAAAGTGTTAGTTATTATCAACTAATTGTATACCTCATTTGAATTCATACATGGTGGTAGAGGTTATCATACTGCAAACATTGCTAATACTTTGGAGTTAAGCCAAGCAAACAGCATCATCTAGTATTGTTGCGTAAATGTTGTTTAGGTGTAATATGTTCATTGTGATCTGTGTGTTTCATAAGGCCTCAGAGTCTATCACACTTGGGGTGCCTTATGTTAAAAGTCTCTTTGTGTCTCGTGGTTAGGATAAGACGAGCAACTTGAAAGTTTTTCAGATTTGATCAAGAATTACACACATCCTTGCTTTTCTTCCCCAAAGGTGGCTTGATTATACGTGATGACGTGGGATGTAAGGCGTGAGTGTATTCAACGTTAGCTTGAGTTTTTAGTATGACTTTGTCTATGTATGCTTTACGTTCAAGAAACTAAATGATTCTTTGATTTATATAGGTGAAGATTGCTTAGAAATACAAGTTTTCAACATCAATTTGGTAATAAACTGAGGATGCTGGGTAAGTAATCACATTTTCTTCCCATTTTTCTGGCATTTAGATAACTTAAAGAAAAACAGCATGAGGAAATGTTTCAGAAAAACATGCCTTTTGATAATGTTGTTGGATGTGGATTGTTTAGAAAACCTGTATTCTTGTACTAAATTGAATATCTTGGCTAAAGTAAATGTTATTGGAGGTTTGCTGTGTAGCAACTTGCTTAGATTACCATTAAAATGCAGAAGTGCAGTCTGATGTCACTGATAATTTAATTCTACTTTCTTTTGAAGTTGCCTCCCCTGTTGGATATGATGTAAGGGAGAGCATCCTATCAGTGCAGCAAATAACCTATTTGTTGAAACACCTGAGGCATTCATGGATCATTTGTCATATTTCTGGAAATGGATCAACATACAGGATTACAAGTTGGCTCAACAGGTTGTTTGAACCCAGTGTCCGTCTTTATGCATTCCTCCATCCATGAGTCATGCTCCTGTGCATGATGTCAGATCATTGAGTTCATATGGTACTTCTGAAGTACACAACATGCAGTATTTTATACTTCCATTTTGACAATTTAATTTCCATTCATACATGAACCGAGTGGATGTTCCTAATTGTTCTATCCTCTCTAAATGAATATTGTGGAAAAGTAAGATCTGTGGAAAACGACCTTGTTTGATAAATGAACGTTCTGTTCAGCCGGATAATCTCCACGTCTACCCTACTTTTATCATTTTCAAATCCTAAATCTAATCGCCAGAGGTAACATGTTAACGTTATGTTATAAACGAACTACAGACGAGTACAGCAGGGTCGCAGGACTTCAACGTCATGCCAATTTAAGATCGTTTCCACTGACTTTCGTGCGCTTGCATATTTTAACAAAGCTTTTCCTTTTAGCCACACTGAATTTAACTGGAAGTCATGGCTGTTTCAACAGAGGCAGACAAATTTAGCGGGAGTGTTTACGTGTTCGGCCTAATGACGTACAACGTCCTCGACAACTTCTGTAGTCCTATTCAGCCTCTACAGTCAGCGTTTCAGTTTCTTCAGTGCAGCCAGCATTGACATAATATTTTAATTCAAATATAATTAAAAGAAATATATATACAAATATTTGCCCAATTTTTGAATCATGATAAACATTTACAGTTTTTTATTTAAATGTTATATTTTTGTGAATTTATTTGATAGATGTGTATTTCATTACAGACTCAGATTGTTTTATGAAAATAAAAGACGGATCACTGTGCAATTCGCCTGAACTAACCTGAACATTTTTATTTAAATGATGCTCGGTTTAGCCATTGGCACAGTTCTGAAAAAAGTACACATGGGAAAGATGCACTTTTTGGGCAACTGCACGTGATTAAAACAGAAACTGAGCCTATTTATTTTTGCGCTGCACTGTAACCTTCATTCACCCGTTTTATTCGATTATAGATTATTTCCCTTTTTATTGTAGTCTTCTCTTTTGTTTCTGAAGGGCTCGTTGCAAGGTAACAGGCTAAAAATAAAAAGGTTCAGGAACAATAGGCAGAACTGACTTGGCATCCATTCAGGCACTTGATCTTTCTGGTTTTGCGACAAACTTAAACTAACAAATTGAATAAAGAAACACCGCAATACTTGTCATCGAAGCTATAAATCGTAAGAACAATGAGTTCTAATAATAACTCATAGTTTATCAGATTTGTTATTTGTAAAGGTGAGTTTTGAAATAGGACTTTAACACTGTTGCTATTGGCAGCAGTTGTTTTTAATTAAGATGCAATTATAAATTGCACCTCTGATGGGACTACAGGAACACTAAAATAATTAAAGCTGTCCTTCACAAGATGTCATGAAATTCTGCACCTTCTGTCTTACGAACTAAACAACGTCAAATTACAATATACATTTAAATTAAACGCTTAAGAAATTCTTCAGATTTATAAAAGTTAGAGCCTTATGACCATTGTGTGTCGTATGGAGGTGTATACATATCTCTCTGGCCCAATTTGTTTTCCAAGCTGACATGGAAAACACCTCGTCGGACGTGGAATCTGTGCGTGACTTCAGCTCCACTTTGAAGTCTTTTCCTCCTTGAGACTCATCATTGTGTTGAGTGATGAACAGGTGAATGTTTATTCCCCTTTGTTAGGGAGGTTATAAGGAAGGCATTTCATTTAGTGTCTAACCTGTATTCATGTTATAGCCTGTTTTGCAAGTTAATGTCAATGTTAGTGGCTACTGTCAGAAATGCAGGAAATAAAATAATGTTTTCTATTCAAGCTGTCGTGAACAAATTGGCTCTAACCTGTGTGCCTGCTGTCTTCCAAAATAAACTCACTAACTTTAATTGACAATATAGTTTAAGATTAAACATTTTAGGAACTATCTCACATCATATGTTTTGTGGGGGTGTGAATATATCTGGTGTCAATTATTAGTCAATGAAATCCAGGAAAAACCCTTCCGTCATGGAAACTGGGTAACTTGAGACGTGGCATTGTGTTGAGTGATGAGCAGATGTACGTTAATTACCTATTGTTAGGGAGGTCTTAAGTGAGGTTCTTAATGGTTCAAGGGTTTTTATTGTCAGATGCACGGTGGGTACAGTGTCGTTATAGCAATGAAAATCTTAGATCCAAGCTCCTCCAACAATGCAGCATATTATAAAAGGACATAAGACAAAATAAAGACAATGAAATAAAACTAAAAAATAGAGCAAAATGAAACACATTTAATTTCTCATTTTTCTCACCTGTATTTATTTTATAGTCTGTTTTGCAACTTGGTAAGAAGCCATTGTGATCAGAAATGCAGGAAAATAAAATAATGTTGTCCATAAAAGCTGTCATTGGCTTTAACCTGTGTCTCTGCTGTCTTACGAATTAAACTCACTAAGTTAAAATGACAATATTTAGATGAAAAGTTTAAGGAACTATCTCACATTGCGTGTTATTGTTGAGGTGTCTTTATCTCTATTGTCCATTATTACTCAATACAGTCCTGGAATACACTTTTTCTGTCATGGAAACTGTAACTTGAGTCTTTCTTGCTTGAGACTTCTCATAATAGTAAGGCTGGTTTTGCAAATAGGTAATGTGATTGTATTGTGACTACTGTGGTCAGGAGTGCAGGAAAAAGTAAATAATTTCTCATGATCTCTGAGAAGCATCTACTGAGGATCTTAACTCAGTCAGATAGCTATACTGTATGTAGGCCTAAACCAGCTGAGGCAGTGATTTGTTATGAACATTTACAGTTTATATTTGCCCATGCCTGTATAAAAAAAATGGCACATGATGCACATAACAAAACAAAGCATCCACACATTATTTACTAATCATTCTCACCCTAGAGTGACCTTCATCACGTTTTCTCTACATTGGAAAGGGCACTTTATCATAGGGTTTTGTCTCAGTTATCATAAAATAATACTTTGTATGCTTACTTACAGGAAAAATTGGAGTGTCATTTGTTTACCTGCATCATTTACTGTTGAAGATAATAAGTGTCACTACTTGGATTTAGCCAAATAGTCTGATCACACATGCAGTATGCGTGATTTCCCATTAGTAAAAATTCCTTAAGGCTGTAGCTCACGTAGTGCACAAACACTTTCAGGGGCATAGAAAATAAAAACAATTAACTATCATTATCCCATTTCCTGATAACTAAACATCCTATTTTAGAAAAATGTCTTCAGAATGGCACAATTCTGACAGATGTCTTATAATACAGTACGTTATTGTAAGACAATTCAACCATTATGTATTTTATTCATTTTAGCATCTCTACACACCAGGTGTTATTGTAGAGATTTCTTTGTCTGTGCACATTTAGAACTGATTGTTTTTATTAAGCAAGCATAATACTTTTTTTTTGCCAATTTGCTGAGATTGTTTTTGAATTTAAGATATTGTATTTTATGTTTACTTATTGTTGTGTCACATTATCACATTATCTTTTATATATATACACACACATACACTGCCTGTGGGGGACAGTGCTATGATCTGGGGTTGCTGCAGTTGGTCTGGTCTAGGTTCAGCAATGTGCCCAAAGAAAGAGGTCAGCTGACTCCCTGAATATACTGAATGACCAGGTTATTCCATCAATGGATTTATTCTTCCCTGATGGCACGGTTATGTTCCAAGATGACAATGCCAGGATCCATCGGGCTCAAATTGTGAAAGAGTGGTTCAGGAGCATGAGACATCACTTTCACACATGGATTGGCCCCCACAGAGTCCAGACCTGAACCCGATTGAGAATCTTTGGGATGTGCTGGAGAAGACTTTGCTCAGTGGTCCGAATCTCCCGTCATCAATACAAGATCTTGGCGAAAAATTAATGCAAGACAGAAATACATGTTGTGACGTTGTAGAAGCTTGTGGAAACGATGCCACATCGAATTTGTGCCGTACTCAAAGCCAAAGGGGGCCCAACGAATATTAGAGTGTGACCTTTTTTTTGGCCGGTCAGTGTATAAACATATATTCAGTCAAATGCTGTAATTGATTTTTACTCGGTTGAGTTGTATTTTCTTTGGTCTTGTATGTGTGTAACAAAGACATATGTTTGATTAAAAAAAAAAAAGATTCTAGTTTTAAAAGGCGTTAATGTACTGTATAGTACACTTTGGTTGGAAAAGATGTGTTGTGATCCTGTGTAATCTGGCAAACATATGATCCATGTGTTTGAACATTGAATGCCATAATTATTTTACAAGATCAAACAAATTACATATCAAAGTTCCTTTTTGAAAAGTGTAGTAGCATGAGAAAGACTGGCGGTCTACTCTTCCCTTTCAGGAATAATGTGAAACACGGAACAAGAGGAACAATCTTGAGGTGCTTAACTGGAAAAGATGTTCTGGTATGCGAACATTTCGAGTAAACAGCTCCTTCACATGACGGTATGGCACAATCACAAACACCTCCTCACTCACACGCACACAAGCCTGCGCAGGCTCGTCTGTCTGCACGACTGTCACACATCACTGCACCACTGTCATCAGTGCTTGTCTTTCTCTGAAGCACTGCAGATAGCACGGGAAAGACTTTCAGTTTGCATCCCTTCCTCATATTTGGTCCTATGTGCATTCATACAATAACTTGTTCTTGTGTAAAGATCAGACAACTTCAAAGAAACGGAAAAACTGCTTCTGTGTTGGCTGGAAGAGACAACTGTAAATCTGTACGTAGGTGGACATAGTTAGAATGTGAATAGGAGGCAAAAGACATAAGATTGGTCATAAGTACATTTTGGGGGAGTTACAAGTACAAGGTTTGTACCATGCTCCCTGTCTATGTCATTGCAGATCAGCTACCAGCACCAGTTGATTTTTGTTTTGTTAAAATTATTCATGCAACGTAATAAATCTGTGTGCTTACTTTTTGGAGTTCTTGCAAAGACAATCACTTGAAATGGTGTACAACTGAATTGTCTGTAGCCTGTAATCATATTGAGCTAATGCCTAAACCTGACTGAGACAACCATACGTGATTTGTGAACAAATGTTTTCACGGGGATGAAGAAAGACAGAAAATGCAGGCCCGGAGGTGATCATTACTTCAGTGAACTGATAAGCGCCGTTCCAGTGAGCAAGCAAGGGAAGCTGGTACCTCTGGCTCACAGAGAAGGGATGTCCTCATAAGATATAGGAACATATTTAATAACAAAAGGTCATATTTTCCGTGCTGGTTATGCAAGTTTATTGATTATAACGATTTAAAATAATGTTCATCCTGTGAATAGAAACAGCTTTTTTGTTTTCCGATTTCACATACAAAATTTAAAATCATTTGGTCTCATCTTCAGGAAAATCTGGGCGTTTCAGTAGTTGATTATGACTTGCCTCACAACAAACATTCTGTCAATTTACTGAAAATATCTTTGCAGCCTTTGTTTAGTCCGTATGAGTTTCATGGACTTGTGTTGATTTGTGAATACGCCAGGAAGAGTCGGGTTTCACTAACAAACGGATGGTTTATTTGAGTTTCATTTTTAAGTCTCTGAAAAAAGCTCGTGTTTTTCTTTGGCATTGTTCTGAAGGAAGTTAAGTTTCTATTTATACTTGTTTTTACACTCACAATAAAGCTTTCATCAAGCCCTTATAAATTGAATCGACACGCATGTTGTTCCGTGTATGTTTTGTCACCTGGCCAAGCCAAGTATGCACAATGTTCAATTCCTCATCTATTACCGGGCATTTACCTGTGAACTAAAGGACCGAGGGTAAGGTGGAACGACTCACTCTTAGAGGCAGTTTGACGAGTTCAGAAATGTGGAGGAAGTTGGAGTGGAGCTGCTGCTGCTAGGGCCCCCCTGTAGCTGGAAACCATTGCGGGAGGAATGATGGACTTCCTTCCTTACCACTGCAACCTGCGGCAATAAGAAGCAACAGAAATAGATCCAGGAATATTATGTAAAACGACACATATGCAACATGGAGAATAGACTGTTTTCTGAACTAACATCTATTGCAAGTATTGCTAAATAAAGCCAATATTTCAGTCACTTAACCTTCAGCTTGGTAAAAAGAGCCAAGCTGTGCCTTTTTCATGCAAGAGTACATAGGAAATGTAGTTCACCATTGAAGGTCCAAACATGATGCTCCACAGATAAACCATCACAAAAAAAGAAGAAAATATAAAGAAAATCAATAAAGATGTGAGAAACATCAGATCAGGCAAACAGGGCCCCTCAGGGTTGTTATACACCAACAACTCGGTCCCCCACTTGATATTTGGATGAGTAAGTTTGTCGATTTCACTTCTCTGGTGGAAGGGATTTTATTCTGCAGTGGAAAGCATCAACATGGGACATAACCTGCTGCTCTGTGAAATGATATTCTTGTTTTCTTGCCACACAGAGCTGTACCTACTTCTCGGATCTTTTTTTCAAGAAATGACTTCCTGTAGGGGCAATCTAGCCGGAGCAGGGGTGTCCAAACTACGGCCCGGGGGGCAAATGCGGCCCGCAGGCCATTTTGAATCGGCCCTCTGCAAATTCTAAAAGTATAATGCAATACGGCACCACTTAAACTTTTGCTTATCTTATATTAATATATATGTTCAAATATATTATATGAGCCCAAATTTCAAATAAATTTAGTCATTTAAAATGTTAAACATTTTCTAACACATCTTAGTTGATAAAAAAAAAACAATAACTTATTTCCAAAACGAGCTTGAAACTGAACCTTCATATTTACTTCTGTTTTATCATCATGTTTGGACCTTCAATGGTGAACTACATTTCCTATGTACTCTTGCATGAAAAAGGCACAGCTTGGCTCTTTTTATCAAGCTGAAGGTCAAGTGACTGAAATATTGGCTTTATTTAGCAATACTTGCAATAGATGTTAGTTCAGAAAACAGTCTATTCTCCATGTTGCATATGTGTCGTTTAACATAATATTCCTGGATCTATTTCTGCCAACAAAATAAATGAAACCTTAAAGACAAACGGGATGTAGGCTGTCTTTTTCTTAAAGCATTTTCAAGTATCGCGCATTATTCACCTACATTTGATTTGTTTTGCCAACTTATAACTTAACTTTTGAGACAATATTCACCTCTATAAGTGGTGCAGCTCTCCATATGTTTTTCTGTATGTGGCCCTTGGTGAAAAAAAGTTTGGACACCCCTGAGCTAGAGTATTCCCTCCACTCTGCTGCCATCTATTGGTCTGTTCACAAATCAGAGACCTTCGTGGGCATCATGAATTGTGTTTCAATGAAGGAACTCCACATGTATTCAGGCATTTTCCTCTTTGTTAAACAGTCCACATACAGTGTGTGATTGGATTGGATTGGCATATTTACACTTAGAAATCCAACACCCAAGTAATGGTGTAGATATTCTACACACACAAATTATTAAGAAGTTTTAAAATAAGATTTGATGTACATTAAATTAACCAAAACCAACTTAAGTCATTTTTTGTGAATCTTAAATGTTGATTGAAGGCTGTACATTGCAAAAAAAATGACACTTTTAGATGGGGTTATTACTGCAATAATTCCCTTAGCCTGTCATTTCTCACAAGATTACAGTGTTTGTAAAAAAACTAAAAAGAGCATAGTGATTGTTGAAAAGGAGCAGACTTGGTTTCTTCTTTTAGGCTGTGCTGTTCTGTAGGCTAATACTTTAAGTGTGAAACTGCCTGAATGTGGTTAATAAAAAGCAGATTTTCCTACAAACAAAATCCTTTTAATACTAAATATCTTGGTTTATTCTTTTTTTTCTCCTTATCAGATTACATCACTTTTATATTTTGATACACAGATTAGGTTACTGGATAAACGGTTAACAGGTAATTGTACCGGATTACATTTTTAAAGTAACCCTCCGCACCCGTAGTAGATGTATGCTTTGAATCCAACAGGAATAATGACACTCCGAAACAAACGGTGGCGGTATTGGACCCCACAGTGATATCCATCCGCTGGTAAAACCGACAAATAAGTGCGCTCTGATGTTAATATAACATCACCTGACTGTTTCACATCGCTGTGACTTCTCTACATCATGGCAACGTCTGGCTTCACCCTGCTGATCCTCGCCGTGTCTCTATGGCCCGGTAAGAATCACATTTACCGGCACCGACTTTATCCATGTCTGCATTACTGTCTGTAACCTGGCTGCCATTAAATCTGTTGTGAAATACCAGGTCGTTACATGGCTTGTTATGCTGGTATTTAGGCTATGACACTGTAGCTTCGCGCATTTTAAAATATCATTCCTTCTATTTCTTTATTGCACTGATATGAATCATTTATATTTCTGTTTTTAAAGGAGACTCCAGGTTCATAACAGACCCTTTGTCCTTCATTAAACAGAAATCTCAGGTAAGACTGCCCATACTGAAAATACTGTTCTTTAAAAAGCTTTTTTTGCAAATGCATGAGTTTTTTAAATGAGACGCTTTTGGTAATGTGGAGGTGCTTTTGCCAGAGCAACAAAAAAGTCTTACATTAACTCTGAAATGTTGCTTGCAAATACAGTATCTCACTGTGGCTTCTCCTTGTTAGACATTAGATATGTGTTCAGAGTGCAGCCAGGTCATCAATCTGTCCGCCAACAGGATTTCCAGCAGAACTACCAAGGTGAGGATGTTTGTGAATCACGCACCGCAGTTTCATTTGACTTTCAAATCACTTAACTTGACTGACCACATGTCAGTGTTTGGGGAATTGGTTAATCTGAAAATTTGCAGGTGAAGCCATCAACTGGGATCCTTGTTATGCCTCTATAATGTCAACCTTTACATTTCTTAAAGGGGGTCTTTGCATGTTGTTAGCACACATTTAATGAGAGAAATTCCTCTTTTTGAACGTCGAGTACACAAAAGTATACATTTGTCAAGCTATTTTGCACATTATTGTTTTTGCACTTTTCAGAGAAGACACCTAGTAATACCACCACACCATAGACACTTCAATAACTACTGTGCTTTTGCAGGAGAATCTCTATGAAACCTTACATGCCCTGTGCCAACGCCTCCCAAGAGAACAGGCCTCAGAGTGCGATTCACAGGTGAAGACCTATTTGCCCCAAGTCCTGCAGCAAACCCCTGGTCACCTGGTGAGTTCACCCTCTCGGTAGTCTCATTGAAAGAGCTATAATAAACAATCAAATGTTCATCTTCTAATGAAACATGATGTGTTTGTGTAGAAACCACGAAAGACCTGTATGGTTTTTGGACTTTGTGCTGCCCACGAGGAGGAGGAGCTGCTCAAACTCTCCCACCACGACTACAACACAGACAAATCCAGCTTGGCTATCGGCCATGCTACAGCCACCGACATCTCTGTGAGTGTGAGAAAGCAGAAGTGGATATTAAAATAAAAAGTGGAAATGAAACCTACGCTGATATTTGAAAACTGTAAGTGTCCCTCTAATGAGTCGTTCCTCTTTCTAGGGTGTGTTCAACCCAGTTTGCACCCTCTGTATATTTCTTGTGAAGAAACTGGAGAGCCTATTGCCCAAAAACATGACTGAGGTGAACGTTCTTTTTTTTAATATCACTCCACCCTGCAGACACATATCCCTCAAAACAAAAACCATCATGTTAAATATCTGTGTTGCCCTGCAGGATGCTTTGCAAAAGCTCATGGAGGAGGTCTGTGATCTCATACCACACAGCTACAAGGACCAATGTGACAATTTTGTCAACAAATATGGCACGCAGATAGTGGAATTCCTCCTATTGTCCGCTGCACCTCACACCATATGCACTCTCTTGCATGTGTGTTTGTTCGAGGAGCAGCCCGTCCAAGGTCAGTCACATGTTTACGATGAGTAAATTAGGCCATCTTTTTTTGGTTTATCATGAAACTAACAACTGTACTTCCAAGTTTAACGCTCCACGGATTTCCCCAGAGTTGCCCCCCCCCTCTGATTGCGAGTCGTGCCGCACGCTGGCGATGCTCAGCCGACTTCACCTGGGTCTCAACTCCACGGAGCATCTGGCTTCATCTTTCCTGCAGTCTGTGTGTGCCCATCACCCTAATGCCATCCCGAAGGTCTGACCCTCAGCTCCCACAAACAATCTGTCACTGCTCACACTGAAAAACAATCCGTCATGAATCACGATAACTAAGAATGCATGTCCTCACATTGTGATTTCATTAGCAGTTTTAAATCAGGATACAGAAAACAATCTTTGTCATTTTTTTCCTGAAAACAAGTGACTGTCATGCTCTTTCCAGTGCGAGTCTTTCACCAAGATCTACAGCTCTCAACTGGGGAAGGTTTTGGGAAACCAGATGGCGGCTCCACATGCTTGTGAAGTAAGAAACTCTTTTTCAAATGCCTGTCTCACTAGTGCGACAAAGAGGAACAGATCCTCAACAGGGTTTTTAACGCAATAAATGTCAGAAGGTCTACACACCTTCACCGGGGTTGAAATAAGAACATTCACTGAAATGTATTACCATCACGTGTACAAATATTAATGGATAAGGGTTTTCTGATACCATCTACAACAGTAAGAGGAGCCGTAGTGTGCACAACACCTACCATGAACATGTGGTAACAAGTTGAATACTTACACAACATATTCTTCAGTCTGGTTGTTGTTCTTTTTTGTCCCGTCTGCAGCGAGCCGATCTGTGTGTTGCCTCAAAGAAGTTGGAGTCGCTGGGAAAGAGTCGTTGTACCTGGGGACCGAAGTACTGGTGCAGAGACCTCCCCACTGCTCAGATGTGTGGGGTAAGTTCAATTTAACCAAATTACAACATGTGTATTGTTTTTCTTTGTAACAATCCTTGCAACAACCACTAAAAACAGTCACATAATACTGAGACAGATATTTTACAGCCATCAAACCAGACCTACACTTCCAGCAGCTCTGGCTTTTGAGTCCGCTGTACCCAAACCAATAGTGTCAGGTTTTTTTTCATGGTTGAGGTCCGTGGTGAATAAGTAATACCGTATTTATAGACAGTTTTCAGTCAAAGTATTAATCATTTTTGTATTTCAGAAATGTGAAAACATAGAAATTGGTTGAAAAAGTTAAAAAAATGTGATCTTTTCTTTGAAAGACACCTTTCAAGCACACATGGCTTCTTTGCTATGCTGACAACTAGAAACACAGTTCCAAGTACTAAAGGAATTATGTGCATCGTAAGAATTGGTTTTACATCCTATTTTCGGTTTTATTTGCAGAGTCAGGCGTACTGTGAGAAGTTCATGTGGAAGGAGTGAACCAAACTGCCAGCCTGTGTGCACACAGATCTGATTTCTGTTTACAAATATATTGCACTGATCAACTACACATTTATTAATGTAATGCACTGAACTTTTTTTTAAACTTTTTCTGAGAAATCATCCATAGCATAAACTATTTCAGTCAATGAGTCTTATATTCAACATTAAATGGAACTATTTGCATGAACCGTCACAGAACTGATGCTGGGATTCAGTGTGAAATATCACACCCTGAAGTGGTTAACAGTACTAATCTGTATTTTAAATATGTCATTGTGAATGTGGAAACTGCAAATATAAAGTTCCTTGCATGGAATGAGTTCTCAGTATGTATGAGACTTGAGATTTTAGACAAAAGCTGCTTTTTCTGTAATCTTGTTGCTGTTCTTTGATGCTTGGTGCCAATAACTGCATATACATGACAAAGTCCTGCTATCAAAATCAAAAGGTTTGTCATTAAAATTCAACATACAAAAATGTGTCCTGAAGTTTGTTTATTTGGAAACTTCCACATAGTAAAAACATAACAGTGAAAAAACACGGGAGACATTTACACTTTTTTTTTTGTAGCTAGCCAGAAAAAGTCTCTTTAGCCTCTCATTTCTATCGTGTTTAGATTCGATCAGTTAAATACCCAGTTTACTTCTGCCCAGGTTGTCTAGGAAAATGTCGCCTCACTTACACCGCCGTGTGGTTCGTTGTGTCAGTGTCACTCTCCTGTCTCTTCCAGATCTAAGAGAGAGAAAAGAGACATTTCAATTTGTTTACCAAATGATTCAAAACTGCAATCTGGTTTTAAAGACGACAATCAAGACAGGTTCATGAAAGCCACAGTAGCTATAAATCATTAGTTTTGTCCTAATTATCTGTACCATTTACCACAAATAACAAGGATTCAGACCTCCACTATGTTAATTAGTTCAATCACCACTGAAAAAAACAGCTATATAGTCTTTAAAATGATCAGAAGCTGCACCTGTCCGTTGTACAGTAGCACTCCCTTTAAAAATGAATTATTTAATCATTTATTTATTGTGCTGAGAGTGCCTTCAGATGAAAGGTGATTAATAGTTTATGTGACCCCATGTTGCTAAGAAACATACGAGGCCAAGGCCCAGCAACATTTACATTTTCCAACTAGAGGGGGTCAATGTGCTATATGCTTTTACCGACATATATATATATAAAGCACTCGGAGTCTCTAAAATATCATACCAATATTGATAGAGGTACTTGAATAACGGTGAATGAATAGGGCTGCCCTCGACTTAATATTTGTATAGTCGACAAACAGTCGGCAATCAGTCGACTAATCGTCTCACGTATATGATATATAATGATTTATGAAGAAAATAAATCATAATAAATAAAATGTTCTTCTCCCAAAATGGTCTCGGTTTCAAAGGCGGATAAAGAACAGGATGGTTGTTATAACAGGATGGTACGTTGTACTTCACATGAAATATAAAATACAACTGTAATAATTAACCGTTGAAAAAATGAGTCGCATGAGTCACAGCGCACCGAACGGACAGAGCGGTCCGCCCGCCAGCGGTACAAACAGCAGAAGCTCCGGCAATGATTCTTAATGTGTGCGTGAACAAGCAGCAAGCACACACACTGAGCACTTACTTTTAGTTTCTATAATTCATATCTGAGTATAACAACCCAATTAATACCACACAGGATACAGCGACAAATATGCTCGACGGCAAAAATCCCTCCGCACATTCCGCCCTGATCATGAAATGAAAGCTTGAATTGGTCGTTTTCTGAGCTCAGAATGATTGTATATTACAGGTTTATACATGTTGATACAAAGCTAGGCTACTGCCTGACTCACTGCTGCTGTTTTCCTCTGAGTCTGAGAAAGGAACACACGTTGTCCTTCCTGACCAGGCACAGCTCCGAATGAAGTCTGAGAAAGTTTATGGCTGACGCGGCATAGCACATGCAGCGCGCAGATGGACCTTTTTTTCGACTAATCGGCTAAGGAAAAATGTGTCTACAAATATTTTTTCCGCCGACTACCGGTTAGTCGACTACTCGGGGGCAGCCCTATGAATAACTTGGTGATATTAGATTTTCTCCTTTCACCCAGCCCTATTTCTGAGAAAGCATGGAATAGTGACTTGCCTGGATGTAGGCCTCGGACAGTGTGATCATCTGGGGGAGAATGTCGGTCACCTGCAGGTCCTGCATCTCATACCACTTCCCAGTACCCTGAAAAATCACAGAAACACATTTGAACGTATCTGTCCAACGACCCTGCCTATGACAAGACAGATGTATTTTTAGTTGTTGGAAAAAGTCATTTCTAAAATATCTGACTGTAACCTACATGATGTAGAACATGTATTCTGTATGCTCCCTCAGTAGGTTTCCCATCATGCACCACGTTGGCGACGAGGTCATAAGTTGTGTTTTTCTCTGTCACTTGAGCTTCCTCTGTCAAGTACTCACGAAGGTCTACGTTCCTGTTGGAACAAAGTGACACCATGAACAAGTGCCCAGTCATAATGGGGACACAACAACACACACACACACACCCCCCTTACGTGATGGGGAAGTTGACGATTGTAGGGTTCTTTTCCACAAAGAAGTTGTTCTTGGTGAATCTTTTGATGCAAAAGACGAGGTACGGAGGCAGTTTGGTCAACTGGAACCTTTTGAGGAAATTCTCTTTGTAGGTTTTGTACTCCTGAATGTAGATGAGACGGGAGAGCATGCATAAACATTTAGAGCGCTGTATAAATGAAATATAAGAAAGTCGTAGGTACAGATGAGATGTGGGGCTGATTGCCTGTGGCCCAAATGTAGTCGTATAGTTGTCAACATTTGCTAGTAGAGACAGGTTAGGTTTGTTTCACAGACAGTAACGCTGGTCACTATGAATTTGGTGGATACTTTTCTACAATACACATATAAAATATTGAAGAAGAACTTAACATTAAACACCTGGTTCCCCACCAGCCGCAGGACAATGTTATAAACCCAACCACAAGAAAAACGGTTATTTAATGTGCAATGTTTCTCAAGGAAAAACGCTCAACTGCTGGATTATCAGAGAAGTTGCTTCTTTTTTTTATTCTGTATTATTTGGAGGAACATGGCCAAAAACATGCTTACAGAAAATCCACTTTGTGAAAGGATTACCAAACATGAAAGCAACAGGATCAAATGGTGGGCTTGTTTAGCAGAGATAAACAAAGCTTCCCAAACTGACAGGGCATATACACAAGAAATACAGCAGCAAGTTGAGGTGATCGGGTACGTGCCAAGTTGGATTAACGCCAGTGGTAAATTGTGTTAAGATTACTGCGTTGCAACGTTTCTTATAAATCACTTTTCCCCCCGCTAATTATTTAACTGTACCTTCTCTGTGCTGCCATTGAACTTCCCCAGGATGTTGAAGAGGGGGACCTGTGGGATAATAAGCTGCTCCTTCTCATCCTTGTACAGTGGAGCTGTTGGGAGGTCGAGGGTTAGAAACAGGAAGTTGGCCTCCGACATCTGCTCCTGGTACTCGTCTGTCACAAGCAATGCCTCTTTCTCTTCTGGTGTCTGGCAAATAAAAACAATCAGATAAAACAAAGGCTTTCTAAACATAATATTCCTTGCAAAAACTGCTCAGGATTTTTGAAAAGCATGGACTATTATTTATAAAACCATTCACATTTAAGATGTCAACTAATGTTTTTATAATGAAAGACGGAAACTCACTAAATCTGGGTGTGGAAGTTTCTTTGAAAAGATCCGCATGGAGCCTTGAAACGCTTTTGTGATGATTGCTAAGAGGGCAGAAAGACAAATGAGGACACCGGTTTATTTGCGTATATGCAAATAACTAAGTAACACTTTTATGCTAAAGCTCTAAACTTAATTCAACCTTAGCAAAGACAAAAAACATTCACATTTGATACACCAGTGTAATCATGTTGTTGTTTTCCCCTGGGACCTTTAGCACTAAAACACCTATGTGATTATCACATTGAAGACATGTTTGCACTTATTAAACCCTTTGATTATCCCTTTATGACTCACATGTTTTTTTCTTTGTGCCTCCCAGAGCACCATGCAGGGCATTCAAGAACCACGTCATGAAGTCCACAGCATCCCCTGCAGAACAGCAGACAATCAGAATCACAATGTATTCTTAATAGAGCAGCATGTGTTACAAGTGTTTCTTCTGGAAACTCAAGCCTTACCTTGTTTGGTGATTTGAAAGTTCTTCTTGCTGCACAGCACAACAGCTTGCAGCATCTCATGTGGAGAGACGTGAGCCTTGAAGTTTCTCGGATTCCAGAGTTTGCGCATTAGCTCACCAAACCTCTGCACCAGGAGGAACATGATGTCCCCCGGTGGCCTGCGGATCCCCCTGTAGTTTTCCTCTTCCAGGAAGTAGTTTCGCAATGGTGGAACATTGGAAAAAGCCTGGGTGGAAAAAGCAAACCCGAAATGGTTCGGATTATTTTTTTTAATGTATGACGATGTCCATTGAAGGTCCAGGAGGCAGTTAAATGTACCTGTAACACCACGTTGGCGTAGTCGTTGGCTTTGATGTTGTTGAGACCTACAATGCCAGGCAGGTAGGTTGTACCATCATAGGCTCGGTACAGTTTACCCTGCTTGTCCAGCCCTCCAATGTGCTGCTTGGTGAAAGTTGGTTTCAGCACATACTGTAAAGAAAGCGTAAACAGATTACTAACACCAAAGTGCATTTTATACAGTATGGTACTTTTTACTTGGCACCTCAATATTGACATTGTGAGACTTTGAGAAACACCTTTGGTGGTTAAAACAGTATCTAACTTATCAGAGTATGATACCATCTCATTCAAGAAACAATAAGAATTATACACTACAGTCGATTATTTTATTTTTTTTAACATGGTGCTAAACATGAAAATGGTCTGCTATCATAATTAAAATATTGGCATACCATCAGCCTGTTAACTTACCGTGATGTCTTCTAGTGAAGAGTCAATGATCTCATAGTTGTCAGGCAGACAGTAAAACTTGAGAGTGTGCAGATTCAGGAACACATGATGGGTAAACTGCACACTGTGCGTGTAGGCATGAGACTTCAAACCTCTACCTGCAGGGATACAAGCATACATGAGTGAATCAGTCCCAGCACAAGGTGTTTGATTCCTTAGAAAATGTTAGATCATTCACTTACCTTGAAAGTATTTCCCACATATAAGGCAGGCGTATACATTGATGTGGGAGAGGGATATGGAGCACAGTTTCTCAAAGTCAAAGTCCAGCACACTCCTGATGGACAAATAGACAAGACTGGGAATCAGCTGTAGAGCAATGGATGAAGGCAGGGCTAACTAGCATTTAGCACCAACATTAGCAATGCAAATTCAACTATATCTTACCTGTTTATGGTGTCGAGGTAAGGACAATGGCGGCTCCTCCGGTCTTCTGCTGACCGTCCTCGGCCTACTTTGGCTTCCACTGCAACAGGAGGTAAAACAAAACAATGTTCAATCAGCGGAATGTAATCTAACGTTAGCCAAACATGCTAACTGACCTAGCCTTTTGGTTGTTATGAGATGATCGACTTGATGCACAGAGTAAATATGAACGGTGGTACATTTCTTTAACCAGCTAAAACTGTACTGTAGAGTTACTTGTTGACCTGCATGTTTGTGACTGGAACAAATGAATAAAATGAAACGCACTTTGTACCAGTTTCTAGTAGCACTAGTTAGCTTCCTGCTAACTAAACGCAGCACAGACGTTAGAAGTAAATACACGTACCTCTGTCTTCGTCGTCATCATCCTCGTCGAACTCAGGCTCTCTTTCTCGCTTCAAAGAAACTATCATAGCGGTGTCCTTGGGAAATTAATGCCAAAACAACAGAGAAGGCACAACTTTATTTGGACCAGATGAATGGGCAGCACGGTGCGCGTTGGTCGAAACTCGCGGTGGATATACCTCGCAAATGGCCCACCAAAACCTAACACGGAGATGCCAGCCTTTTTGCCCCTTGAGTTGTTCAATGCCAATACAACAGTGGTGGAAAAAGTACTCAGATCTTACACTAAAGTAAAAGTGGAAGTACCAGAGAGTAGGAATACTGGATTACAAGTGAGATTCCAACATTCAAAATCTTACTCAAGTAAAAGTACAAAAGTATTGGCATCAGAACATACTTAAAAGTACCAAAAGTAAAAGTACTCCCATTTCAAAATAATATACTATACGTTTTGATTATATTTATTGATGAATTATGTGTTAATCAAAGCTGGTTAATGTGGAGCTAATTTGTGTTATTTATTTACTGGTGTAACCACATTATTATAAAAGTGTTCCAAATCTGAAAAGTAACTATAGGTAATTAATAAATGTAGTGGAGTAAAAGTACAAAATGTACCTGAATTGTAGTGGTGTGTAAGTAATTAGCCGAAGATTGAGATACCATGTTAAGTACTGTACTTTAAAATTGTACTTAGGCACAGTACTTGAGTACATCTATCTACTGTATCACAAATATATTCATTTGATGATTTTGTGAAAACATAACCTCATTTTTTCATGTATATTTTTTTAATATAAAGTTTCTGATGTGGTTTGTTTAAGAAATTGTGTCTTTAAAACAATGTTTATTTTTCGAACTATTATTAAAATGTAAACTCAGGGATTGTTTTAGTTGGACAACGACTAACTGTTAGCTAGCATGTAGCTTTTTGTCATGTCTATGGATCTGCCCGAGACTTGTTGCAATCCTTAGCGTTTGTTACCTCACAAATATTATCACCGCATTGGAGCTTTTTGTTGAAATGGATATTTTAAGAGACGATGAAGTGAACGACCTGAAATACAAACGTGCGGGGCGCTTGGATATGAGCCACGGCTTCCTGCACCATATCCGGAGGAACCAGATTGCTAGGTGATTTCCACAAAGCTAATGCTACAAGCTAACAAACAAGCTTTCACTATTTAGCCACAGTATTTGTAGTTGCAACCACACACGTTTTATAGAAGTTAGAGGTTTTTATAGAAGTTACTGTGATTGTAAGGGGAGGTTCCTCTACACACGTGAACATATAAAGGGAAGTCCCTAAGGCCCAATTGCCAGAGTCATCCGAGGTATATAAGATTCAAATGCTGTATTGTCATGTGCACAGAAGCTACAATGTAGATATGGCAATTAAATAGGTTCCAAGCTCCTCCAACAATGCAACATAATATATACGGGACATAAAACAATAACAACATTTAAAAATAAAAGAATAGTGCAAAAAAGAAACAGAGTAGAATAATAGTATAGGACACTGGAGGCAAAACAACATGTAGCTAGCTGTTGTAACAACAACAACAACAACAACAACAACAACACTGTTATCACATGTAACATTAAGAATCAACCATCCACATACAAGTTCACTGTACCTGTACCTCATACCTATTGTTAAACCCTTTTCTAAGATTTCCTTGTATATTTATTGACCCATTTCTAAAGTTATGTAATCTATGACTTTAAGACTGTAAAAAATACTGTTTCCATGCAAAGAAAAAATATCCATTTCTTGTCTCTTCAAGAGATGACTATGATAAATCGGTGAAGCAAGCAAAAGAGGTGCAGCAAGCAAAAGAGCTCCAGCGGAGGAGGAATACCACGACCCCTAGACGACCCCGTCGACCTGATATCCAGGTGTATCATCCTCGACGCAGATGTAAGTTAATACACTGTGTGGTGTTTTTTTCCAACACTGAATCCAGTTAATCATATGCTTGTCTGCTAATTTCCCAGATGATTCAGAGCCAGGGGCCGGTGCTGAGGCAGAGGACTCCAATGAAAGCGGCTCAAGCACAGAAACAGAGACCCATGGTACTGAACTCTTTTGGCTCGACTATCAGGCGGACTCTGGTACCATTACCTCTTTTCTTGTGCACAAGGTACATGCAGATCTCTTTGACAGATTATTCTTGCATTGTGATTTATTTTTCATTGTTTTGGTTCTAATTCCCTTTCTATTTCTAAAGGAGGACAAGCCTGAGAGGTTGGTGCAGCGTGTAGCAGAGAAAAACATCCTGGATTCAGCCATGAGAGCAGCTCTAGAGGCTCGACTTCGAAAGGAAATTGACAAAAGACGAGAAAAACGCTGACTGAACAGAAGATTGTGATGACATGGCGGGGCTTCAGGCAAAGACAAGGAATACTTCATTTGCAGTACTGCGCTCTTACAAAGGATGACTGCTGTTGACAGTGAACAATGAGAACTCTGGGAGCATGTGCTGTCCGCAGAGATGTAGCTTAAAGAGCCTCAGTCAAACCAGCGTCTGTTTTCGCGAGGAACTGTACTTTCAGTCGGCAACAATACACAGATTGGTGCAGTCAGGTTTCTGTTTACTACATTTCTCTCACTTTGGATTGTTACCTCATACCCTCATTCATGACTTTAAGGATGGTTTTTACACCTTCAAGTTCACTGGACCTAAAAAGTGACGTTGATGGTTTCAGAAAGTTAAAGTCAGAGAGGTGTGAGTATGCTTTCACAGAGAGCACTGCCCACCTCCCTCCTCAAGGTTTCAAGGTTTCAAGGTTTTATTTGTCATATGCACAGCAGATACAGCGTATATGTTGGCAATGAAAATCTTATGTCGCGTGCTCCTCCAACAACTCAACATACATGGTGCAAAAGATAAATAAAATAGTGAAAAATGTACTGAATTTCTCGTGTTTACAAATATCTAGTTTTATAAACAAAATGTTTACTTTGATGGTAAAATGCTGTGAATGGAGGATCAGTGATTTTGTATTTAAAAATGTGAGAATATCTTGTTTTTCATGTTGAGTTGGAGAGATCAGTGGAGGTGGCCCTGATAGTATGTTTGTGTGTTTTCTGTCTTTTGTTGTTTTCAGTATTCTTATTTATTTTTGATTGTTGAAATACTTTTATTTTTGATACTGTAATATTTTTGAGGAGATACCTCTTGACATGAAATGACATATATACTGTACATAAAAGCCATTTATAAAGACTCCAAATGAGTCTGGATTTGTGGAATTAAACGGCCATAACGTGTGAACACTTTCTTTTAGTGTCTTGATATGTTGTAAGAACACTCAAATGTGAGATAAAGTAACAGATAACCATCACTTCTGTTCTATCCCGAAACATACATTGGTTGAATACATATTGGGGTTAAAGCATAATACCATATCTGTTTCAGTTTACTGAAACTCGTCACCAGGTGGCAGTAGGATTCACCGTTTCCACTCTGCAGGCCTATCTTCTTTGTGTCTTAACTTTTGTTTTAGTTATAAGTACATTTTAAATGTTTGTATTAGCAGTGCAAAGCATTGTGTTCTAATTGTATAGACATTTTCATTTTCCATACACAAGATTTCAACAGTAAGTGTTAATCAACCTAAAATGTCACAAACGTTCTTCTATGGGCGGCACTACTTCTGCTTATTTTTTAAGTAGGAAAATGGATACCTTGTAATTCTAGGGAAACTGAGTATTATATTGCAGGGCTGCTTGTATGATAAAGAGGCCTGTTTTTTTCCTCCAATGTTTTGTTCACCCACCTTTGTTTTTTTGTTTTTTTTGTGGCCTGTCCTTCCAGCTTGGACAAACCCAGCAAGTTAGGTTTCAAGGTTTCAAGGTTTTATTGGTCATGTGCACAGCATAAACGTATATGTTGGCGTATATCCCATGATCCTCCAACAACTCAACATACATGGTGCAAATAAGATAAATAAAATAGCGCAAAAAGTGAGAAGAATATTTACAATAACAATAAAGATTTAAGGATGTGAAATATATACATATGTGGAATAAATTGAAAGTATTTAAATACACTGTACGGTAATTTAAATACTTTACACTGTTGAGTTAGAAACCCAGCCAGTAACAACCCTTTCCACTCCAACGATGACTCTAAAATTAAAAATGTGAAATGGAGGATGTCTAGCTACAGATGGAGCACTGCCAGAAAGGCCCTGGAACAGAGATAACAAATGCAAAAAGTGAGCACTCCCTATTCCAACTTTGATGCCAGCATTAGTGCACGTTGATCATTTACTTTAACAGCAACCGGTTGAATAGCAAACTAATTCTTCCCATCCCCACAGTGAAAAGAGTGAATGCAAAGTTCACTACCATCCCTTTGCTGTGGAAAAAAAACAACGTTGAGTTGACATTTGGACAGACAAGCCGTAGATCCGCACTATAGTCAGGGATTAATTCATTGTTTTCACTAATGCATGAAAATATGCAAACTTCATCCTCTGACCACATGGCGGGCCAAGTCTCCGCGGTGTTACACAAAGCCTTTTCATGAGAAGCAGCCTCTGCCGTGCTATTGGTGAAAAAGAGGCACTCCTCTCAAGTTTGTAGACGCCCTTCTCCAGCTCACTTTTCATTTCCAGTCAGCATGTGACTGAGGTTATGAGAGGGTAGACACATTCCTATGTCACCCACTCCTCTGTTTGCCAGATTATCTGTCGTTTCATTAATTCTCAATTGGCTGAAAATGATCCAATCACAACTCATACCTGCACACCTTCCCTTTTTGGTGCAGCTTCACTTCTACAATATTATATAACGCCTGTAGTCAGGTAATACTTAAATAACTGTGAATCCCAGAGGTACCTGTTGTGACAGGCAGGCGAGCTGTTATGTATTCTGAGAAATGGGATCATGCGTTCTCTACGTAACTACCCAATGCACTCATTTCTATTCAAATCTCTAGGTTTTTATTTAATATTGTTTCACTCACAAAAAAATTCAATAACATATGACTTATTCCTAACACCTATCTTCAAGGGTTGCAAACAATTCTATTCAAACTCTGAGCTTCACCAGCGGATACTTGGAAAGCTTCAGTTTTATCATGGCCTACATCACATTGTAAGTTGGGACTGAGTTATTGAACTTTAATAGTTCTCTTTTGATAAGCGCCAAAGTTCACGTTACATTTCTTTTGTTTAATACTAATCTAATATTAGTTTACATCCGATTTGGTTTGATTTTGAAACATATCCAGGCTTGCTTAAATAACAGTTACATAACGGAAGTTGAGGGTGACGCAGGCCTACTCCAAGGTAAGGCTTTTATAACATTAATCAAAACAGAGGATTGAGATGATGATAAAGTGTTATCATAAAACAACACACCTGAATTACACCTCATTTTCAGTGTTGAGCAACTCAAAACTATTGTTTGAACACACTGGTTGTGGGTAATGATTTATTACCGATGTTAAAGCCAAAACATGGTACTGTGATTAGAGGCTTTATGATTGTTTGAAAAAATATATTGCTGTAGTAAAGCCATTTATTAAAAAGAATGAAAAACTGGTGTTCTACATTGGACCGTGAGAAATAGTCAAATTATGTAAAAGCAAATAAATAAACCCTCCAACAATTTGTAAAACTACAAATTGAGATCTCTGGAAAAACTGGAGCTGAATCAACATTTTGATTTGAGAATGCCTGCTGAATCAACATAATTTCTTCAAGTCTTTAAGTTCACCTGCAAAAAAGACTGAAACTATGAAGAGCAATGTGTAGCTTTGATTTCAAATTCCTACAAACATACAGTAAATAAACAAAAAGCTTCCACAGATATTCAATCTGCTGTCAACCAATCCTTACCCTGACTTCAGTTCAATGCTGACCTGCTGATGCCCTATACACTGAGCCAACTATCGACTCTGTAGGGCTTGAAACTGTGAAAAAGTTTGACTTTATTTATCATTCAGTATGCGACAATGTTTGGTCTCACTGTCATGCTGGTCTCGGTTGCAAGCCGAGGACAGGTGCTGTTCTCTGAGCTCTTTGTGATGGGAAGAATTGCCAGCCTTTTTTTATTTGTTACCATTTTACCTGATGCCTTTATAACATTATTTCAAAAGAATTTAAGTTATTCTTTATCAGCATGCGGCTGTCTCACTGTAGTCTGAGCAGGGTGCAATACTCTTGAGGAACAGACATGTGTCTTTCAGCTGCCTCCGCCGGGCTATGACAGTGGTGCAGTGATCCTGCCCATTCAAGGCTGTGGATGTGTAACCCTCCACCATTCAGGGTTAAATATAGTCTTTTGACTGAGCCAGTGTGGTAGAGGAAATGCACAGCTGCTGTAGTCAAACTGCCCGTCTGAATTTCATAATGTTACTTGACCATGAATACAACTCATTACTTGTAACTGAACCCATGATCCTGTGCTCAGACAACTCAAAAGACACTTTTAATAATGTCGGTTTACATAGATCCATCAAAGGTTTATATGTAACCTCTGAAAACCACTTCAATACACACACACACACACACACACACACACACACACACACACACACACACACACACACACACACACACACACACACACACACAAGATTGCAGAGGAGTGAATTGCCTAACCAGATTTAGATCGACTGTAAATTGATAAGTTGCAAGAGAAACCAATGATGCCGATACATAAAATAGGAAATTAGTGGGGTATGTGTAAATGATAAATATACCATTCTTTTGAAACAAATATTACCAGACTACAACACAGGCATGTATCCTTATGTGTGCTTACTAAACATACCAGCAACTTACAAGTAATATGATCAAATAGCATGCATTCTATCCGAGTCTTGGTGTTGCCATGCAGGCCAAAGTACCAAAGTATGTAGGTCTCCATAACAATAAACTACTATGCTAACTTCCGAAACTGCAGAAATCACATGCTGAACAAACAATCCACTCGTTAATTTACAAAGCAGGAAGGATTAATGTTGCACAGACAGTATGTAAGCTAATTAAAGTACAGCTAATTTGATTAACAGTTTAGCTGAAAATCTCCAGAGTTTGTTTCTTACAGCAGGATTTGATGCTGTAAATCTCTCTGACTGACTGCGTAATAGTCAGGATTTGAAATACGGTTTAACATCTTGGGCCAATACAGTAACATTTTTTAACTATAATCAGTTTGTTTCTACCAAGAGGAAAATTGATCATTTGTTCTCCAAAGGCTTGTCTAATTTCGACATACATTCAACATAGCAATTATCTTTGCTACACGTTAAGGCGCTGACTACAGAGGACTGCCCTAACTTGTTGATACAGTATTACAACACAGTGTTGTCACCTGGTTTAACAGGGGTTAACTGAAATAAAAATGATGAATTCCTATCATTTGATATCGTTTCTTCATGTTGAGTTTACTTATATCTGTAATTTGAGTACGTAAAAGAGAAGGTTGGAAGCTGGTTTACAGTTTTTTCTATGTCACCCACTCCTCTGCCTGCCAGACTATCTCTCGTTTCACTAATTCTCAATTGGCTGAAAATGATCCAATCACAACTCATACCTGCACACCTTCCCTTCTTGGTGCAGCTTCACTTCTACAACATTATATAATGCCTGTAGTCAGGTAATACTTAAATAACTGCAAATCACAGAGGAACCTGTCGTGACAGGCAGGCGAGCTGTTACGTATTTGGCAAAATGGGATCATTGTTGGTACAGTATTACAACACGGTGTTGTCACCTGGTTTAACTGGGATTTAATTAAATAACGTGAGGAATTCCTATAATTTGATATCATGTTAAGATTTCTTGTATCTGTAATTTGAGTATGTAAAACAGAAAGGTCATGGCTGGTTTACAATTTTTGCTTTTTGGTTATGAGAGGGTAGAATCATTCCTTCTTGCCAGATTATCTCTCATTTCACTAATTATCAATTGGCTGAAAATTAGTGATAAAAAAAATATGGCTTGTTGTTTATTCAGGTGCATATATGATATGTTATCTGCATCTGTTAGTAGCAGGATGTAACAGCTTCCAACAAATGCCAATCTGACACAAAGGTTTTATAGATTAACATGTCAATACTTCTTATACCAGGTTTTAAAGTACATGGCCATTCTGATATGGTCTAATCTTTGAGCCTTAAGAAATGTAGAGATGTCTTACTGTTTGTGAAAAGCTTCTTCACTACATAATTAAGGTGACAGCAGATCCCTGAAGTCTTCTTTAATGAAGTTTTGCTAGAGAAACTACTTTACAAATTAAACCAGTTGATCCAGTTTGTGCATACCTTTACAACTGTACTTTTATTTCTGTGAAACCAAGGACTCCGAGAGCTCTCTATCCCACAATATAAGGGCCAAATGTAATTGTTATTGGCCACAGAGTCACAAAGTATGCATTGCTGTCCTGTTGTGTCTAATCTCTGTTATCAATTCAAGGTTTGATTTGAATTCCTGTTAGTCAAGACAAAGGTCACTGAATAATAACCCTTTGCTGTCATTATCCTTCCTAAACGTTAAAACTGCTTGTTTGAAATCCTTAAGTTAAATAGACAAAGCATCAATCAACAGTATTTGCTGACTGAAGGTTAGCTTGGTATGTTCTGAGCGTATAAAATCTTCATGAACTACGATCGTATGATTCTTCATTGACTGCAGGTCATTCTGTAAAATGGAAGGTAAGATGTAGCCTGTTTTTTAAAGTCAGTATGTGATCAGAGAAAATACAATCATTTATAATCCACAAAACCATGTGTTTATTGTTATTTAAAGTATGTAACAGGGGGAAAAAGATTTAAAATATATGTTTAATAACGTTATAGATTGGACCTTGTCTCAGAGGGTAGACATTTAATGAAAAACGGGAAATGGTAGTGGGGATGATATGTAATCTAAACCCAAAATGAAGAAAACACACTGTTCAACTCTGCCCCAGGCACATTATAGTTATTATTCAAGTCGTGCACACTGAATTACAAAATGCACAAAGAGATTGGAGATGAACTGGTTCTTAACGAAGGCGGGATAAAACCCATTGGGTGACCACAGCTTTCTCAAAACAAACGTAATACTGATTTAACAGGAAAACTATGCTTCAAATGGTGAGGGTTCTTCCTGTGCCGTTAATCTCGAAGTGCTAATAGTCTCGCAAATATTTTGAGAAGACTCCTCTGTTATAGACCTAAGTGTGGAGCAGGGGTTTCCAAACTTTTTTCACCAAGGGCCACATACAGAAAAATATACAGAGAGCTGGGCCACGCATAGAGGTGAATATTGCCTCATAAGTTAAGTTAGAAGTTAGAAAAACAAATCAAATGTAGGTGAAGAATGCACGATACTTTCAAATGGTTTAAGGAAAAAACAGCCTACTTCCCATCTCTCTTTAGGTTTCCATTCCTTAAAACAGAAGCCTCAGATTGCTTATAAGAAGAGTCAATATGAAAGTTAAATTTCAAGCTTGTAATAGATATAAGTTTTTGGGCTTTTAACTAAGATGTGTTAGAAAATGTTTTAAATTCTAAATGACTGAATTAATTTGAAAATTGGGCTCATTAATATATTTTAACATGTATATTCGAGAAGTACAATATAAGACAAGCAAAAGTTTAATTTGTGGGCCGTAATCCATTATACTTTTAGAATTTGCTGAGGGCCGAGTTTGGACACCCCTGATGTAGATCATAAATACAATTCTCACTTTTTTGGCACAAGACGTTCTTAAGAAAACAGTCTGCATGCAATCATGGAAATCTTAACAGTCCTGTGACGGCCAGCACTGAGAAGTGGTATTTTTAATCATGGAAAACAGAATCCTAGATGCTAGGAGTTTAAGGGTAAAGATAAATACATTGTGTACGTTCACAAGGCAGGAGGATAACTTAACCTTCTTCATTAGTAGTTCCCACTTTAGACTGTATGGTGGTGTGTCAGATCAGATGGACAGGATTATCACACACATGTGGAAATTAATGTACATTTATTTCTAGGTCTTGACCAGATGTTTTTGAATTAAAGTACAATACTATATTGTTCAGTTCCAGATACCTGTGACTAAATGTGTTTTGTAGATGCACAGACCTGCGAGTTGTAATGCACGTGTAAATGACAAACTGAGGCATAATTTTGTTGAAATTGCACTTTATTTCTCTTAAGCCGTCAAGTTGATGTTTCTTCCCCCGTTAGCAATAGAAAAAATCCATGTTGAAGTTAAGATTTTACTTAAAAGTACTAAACATCTATACATGAAATGCATAAATATAGTTACAGTTTAAAATTAGGGTGATTTGCCCCAAGCACTGCGATGTGGAACTGAACTCGTTTTGACAGCGCCGCTAATGAAATGATTGTCATATCAGCAGTCATTTATTTTCGTCTGCAGAAAACCAAGCAGACATTACTGGACACAGAATCGCAAAGGTACCATTTGAAAGAGGATTAAATTCATTTAAATGTTGTAATGCGTTTCTAGAAGAATAAGTAGACGTCTGGCATAACAACCCTTCTTTTTTACACTCACCCCACTAAAAGCCCAAGTATTAATACGAGGGCAACTTTATAAAATGCCAACATAATCTGCATGTTCCTAATTATTGATCGGAAGTCTTTAAAGTGTTGTGCACTGACAAATCAAAACATAAAAGAAACCATGACAGATGTTTGAAAGGAGTAGTTTATTACAGAGCATGAGGAAACTACCCAGTCTAGACATGAAGCACAATACAGTATGAGCTACTTGTTCCTCTGGAAGTTGAGCGCATGTTGGTAGGAGGAGAGAAAAAGCAAAGTAGAGGAGTAGAGGAAATAGAAAAGGCACTCTTACACTTACTGTAGCCAACGGGATGACTTCTGAGTGGTAAAAAAGGGAACAAAGCTAAAACTTGAACCTATCCGGCACATGGGACGGCCGTGTAAACAAGGCTGGTTTCTCTGTACTACACCAGCCAAATGTTGCCATTCCTAGCGGATAGGTAAAAGCTAAAGGATTGCACCGGATTTTAAAATGGGATTTCAAAACCAATTCACTTAAAAATATAATCTACAGTCCAAAAATAAAAAAAATAGTCATTGACAACAGCCAGTGGCACTTTCTTCTTGAGGCGGACCAGAGCTTTTCTGTACAACACTCTGGAGCATCAAGCAAAAACACTGAAAAATGGTCAAGTCAAAAGGAATTCAAGATTCAATAGCCGTGTGTTTAAAGCTGCCTTCTGAAACATCGGCTTCTCTGTATCCACGCCGAGTCTCAGAGAACAAATAAATAGTGTTAAGGTTTGACTTCAAGCCAATAAGACTCTGTGGCAAAGAACACACTTGAGAACAAAGATGGGACCAGGTTTCTCTGTAGCTACACCTGCCATCAATATACTCAAGGAGCAAGAGGACCTTTTGTCACTTCAAACCATAGAAATTCAAGTGAAACTACATTTAAAAAAGGACTCAATTTCAATGCATAAACAATCCAATCTTTGCTATAACTATCAAGTATAACAAATACCTCTGCAGACCGGAGCAGTGACATAGCAGCTTCCGACTTTTCTGTATTACGTCAGAAATCAGCAACGGTCTGTAGGGGCATCTGAGGCTTCATGCTCATTCGGGAGCTTGAATAATTAGGATTGGCTCACCTATTCGCCTGCAATGCATAGCATTTTTTGTGAAAACGGCAACAACCCTTCAAATTTTAATTGTGCCATTCTAGCATCCTCCACAAAGACAGGGGAATAAAAACAAAAAAAGGAAGAGAACAATGGGTCGGGGTTTAATGTACCGGACTACACAAAAAGGAGGAATGTTTAGAGACACTAAACTTTTTTGAGCAGGTGCCAGATGAGAAGGCCCTCCAACTATCAAATGATGCTTATTAATGGACCTGGAAACAGTAGAGGTCACACAGACACCTTACATTAGTAGCACCAGTGAATTAAGCTGGGTGTCACATACAGCCTAAAATGCAAATCGCTGTGACACTAAATACAAGACGGACGCTTTTTGAGTGTGGAATGCCAAAAGGAGAACAACCGAGCACAGCTACTCAGCCTTTACTACAAAAAGCAGGGGTACCTCAGGACATGGAAAACATAGAGCACGATGGTGCACAAGTTCATGGAACTCATCACATTGTTTTAACATCAAGTTTCTGAGGCATGCCTCCTATGACCCAGTATGATACTGCAACCAGCAGAAAACAGCAAGAAGACAAAAGGAGGGAGTTGGAGAGAGGAGGGACTCATGACTTTAAGATGCCAGTACTATGAGAGAGATAAAGGCATTTCCCCCCTGGAACCTAGGAGGCTTCTCTGTAGTATACACCAACAGGCCTGGGGGGGGAAAAGCTTAACATGTTTAGTATTTCAGCTTTTTGGGCACCTCCCATGGGAAGGAGTCTCGGCCAAAGTGGCCATACGCTGCGGTCCTCTGATACAAGGGCTTCTTCAGATCCAGCTCCCTGGAATACATAATCAACACATTTAGCAGCAGTCACACCCATTTACTTCAAATGCACACAAGCAGACTCACAATAGATAATTAGTGTGTCGATAGCCACCAAAAATGCATTAAAAATAAATAAAATCATGTTTGTTAGACCAGCTGGTATAGAGGGAAACGCGTGAAGCTTCGACACTTACCAGGACGGCCACACTCCCCCCCCCTGAGCAGTGTGGCGGTTGCAGCTGCAAACCACGCTACAGTTTACACAAAAGGATGCTTATCAAACTATAAAGCTACAGGGCTTTGTTACAAAATATGCCATGCATATCTGATTAATGAGACGTTTTGCCACTAATGCCCACAGGTGTGAACTTCAACATTGAGCCATATAATTTCAGTAGGAATAAATGCCAAAAATAAAATACAAATGACTAACTGAGGAATTATAATGGCTCTGCTGAGTTTCAAAATAAAATAAACTAAATCCCGGGCAGGGCAATTCTAATAAAAAACCAAACAAGGCACAGCACACAGGAAGGATCTGCTGCTCCACTAAGTAACAGGTGGCTTCAGGGGATATACATTACCTGACAATAACTCCAGGACGAAGATCAAAGTTCCTCTTCACAATATCAAGCAGCTCCCTCTCACTCTTTTTGGAGGTCCCGTAGTGGAAGATAGAAATGGAAAGGGGATGGGCAACTCCAATGGCATACGAAACCTGATACAACACACGCACATGTATTATATCAAGCATAAACACTTCAGGTAGGAACCTCTGTGTCGCCCCTCTCTAACATGAAGAACGTTGAGTTTACCGCTTACCTGGACCAACACTCTCCTGCAGAGCTCAGCCTTCACCAGAGACTTGGCCACCCAGCGTGCAGCATACGCAGCAGAGCGGTCCACCTTGGTGTAATCCTTCCCAGAGAAGGCCCCACCGCCGTGGGCTCCCCAGCCTCCATAAGTGTCAACAATGATTTTACGCCCCGTCAGGCCGGCATCCCCCTATAATAAATAATCAGTTGTTACACAGGTATAAACTTCCCAGGCTAAAAATTATCTCAAAGCCACACCCTCCTGACACCTCACCTGTGGGCCTCCGATAACAAATCGTCCACTGGGCTGGAGATGGTAGATTGTGTCATCGTCCAAATAGATGCAAGGAACGACAGCCTTGACGATCTTTTCCTTCAGGGTGTCTCTCATCTCCTCTAGGCAAATATCCTCATCATGCTGAACAGAGACGACAATGGTGTGCACACGCACTGGAAGCATGGCGCCGCGGTCCTGGCGGTACTGGACGGTAACCTGTGCAGGGATAAGGAATTAGCTAAAGTCACACTAACAAAACTACATGTATAGTAGCTTATAAGAGCAAGTGCAACAGCTTTACCTGCGTCTTTGAGTCTGGCCGGAGCCATGGAAGGGTGCCGTTGCGACGCAGCTCAGCCATCTTAGCATTCAGTTTGTGGGCAAGGACAATTGTGAGAGGCATACTCTCCTCAGTCTCATCCGTGGCATATCCAAACATCAAGCCCTGCAGAGCAAGAGGAGAGGTTACTTAAAAAAATTAAAACTTCTACTCTAGGAAGAATTAGACCAGTAAACTAACTTTAGCAGAGATATGGCTGACCAAAATTGTGTGAGCCCCTACTGACCTGGTCCCCTGCACCGATGTCCTCCTCATTGCGGTCAATGTGAACACCCTGAGCGATGTCAGGAGACTGCTGCTCCAAGGCCACAAGAACATTGCAGGTTTTGTAGTCAAAACCTGTGCAAGAGACAGACAGCAACAGATAAAGACTTCACTATTCAAACACCAGATTAGGCAATAAAATAAACAAACCAGAATACACAACAATGGGCCACACCTTTGGAGGAGTCGTCGTATCCAATTTGGCGGATTGTGTCACGGACCACTTTCTGGTAGTCCACTGTGGCACGCGATGTTACCTCACCGGCCAACAGGATCATCCCAGTTTTGGCAACAGTCTCTGCACCAGGCAAGAAAAGGCAAACGTGAGGTAATGTCAACAAGTGCATCGAACAAACAGAAAGGAAGAACAAATTTCAATCAGAAGGTTGCAGGTTTGACCCCTGCCCTGTGCAGTTAACATGTTGTAATCTTGGGCAAGATACTTAACCCCTAATGTTAGCTTACTGGAGCGAGTGGCACATTGCTCTGTATGAGTTACAGTATTTGTACTTGCATGTTAAGTGCTTTCAGGGGTCTTAAAGACTGGATAAAACGTTATACAAGTACAATCCATTTAACATCTTACTTACCACATGCAACTTTGGCATCAGGGTCCTGCTTGAGATGGGCATCAAGAACGGCATCACTGATCTGATCACAGATCTTGTCTGAAAAACAGCAACAATGCAACTCAACACGGGAAACAACAAAAGACTGCAGCACTACTGTGTGTATGTAAACTGAGGCACGTTAGCGCCAGTCTCGCGCAGGGGGAGTGGCTCCGTACCCCTCTCGAGTCGCCATTTCGGCATGTGCACACATGTGATGGAGAAGGGACGGCGCGTAACTACCCGGTGACCAAAAGACAAGACTGATACACCTACTGAACAATTAACTAATTTAATCTGCCGACAATAAACATCGGTTAAAAAACACACCATGGTTCGCTGCGGTTTAGGCCGATCATGGTGCCCCGCGTGCTTCAGGAATAGCCCTGGACCATTTTGGCACGTTCAGGAAAACGTTTAACAAAAATGATATTGTAACGGGAACAGCATTCACGGCCCGTTCAGTGATTGTGCGATGCCAACACTGGTCTGTTTTCAGTCGGCCCACAAACGGGATCAGTAAAGATTAGCGTGCTAACATTAATGCTAGCTAGTAGCGCATGCTCTCTTGAAACCGGCCCAGCTAGCGGAAAAGGCCGTAATGTCCAAATGTATACTCCAAAGTGTCCTGTTGAAGTTAGCATGTACTGTATGTTAGGTAGAAAGCGCCGCTAAAATAGAGTTACTTTCATACACGTTCACCATACAAAACGCATAAACATGTGTGTGTGTAGTCTTACCGGGATGTCCTTCCCCGACCGACTCTGAGGTGAACAAGAAGCAGTCCTCATCAATGAGGGAGTTATGAAAACCATTCAACTGTCCGTTCATTGTCGTAAACGGCTGCTGCTGGTATGTAAAAATCTTGAATATGAAGATATCTCTGTATCTCTTCAGCTAGCAGAGCCTCTCCTATAGGACTGTCCTCGTTTCTCGGTGTATTGATCCACAAACGTGAGCCTCATGGCGCAGAGCTCCACTATTTATGCTATGAAGTACGCGTTGACGTCATCAGGAGGCGAGACATACCACCGAGCCTATCAGAGGGGTTGCAGCCGTACAGTGTACGGTTGCATAGTGTAACAGGGAGATGCATTGCAGAATGGCAAGCATACAGCGACCATGTGCTATCAAAATATCAGAGGTGGAAGTAGAGTGTCTACGTAAGTAAAAGTAGAAGTACAATTCTGCATTCAAAAAGTAAAAGTACAAAATAATTAGCATCAAAATATACTTAAACCAAAAGTGAAAGATTGGCTCATTTCAGAATAATATGTTTTGATTATAATTAGTGATGCAATAATGTATTTGTCCCAGCTAGTAAACGTGCAGCTAATTCCTTGGATGGTGTATTTTGTAAATTGTGTGTTTTCTTTATCTTAATATTTTCTTGAATGCATATTTTCTTTTGTAAAACTGTCTTTGGCTCTGTTGCTGCTGTGGCAAATTTCCCCTTTGTGGGACGAATAAAGGGATTCCGATTCTGTTTCCGAAGGTAGCTTGTGGATTTACTCCAGGTTAAGTCCTCAAAATTGTACCTAAGTATGGTACTTTAGGAAATGTACTTAGATGCTTTGCACAACTGCAACACACACATACAGTGACTTGAGTGCCTTGCATAACAGTCCCGTGGTACGTTCCTGACCCCTGAGTAAAAAATGTTTTAAAAAGTATGGTCCCTGCATTGAATTAGGGATGTTTTATTCCAATCTCTAGCTTTTTATGTGTAACACACATGTAATTTAATATGTTATGAGGTGATGTAATAATGTTCACACATTGCTTTGTAATTTTCCATTTGGTTTACAAGCTAGAACCCTACCAGTATTCAATCATAATATATCTGACTCTAATACAGCTGGGATTGCTTTTTAAACGTCTCCACCACCATGCCACCGACACCCAAACAATCCTTCTTGTATTTTGTCACTTCACAGCCCAGACACTATCAGTGTATAAATACACGATACCTCCACGATAACCAAAACATAAATCTTATCTTCATCCTGAGAATAATTACAAATGTCTGTTAAAAATAAAAGACTGGCTGAGGTGTCATCATTGTTGTCATGTCAACAAAAACAGAACTGTATTGTCCGAATGCTTGACACTTGATGCTCCTCAGGCAGACCACTTTTCCCATTTCATGTCATTTTGTGTTTTGAGCGAGTGGAAGGACAGCTGAAAGGCTGTCAGTCTGCACACAGGACAATTCAGTTTAAAAGCTTTCATTTAATAAACTGAGACAATAGACATGAACTCAAAAGGCTTCATTAAAGCTTTTAATGTTAAAAGGACATCACAAGTTAATGATTTCTACTATTCATGATGTGTCATATAACTCAACAAATATTAATATTTCTAAAAACCAGAGTAGGTGGTGGTAAAAGCAACAGTGGTTTGGTAAATCTGACAAATTGCCTTCATTTGAGCTATCACAGGAAAATGAGACCATGCACTTTCCTGGTATAACAACCAGATTAACCTGTAAATACATTTGCAACAAAGTTAAATGTGGACAGTGGAGAGAAGAGCAGAGCATAAAATCTCAACGTAACTTGATTATGCTTTACTCAAAAAGCTCCCATCTCACGTCTACCCTTCAGGCACTGTTGCATAATATAATCAAAACCTCTGATTGTGAACGTCTTGTACCTTTGTAGGAAACAGATGGGTTTAATTAATGTTGGTGCAAAGATTAGTTTACTGTGGTTTTTGCTCCAAAGCAGTTGCCGCCCCTCTGTTATTTCTTGAAAACATAGACTCATCTAGAATTCATTGGTAAAATGTGGTTTCAACATCTCTGACCTCTGCTACACAAATACTCATGCTAATTTCCCGCTTGTCATTGTGAATATCTAAAATACTGCCCACATTAATAATTCCTTTGAATAACAGGTTAACGCATTGCTGGTCACGATGACAAAGCATTTATGAAGGTGTGGATTAGATAAACAAAGTTAATCTTAAATTGAAAAACCCAGATTCACATCATAAGCAGAGACATCCTCTGACCTACAGTGAGGTGGTATAACATTGATGGTGAGTCACTGAGATTGTGAAGTTAGACTATTCAACTACTCTCACAAAATCTGTAAATAATTGTGGCAACATTATCCTAAGAAGTGTACATAGTCAGAGCAGTTTAAGAAGTCTTTTCAACCTTCTCATGGATTACCATTGTTGTAATTTCTTAGTATGTTTGACACATTAACATTCCCTAACATTTGAGTAAAGGCCCCAAACCCTATCAAAGGTTTAATTTTCCTTTTCAGAATATACGTTACCCATAGAGCAGCAATGACTCATTTCCCCCCGCCATTGGCCCACCTGTGGTCTCTGAGTTTTCTTCCATGACAAGGCAATTAAGCGTTTTGCTTGCAGTACACACATGTATATGAGGTTCTTTTTATTCTTTGTATTGACTGGGGCGGAGGGGTAAAGTCCCAAAATAAACAATTTAGGATCAAATTTGTATGTTTGATATTTTATGCATGCCTCTTATTTGATACTTTACTATTTTAGCCTCTATACTTTTGCTGTAACCGTGTAAATCAGGGGTTTTCAACCGGTGGTCCGCGGACCCCTGGTGGTCCGCGGCGGCATTGCATGTGGTCCGTGACAAGAGCCTATGTTGATCAGTTCACCATTGTTTTTTTTTAATATAAATTCGCTTTGATATTTCAACACATTTCCAGAATACCGTTACATATCGTGAAAAATATGTTTGAAATAATATAAAGGAAATTCAAGCTGACAGAATGTAGCCTTGCGCCTATCCAGTCTATGGTAGCCTGTGATTCGCTAATGGTAATGAGTTGCGTCGCTAACCTCACTTATTATTCATTACGTACAGTCTTGCGAGCAAAGTTGACACACATTTATAAGCATAGCCGACGAGAGTATTTTAAGATAGGTTGTAGTACAGCAAACATTTGTTACATATGTACTAGTCTAGCTATATATCTAGCACCAATGGATCGTTTTGTAGTGAGGAAAGTGCCAGAGGGACAGGCTGCCATGACAGAGGGTCAGGCTGCCACGACAGAGGGACAGGCCGCCACGATAGGGCAAGGACAGGCTTCCGAAGCGTCAACTTCGCAAAAAAGACGAAAAAGAAAATACAATGAGGAATATGTTAAATATGGATTCACAGTGACGACAGACAGAGCAGGAGAGGAGGTACCACTGTGTTTCGTATGTTCAACAATTCTCTGTAATGAAGCTATGAAGCCGTCGAAACTTACGCGGCATATGGAGACGCATCACGTCCACTTGAAGGCCAAACCCGTTGAGTACATGCAACAGATGTTGCGTGATTTCAAAGGACAGCAGGCTACCATGAGGAAGAGTGCAAAAATAAATGAAAACGCACTGAAAGCATCGTATCTGGTCGCTCTCAGGGTTGCAAAAAGTAAGAAGCCCCATACCATTGCAGAGCAGCTTATATTGCCAGCAGCCATAGATATGTGCAGAGCTATGGTAAGCGAAGAATGTGCCAACAAATTAAAAACTATTCCGTTGTCAGACAACACAATCGGAAGACGAATTGGGGAAATGGCAAATGATGTCAAAGACCAGCTGATGGCAAAACTTCAGACAGTTCTGTTTTCCCTTCAAATCGACGAGACGACAGATGTTACTAATGATGCGCAACTGTTAACATTTGTGCGATACGAGGGCAGTGGCACTATGTGCGAGGAATTTCTTTTTTGCAAACCACTGCCCGGGCGAACTACCGGTGTAGAAATATTTAAAGCACTGGACGATTTTTTCACGGAGCACAATATCTCGTGGCAGAGGTGCGTTGCATTATGCAGCGATGGGCCCGAGCCATGAGTGGCAGCAAGACTGGACTGTTTGCGCATGTAAGGAGGGTGGCTCCGGGGGTAATTTGGACACACTGCCTGATTCATAGAGAGGCTCTCGCCTCCAAAGATCTCAGTGTTGAGCTCAGTGGTGTGTTTGATGTCGTTGTCAAGACGGTCAACTTCATAAAACGAAACGCATTGAATACACGCCTGTTTTCATCCCTATGCCATGACTTGGGAAGTGAACACAGCTCTCTCCTTTATCATTCAGAGGTGCGTTGGCTGTCTCGCGGCGCTGTGCTCGCCCGTGTGTTTGAACTACGCGGAGCTATCTACGAGTTCTTGTGCGAGAAGCATTCTGATCTGGCTTCCAATTTCAACGATAGTTACTGGTTAACTAAGCTGGCGTACCTCACAGATGTTTTTGCAGAGCTGAACAAGTTGAACAGCTCCATGCAAGGGAGAGATGCAAACGTCATGCAGCTCTACGAGAAGCTCGACGCATTTGTGAAAAAAATGTCAAAGTGGATCGAACGAGTGGAGAGCAATAACTTGGCGATGTTTCCTTCAGTTGAGGAATACCCTGACAGCACTGACATCAACGACACTATATGTGAGCATTTGAGGAAGCTTGTGCGTCAATTCGCAAAGTACTTCACTGATTCGGAAGAGTGGCGCCGTGACAGCAAGTGGATCCTGCTCCCATTCAGTGACGATGCATCAGTAGGGTCAAGTCTGACGGCTGTGGAAGAGGATAAGCTGATTGAGATGTCCACAGACTCTGTCAGGAGGCATATGTACGACACACAGCCCCTTGTTAAATTCTGGATAAGTTGCCAGACAGAATTTCCACAGCTTGCTGCAAAAGCAATGAGGTGTCTTTTGCCCTTTCCAACCACATACCTGTGTGAGAGTGGTTTTTCTACACTGGCGTACTTAAAGAATAAGTACAGGGCTAGGCTTGATCCAGAGAATGACATGAGACTGTCTCTGTCTACCATTTCGCCACGAATAGACAGGCTGTGTGGACTTCACCACGCCCAGATATCACACTGACAGGTAGGCCTAATTCTCCCATGTTTTCACTGTTACGACCCTGGCGGGTTTAGGCCCCGCCCTGTGTTAATGGTAAGCCTGTTCTCTCTCCCTGCTTTTCTCAATCTCTCTCTGCTTTTCTCAATCTCTCTGTCTCTACAGCAGGTGATTGGTGACAGGTCTGTCCTGGCTGGGTTATAAAAGCCCTGACCAGCCAGCAGTTGAGGCTGCCTTGGTCTTCATTTGTTGGATTTTGGTTCTCCGGTGTTGTTGGATTTTTGTTCTCCGTTGTTGTTTTGTCACACACCTAGACTGACTTTGCATGACATTTTTAGTTACTTTTCCCAATACTGAATTGCACAACACTTTATTATTCTTTATTCTTTCTTTAAAATAATCTTTAATTTAATTTAATTTAATAAATCTACTTTTATTATTATAAAATCTGCGTGGCCTCTCTTTCATGTTTCATGCATTGAGCTATGCATGTAACACCAAATACACACGCGCACGCGCAGGCACATCAGTGGGCCGCGGATTGCTTTCTAGTCCGAATGGTGGTCCCTGGGACAAAACCAGTTGAAAACCCCTGGTGTAAATGTTACATGATAATAATAAAGGTAATCTGATTAGTGGCTGTTTGGTCAGTTTTATTACATACAATTATATATATTGGTTTGTATCTTAAATCAAGGGTTGCCTTTAACACACACACACACATACACTTCAATTTTGATGGAAAATCTAACCCGTAATATACCATTATGCTTTATGGTCAGCCTGTGCCCTTTTTCCATCAGCTCATTTAATGGTGTTATAATGGTGTTAATCGTCAATACACAGAGGAACTCAATCCCCGAGCAGTGTTGCATCAGAGCGGTACAGTCATTTGTCACCATGAATTTGCACGGTGGACAGTTTCTTTTCATTGGGTAAAAGCATGATGCAAGATGCCCCTGCTGTTGCCTTATTCAGGATGTGATGTGTCTGTTACCGACATTTATCCAGAGAGTCCAAAATCATTGCAATGAATGATAGATAAAAGGGGCTGAATGGTCAACAGCTGAATAACAATATACTGTTATACTGATACAATTAAAGATACTTTGCTGACATTAATGACCTTCATTGTCATCATGGAAATAGGACTTGCACTTCCTTGTGCAAATGTTTTTGCAGCAGACTGCTTTGAGTAGATGACATTTTGTAAGGTTATTGGCTTTATTTACTTTGTAACCCAACATTGTAAACAAACACTGTTTCTGTATCGCTCCCTTTTACTCTCCCAGAATATTAAAGTCTTTATGGTATCATATTTTCCACTTGTTCTGTAAATGTATCATTAGAAACATACAACAGTAATGACCCATTTTTAAGCAATGAAAACACACAGACAGCACAATTTGAAGAGGGTTGTATTTTTTCTTTGGACAGTTTGAGATCTAAGGAAGCAACCCATAAAAACCTTTTGCCTCGCTGATCGGGGTCATTTCACAGGGGTAAACAATTCTCATAATTCTTATTGTCATAACAAATAGTGTCTCACAGACTTGCACATTTTTTGTCAATTTCTTTCACAATTATACAAAGTCCTTTAGACTAAACAATCTACATTTACAATAAAAGCAACATTTAAACTGGATTTTTCTCAAACGTAAATGGGAGAATCAGACTCTCTCTTCATAGATCCTGACAGAACAATGATCAATATTCTATAATATCCATTGAAATAATGCTCCCTCACTGGCCAGCAGAATTCAGGCTCATTTACACATAAGAAAATAAATACATAATTTAAGTAAAATAATCTTTGTGGCATAGATTGTCATCTATCATGTATATTATATCATATAACATTTGTAGTTTACATACATATTTCTTCTATTTTAGCCACATAATTACAAAACAATAACATTCTGTAGACAGAGCATTATTTCATTAACATCTCACAATAAATACACACTGGTCATGACTGCAGTGCTGACCATATTTATCTAAATCACCTAAAATAGGACATTTACAAGTCATACAATCTTAATCTTTTTAAAACATCTTACCCTAAACAAAGGTCCGTTATATTTTTCATTTGAAAACAAGAAAATACATGAATGCACTATGAAATGATCTGAACTTTTTTGATTTATGCAGGCATAACTGTCCTGCATTTTCTTCACCCATCACGTACACTGAAGTAACATTTGTATACTGTCCTTACATAGTTTTCCTAACAAGTTTCACAGTCACAATTATAACAAAGAGGATTCAAAAACAGCACTTTACGGCACAAAAATCACAGTACCGGAATGTACAGTATGTCCAGCTGCAAACCATGCAAACGCACCCACACACCATTCACTGCTAACGCTAGCACGCACACACCACACACACACACACACCCAATCCCCTCAATCCAAAACACAATCACGTCGATAAAAACACATACACACAACAACCGATTACAGACGTCCACACTGAGGTTACAGCTACTACAGCATACACTGTCCTATGCTAACAGCCCAAAAGTAAAAAGTGTCTAATATGATGCATCATGGTCACACGGTAACAATGCAACACGACTACTGTGACTATTATCACTGTCAGCTATCCACCAGGATCAGTAAGGGAGTATCTAAGCAAGATAAAACACAAGAAACGTATGCAGTGAACTGAGGAAAAGTAAAGTCATTCTGGGGTTGCCTTGCATCATAATACTAACGGTATATGCAAAGGCCTGTGGTAGCTCTGAATAGTAGAGATCCTGATCACAGGTTGTCAGAGATGTCGGGATTGATTATCCGTTGAATACATTTTTTATTTTAATTAAAATAAAGATGGCTCATTCACTCACATGAAAGGTATGTGTCCAAGCAATATACTGTAAATGTTTCCTGGGTCAGATATTGCTGATGTAAACGCTGAAGTCGGCAAAGAAGATTAAGTAGCCAACAATTAATCATCTAGTTCCTACACCAGCCTCCCATAAAATCCCACCGCTATGGTGTGGTGGTCTATTTAAAAGCCTTCACGCTCATATTCACCTTCTAAGCTGACTTGTGCTTTGCTGCTGCCAGGGCTGGTGGCCGAGCCCCCTGGACTCCAGTGTCCAACAACTAAGGGCCTGCTCTCTTTTCTCATGCGCACTGAAGGGATTTTATTCCCAGTGGTGGATCTTGGGAAAGGTTCCCTGTGTTATGCAACATGTTGCCTTGTAATGAATGTAGCATTACAAAACAAAGAATATCCACATAAGGATGGGCAGCAGGCGAGGCTCTGAATACGGATGGCTTATTTCATACTTGTTTTCTGCACCACGTTATTATAGGATATAAGCCAGGCGTTGTTAAATCTCGTTCTACTATGCTGTATATGTGTACAAAGACTGTGTGTATTGCGTATGGTTGCCCAATAACGGTTGGTGTCTCAGCTTTAGCATTGTTCGATTTTTCATAGCCTAGTAAGCTATTATTATCATCACTGTAATAAATATCTTCTCCGGTGCTTAAAACAAGTATGAACGTTTTTCAAATATTCCCTGTCTTCAGAGCCTCAATCCCCCACCTTTGTCTATGTGGGATGTTTCAGGGGATTGGTGTGTTAAAGTGTTCAAAAAAATAGTGTTTTTTTTACTGTTTTCCTATGATTCGTTTTGTCAGAGCTGATTTTTTGCTATATGTTCCACAACTAAAGCAGACTAGTTGATATGTGAGCAATGTCTGTGTGAAGTATGTCCTACTCCTTGTCTTAAAAGCGTGACTTCTTTTGAGGTCAGTGCAGAGTTTCAAATCATTGCTAAGATAAGATAAGATTCAATTTATTGATCCCAAATTGGGAAATGTTTTCGTTGCAGCAGCATTTAAAACAAGTCTTTTTTGGGAATATGGGGAAGATAGTTTCCTAATGCAAGGTGTCAGCTCCCTGTACTGTCCACACCTGAGAAAGGACAAAAGTTGAAGGAACACAGGACAGAATTAAAGATTTACAAATCAAAAATATACAATGTGCACAGATAAATAGAACAACTCAAGGCAAAGTTAGCCTTCTGGACAAACCCAGATGGCTGTTCCTGAAAAGGATGGCATCAATAAAAACTGCAGATTTTCATTACAGAAAACATACAATGTCGTGAATGTATTTAATTAAAGACACTGTAGTTGGATGTGTCACCTGTCTCACACTCCTGAACCCTCACTGTCTTTTGCGTCCTCCCCAGAAGCAGACACCTGGCTGCTGCTGCCCTCTGCTGGAGGTCTTGTGGACTCATTCTCCGCTGCTGTGCTGGATGGAGGGGCATCAGTGACATTGAGCATTTTCATTTTGGCCTGTTCAAGGCTGCCCCGGCTGTGGCTGCGGTGGTGGTGGCGGTGCTTGGCCTTGCGTGGACTGGGACTGCGGGACCTCGTCTTCATGATGACGGTGCTGTCATCCTCTGAGCTGACGTCCGAGCTGTCTGAAGAACTCGCGTCAAGACCTGAAGTGGGAAGCTGGATCTAAAGGTAGGTGAAAAGGAGGGTTTAAGTGAGAGAAAGAGCTGCACACAACATATGTAATGTCCACGTATAATGCGTTTGATTTAAATCTCAAGAAAGCAGTGCCATGATTACCTGAAATGGCTCTGTGACACCCACAATGGTGCTCATGTTGTTGCTATAGTAACCCAAGATAAAGTCCCCTGAGCCTTTGGGCAATTCCTCCTCAGTAAAGGTTACCTGGAAAAACAGTCGGTCAGACATTTATTTAATGTGAAACATAATTATATCTGAAGAGAAGTCATGACTCAACAAGATTACCTGATGTTCTGGTCGAGTGAAATCAGCCTCCTCTTGCTTGGCCCACACATACCCCACATAGTCCTTATGGTGCTTGAAACCCACCTAGTGTTATAATGAAAGTAACTTAGAGGCTTTGCACATGATTTAGAAACAAGAAAATGTAATTAGCAGTTGTTTAAATATACAAGTAAAGTCCTGCATTCATAACTGTACTTAAAGTAAGGGTAAAAAAAGGATTAGCATCACAATGTACTGAAGTACCAAAAGTAAAAGTGGGGTTTATTTGAATGACTTTTATACTACTGGGTAGCTTAACCTATAATAATACATGATATTATATTAGTTGATTTTTATTTTTTATTAATAATCTAAATCTGCAAAGTAACTAAAGCTATGAAATAAATGCAGTGGAGTAAAAAAACAAACACTGGCCTCCTAAAAGTAAAAGTATTGAGTATAACAAATAAATTAATAAGTAGTAAAATATAACTATATACATTTCAATTAGGCAACGTAGTTAATTAACATGTAATGCAATGATTTAGTGAGAGATTGAAATTATGCAGGGTTTTGAAAAAGCAATATAGAGTGGAGCCTGGTGAAAAAAACGTAATGATTCAAATTGGTAATGCACAAACATATTTGTCATACTAAAACTAATGTTTGCTGTCGTGGATTCTTGAGATGTTTTAGCCAGGAGAAGTAAGACTTCTTTACCTTGTACAGTCCAATCCAGTCCCAGGAGCTGCGTGGGAAGTTTGGCACCAGCTTGAATCTCGCTACGGCATCAGCAATACAATTCCACTCATCCTCCACCATGATAGTGACCAGGGGAATATCCACCTTGTACGGGAACTACAAAGGACATTTCCAATACATTTTATACAGTGCAAACTATTTCAAAGTTTATAGTTAATTTTTTAAATGTGTCCATAAAAACTGTCTAGTATCAAAAGTTGGGACCCAATGCATCGTCCTATGCTTATTGTATTGGACCATTTCAATTCAAAAGTTTAAACTGTGCAAAGTTCTTGGACAAAATCTAAAGTTTAAACCACATTAAACACAATACTTCTCAAACTAAAGGGCTGAAAATAGCTTGGACCTGAAACTGAAATGTGTATGTTATTATCGTTTTAGCAGCAGTACTCTGATGTGTCTCACCTGCAGGGTGAAGATGGAGGAGACAGGTTTGTGGTCACTGACTGTGTACTCCATGTAACTTCGGTAGTAGTGCTGGGTCACTTTGGTCCCACTGGTCAGGCCCAACATGGATCCACGCTTCCCTGCGTTGAGAGCAGATTCGGCAGTAGCAGTGGCTCTCAGCCGCCACAGAATCCGGTCGGTCCAAGCTGGTTTACGCTTCTTACCGCTGGGTGGGAAACAAAAAAGAGACATGGAACAAAGAAAAACTTGTTTAATATCAGTACATGGAGAAACAAGAGGTACTCATATGCTCCCCTTTGGTAGAGCTGGGCATCACTAACCTTGTGTCATATGTATCTGTTCCAACGTCAAACTTGTAGGTGGGAGGAAATTTCAGCGCCCCCTCTTGGAAACCCTCCAACACTGTCTCACTGTCTTTGGCCATATTGAGCTGCAACGTTAAAACATATTAACTCACTGAGGATTTGTGTTTAACTGACAGCTCTTTGAAGGAGATACTTTGCTCTTTTACTGCCCTCTGGTGGCACCATCAACACAGTGCAAAGTGCAGCAGACCAGAGAACATTTATTTTATCATACACTTCCTGTTTTATTTATGGCTCTGCAGCTTCTGAAAAGTCTTCACAAGGAGTGTGATCCACAGATAAGACTTAAGAGATAACTCTTTTTTAGGGGTAAAGAAAGTCTGGATAAGATTTCAATGCATGGACTTAACTCGACCAGCTGCTATGAATACAGAGGAGCTAAGAGGGAAGTTGCTTTTTCAAGAAGACCACATGCAGGAGTTAGATTTTAAAGTATTCTATCATTATACAGAAAATCAGGCAGCCTTTTTTACCTGATCCTTTTCCAACAACATTTGATACTTGTTGTTATCAATGGCTGATTTCACAACCTGCATATCCAACTCATCAATGCGGAAATTGAGATCTCCAAACCAGAACACCACACTGTGGAAAAAAGGTGTCATTTCAAACCAGTGAAAAGTACTTTTGAAATCCTGATTGGGACACAACTTCTATCATAAAACATGAATATGGAGAAAAACACCCGCTCAAAGGTTGTGTTGACGTACTCATGGTCAAGAACCCCGGTGGCCGCCTGGCCCTCAAACTGCTGCTGCTGCAGGATGCTCTCAAAGTCCTCCATGCGCTGCTCTGAGTTTTCCATGTGAGCCGGCAGGTGGCAGTTGAGGAAGCAGATGGTGTGGCCGAACACTGACATGCGGGCGCTCACACCACCTTTATTCCCCTGCAACAGACAAGCAAAGTGGTTAAATACTTTTTAAGAGAGAAAGGCACACAGATAACCTTTTTTATTTCACTGGAAGCAAAATTCAATGACCTAAATGACCTAAATGACTACGGTCAGTGATAGAAAAGTGATGTAAGACTATGACAGTCTCTCCCTGTATTGAGTGATGCGGTGCCACAGACAAACAGGAAGTTTATTCATTAGGGACCACCAAGCGTGTGATCAATATTTAATGGCAACAGATAAGTGCGCAGTGGGGGGACAGGATGAGTCTGAGGATCTTTTCCCGCTGTTCTCCGCCCTGAGCCACATAACTAAACATAGCATGTCTTTTATTGTAACAAGCATATTTGTTTAACTGTTTAAAGAACTGGTCTGTGTTCTTATAAAACTGGACAGAACAGAGTTTGAATAAGAAGTAACAAAAAGGCCTCAATGAAAGATATATAATTATTATGGATTTAAGCAACACATCCTTAAGATATTCTATAGATAATCATACAACGCACCACTTTAAATCCTGTATTTATCTGAAATATGCTTATATGTTTCTTTAGCATAACATCATTAGAAAGACATAAAGAATTGGAATAATCGGTAAGTCATCCAAGACAGAAAGAACCGATTAGTCGTCTGATTGATGAAGAGGGAGCAGCCGTCGTAGAAGTGTGTGGACGCTGCAGTGGAAGCTCATTGTCTCCGATCTCTATCAGGGCACCAGTGATGTAATTTTACACCAGACAGATAGATATCTACAGCTCTGTAGATGTGGGGATCACAGCGTGGTGTCAGTAGCCGTCTCACCCAGTATCCCCCCAGGCCGGTGCGGGTGGTCTCAGTCTGGACTCCACGGAGAAAGGGCAGATGGAAGTACTTGGCAAAGACCAACAGTAAACACCCCTGCATCCGCTGAGAGGTGACCTGAGGGACAGGGAAATGAAGAACAAAATAAGAGAACATGAGCGACACAGCGAAAGTTATGAGTCGACACTTTGCATAGTTCTGATAAGAGAGCAGCTTTTAAAATAACTGTGGAGATACAGTATACGTATCTCTAACAGTAGAATTTGAATAAACAATGTGTCTGAGCTGAGTCCGGCTTTGCTCTGTGTCCATTTATGCTGCTCTGCTTCCCTTTCTCTCCTCCCTCCTCCCTCCTTTTCATTTCACCCTGCAGGGACCCAGAAGCCCAGCTCTGCCACTGCTTTACATGAAGCGCTGCACATTAAGGGAGCCGTAGCTTGTGGTCTCCCCTCACTGTGGCAACAAACCACTTTGCAGAGGAAATATGATGAACAGGCTAGAACCACTCGGCGGTCAAACTGCTCCTTTTTCCAAGCATTCATCCATCATCTCAAAAGCACTTGCTGCTGGTTCTGCTAAATGATGATGTGCAGATTTTGTCATATCAGGTTTATTGCAAAGTAGGTTAACACATGAGGAATTTGTCTTGGTGTTTATGGCGCATACATAAACACAGTTAAAGGAGATACATGGTAAGAAAAGGACCAAAAAAATTAAACAATTATCAAAAACTATCTAAAGAAAACTATTATAACATTAAAATACAGCAATATTTACAATAAATATAGATGAATTACAAAGAAACCCGTAAATATGAAAGGAGAAAACAAAATACATGCAGTAATGGTATGACAAGTGGAACACCGTGCAGATATAAGAGGTAGCTTTGTGTACAATGTGCCATATAAAAGGGTAACATTTCAGTACTGTACTAGAGGGGCTGGAATATGACACGTGCTTTGTGAGAGGAGTTATTTGCATGCTATGTCAAGCCCCTCACCAGACATTTACGTCCACCTCTCCCAGCCCCTTCCTCCAGTGGTACACACATCCCAACCCCCAACTGCAGGCCAAAGAAGCACGATCACACCCCGCCTGAAACGCCCTGTGGCCAGTGATGGAGGCACACATCTTTGCACGTGACACAAGACCCACTCGCTTGTATGCTAACCAGCTATCTCAACAACTTTGTTGCGTAACAGGGTTCCACTGAACCGTAAAGTGGACTGGCGTTATTTGTGGTACGTGTGTGGACACAGACAATGAGTGAGTGAGTGTGTGTGTGTGTGTGTGTGTGTGTGTGTGTGTGTGTGTGTGTGTGTGTGTGTGTGTGCGTGACAACACACCTTTGTCAGCATGGATTGTGGTTGAAAAGCATTTCATTTTTCAAGCCCAAAGACAAGTTGTGTGTGTGTGTGTGTGTGTGTGTGTGTGTGTGTGTGTGTGTGTGTGTGTGTGTGTGTGTGTGTGTGTGTGTGTGTGTGTGTGTGTGTATGTGTGTGTGTGTGTGTGTGTGTGTGTGTGTGTGTGTGTGTGTGTGTGTGTGAAGGAGTGAGAGGAAGGGAGAAAGAGAGATAAAAGTGGTGCATGTGTGCAGCGGTGCATGTCAGCTCTTGTACGAAACACACACTACTAAAGAATTGAGTAACAAGTGTGAGGCCTGCGACTGCGAAGAATGACAGCCACAGAAACCATCCTCAGCTGTTCCTCACACAATATGTACATTCGACTATGTTTGCTTAAGATGTAAGTCATTGAAATTAAATAGGAATTCCTTCATTTGCATAAAAGATAGGTCTTCTCGTTAGTGAACTGTTTTGTACAATATATAAAATGCTTATATAGCTGATTAGTGGTAGAATTGATAGCGTCTTTAGTAACACAATGTGAGTGAAAGTCAGTCCAATTAATCACAAGGCATACAAAGAGTTGTGCTGCAACACATTCAATACAGTGTGCCATGTTGCAATTAGAGATTAAGGGCTAGGAATACTCTTTGCTAATTTGTGCGTTCACGTTTTAGCTTATACAAACATAAATTGTCGTCCCGATCAGCAACTGTTTGGGGAATAGCCTGGAAAAGTGTCTTGTTGGTGCTGTGTTGCCGTACTGTGAGGGCAGAAAGCTTTCCCTCAGCGGTTACAGTTTGAACCTGACAACAAGTCCTGATAAGCTGACTAACTCAGTGCAGGAAAAAAGATGATTAGACAGATTTCTACACCAACGATGCCCCTCTACTCAAGACCAACTCCAACTAATACATCCCCTTAATCTGCTCAGAGCATTAATATCCACATGAAGTACACGAAAAAGGTCACACGGACATGATCATAGAGAGCTACCCTTATGTAGTAGACCATGATATAGCTGCGGGAAGGCATCAGTCTCACTGTCAAAAGCCCATCAACACTGACAACAACATGATCCAAAAATAAAACCGCATCCTGGGAGACATTTGTTTAGCTCTTTCAGCTCGACAGCTGATTCACGCTCTCTGGCTCACCATGCCGACAGAGCCAAACAGCGCTTCAGACAGACACCAACCACAGCTGCGGTATGTGCACTCAACAACATGAAACCTGGAACATACCAAGACAACAAACAGTTATTGATGAAAATAAATGATTTTGAGGGTTTACATATATCCTTTTCATCTTCCCTGTTGTTCATTTTAAGAAATATGGCCATAATTGTAATGTGTGTTATATCCAGTATCGAATATATATTAGAACATGTTTGCTTCATCAGTCAAAATTCAATACGAGTAGGTATCTGTATGCATTTCAAAATAGATAAACAAAAAAAGGGGGAAAGTAAGCAGGTATAACATTTTTATTTTAAAAAATTATGAACTGGGAAGAGAGCGGAAGATGGCAGACACCTTGATGTTACGCGCCTGTTACAAATCATCACCCTATCCGATGCTTATGGGACAGAATGAGCTGAATCCACGGCAGGGAAGCAGAGATCTCCTCAACCCATGTAATGCGTATGAATCCGAGCTGTTTGCTATGAGAGTGTGCATATGTGTTGATAATAAAAGCCATTACTGACCAGCACATATCCAAAGGGGCTGAGTCTCTCCATGCAGACCTCGCTCCACTGGTCTGTGAAGAGGACATCTTTCAGTCTTTTGTTAATCATGGAGTTCACTTCCTGCAGCCTTGTAGAAAAAATGAAACACAACAACACACAAGGGTCAAGAGCCAGCCGAGATGTAAGGAGAGCTGATGTGAGGGAGCTTTGATAATGTAATGGGGGATTAACAAATGGAAGTAAATCGTAGATGTGCTGCAGCACTGAGGCGGGAGGACCACGCTCAGGATAGGAAGGGCTAATATTAGACCAACTCTCATACTTGTTTTTAAGCACCACATAAGATGTAATTATGTTTATATTAATAATAATAATACCACTACTACTCATACTAATCAGCTAAATAGGCTCCAGAGATTCGCCAATGGCAGGCTGATATGCTACCCATTAAGAAATGCATTTTATTATTTGCTGTCAGCTGAGACACCAACTGTTTATGTACATATATAAATCTCCCACATCCTGCTAGCTGCAGCCTGAGGCACATCACACGTGAACAAACTTCAGAAAAATATGTTGAGCTCGAGGCACTAACTGACAGTAAAGATGCAGCTTGTGAGACAAAGACACGTTTCTTAACCAGCGCTGTTTGTTGTGAGTAACATCAGTGAGTAACAGCACGCACAACAAGCTGCTCAAGCTGCTTCTACCAGCCGCCCTCTGCTCATTCTTGATGTAGTTCTTAACAGTCTTTTGGATAATTGGTTATATTTGTTGAGTATAAAAACCGTAGCCTTATACGACTGATATATGGAGTTGCTAAACATAATTTATATTTTAGAAGAGGCCTGTATAAGATACTTTTAGAGAACATCAATGTGCATAATAGTAAAGTAAGCAATACATTAGGGAAGACTTAGCCTTCTCCAGCATTCATTACCCGACGCCTCTGCTGGCTGTTCATTAGGGACTTTCTTTTAAGTGTCAACCTACACCATGGAACACTTCAACTTTTACTGTTGAGGCAAAACAAAACTCTCACCCGATGATGTACATGTCTGTGTTTCCATCTCCCACATTCAGCCCCAGCAGGGAAGTGATGTCATCAGGGGGCGTGGCCGAACCCACGTTCCATGTGATGATGTGCAGCCTGTTGGAAAATAACAAATCTTAATAACTCTCATATCATACACATCCACAACCTGAAGCCAGCAGAACCCTTGTACCAATAAAAATAATGTAATTGATTATAGTCATTCTGATTCATATGAAGCATTCATCGATCCAGCTCTTTCCAGGCTTGACTTTAACCTTGTTATCCTCACTTTGGAAAAGGAAATGTAACAAGCAAACACATTGAGATTCACAATACTTAAAGGCCAGTGACTGCCTGTGTCAGTTGTTCAGGGCCAGTTCCCAAGCAAATTCCAACATGTTCTATTAAAAGCAGAGCGCTCACTATGTGTGCAGTGTTATCATTAGACGTCCCTTCCAGCAGACAATCCTCTCAGCAGCAGCATGCTGATAAGAGTACCCGTTAACCACCCAATAAATGTTATTGGGGTTTGAGATTGTTCTTATTTATTAATACAACATGACATTAATCCAGACGTTGAGTCAGCTGCAGCTTTTGTTTCCTGTGCGACAACATTTCTGAGAAAAAGGTTACCATAAATTCAGCAACCCAATCTGTTCCAGGAATCCAGTTTACTAAACAGTGATTCACTCCTTACTAAACAGGGGAATCGTTAGAGACACACCCTTAAAGAAAAGGAAGATTCATTATGACGAAAGATACAGACCACATTTAAGTAAAACTCTGTCACCCTTTTGAGGCTTAACATGGAAATTAAATATTCCCTATAATTGAGCAACCTATGTACTTTAAATCTACTGCATATATCCTAACAATATTTGGGATATTGATATTTTAAGGAGAGAATCTTAACTAGATTTAGACATATTTATTCATGGAATTTGTAAGAAAGTAGAGGAAGTTTTCCCAGTGTTTCCCGACTCAGAAACAAATAACAGAGCCGAATAATTGTGATCATTATAATCATGGGGCCTTGCAGAGTTGTCAGTGTGTATAAATGAATGCTATGTGTCCCAGGCTTACTTTTTCTCAGTTGTGACAGAATTGAAGGCGATGTGAAGACATGCTGAGACATGAATGTTGGGACACACACGAATGAAGAAACTTGCCTGAAGTCTTCCACAGCCTGGGCGTGTGGAGTGTCAGCTGTACCTACTACAGAGAGGGCCCTCTGTGCATGGAGGTTCTGGTGAGGAGCCACAGGCCTGCTGCCCGCTGGGTGCGGGACCGAGGCAGCCCTAACTGGGTGGTGGCCGGGCCCTTTAGGACCCACTTTGGTGCTTTGACCGATGCGCTCTCCTGAGGGTTTGACCGCTCCAGGGCGAGAGGGCTTAGGGTGACTTGCCACAGGACCATCAGGAGTGGACTCCTCCTGGTCAGCCACCGGAGTGGGTTCAGCTTTGGGCTCCGCTTTGGGCTCCACTTTGGGCTCGGAGATGTCGACAGAGCCCTCTACTCTGGCGCTTCTCTGGGGCCGCCGAGGCCTGCCAGGCTGGCCGGCAGGGGATTCTGTGGCTGGAGCCAAAGTTGGACGTTTTGTTGAAGCTTCTGCTGCTTCATGTGGGTCGTCTTCTTGCTTCTGGGATTTTTGGCTTGGATTATCTTGGTCCATTTCTTAAGAATTCTGTGAAAGAGAAAAACACGTTAATGTTTAAATGCACTTGCAGGATTCTGATCTGAGTTTGTATCTACATGGTTGATTGCACTTACTGTAAATTGCTTTAGATAATAGCAACAGCTAAATGTAATCCGTACAATCCATCATTGTGACACATCTCAGCCTTAAAATAACATTCTTTTTTAGCATCCTATCTATATTGAGGGAATTATTTAGGGAACAGGACCATGTTCTCTGAAACTCTGCAAAGAAAATGGGTTTAAATAGAGACGGAGGTACAGAGAAGCTTTTTCCCCACTGCAACAGTAGACAGCACAACATGCAGCATCTTTTACAGAAAACAAGTCGATTCAGCTGATGAGTGCAGAGCTGTCATGAGATCCTATTGACCTAGCAGAACAACTGAGTGAATCATTGAGGCTTCAACTGTCGTGACTGTGACCAATTACCTGCCTTGTCGTGGGCAGATGAATAAAGCTGCACATATTGACGCAGGAAAACATTTGAAAAACCAAGTAACGTAAAGACAAAATCTAGAGAATTGGAAGAGACAGGTGAGACGTATTTCCCTGCTGTCCTAACCTCTTAGAGCTTTTGGTTTGGAGATTTAGCGGGGGGGAAAATAAGCATGGACACAGTTTATCATCCTCTCTACTTGTACCTAAGCCGCATGCCGGTCCTGCAGTAACCAGGGAGATGCTCAGTCAGTTCATATCAGCTCAGAGCACCTGCCACACACTAACATGAGGACCAGAACAAAGTCAACAGCAGGGAATAAACAACAACAGGGAGAGGGAGATCAGACAGACACAGTGAGCAGAGGAGGACAGGAATAAAGGGGGAATTTAAACCCATTCATTTAAATAACAATCCATACAATTATTGTGTGAAAAAAATGAATGCTTGTCTTTTCTCTACTGCTGAATGATAGGACACAATAGCAATTTAGGCTACTGCATACCCAGTTTTATAAAATATATTTGTTTAAATGAAAAAGAAACGTGAAGCATTTCACATCAGCCAACTGATTCAATTAGAATTAAATGTCTGATTATGATTATATCCAACATGGCAAAAAGACTGACATTTTTTAATAAATTCCATGCAAAAATATGGCCATAACATTTATGGATTATCTGAGGAATAAGCTGCAACACTGTAGTTCATTACCAAAGATGACAAACCAGCGATGTTTGCACAGATGTCAAATCGCTAGACTAAAAAAAACAGCCCCATACAGTAGATTGGGAACATTGCTGGGTGCTTGTAGACATGTCCGACCCTGTAAAAGAGCTTATTTGAGCACAAAACTGCAGCAGCTCACCCCAGATCCATCATACAGTGATGGTAGAAGTGAAACACGTGAGAAAGGACCCAAAAATGTCTCAATCTTTAATGAGGGTGAGAGGACACCTAATTCTGCACAGCTAAAACATGGCACGTATTAACCCATTTCATTCTCTATGTAGTTTAAATGATGTCCTGTCGTTTGGGGACATATTTTTAGTCAGCAGGGAGAGAGGGTTTATCTGCTTGGGGACGGAAAAACAACAGACCATTCTCATACTTATTCACATGACCTTGACGAGACGAGGCCATGACTTTCATGCCTCTGTAATCCACATGTGCCCAGAGACACGCTGGTCTCTCAGTCCACCAATAACCTGGGGCCTGGCTGGGCATAATGTATTCCTAATGTAAGGTCCATGTATGGCATTTAGTACTGGGAGTGTGGAGGAGGGTTTCAGGGCACATGTGGGAGTGGGTGAGTGCAAAACGAGCTGAGGGAATGGAGAGCAAGACAGCCCATTCGGTGACAACACTGTCTCTTTGCAGAATGTCTCTAAATTGATCCTCTCACACTTCCCTCTGGCACTGTCTATTTTCCAAGATTTAATCCCGTTTTCTCCCCTTCTCTTATCGTCCCATTTCTTTAATCCTTTCTCTCTCCTCATCTTCTTGCGGACTCTGTTGTTTCCATCTTACCAACCTTCACTGCATGCACATTGAATCGCACACCCCACCAATTCAGATTTTCCCATCCTATATTTTCCCCTTCACATCAGGCTGAGAGACTACACTATTCCTGCCCTAAAATCTTTTCGTTCCTCTCTCCCCTGCGCTCTGAGATAACACTTGTGTTCCTACAGCGACGTGCTCTGTATTGTTTCCTTCAGCCAACCACCTCACAGTCACTATCAATGACGTCAACATGCCACAATCCCAGCGGCCACTGCCATAACAACTGGACATTGATCATAATCGTTGGTAATGTGCTCGGGAACATGGGAAGAAACTGCAGAATGAGGACATATTTAAACCACGCTTCAGATTAGAAAGCTGGAAACAGGGAGATACTATAGGACTTTGTGGAGGGGATAATAAAAAATACAAAAAAACGAAATTGAAGCACATGCAGAGACACTCATACTTCTCATACAGTGCAGCATTTCTTTCCTTCACAAAAAACCCAAATACAGTATATGCCTTTTTGGGAGAAGTGACGACAGACACCACTTCCTATTCCACTCACGTTCACTGAGGAGAGAGAGAAAGGATTTGATAATAACAAATGTGTCATGGTGTTTACATGCAGCCTCCTGAGGGCGTGAGAGCTGAGAGAGACAGGAAGGATGCAGTAACCCAAACAGCCAGCTGTGTTGGCTCCTCTGATAGGATTATTAGACAACACAGACAGTTCTGGATGACCGAGTCTGTGTAACGGTCGGAGGCCCAGTCTTCTATATTCTCACAATGACATCTCTTATCTTAACTGCTTCACTGTGCATAGCAGCATTATGTTGACCTAGTGACTCCAACCATAATGCCGATCACATTTTTCACACCTCTTGGATGTTTAATGTTGAAATTACAGCCAAACGGAGTGTTTGTGTGCAGGGCCTCCAGGGCCATATGCCCCTGTGACAGGGATACTAATGGTGACCCGGACAAAGATGACACAGGCAGCTGCTGCCACGGCTGTAAATGGCTGCTCCAGGTCCTAGTGCCACTGAGTATCACTCCCCTGTATCCAGGGGGCCTCATCTTTCTGATCAGGTCACAGCCAAGGCTGTAGGATGTCAAATTGATTCTGCTTAAAGTCTAACATTGGACACATCTCCTGACAACATAGAATATAATGTCTGCACTGCAAAATCATGATGTAAGTTGCAAGTTCAGATTCAGTCTATTAGCAATTATAGAAACCATCCAAATAGAAACATTTACTTAGGTTTCATTCTGCTTAGATGCTCTCTGCAGAGAATAGCAGTGACCATTTTTATTATCAGATGCAAAAGCATCATCTGGTTCAGCAAATAATTAGCATGCAGGCACTGCATTGTTAAATAATTGGAATAAAGATTTCTATTTAGTACAACACAATCCGCCTGTGAAAGAATCTGGCTATGTAATAAAATGCAATGCCAACAACTCATGAGGGACGAGTCCCATCGCATGTGTAGAAATACAATCTTAGGAGAAGTAGAAGTCATCTCCCACGTGTTCATTCCTACCCAGTTTTTAAAATAAAAAACAGGAAACACCTGCAATAAGTTGTAGAAGCAGCAGCTTTATAGGACAGTAGTTGCTGCTCCAGTACCTAGTGAGAAAACATGTTAGGCGTTTGATAATCAGTGCATTTGAGCAAGTATTTGTAGTATATATTTATTTAGTATTTGAACTTGGGTCGCTGTAGTTAGTCTTAGTACCTGGGCGCCTGCGTTCCAGAATACCTTAATACTTGCATTTGGAATAAAATGAAATGCAGCATTTAGGAATCCAGTGTAGCTGCAAATGATTATGCTTGGAGCCTCCCTCAGTGCATCTATCACATTACCTTACATTACTGCATGTAACTGCATTCTGAATACCCAGCACTGAAATGTGCGGCACTGTCATGGTAACATGAGTTAGTAATCTGACCTAACATAAAATATGTAAATAAACTTGAAATTGAAGAGGTGGCTTTCGAGCAGGATGTGTCATTTGAGTACAATCTATTATGTAAACACAGGTTCCAGATTGCACATATCCATGACAGTGAACACTATTGTCTGTGTTAGATGTAAATATATAGAAACTGGGACAGAAAATACTGAAGAATGACTGAAAGAGGACAGCAGATACAGCAACTGGCCTCATTACATTCCTGCTTCAAGGACCATTTTTGTCAGACTAGAAAAAGAAGATGAAGGTCATTTAATTGTGTTGTGTAATAGGGTTATGCCATCACATATCAAACTCAGACACATATGTGCACTCGTGTGCATTCATTTGTACATATATGGGTAAGAGATGAGAAAGGAAAACAAATATTAGTGCCAGAGTCTGTGTGTACACTAATATTTTACCTGTTGTGATTCATCAGCTTAACATTTAGCATTGAAAAGGGTCATTTTTATATTTGTGTATTAATTATCATGAATTTAGGTTGCAAACTGTAACGTGTATCAATGAACACAACATCTCCTGTTCACACATCCAGTAGCTATGAAGATTATCTGTCAGGGATTTGTTTTTCATTTTCCACAGGTGATGTCAGCCTTGGGAAAAAGGTAAACAATAATATTCCCTATATTGTTGATTGGGGTTTCTGCTGTCCCCACCACTGGTATTTAATGTTATATTAAAAGGTGACTCTGGTCTAGGTTTGTTTTTTTTAAACACAAAGCATGCTTGCAGCTGATTAATCATCACCTTTTACCTGTTTGTTTCTTCTGTGTTGAGGGACAGCAGGTGGATCTTGAGTAAACCGTGTCTGCAGGTGTAGCGGTCGGTTAGTCTCGCTATAGCCTTGATGGAGGATGTTAAAGAAACCCCAGGAGGAAGAAGTGAACCGTTAACCTAAAAAACACACTGAACTTCCCTTAACAATTTCCTGCTGCCAGATGAAACCATCGGCATCCCAACTGCCCTTCCTTCCTTCCTTCCTTCCTCAGCGGGGGGGCAGGAGCAATGCTGGCGACAGATCTGCCAGGCAGGCTACATCTCAGAAACACAAATGTCTCCTCCTGCGTTTTAAAGACACAGGATGCAAAAACACTGGCACGCACGCGCGCGTGTTTGTGTGTGTGTGTATCCTGTGCCTTCCCCGTGCCCTTCAAATTAAACAAGACGTCGGTGGCGGCACAAGAGAAGGAGAGAGCGCTTCCGTAAACGAGCAGCGAGGTTCGGCTGATGATTACAGGAGGTCCGCTCGGAAGCTCACAGAACCACAGCGGTTAGATAGGAAATATCAGGCAATTACACAAACATGGCTTCCGTTTTCGAGCTGAGCGAACACAATTCCTTTTCAACACACTCGTGCTCCAACTTGACACTTATTTTAATAACAACAACCGACCATTAGTGCATGTTATTGTGCAAATTGCCTTTAAGTATTTCAGTGTGGATTTGAATTGCCGTTCTATGTAGTTTATTCTATGATAAAGCGAGATGGCCCTCTAGTGGTGGCTATCAAGAAGCGTTCTGTAGCTTTAATGAAATAAAATCTCATACCTGTATATATCTTAATTGGCCTTTGTGGTCTGAAGAAAAAAAAAACCAACTGAGTGTATTTCTGTTTGGTGGTTGTTAGATTTGATTAATCCCCCATTAGATTTGATCAGTTGGAAAAAAGAGCAAGAGCACCATGTTGGGTCAAGGTTTAAGTGTTTTTGTTTTTTTTCTTCTACTTTCTGCTTCAGTTGTCCAGTCTATTTAAGCATCTGGTTTGAGCTATAACAAGTTTTACATTTAAAAAACCGATTCCACTTCCAAGACAGCTAAAATAGAGTGCTGACTAACATTTGGACAATACAAATAATAATGAATATGAACAAGTAGGCCTTAACTTAGCAACTTGGACAATAATTGCCTCGTGTCTACAACAAACACATATATATATCATCATTATTTCATAAATGGACTCCATGTTTATTGCCACAATGTGTGATATAGATCGGCTTGTGGTAAATAAACTAAACATGGCAATGATCACATTTCTTGACATGTTTTCTCTGTATTCTTAAAGGTTACTAAATGTAGGAACTCTTCCACTTTGTAGTCCTGGCCTATAGAGTTCTGCATACATTTCTCAATCATCAATCACCTCCAGATTGTTTACCATATGGTCACCTGTAAGGAGTGTAATTATCAGTAATGTTTGTAAAAGCTATTATCTTTATTACAATTATATGCACTAAAACAGACCATATATACATCAGCGGTTCTATGGGGTGGCCAACACTGAGTTTAATCCCCCCTGTGGCCCCCCATCCAAAAATAGATTTTATTTTGATAAGATTGTGTTGCAGGAACGTTGTTTTTCTGCAGGAATGTTGTTTTTCTGCAGGAACGTTGTTTTTCTGCAGGAACGTTGTTTGTTTTTCTGCAGGAATGTTGTTTTTCTGCAGGAACGTTGTTTTTCTGCAGGAACGTTGTTTGTTTTTCTGCAGGAATGTTGTTTTTCTGCAGGAACGTTGTTTTTCTGCAGGAACGTTGTTTGTTTTTCTGCAGGAACGTTGTTTGTTTTTCTGCAGGAACGTTGTTTGTTTTTCTGCAGGAACGTTGTTTGTTTTTTCTGCAGGAATGTTGTTTTTCTGCAGGAACGTTGTTTGTTTTTCTGCAGGAACGTTGTTTGTTTTTCTGTAGGAATGTTGTTGCTGCAGGAATGTCTCTGCTTGTGTTTTGGTATTACAGCCTGTCTTTCCCATGAACACGTGGAGGATTAAACATACATTGTATATCAAATCTATGAGATAACTTTTTCTTGATGCAGATCTCGTAGAAAACGGATGCGCGCACCACCTCACACCTCCTCCCTCACTCCTCCCTCCCTCTCTTCATGGGAGGGGGGGAGATATTTGACGTGGCAAGAGGGACGTGACATAGCCGCACACCACCTCACCTCCTCAACTGGGTTTAGGCTGCTCACCTTCAGACCTCTGCAGGTGCTGGTCGCGGTGCTCGGTCAGAACCGGAACCATGTGGTTGATCGTGCTGGCCGGTCTGCTTCACTGCGCCTCGGCCTACGATGTGGATCTGAAGAAGCTGGACGGGCTGGCGAAAGCGAGGGTGGAGGTAGAGTTAAAGGAAGCGTTATGCTGCATACGTGTCTGCAGGCTGGTTGTGTTTACATTGACGCTGTACTGTGAGGCTTTTCTCAGAGCCCAGTTTGGATTAAATGTATGAATTTATTCCTTGAATTTCGGTGCTAGGCGCATGCGTAAGAGATGTTTCCAGGAGATGAGATGAACTGTAGTAAACGGGATGGATCCCCATGCGTTCACAGCTGGGTTGTTAGGTAACAAAGTACATTGAATCAAGTACAGTACTTAAATTGAAATGAAATGTTCCGACCGTACTATGTGCATGTAAGTATTGCATTATATGCCATATCTTCTATTCAATCATTTTGAGCAAATGTCTTCTCCCCACTAAATTATTTGATAGCTTTTGTTGTCTACTTGTTAGTGCTTTTTTTCATGCAACTATACAAAGTCTAATAATATAACATAAACTCTGACACTATCAAGGTGACGTTCAACATCGCAGCAGTATTCAAAGCTATCAATTACTCTATATTTACACTGGATAAAAACACCTGAACATAAATACGGACTCAATTATATGCCTCTGAATATGGGACATAGGCTACAAACTTTTACTCTTGTAGGATATGAATAATATTTAAGATTTTGCTAATGCTACTTCCCTAATAAATGCTGAGTCTTATACACCACTGCTTACTATACACATTAATTCTAGAAGGGGACAGCATTGTAACAATGTATATTATGTATAACGTACCGTTGGATAAAAGGTGATTAGTTGTATGTTAGCTGAAGGGACTGAGGAACTTCCTACTGAAGTCCCTAGATTCATGAACAAAAGTGTACGTACTCAACTTCCTTGTTTAATTATGAAATACAGGCATATCTACCCTCAAGGGTGTCACAAATGACGTGGCGTGTGTAGCACCAGAGAACAAAATTCCTGCATTGTTGTTAAACAATAGTTCTTAACTGCAGCTAGATTCCTGCACAAATGGGCTGAGATCCTTCCAGAAGCCAAACTGTGAATTGTAAAGGGTGCAACACACAGTGGTACAAACATCAGAGACTTATGAAGTTGTTTTGGATAATGCAGGTTTATTAAATATAGCTGACCACATATAGTGGTGAAATAATGTTATCTAGTCTTTTCGATGTCCCATTTTCCTGTTTTGATGTGTAATTATTGGAAGCATTATTAAAATATTATCAGAGATTGGAACTGCCCTGCTTCTTTTAGAAGCAAATCAATTTGTGAAGAAGAAGATACAATAAGAAACATAAATATAACTTGTGTAACTTCACCTACAAGTTCAAGAGACCTTAATCCGAGGTGATGTCTCAATTCTGAGTATCAGAGCGTAATAACCATAGTGGCACTTTGTTGTGTTCTTGGCATGTGTGGATGACAGCTGGAACAGCTCAGAGAGGTAAGTTAGCCCTTTTACCCGACTATCCACAGAAACAAAGGGACCAAATGAAAGCACGAGTCTGGCCAGACACTGGGCTGAAAATCTCGTGCCTGGCAGGAAATGGTGTGATGAGGAACTTCATGCATGCGTAGCCACGGTCCCCCAGCAGGATTCCATCAAATTGCCCTTAGATGAAATGGAGGAAAAATTAAACAACTGTCACACTGATTTCATGTTCACTATTAAAGCATATTACTTCAGGTAAATCGATATAGGACTTTTACCTTGGTGGAATCTGTCAGACAGTGATGATTCTCTGAATATACGGGAGTCATGGACTGACCCTGGCCACCTTGCATCCAGGCTTGTGATCATATAGTGGTGATCGCATGTCATCTAAGAATATGTGCACAGGTAAGGAACATAACAGGTGAGGCATGCTGTTGCGCATGTAAATGACACCACCCCATGCAGAGGACAGGAAATCATTCTACATGACAACAGGAATTCACAGGTTGACATTACCTATTCCAATGAATCGTGGACTGTACAATGTACGCCTACTGTTAATCTGTTAGTCTTGTGTATTACCTGGACATTGATGGTGTGTTTGGACTTTCTATTCACAAAATCCCGCTCATGCTCTCCCAGGGGTGCACTGATAGGAATGTGCGTACAATCAATGGCTCCAATTACTCTTGGGAAACCTAGATATTTTGTTAGTCAAATCAGTTGCCAGTCACAATTATGAAATGTGCAAATTACCTATTTTTAGATTAGTGGCATATTACCAGCGATTGCATAGAACCCTTCTTTTATCTGACGTGCAGGCAAATGGCCAGGGAATACAACAAATGCATCCACCAGTTTAGTGAGAGCAAGTACCACCTTCCGTATCACCCGGCATACAGTGTTCTTACTCAGGTTTTCAGCATCACCGATGGAATACATATATTGTCCGCTGGCGAAATAGCGCAATGAAAGACATAACATTTGCTCGATTGTGAGGGCCTGACTTCGGCGGGTTACATTAGAGACGTCCGCCTCGAGCAGCTGGCATAGGTAACGAATTCCCTCAGCTGAGAATCTATATCTTTCATGGAGAACATCGTCCGGGTACGCCAGCGGATTGTGGCGGTCTCTAAATACCCTCGCCCTCCGAAGAGAGCCCCTCACAATCTGCGCGCCTATATCGTACGGATCGTCCAGGTATGCTGGCATTGTCTTTAGGGGACATGTCGGTGGAGGAGTGGTGTCTAAATAGGGTGTGGTTAATCGGAAACCTAGGGTTAACCAAGAACTAAAACTGGGAAGACCAGTTTTGGGATCCTACGTATATTGCCATGGCAGCATACCTCGGTTTTAACATATCCAACTTTCGTAGTATGGGTTAACCAGCAACATACGCTGCACGTGACCAAGTTACTCTCGAAGTTACCCCGGTAAGCCAGAAAACCAGCTTCGTAGTACAGGCTGCTAGGGTTAACCAAGAACTAAAACTGGGAAGACCAGTTTTGGGATCCTACGTATATTGCCATGGCAGCATACCTCGGTTTTAACATATCCAACTTTCGTAGTATGGGTTAACCAGCAACATACGCTGCACGTGACCAAGTTACTCTCGAAGTTACCCCGGTAAGCCAGAAAACCAGCTTCGTAGTACAGGCCCCAGGTTATTTACCATATGGTCACCTGTAAGGAGTGTAATTATCAGTAATGTTTGTAAAGGCTATTATCTTTATTACAATTATATGCACTAAAACAGACCATATATACATGAGCGGTTCTATGGGGTGGCCAACACTGAGTTTAATCCCCCCTGTGGCCCTCCATCCAAAAATAGATTTTATTTTGATAAGATTTGTGTTGCAGGAATGTTGTTTTTCTGCAGGAATGTTGTTTTTCTGCAGGAACGTTGTTTGTTTTTCTGCAGGAATGTTGTTTTTCTGCAGGAACGTTGTTTGTTTTTCTGCAGGAACGTTGTTTGTTTTTCTGCAGGAACGTTGTTTGTTTTTCTGCAGGAATGTTGTTTTTCTGCAGGAACGTTGTTTGTTTTTCTGCAGGAACGTTGTTTGTTTTTCTGCAGGAACGTTGTTTGTTTTTCTGCAGGAACGTTGTTTGTTTTTCTGCAGGAATGTTGTTTTTCTGTAGGAACGTTGTTTGTTTTTCTGCAGGAACGTTGTTTGTTTTTCTGCAGGAATGTTGTTTTTCTGCAGGAACGTTGTTTGTTTTTCTGCAGGAACGTTGTTTGTTTTTCTGCAGGAATGTTGTTGCTGCAGGAATGTCTCTGCTTGTGTTTTGGTATTACAGCCTGTCTTTCCCATGAACACGTGGAGGATTAAACATACATTGTATATCAAATCTATGAGATTAACTTTTTCTTGATGCAGATCTCGTAGAAAACGGATGCGCGCACCACCTCACACCTCCTCCCTCACTCCTCCCTCCCTCTCTTCATGGGAGGGGGGAGATATTTGACGTGGCAAGAGGACGTGACATAGCCGCACACCACCTCACCTCCTCAACTGGGTTTAGGCTGCTCACCTTCAGACCTCTGCAGGTGCTGGTCGCGGTGCTCGGTCAGAACCGGAACCATGTGGTTGATCGTGCTGGCCGGTCTGCTTCACTGCGCCTCGGCCTACGATGTGGATCTGAAGAAGCTGGACGGGCTGGCGAAAGCGAGGGTGGAGGTAGAGTTAAAGGAAGCGTTTATGCTGCATACGTGTCTGCAGGCTGGTTGTGTTTACATTGACGCTGTACTGTGAGGCTTTTCTCAGAGCCCAGTTTGGATTAAATGTATGAATTTATTCCTTGAATTTCGGTGCTAGGCGCATGCGTAAGAGATGTTTCCAGGAGATGAGATGAACTGTAGTAAACGGGATGGATCCCCATGCGTTCACAGCTGGGTTGTTAGGTAACAAAGTACATTGAATCAAGTACAGTACTTAAATTGAAATGAAAATTTCGAGGTACTTGTGCTTTACCCGAGTATTCTCAGTTTATGCCATATATACTTCTACTTCAATGCATTTTAGAAGCCAAAAGTGTCCTTTCTCCTCCACTAAATTTATTTGATAGCTTTTGTTGCTACTTTTTTAGGTAGCTTTTTTAGCATCAACTAATACAAAGTCTAAATTAATTATAACATAAACTCTGACATATATCTATAGGTACCGTTCAGATATCCAGCAGCAGTATTCAAAGCTATTCAAATTAGCTCTATATTTACCACCTGTGATAAAAACACCTGAACAATCATACGAGTAACTCAATGTATATGCTTCTGAAATGGACCATTAGGCATACACAATACTTTTACTCTTGGTAATTAAATATATTTTTAAGTTTTGCTAATTGCTACTTTTCCTTAAGTAAAATGCTGAGTACTTCTTCCACCACTGATTTACTGTAAAGCATGTATTTAAGAACACAGCATTGTAAACAATGTATATTATGTATAACGGTACCGTTGGAAAAGGTGACTTAGTTGTAATTTAGCTGAAAAGGGACTGAGGATATGTTACTGAAAGTCTGATTCTGAACAAAAGTGTCTGTAACTCAACCTTTCTTTTTCATGAGAAACCAGGCATTTCTCCCTCAGGGTGTCACCAAATCACCAGCCTGTGAGCACCAGAGAACAAAACGAGTTATCTTGCTATTGTTGTGTTAGTCACACTCAGTTCTTAACCTGCAGCTCAGATTTCTGCTAAAATGGGTTAGGATCCTTTCCCAGAAGCCTAAATCTGTGATCTGTTAAAGGGTGCAACACCACAGTGGTACCATTACATCAGAGAGACTTACTGAAGTTGTTTTGGACAAGCACGTTTATTAAAAGTATGCTGGACACATATCAGTGGCTGAAATATAATAGTTATCTAGTTCCTTATTCTGATGTCCCATTTCCTGTTTTAGATGTGTTTTATTGTGAAGCATTATTTTAACAAATGATTAAGAAGTATGGAACTGCCCTGCTTCTTTTAGAAAGCAAACAATTTGTAGAAGAAGAAGAATACTGATAATAAGAAACATAAATACGACTACTTGTGTAACTTCACCTACAAAATGTTCAAAGGAAAGACCTCTAACCGAGGTGATGTCTCATTTCTGAGTATCAGAGCTGCTAATGACCATAGTGGTCTTTTGTTGTGTTTCTTGGCAGTCGTGTGGTGGATGACAGCTGAACAGGCTCAGAGAGGTAAGTTGCCCTTTTCCCTCTAATCCACAGAAACAAAGTGGACAACACATTGAGAGCCAGAGTCAGAGGCAGACTGAAGCCTAATCCCCGCCTCAAAGTGTTGGCTCACTGAGAAACATTTTACATTTCACGTTTAGAGTTTCCCATAATCCTCCACATATCTGCCACTGAAACCAAAGTGAGTGAAAAACATTAATCCCCTCCTCTGCCTGCAGGTCAAAGCATTTGTGGTCCAGGACATTCCTCTTTAGTATCCTTTGACTCAAGCAAACTGCTGTTTTTTGTTTTGTAATATGTGGTTTTGCAGGTTGTAAAAAGTGCAAGTTTTTTTCTCTTTGTGCCAATCCTTGACTGTCCCTACCTCAGCCATAATCTGGTGATGAAACACATTGCTGGGGCCGACCCTGAGCTTGTCCTCCTGAACCATTACTTCGAAGAGCTGGATGTAAGTCTTTGTTTTGTAGCCATTTATACTTAAACTGTACTTAAAATATATAACAGCTCCTATATGTAGCCTTTAAAAGTGATTGTAGCATCCTTAATTCAATAAAATGTGACAATTTTTACAATCTATTTATTCTCAGACTCCAGGGGTTAGATCAGTCAACGTGAGGGGAATCGCGTTTGTCTAATCCTGTGACTACAATTGGACTTTTCCAATCACAGTTGTTTTAGATCCACCACTGACGGAAAAGTATAGATGAACTTGAATTATAATCCTGTGTGTGTCCTGCACAGCGGATCGCCCTGTCTGACATGAGCCGCTCGGAGATCAACCAGCTGCTCGAGGAGCTTGGTTTCTACAAGAAGGCTGAAGCTGAGGATGAGGTGCCCGAGGAGTACCGCTTCTCTCCCGCCAAAGACAGCCCGTTTAAAGATGAGCCACCCTACAAATCCTCCACATCCTCTCCTGCCACGGAGAACACCTCCACCGAGCCCAAAGCAGAAGACAAGCATACTGACCTATAACTGAAGTAGCAATCTAACATTACTACTGAGCTCCAAAGCTGCTCCATGACCAGCTGGTTAATGCAGTTGATGACTGGCATGCTTGTCAAATTAAGACCAGAAGATCATGGAACAGCCTTTGACCTTGGAAACAATCTTAGCATCAGCAACAGGGCTTTAAAAAGTCTGAATTTTGCACATGTTGACATTTGTTATTATTTTCGCAGCGATAAAATCCAACCAGGCTGCTAAGCGAGTGCTTTTCTACTCTCCACACCAAGACTGGAAAATGTGTATGTTTTGTTTTTGGTCCATTATGTGCCAGCTGTCTTCAGGATCTTTGCCTCTCTTGAGTTCCCCATGTGTGTCTGACTGCTTCCTACCTACTCTGAAACCGAATGACGCCTCAGGCTGAAACCTGTCTGTCTGGCCTGAGGCTGATGCTGCATGTTCTGGTGGGTTGGACTGATGCACACAAGAGGATTCAAGTGAAAGCACGGTCAAATAAATAATAAAATATTTAAGAAATGATCTCATCCCGTGTTCTTGATATTATGTGTTCGTGTTAGATTCAGCAGGCTCTTATCTGCCCAAAGGAAAGGTATGAAACTCTGTGGAAAACGCACAATAATACCCATCAAATACATTCATTTCTCAAATTGGTTTAATTTCAATTCACATTTCACTGTGGTGCACAGAAACATGAAATCATAATGTGTTTAAGCTCTTATTTACAGCACTCACTGCTCCGTGGAAGGTATTTGTTTTTCATTTGGCAGCAGTGGAATCATCTCAAATTATTTTTCCAAACGACAACAAAAAACCCTTTAAGAAATACGTTTCGTTAAGCTCTGAAACAATCATCATTTCTTCTTAAAGGAATCTTAATTTTTAACAAGCGTAATAAAAATCTTTCATTTAAAAAAAAAATCCTTAGCTTTATGTTGTAAAATATACAGTTTTGTTCAGTCATGATAACTCACGCTTAAACAGAAAGCTGGCTTTCATCAGGCCCTTTAACTCGTCCCGATTAGTTTTCCAAAACGTCTCTATAGCTTGAGTTTACCGGCTCACTTTGAACAAAGCATGATGTTCACACTAACTAAATAAAAATAATATATTTCAACAAAATCTACTCGAGCATAAATAAGAAGCCCTCTAAAAGAGCTGTGTGTGAGTGTGTTTGGCAGTAAGTCAGTGATGCTGGGGGTGGGAGGCAGCACTGCTGTACACTGTACATATGCTGTCAGTCAAGCAGTAAAAAGTAATTATACAATGCAGCTGAATGACATCAGCCAGTTTTTTATACCTGAATTAAAAAAAATGTGTTTGACTGCAAATATAATCGCTGTAAGAATAATATCACACAGGAGGGGTTACCAAAGGTCAAATAGAGTGAACAGTTTTCTCAATAGCACTTTTCAGAAAGGTGAGATTGACTGCATACTCGCTGCACCCATTTGACTTCCCTGTGCCTCTGTGTTACACAGTAATATGCTAATTTTTTACATCAACATCAGAATAGTAATAACTTATTTCAAATACTTCAAGCAGCCAGAGTTTGTCAAAAAGTTAAAAGTACCGAAATAAAAACCAAAAATAACGCATCATTTTTCTTCTATTGTGAAAGGACCTACTTTGCTGCCAACAAGGTTTATAATTACAAAAGTGTGGCAGAGAAAAATAACTTAAAGGGGAAATACTATAAAATATTTCTCTTTTGTAGTCCACGAGCTTGGTTACACAGCTAATGTTCCTGCAGAGTAAAAAAAAGACATTTAAAGCTTTAAAAAAGGTAGTCTTTGGCGCCCTCTTGCTGTAAAAAGAAGGACTTTGTATTAATGAAATAATGAATACACATCACCACTGCCAACAAAGATAATACGCAAACGAACACAAACACACACACAAACACACACACACACACACACACACACACACAATCCCCAACTTGTCCATGATGCCGCGTCCAGGCTTAACACTCAGGTCAGAGGTCACAGGGCCGACCCATGGACATCTCGTATCTGCGCAGGTGGTTGACCAGAGACTGTACGTAGGTGAAGACACACTTGGAGTCGGGTTTATTACCCATGATCATCATGTCCTCCACTTCAAGCAGAGGCATGCAGTTGGCGTACGTCCTGAGGGACAGCATACAAGACACAGTGAGACAGAGGAGGGCACAGACAGGATGCTGGAGGATCAGATAGGAGATGATCGGTCAAGATTATTAATATTTAATCAGGTATACCATGATCATAAACCAAATAGGTAACAGCAGTATTTGGAAAGAGCTAGTGTTGCACACAAACGTGGACTTTCCTTGTTGGTTCTACTTCTTATTTTCAATCCTTATTTGTCTCTGTTTTCCCTAAAGCAATGTGTGGTAAACCCCTTTAAAAGTTCTCTATAAATAAACTTCAGTAATACAGCATGTTTCAATAAGAACTTTTAGAAACAAAGGCTCCTCGTGTGTGAGTGACCACAGGGTGGCGTTACATCCCCACGTTATGTAAACCCTCCGAAACGTCCTGCACTAAGAAAGTGTAGATTAACAGCAGCAGCAAGTATGAGAAAATGTGTCAACATCATAAAATTGGTTTTGTTATTTAAGGAACTGCAGACATGGGGTCATTCTGCACTTTACGATCTTAAAAAGGCTCAACAAGCATAAACACCTGTACATTCACACATGATAAAAAGTCAGCAGACAACACAGCCTGCTTTGTTTCTCAACGTCTTTGTTTGAAGCTTTGTGATACAGCAGTTCCTTTTAAAGTGTTGCAGATGGTCCTGGCTCTCCGCCTGGGCCATACTCTGACTATGCTGAAATGCACACACGGACACACACACACACACGGACACACACACACACACGACACACACACACACCATGTTTGGTACTTTGTACTTCAGTAGCTTCAGATTAACATGAGAGATCATATTTCCAAAAGCGGCCAATAAAGGAGTTTTCTGAAGCACATTTGATTTAAATCCTAACAGCTGCTCAAACACTCACACACACACTCCCTCCATCCCATCTCTCAGAACCAGAGTGTGGTTCCTTCATAGGTTCGCCCCCTCTCTCACCATGGGTTCAGTTTTGGTTGTGGTGCGACTCTAGGAGGAGTTTTTGGTTTTAACCAGGCCCTTGGTCACCAGCCCCCTGTAGAACTCCTGCAGGTACGTATACACACACTTCCAATCCGGCTCGCGCATCTTCACCATGTCGTCCACATCCAACAGCTGGGGACAGTCCACCATTTTCCTGTGCCCACACCCAGCAGGGGGGAGGGGGGGGGGAGAGATAGGGGAGGACGAGGACAGGAAGGAAAAGCAGAACCAACAGATAGAAAGAAAGAAAGAGGAGGAAGATGAGGAGGAGGAGGAGGAGGAGGGTGGAGTACAGATAAGAAGAAGAAACAGGAGTGTGGGAAAGAGAGGAAGGAGGAGGAAAACAGATGAAGCGGTGAGCAGCCAAACGAGGAGATCCAGGGTGAAGAGACAGAGGGAGAGAGAAATGACACAAAAAGAAACAAAACCATTACATTCTCTGTGTTCACAAATATATCCATGAGTCGACATGCTTCATGAACATCTCGATACGTACAGTATGTGGCAAACAAACACACTTGCAAACAAAACAAAATGTCAAATGAGCGTCAGGTGAGGCTCATTTAGCGTTTTTGCTTGTTGTTGTTTTTTTCGGTGCAACTTTTGATCATTTTAATATGGCTACGATCTCTCAGACACGTGTGAAAAAAACAACAAGGATTCTGCGGCTGGAAAACACAAAGACAAAACCATATGGTGACTCTAAAAACACATACTGGTGCACAGGGGTGTGTGAGAGTGTGTATGTGTGTGTGTGTGTGTTGGGATTCCAGATAACAACAAACTGCTGGAGGGTCAAGAGTGCCCGGGGAAGTGGGAGGTGGTGCAACACAAAAGGTGGAAAGACGGGGGCTGTGGTTGGGTGACAGTCCGGTGTTGAAATCGTGAATAACATCAACATCAGCATGGACATTAAACTGCTGAGAGCATGTGAGCAAACACACACACACACACAAACAGGTGGGTGAGGGGCATTGAAAGAAAGAGGATGAAGAGAGGAATTAGGAATAAAAAGGAGGGGAACTGTTGAGGCAGGAGCTCATCCGTATTTTTTAACCTGGTGGTCGATTAGGGTTGGTTTGCTCATGGGTCTCTGGTTTAGAGCAGACGGAGGAGTCGCAGCAGTTATCATAGTAGAGGAAGGATGGGGAGTGATGGTTTAAAGGTGAAGTTATTAGAGCCTTGAGGTGGTTTGAAACACCTGGGAGAGACAGGGGGAGTTAACAGCGGGACATCAGTCGAGGAGTTTTCACATGTTTTGGGTCCGTCTCTGTACTTCAGGGTCAAGTAGATGTTTTCAGAGCAATACTGAATAAAAGTGGATGTTACAGAGGAATGAGAGGAGGTGGGAAACGTGTATGATACAAAGAAAGGGCAATGTGTGGGTTTTTAAAACTAGATTAGATTGTTTCATTTCTTTTCAATGTGCATTCACAGCCTTGGTTTGAAGATCAAAGTGTATATCTTTATGCTTTAGAGGAAAGCTTCTTCTTCTGGTTTCTTCACGTTTTTTCCGCCATGATTAACAAAGAGCTTCACTGCAGTGTTGTGGTTTGTCCAACATAGTCGGTCGACCGTCACACTCTCAGTCAGAGCTTAACAACAGTAACAGAACTGATGTGGTTAGCGGACATGTTCTGGGACAAAATCATACACTATATATATCTTTATATACAGTCTATGGGAAACAGTTTAGTGTGTACTCACTCTGCAGTGCTGAAGGCCACCTCAAAGTTTTGCCTGCGGTTGCTGGGGCTCAGGGACTCGTATTCAAAGGATTCAGGGAAAAAATTGTGCACCAGGGCACAAAACGCCATGCCATTACTCCAGCTGGATGAAAAGTTCTGAATATCCACATGCTGAGGGAGGAGACAAACAGATTAGATTTGGAGGCAGTCATAGATAAGGGAGGAGAACAGTCCTAAGGTAGGAAAATATTATCTCAGCAAGTCTTAATCATCAGATTTAGCTTCACTGGCTGACGTTGAAGATGAGCCCCACACACACAGTGTTGTTGTGGCTGGAGAGCTCACCTCATACGAGCGGGTCTTGGCACGGCACCAGTCGAGCAGCATCTGCTTGATAGAGTTTGCGTTGGGAACACCAAAGCTGGTGGAGCGCTGGACCTTGTTTACCTTGGCGACCGCCTGATTTCCAGGGCTGAAAGAAAAGTCAGGTTTGTTTTAATATTTACGTGCTCTGATCTGCTACCTTCCTTTGTTTGGTAGTTATCTCCCTCTGTTTGTTCTTACCCGCCTCCCTCCTTCTCCAGCTTCTCTATCATGGCTTTGCGGGCCGTCATGGCCGAGGTCTTGGGCAGAGTCTGAGCCCGCATCAGCTCCTTGCGCCGCTCCGCCTGCCTTCGCTCAACCGCGGCCAATCCACTGCTGCCGCTGCGAGACGATGAGTCATCCTCGCGATCAAACACACTGCGGCAGGGACGCGTACGGTGAGTGAACTTTTTAAACTGTGTTCATATTAACTATTGATTCATTACTGTGCTGGCGTTTTTTAACTTACCTGCCCACTTTTTTGCTCGTGTTGGAGGAAGATGATGTGGAAGAGCTGAAGCTGTATGACTTTGACTGGACTGTCCCTCCTGAGATAAATAAACACAGACATCTGAATACTACTGGTAATACGACTGTAATGATTATAAAATATGGTATGTAAAGAAATGACTTACTGTCTGTTTTCTGCATATAACTGGACTCCACCACAGTGCTGCGTGATGATCTGCTCCCATCATCTAAAAAATAAATGTTGAATTAGAAACACATCGGACGGCGAAGATCCCTATAATTAGTTCAGGTTCAGAAATACACAGGAAAATAAAACAGAAACCTACCAGATGAAGCGAAGCGGTCCGTCTTGGTGACTTGGCTGAGGCTGGAGCCGTCCGCTGACTTCTCCACCTTCCTCATCACCACCTCTCCTGCTCCGGCGCCTGCACGGCCTTTCTGCGCTCGCTCTTCCCTCTGCTGCCGGATCTCCTGCAGACGGTTGTCTCGCTCCTTTTCTCTCTGGTCTGGGGTTGGAGAAAGGGAAGGGGGAGAGAAGAGGAGAAAAAAAAGGGACACAGAGGTGGAGGGATGATGTCAGTGGAAAAAGAGGAGGAGGAGGACAAAAAGGTCCTAAACAAACTGACAGCACCTGATCTCACTGCTGCAGAGATGGATTAAACAGGGCTTCTAAATGTGAGGCGATAGGTTTCCAGATTCTTTCCACAGTACCGTGAAATTCCTCTAAACACACACAGGTGGGAGGCTCGCAGCCCAGCCAAAGCTGTCGAGTTATATTTACAGCAAAAACTTCAAATAGAGCAAGCACACTGTGATCGTCCCAGATGAGCGGCAATGTCAAGAATACTGATACCTTAACAACTGCAGTGCACATTCAGGCTTTTACCTGCGAGGATACCTGTATTATGTGGTATTATGCATTATTTCTAACTTTATGTATAGATACTGTAGGTCTGTTTCTGCCTTTTGGATGCTCCATGCCACTCCAATTGGGTAAGGTTCAACGGAAACAAAACCAGGTGGCATGGAAACCTTGTGTTTGATGCTCACTACAACACAGAGAATACACTCAATGTGGAACACGTTTCAGGAACAAAGTTGCAGCACACTGAAGTGAGTGTGAAAACAGGATTCATGCATGTTAAGTAACCATCAACATTTCATCTTCATCGTCCACCACAGAGGTCTAGTGGTGTGACAATGACAGGATGGTGCACACAAGAAGACAAACGCAGGCATTATTAATGGTAAAAGCACACTACACAGCAACCTGCCATACCTATTTCCTCTTGAGTACATCCCAGCATGACCTCTGAGGGCAATAAATTGATCATTTGAAACAAAGCAGTTGAAAAAATGAAGCAAGTTTTCATTTGGTGAGAGAAACAGAGAGGAGATTGTTTCTTTTGTTCTGTTACCTCTCTTTCTCTTGCGCAGGTCTCTCATGGCTGCACGGATCAGCTTCCTCTCCTCAAAGTCTTTTGACTCATCGAGCTGAGGAAACAATGAAGTCTTTCTTCACAAAAAGTCATAGTGGCATGGCTCTATTTGTGCGTGCAGTTCACTGAGCATTTTGCATACACACAACAAGCTGTACCTTTATCAAATATACCCTCAGATATTTTATGAGATTTAGTGCAAGTAAACAAACTTTCTGCATGACTAACGCTGTCACCATTCGTTCTAAAGTGATGCTCAAAACAAAATCATCCAGAATATAAATTGAGTGGGAAGTACCATTTTGTCAAGCAGCTCTTCATCCTCGATAGCGGCCAGCTGTTCGGCTGTCATTATTCCGGAGCGCTCGCTTTGTTTGCCCTGACTGTTGGAGCCGTTTGGGATGGTGAGGACGTGACTCGCCACCTTGGCAGACGATGCAGCTGCAAACACCGGCTCCGAGGCCACGGCGGGCTCTGTCTCCATCTGCACTCAACACAAACACAAACACAAAGACACAGAGCATGAGCTAGAGCACACACACCAAGACGTGCATCATGGTATTTCATTGTCTATATATTCAATTAAAGAGGCCCTATTGTGCTTTTAGGTGTTTTCCCTTTCCTCTATGGTGTTATATAGGTTTGTGTGCATATAAATGGTCTGCAAAGGCTAAAATTCCCCAAGTTTCCCGCCGAGATAGTTTCTTTCCCACACTGTGACATCACTATGTAACACTCAAGCTTCTATTGGCTAGAGATCAAACACATTGTACGTGATAGGCTAAGCGGTTGACCAATCAAAAACAGAGTCGGCCAGCTAACCAATCAGAGCAGACTGGGCTCTGGTTTCAGACAGAGGGTGAGGCAGTGAGAAAAATAAAGAGCTTTTTGAACATTAAAGCATGTCACAGTAGAGGCACAAAATAAAAATATGAACCTGAAAATGAGCACAACAGGGCCCCTCTAAAAAAATTAAATAATTTGACCTTAGTTGGATATGTACAATGCCATAGCACCTGCAGAAAGAATCCCTAAACCCCGAGCTCAGGTTTTTAAGTTGTACACTCACCCAAAGATAGATGAGGGTTAAAAAACATAACTTAAGCTGCTGACATTTAGGACGTAATAAGCACAGGAGGATTTTGGTCAAACACACTGCAGCCATAATAGGCTTGAGTGTTAGAAGCAGGCTCTCACTGATAATCTCTTTTTACAATAAGACTGCCAGCGCACCGCATCCCATCATTTCTTCCATCCCCTCCGCCTTCCAGCCATGCCAGAGAGGGTGACAGTAAGCACATGAGCAGGAGAGCGACCCTGCCAAGTTACTGTTAACGTAGTTCATGGAGTGTGACTGACACAGTGAGTGTCCAAATGATACTGAGCTGCAGCGAGGCAAGGGTTTATGTGACAGGTAGGGTACACCATTATGACTGGAGGATGGGAGCAATGCATTAGCAGATATAAACTATGGGAAAATGGTATGTACACCACAGAAGGATTGCTGAGCGTAAGAGCAAAAGGTAAGAGTAAGGGCGCATGCTGAAGAGGAAGTAGAGCACCAAGGGAATAAACATTATCGGTCTTTAATGTAAACCTGGCTTTCAACCAGCTCTTTTAAAGTGACCAAAAATCCTATAGAAAACAACCCTTACATTATACATCGTGCTGAATTGCTGTGGCAGAGTAGGAGCTCTCGATGTGGCTTTAATGCCTTTGTCCAGATATAGCTCAGACAGCTGGCTCCGTCCCCTTCCACAGCCTCACTGTGGGCCCCAGGTTCTCCCAGGGAGGGATAATGCCCAGAGCAGCCACAGAGCTGTGTGATCAGGGGTGGCCACTGCTTTAAAAAAATGTCTGGACCTGGGACACACTGGACTCAGAGGCACTTGACCGACGAAGAATGCTTTTGGAAACAACAAAGCCAAACAAGGGCCCTGATCCAGGCGATGTGGGAATGAGAAAATCCCAGATAACCTGCCCTCAAGTCCTGTTTAGTTTCAGGTTTTTTTGCAGCTTCATCACATAAACCTGCAATACAGTCCCCGTCAGCAGAATTATAAAAAACTGACATATTTCACAGCTGATGTTGCATAAAGGCATTAGGAGGTATCACAAGTAAGATTCCAGAGAAGTCTATCACCTTTACTGGAACAACTGATTGGCAGATGCAGCTGTCTGTACAGGATCAGACAGGAGTATGAAGACTGGCCAGTTATATAACTGAAGATTATGCAGCAAACACTCAATATCCCTCAAAATGTCACCAGTACATACAAACAAACAGTGTTTGTCATGGGATTTCAAGCGTGCATTAAGCAAACAAAGCTTTAGAGCCGAGAGATTACCCTGTCAGTCAAGAAACGGTGCAATGATTTTTATAACAGGATGTAAGACCTTAATCTTATTTGTGATCTTAAACCACCAAGTAAAACATCCTCATTTATGACTCATATTTGAAAAATGTCTTATGCTAAGTTGATGCCAAAGAGAGCATGATGCATGATGTGACAAACTATAGGCTAGGGCGACTGTTACTGTTCAAACATGAAGTGCATCCACTCCATAGGAGCACTTGCACGCAGCGCTGCAGAGAAACACGAGCGCTAGCCAGGATCATAAAAACATGGTGCTGAAGGACTGGAATACCTCTGGGAGACTGTAGTGATGTCCTTCACATAAACAGAATTTGTCAAAACTGACTGACATAAGGATGGTCCGGCACTTTCTTAAAAGGAATTAAGGACATAATGTAGGATTAAAAACCAAACAAAGATCAGAAAATGGAAAAGCAGGTCAACAAGTACATGGGCAAGATCAGGCATGGCCCTCAAAAGTACACCACATGTATTGTCAACACAGGAACAAAAAGACATTGCCATTTCTTCACACAGTTATTGTGAATGAAAAAGGCATTTTTTTTCTAAACCTGTATCAGAGAGCAGTACCGTGCTGTCGCTGCAAGAAATGCTTTCCATCCCAGAGGGAGCAGAGAGGGAGCGGCTGGTTGCAAAGGTGGGTGGGTGTTGGAGAGCTGAAGTTTCCAAATTCTGAGTTGTGCTCATCTCAGTGGAAACAGAGTCTGATTCCTTGGGGCTTGGTGAAGCTTCCTGGGAAATGCTTGATGGACTATCCAGAGGACTGCTAGCCTGAGTGTCCTGGGGTGCACCGGATAGAGAATCTTCCAATGCGTGGGAGGAAGTTTTGTCAGGTGCTTCAAGAGCAACGTCCTGGGATGTGCTGGCAGGAGGATCATTGCAAGACGACAGAGAATCACTGGATGATATTTTGCTTTCACATTGAACTGTAGGTGAGCTTTCTTTGCTGGCCAGTTCATGCAGTATGCCATCAGGTAGACCCATTACCTTGCACAGGGCCTCCACTTGCATTATCAGCTTTTCCTGCTGAATGCTCATCCTCAGGTTCTCCTCCTGCAGCTGGGCAAGGGCCTCAGCCAGAGGAGCCACCTGACCTGCTGCCTCCTTAAGGCGAACATCCACGCGCTTCCCAAAAGCCTGAAGGTCACTGTGGATCTCCCCCACTGCACACTGTAGTGTTAATTCAAATTCCCTTTTGCAAAACAGCTCTTCTTCATGCTCTGCCTCCTCCTGAGCGAGCAGATCACCAATTGCCTCCTCCAGGCCAGACTCTGCACAAGGGCTATCTGGGCTGCCCAAAGCCTCCGGAGCCTCGGAGGCTGGAAGTAAGTCCAGGTTCACTCCAGGCATGACCAGACCGGCTACACTCAAAGTCCTTAAATCTACTTGGGTCCGAAAAGTTGTGGCGTAAGATCAGAAGACTCTAAATGTTATGTCCACAGATAGGTAGAGGGTGTCCTCTCGTCTGTCTACAGAGACCTTTTCAAAACAATCCACGTCCTTTATACCCCCAACAAATCCCCCCCAACACCCTGAAAGCCAATCAGCACGAAAGGAATCCTGTTTCCCAGGCAGCAGAAGCCCCACCCCCCTTTCCAGGTGCCGTGGACATGTCTATCTCCTGCCCTGACATTATTTCACAGAGCCAGTCAGTCCTGGTGGAGGCCCAGGGGGAATGTTTGAGGCAACAATTCAGAAAAATCCCCCCCCTCCCTCTTTCAACTTTCCTTTTATCTAGAGCAGTTGTCCTTCACACCTCGATTAGCATGCAACGGAGGTTTAGATCTGGCCCTAAGTCTGGGCTAAGCGGAGTTATACGTTAGTGTTTGACTCCTCATGAAAATGCTTTCTGACTGAATGTGATTGTGACTAATCAGGTCCTCTTGCGTTGCACGACTTTGATTCAGGGCAGACGTCCAAAGGGAGGATCAGTCCGCGAAGGACAAAGTGTTTTGGGGCTGTGACACAGCACACTGGGTGAGAAGTGAACGTCAGAAGGGACCCGGCTCTCCTCGGCTCTGGGCAAGGATCTTGGGAAGGACATCGCAGCACTTCAAGATTCAGTTTTAGGCTCACTGACAGAGCAGCCCAGCTGCTGCTCATGTGAATGCTTCAAGTGCTTCTGTGATAAATGAAGAGTTTTCCAAGAGCACTGACAGAAGTCTGTGAGTGCACATTGGTTATTGTGTAAGATGCTTAAGATTTTTTTAATGCCTCCTGATGATTTATAAGCATACTGCAGACCATGCAAAAGGAACAAAGAGTACTGTGGATACTGTATCTACGCCTGAAGGCAAATGTGATAAATCAGTAGCTCTTGCTGACATGCCAACACATCACGCATTAAGCTGATAGTAAAACATATAACAAGAGAGGACAATGTGACAAAAATGGTCTCTCCTGGTAAATAAAAGGTGAGAAAAATAGTTCCCAGCAGGAGTCTGGCCCTCGGGAGAGTAAAGAGAAATGTGTCCGGCAGCAGGGACGCTGCAGGGACGCCACGTCACGTGGGGGTAAAGAGCTAGGGGCAGAACAAAAAGTATTTACACGACTTATGTGACAGCTGCTGTGGCCATTGTGAACCCTGCTGCTATACAGTGAACAATTAGTTTCCAGACAGTTTCGAAAAAATAAATGTAGTCTAGCTCTAACAGAGTTAAAAATAAAGCAATGCAGAGATTTTAGATTAAAGAAAAGTCACCAGAAATGACGGAAAAAGTTGCAATAAAACAGAATCTAGACATCTCTTTTCTGCTCAGTTTGCAGACCAGGCTTGATTCTATGACACATGTAAACTGGTTGGGTAATCAGCATGTGTGATGGTTCAGCAGTATGTTAACAATCCCCCCCTGTGTGTGACAATGAGACAATGTGTGAGCCTGTGTGTCCGTGTTCATGCAGCAGCACTTTACCAGTGCGACTGTCCTGTCATCACCGTATTTGTGTTCAAGGCCGTGCATGGTGGACAGCTGAGATGAGCAGGAGCAGCTGCGATCACTCTGAGAAAGAGGCATCGATAACCAGCTGCTGGCCTCACCTGTGTGAAAGCAGCTCCCATCACTGAACTGGAAACTACAAGCATCTTGACCATTAACGTCATCTTAAATCTGGCTTTTATAATAAAGAAAGAGCAGCTTGGCCTCATATTTGTTTTTAAGTCTGTTCATTGACTGTCCCTTAAATAGATCCCAGGAGCAGCATGTTTTATTGGAAGCTAAAAAGAATACCACTTAAGAAATAGGGAAGGTTTGAGTGCCGAATGTGGACCACCGAGAAGAAGCCCAGACCATCCAAACAGATCAGAGCCTCAGCAGGAACCACTGTGGTAAACAAACAACAATGATCAACACCAAACAGGAAAAACGTATTAAAACACCTAATATCTGCACACTATGATGAACATAAGAGGATTCAAAATCCGTCCCTGACATCTCACACAGCCTTGAACTTCCTCTAAACCAGGCAAAGTCAGAGAGCAAGTGGTCCCTGGATCAGTCTGCAGGTAACTTCCACTTGAGTTGATGTTAACTAACAGTGTCTGCTGCTGTTCTTAAAATCTCATTAGCCCAGTCAGTCAGGCTCAGTGTACTTTAGGAAAAAGTTGAGGCTGGTGAAATGTCAGCCAAGTGAAAAAACGAGATAAAGACCCACTTATTGTCACAGGCTAGTGGTTTCAATAATGAAGGCATTCATGTTGAGCATACACCAAGATGATGCAGTTTGGATAACCATGTATGTGAATCTCTGCTTATTGGTGCTAGCATGCAGTCAGCAGGATGGCAGGATAGTAACACTTGTGTTTCTGTTGGAAACATTGGGAGGTCCACAGAGTTAAAGGAAGTATTTCAAATGAAAAATAATGTGGATTCTTCAATAGCATGAACAGCTTCGGAATAAATTACGGGACCATTTCAGCATTATCATTATCTCCGGTTTTACTAGTTAGAGGTATGTCTTTATTTAAGCACTATCTAAAGTACATCATATTTTTAAAAATGGTATTCACATGTTAGTACAAGACGTTACCTGCATGCCGTTATGGTAAAGTCGTAACATCACTCAGACGAGTATAAGCGTCATCTCCTGCAGAATCTTTGGCCGCTAGTTCCCTTCTCAAGAAAGACTGCAGTGTTATCTGAGCATTTACCGGCCCCTGTGTCTGTGCGTCTCAACCAGGGCCTAACTGATGGAGACAGTCTCATTCCAACACCTTAAATTCACCCCGAAGCCTCTTAGAGCCTCCTCCCAGCCATAATTAACCAGCTCCCTGATCCCATTACCAGATTACAGCTGCGCTCCACACAGGGGGGGAATACACAGCCATTAAGGAGTAAATAGTTCACCACTTCTCCTCTCCTCAGCCCTCCACTCCCCATTCACGAGGATACTTCCTTTCATGGAGGAGCGAGGAGGCTGAGGAACGAGGCAAATGGGAGTGTAGCTGCTCTTTCTAACCCCTGAGGTCACTGTAAGACGGGAGGGGGTCACTTAGACTCTGACTAGAGATTCATCTTTTGCATTTGCTCCTAAGAAAAGACGCGATGAAGGACTTGTGTCAACATGTGTTTTGATGCAGACGGACGGCAATCAGTGTGCATGAAGACAGACAGGTGTCCTTGGGGAAACATTTCCCAGATAAATCTCAGTGGGCATGGCCTGCCGAGAGAAAAACAAGGAATGCCCGGAGCACCTCCCTCTGCCTCTCTCTCCTCCACATACCCTACAAGGACAGATGTGACTGGCTACCCACTCTGTGTTTGATAAACACTGTTCTTCCCTCGTCTCCCTCCTTTTTACACCCTCCGTCTGTCTCTCACTGCCCCGGCTCACTTGCTTTTCAGGCCTTTATAGGTGATTGCGGTGACAGGGACGCAGCAAAAACACACTGGACTTCAGTTGAGGATAAAAACAGAGCGTTAATCTAAAAAAATTGGATCCAACGTGGAATGTGGTTTTGATGCTTGTTTGACAGGTTCTCTCCCCTGCAGAGCATCAATGTAATGATCACTTCCAAGAAAATAATTTGCAATGGCAGACTGTACCTTGATGGAGGATCCGGAGGAGAGGCTGGATGAGGTGATCTTGAACGGTGTAGCTCTGAGGCCGAGGGTCAACTCTGGAACAGATAAAAGAGAAGACAGAAATTAACATGGATTTCAAGTGGAAAAACATTGCACAGGTTGATTAAGAACAAACAATAAAGATGCAGATGCATGTGCAGTTGAGATGTGTGCATGGTGTTGCTCTGTGTTGGTGGTAGCCATTAGTCAGTTCAATAAGCTGCCATGGTGACATAAACAACACGTTCTCATGTCTAATGAGAGAGGCAAGAAAATGTGGATGACGCCACCTTTAACATAAACAGCCCTCTTTATTTACCTGCACATGGATTTCCCTTCGTCCTGCTGTCGAACCCCCACCCCCACCCCCACCCCCATCCCTTTACTTTAAACATGCACAAAAGCTATATCATAAAATACAAGACTGATGCACACCAGCTCAGCACAGTTTACATTTAAGACTCAGGGTAGGTGCTTTTAAGAGAAACTGGAGACACAGTCCCAGCCTGTCTTTGGTCAGTGGGAGACAGGCAGGTTCCCAAAAAAGGAGCCCAAAACCATTAAAGCAAATTGAGCTGGAAAAAAAACGTTGTGACCCTCGTGGAGGAGCCCGTTGGGGCTGTCAGTGGAGGGGGGGACGTTGTCAGAGGTGTAATCACACAGGTTCAGCTTGAGTCTTAAATAAACTGTTTGGTTTGGAGGTCCCGGTTGCACGGAAGAGCTGAAACCTAAGACGTCTTGTTTGGACTGTACAGTTGCAGCAGCTGTAGCAGCTCTGCTTCTGAAACACACTGACACTTCAGCTATTCATGTTTTTGTGTCGTGCAATTAATAAATCCCTGTTAGTACTGCTTGCTCTGTAAGTATGTACTGTGCTGCTGAGTACGTACATGTAGAGGGTCTTAATGAGACTTTCCTGCTGCTTAATGTGCCTTCAATTATTTCACAATACAGAAACTCACACCCTACAAATGTGCCTTTTTGAGTACTTACTGTAGTTCTCTTAGATCTACAACATTTGACATACTTTAGTAATTAATAGAAGACTAAGTATGACATGAGGTATACATAATTTAGAAAAAGCAGGACTGAACACCACTGATAGGGTCAGGGTATTTTTTTATTATTTCAGGGGAGTGACACTATTTACTTAGAAATCAGGGGAAACTTCATTATATTTTGTTCCAAGTCAGCTAAGTATTCTTTTTACAGAAGGCGCTGAAACATCCCTGGTTTACGCCCAGCCCTGGGACACGTGACTTGTTTTCTTTCCTCATGTTTCATAACTAATTTGTACCCGATGATGACTCAATAATAGTAGTAAAAACAGAAAAGGTGTAAAATGCATGGACACCTTTCCTGATAGTAGACAGTGGATATCGACAGGAGACAAAAATATGTGACATAAAACTGAGTGTCCACCCCTGGTTACCTCATGGATCTGGATTATCAAAAACATTTCTCTAATTTCAATGCACACCAAGAAGAATGATTAAAGAAAGTGTCCTTTTAGATAAGTGTAGGGGGAATGATAATATATGCAGCAAGTAACAAACAATCCCTGTACTGTGTGGGCCAGCAGGCTCATTCACTTGCACTGTTACAGTCTCACCATTCAGTCTGCCCTGAGAGCCAATTATTGTTTCCTTTGTCCCAAATATACTCGCTTCTGTTGACCACTGACCTCACCACCTCCACACTGCACCAACTCGCCCACTCCATAACAAACGACCCTTCAGTTCAATCGCTCAGTTTCATATTCAGCCCTAACATCTATCCCCACTCATCCACGCGCTTTGCTTGTCATCGTCCCACATGTGACCGATTCCCTGGAGCCGGTCGCCTCCTACAGCAACTGGGATTCCTTTGTGATCTAAAGTTTGATACTAGCAAGACATAAAGTCGCTAAATTAAAATGAAAACGGCCTAAAACAAACTGCTGCAAAACTGCATATTGTACTATGGGCTGATAAACAAGTGTCACCTAGAAGGAATTGTGCATTAGAAGTAAAACAAACATGTTTTCAGAATTCCTTCCAATCCTGAATCAACATTTTTGGGAAATAGTTATTTGAGTGTTAATGAGCGCTGTAAGGATGGGGCTCTTACCTCCTCTCTGCCCCAGAGGATTAGTGGTGATGCGTGGGGTCATGTTGGTAATGGGCACCATGTTGCCCCTGGAGGCGGACGTAGAGGTGTTGGTGGTGTGCCCATCCTTGATCTCGATAGTGAGGAAAGTCTTCATGTCTGGGTCTTCCTCTCCCTGGGTGACCTGCTGCTCAGCTGCTGTCCCTGGGGTCCCGTCTTCCTTTGAGTTGCTGGAGGCATGCACATCTTTTTCTGCCGGATGCCTTGTCCCGCCCACAGAGCTCTGCCATTGGTTAGCTGAAGACAGAGGTTTGTTGGCCCCACCTCTTGGCTGAGGTACGGCCTGACTCTGGGATGCTGTGGAGGTGTGACATGTGGAGTCCACACGTGGCCTTTCTGGCCTGTCTCCAGATCGGCTGAGGGATGCTCCGGTGTGTGTAAACATCTCGGTGGCTCTGGACAGATTCGCCTGGCTGGAGGCGGTGCCGTTCCTCAGAGGAGCTTTTCTCAAAGCCGGGACGTTTGCGCTCTGGCTCGCCTCCGTGAATTTACGCATTCGATCGCGTACGGAGTTGGTGCGGTTGAATTGTTCCAATACCGCTTTTTTCTCAGGTGCTGTAAAGACATAATGCAGGAGTTGAAATCACAGAGGAATACAGCAGTCTGGATCTTTTCCACTATTCAGTCTGAATTAAGCACATTTATGTTTTGTCCTGCTTTCATTATTATATCCTCCTCCACCTTAAAAGCTCTCCCATTCCCCTTTTCATCCTGTCGCTAGGGTTTGTTCCAGCCCCTTTATTTTGCTTGACTTAACTCCCCCTGTTTAACTGAGTTTTTTGGACTTTTCAGGACATGTTTGTTCCACTCATGGATATTTTTTTCCATTCTCTGATCCTTAATACCTTCAGATAATGTGTACAGAGCTCATGATTTTGCACAGACTCTCCAGTGGAAAAATCATTAGTGATTAGAGGAGAAAATATCCACTGAGGTCATCTTCTCAACGAAAAAAAGATGTGGCGCTCGCGAGGAGAACAGTTTATAATAAAATAGACACAGCTAAGAGAAAAAAAAAAGAGAACATGGTGTACGTTATAAAATGCCCTCATCCCAGCACTCTACTGTGAGTGGCTCTACACGGCCCCACTAATGGCTCCTATTGTCTTCATAAAGTGCAGTCCCACAGGGGATGAACTATGATGTGATTGTTTTACCCACTTCAGATCCCCGGATGAAGACAATCTCATTAAACTAAACCAACTGAAGCTGAGCATATAGGTTTAAGAGCATTAAAGATCCTAATAAGAGGACATATTCATATTTGAGAGCTGGAAATGACTTCATTATACAAATTTGACTAGTTTCTTACCAGAGTCCTTTGCTTTGCCGTTATTGAGGGGCAGATCACTGCTTATTGTCATCTAAAAAACAAAAACAAAGAAACATTATGGAACAATCAGCAGAGGAAGTAGAAGAGATAAGGGGTTAGCATGCCACAAAAACAGAATCAACCGGTGGTGTTTTCATTATGTAACATTAGTGTTTGGAGCGAAGCAGTGGGCCTCTGTTCTTTTTTGGCAGCGGTGCCATGATGGGCCCCAGAGTGTTTACATTGCTCTGGAGAATGAGCATATCTTGCAGTGAACAATAAAAAGAAGTCCGGGACTAGCCTTCAGTAAACACACTTCGAGGAGCAACACGATGGCGTCACGGTGACCCGAGGCCCTTAGATGGGAAATGTTGCTCAACAGTCAGTGCACAAACAGCCGCTGTGTGTGTATGTGCGCTCTCTGGGCTGAAGAGAGACAGAACCTCTGGCCCGCATCGACTTCTATCCCTCTCTGACAGCAGGTGAGGCCGACACGCCGCTGAGGTGAACCAGAGACGGTCAGGTGCACAGTTTGTTTGTGTTGCTAAGTAACAAAACTTAAACAGCACCTAACAGGGGCTCTGCGAGTTGTGTTTATGGATGCCGATGTGACCTGGGTGTCACTGAAGAACGAGTGTCTGGGGTGGGATGATGGAAAAGAAAGAGCTTGGACTGTTGGTGCATGTTACTGAGAGACTACGTGGTTCAACACCCCACTCTAGTGGTGAAATTATAACATACTGTATGTACAGTGTGTAGATGTTGTGAAGCTGACTCAGATAAAGATCAGAGGATAAATAGACTTCTTTTGAATGTCCTAAACGAGGAAACTAATTTAAATCTAACTTTGGGAAGTATCAGACGTCTTACTGTTTTAGTTGATGGGGATATATCTGGATCATTTTCATACATAAGCCCTTCTGCCCTGTATAGAAGCTGCATTTATAATATTTGAAACTTTATTCATTTTTTAATTTGTCTCCTCCAAGACAACAAGTTCATACAAGAAGGGTGCACTTTACCTTTTCTTTCTGGACGTCAAATTTCCCCTTGATGCTGCCATTGAGCAGGCCATTAGCCGGATCTTTCCGGGACAAGACAGCACCATCCGGCTGATCCTGGTCAATGATGAGGTCCTGTTTGGACGGAGCCTGAACGCTGTCTGGACCGTGGCTTACGCTCTCGGCTTCTGAATCTGTGCTGTAAGTGGACCCGCTCGTGGCTACCTCCACGTCCTCCGCAGGACCCCTCTCTTCAGAGGACACACTCGCACTAACAGATGTCCCCGAGTCAGTCCTTTTCCGAGACAAAAGACCCTGGCTGTCTGACGCCCCAGAGCCCTAGACGGGGCCTGACACCGGAGTCTGAGACATCTGAACCCAGCCTCTGCCTGATGTGGGACAGGGAGCTGGCGCTTCGCTCTGATGCCCCAGAGTCGAGCCGACCTCGCTGGAAGGGACTCTGGCTTCTGTCCGAGGCTCCAGAGTCTAGACGGCCTCTGAAGGCTGAGCCTGCACTCTTCTCCAGGGCCACAGAATCCAGATTGGATCTGGAAAGCCCAGAGGTCGCACTGCGGTCTGACGCTGAGGAGTCGGACCGCTGACGGTGAGACAGGACGAGGTCCGGCTCTGTGCTCACAGCGTCTCTCTGAGGCTGGATCAGCAGAGCTCCAGGGCCATCGTCCTTCCCCAGGTGATCGAGAACCAGCACCATGCCTGAGTTGGAACCTGCAACAGGAAACACATGAAATCAATAAGCTATGAAAGCCTTTCTGTACCTTCCTCTAGCTCTCCTGTTTCTCATATTACGTATATTCTTCCCCTCACACCAGTAGTGAATTACAGTCGAGAGGGTGTTATTGTATGCGAGTAAAGGAAAGCAGTAGGTGGTGAAGTTTGAGATTGAAGTGATGGAAATGAAATACTTCTGCGGGCACCGGCCACGCTAGAATATATCACTCAGGATCACAGAGGAGGCACGTGGAGACATTAGGGGATGAAGGCATTTCCTCCAGACTGGCCTAAGTTCCTGAGCAAGATTTGTGAGATTGTGACGGTGGATGTGCGTAGAATAGAAGGAGGGGTCAGGACTAAAGAAAGCAAGCATGTGGCTAAACCATAGGCGGTGTGGAGGAAGTGGGGGTGAAATAGAGACTAGGACAAGTACTTCCCCTCCCCTCTGTCCAGGCTCCTTCGCTGCTCCTTCTCTCCTCAGGAAACCACACTACAAACAACACAGCGCAGCCCACATCCTCCCTCTGTTACAGTCTCTACCTCCAACACCCTATGGTGCTCGAGTGATGGAATATCTGAGGTTGTGTACGTACCACAGATAACGAAAACAGAGAAAACCAGGAATGTATCAGATTCCCACTTCCCGTGTACACACCAAAGCATTCTGTGTGACCTGTGTGTGTTTGTGTGTTAGCACTGCAAACAAATTGGGTTCAGGAAGTATGCAAGGCTGTCATTTACAAACCAATCAGTTAAAGTGACCAGCAGCCACGGAAAAGCCCATTAATTTCCAGCATGACAGGGCGTTCACGGTGCTGTTCAAAGCCACAGTAGGTAACTTTGTAAAAAAAAAACACTTTTGACTTGCTTGATCTTGCTTCGTATGTTGAAAATGCAGACCTGGGTCATGAGCTTTCTCTGTTTAGGGATAAACCATACCAGTTCACAACCAGTGATTGACCCTGACACTGAGTTTCTTATTGATCGTTTTCATTCTGAGTGTTAAAATATTGAAATTGCCTGAAGGAGCACCAGTAGGAAGCAAAAAAAAGCTTAACACGTTCTATAATTTGTTTAAATGGAAGCAGGATGTTAATTAACAGACCAGATGATTATATTATACAGGCTGAATAGAAAACGTAATTATGATACACATTTAGAACAACAAATGGCTGCCAATCAGTCACATGTGACCCGATGAATGGTCCGCTAGATAGCAGTGTCTAAATCCAATGATGCACTCAACCCAAATGCAATTACTGCTCAAAAGAAGTGAAAGAACAAAGTTATTTTTGATAAACGTACACATTGTTCATTGTTCGTGATTGTTCATGTTTTGCCATTGGGGAACGGTCATGTGTATTGTTTATTTCTTGGAAAATCCCATTGCTGCTGGATAATGAGAGGCTTGCTCTGAAATAGCTACAAAAGCAGCCTGCTCTCGTGCCCTCAGCTGCCAGTCAATATATAGGGCACAAACAAAGGCAGAGTAAGGGTTTTATTTAGCCTTCTTCACACACTGAAGCGGTGACCCGAGGAAAGCTTGTATTTGCCGTTGCTGTGAACTGGTCAACTCAGCTTTTCTGACTCCCCCTCGCCTGCTGATGCAAGGGCTTATCACTCCGTGGCTTTTATTGTTACAAAAAATGTGTCTCATTAAAAGCTGTTGCATTTACTCTTAGTAATGCAACCATATAAAGAAAAGAAATGTAAAAAAAACATGGCAGCAATTATTTAATTCTATTAAAAAAGGTGCTTGAGAAAATCCTTTTAAGGTCATATGCCAGGGTTTCCAACCTTATTGGCTTATAAACCTTCTTAGTGAAGCTATGCCTACGCTTAACTCTTGCACAGGTCGCAAATGTGTCTAGGCAGTTCAAGCGACGGTATAATTCCTCCTCATTTTTCTTGCCTAGTCTCAAAGATGCAAAAATTCCCCAGATTTTTTGACAGTTCCAGTTAATCCAGATTCATCTCTGGTCCAATTTGGGGTAGACTTTTTGCCACAGTTGCAGACCATGGTGTTTGTGTGAATGGCAATAACCTGATATACACGCATGACTCGTTGCCCGGGATAACAGTAGAACATGCTCCTGTATTCCAGTTTTGTTTGTCAAGAGTTTCTATCTTTTGGGAACTCAAGGCACATTCCAGTGATCGTCTCTCTCCAAACGTTCAATTTTCTAAATCACAGACCTACAGGTTGCACTAGAATGCAGTACTGCACACATGGTCATTGAGGTAAAGATAGTACATATAAGCTTTTTGTCTGAGAGGTAGAGGTATGCGTTTTTGCTGCATTCAAAGACCCAAAAAACCTGCCCAGCATTGTCCAAGTCATTCTCTTATTGCTGCTCCTTTCCCTCTGCTGAGAGACACCCGCCGAAGAACAGCCGGCCCACCCAGTCAACCCCGTCCTTTCCCGACCACAAACTTCAGTGTCTTTGTTGATTGGTGTCCACTTTAAAAAGGCACATTCCTAACCGGCTTTTCTACGGTGGTCTCTTTTTCTGTTCACCCTGGTTTCACCCAGGTTTAAATTGTTAGGTAGATAAATCAGGAACAGCGGGGAGTTTCTCGGCCAAGTTCACTCGGCCTTAGTTCTGTTCTGGTATCGGCTTTATTTAGATGAGGTGTGGCTGTTGGGTTTTCCTCTGTTGCTTCCCATAACCCCACCACCAACCCCAGGCCGAGGAGAAGGACACAGAGAGTCAAGTCCAGGGCAAACCAGGCCACACTGAATGACACCATTATGGATGTTGCCTCAAGGGCCAGGTTTAGGTCAGCCCGGCTCAGGGATTAAATAAAAGAAAAATAAACTCTCTCATCTTCAGCCAAGGACAATCACAATTGCGTTTGGTGTCCTATATTTCAAGGGCTTTTTCCAATATATAGTTAGGCACACATGGCTTAAATTGGACAAGCTATACTGTAGATAGGTGTGTAACCACATTTGAGTCTCAATAACACACTTTTGTCATTTTACAAGCTATTCATAGTCACCTCTGTGCCTGCAAAGTGTCAGAAATCCAAGTGAAAGAAGCCCATTCATCACCTCCTGAAGGTTTGCATTCATGCTAGTTTATTAATGGTGTGGCTAACAAAGTCCTTAATGAAATGACCCCACACAAGCTAAAGTAATTAAGCCTAAAGCTATGAGGTTCTCCAAACAGTTAATAAGGTTAGATGAATTAATATGACCTCCTGACCGCCACCTCAGGAGAAAGGCTCCTTCAGCTGACTATTTTAACAGGCAGTGAAGAGGAAATTGCATCGAGTCGGATGTGTGCAGTCATAAACGCAACAGAGGTGGTCAGTGTTGGCTTCAAATTCTTCCCCAAACTTGAATAGGTGAATGTTTACAGCAGACAAAGATTTTTTGTAACGATAATCCCAAAAGTGTGGCTTGGCTGGTGTGTGTAGCTTGCAGTCAGTCAGTAGTTTGGCAGTGTGTCTCACCTTTTCTCTGCAGCTCTTTGCTTTGTTGTGTCTGCTGTCCCCGTAAATCCCGGATCGGAGATCGGATACGCTCCTGCTCACTGTGACTCTCCCGCTCTGTCTCCTGGAGAAGAAAAGAAAAGAAGCACACATGCTCAGTGCATTTCAATAAAAGCTCCAGACGTATCATGCTCTTTAAATTTCTCAGGTCACGATGTCTTCAGGTTTTTAATCAGAACAAACTGCAAACGTATTTCTCTGATTAGAGTGAAAACATCGGTCCTCTGATCATCTTTTGAGGTCAGCTGGAGATCATAACTGCCTTTTGTTGGAGGTTGAGGTCAAGTCTTTCAGGCATGATGAGCGACATGTATGGACAGCTGGAAAAGTAATGATCTGTTTTATTTTCCATGATATGGGTCTAAGGGAGAGGGAGAGAGAGACGCCCTGAAAGCCAAAGTAGCCAACAGATACCTTGAATGCACATCTCAGCTTTACAGCCTGATTTCACTCCAGTCGCTCCCTTTGAGATTACCTGTGGCACGAAATACAGCTTTATCTCTAACCTGCACAAATAAAGGAACGTTCCAGCAGGGGTGAGATCTCTGAGGAGAGGTAAGAGCATTTTGACATATGGAGAGGAAACAGGAGAGGTGTGGAGGGGAGGAAAGAAGTGGGGGAGAGATGAAGATGCCGGCACTACTGTTGGGCCTCTTTCTCCTGACCTTGAGCTACTCCACAGGAAAATCAGCTGCACAAATAAGGCTCCTCTGAGAACATGTGCCCACACAGACAGACTTTAAATCTGTCCCGCGCATATTTGTAATCCCAAACACTCCAAGGACTTGCAAACTTTTCTATTAAAGGGCAAAAAGCGTCATTTTGTAACTCGTTTATAATGAGGAACTATGTCACAGCAGAAAAAGGTGTTGGACTCTGGGTAAAGAATTGTCCTGTGGGTGGGTCCTGAAAAAGCATTGAGGACATGACCATACATACTTGAAATACATCACCAGTTTTACAGTTTACTATTACTTCTAAAAAGCAACTCAAGCGCTCGAGCAAGAAAAAAAAAACTACACACACACACACACACACACACACACACACACACACACACACACACACACACACACACACACACACACACACACACACACACACACACACACACACACACACACACACACACACACACACACACACACACACACACACACACACACACACACACACACACACACACACACACACACACACACACACACACACACACACACACACACACACACACACACACACACACACACACACACACACACACACGCCGTACCACACAATGTGTCGTCCGTGTGTAAACTACAGTATGTCATTTTTAAAGACTGGTACAGTTTTCAGCTACAGAGGGGATTATCTTATAAGTCACACTTTTGTGTTTGTAAAAGGCTTTAAATCATTGCAGTGTGTGATCACAGAGCCTGTTGGAAATGTAAGCACACACACACACACACACAGAGAGGTGAGAAAGGACTCAAGACGTCCTGCTCTGTTGACTGTGACTTTCCCCACCTTGAGCAGATTACAGGGCAGAGCGACTCTATCGCTGAAGAGTAATCAGAAACTGTAGCTGGAGACAGCAGCACAAACAGGAAACCTGGAATATCACAGCTCGGGTTATAAACAAAGCCACCACACCATTCAATGTGTTATAATGAAGCGGACAAGATTTCATTTGCTAAAAATGTGGAGATCAACTGTGAAAAAAAAAGCTGTCTTCATAATAAGCAAGAAAATGGAAATAATACGTGACAGTAAATTTATATCTACATACACGTAGCTCCAATGTCATTTTTTCCCCATACTTTCCAATGTTTCCATACGGTGCTTAAAGAGAGGCAGCACAAATTGTGGGTCATAAAAAAAAGTCTTCAGAGCTTTTAAACTTGACGCTGAACGTTGCTCATGCAGACTGGGAATTTAGGGTAATGCTCATTTAATGAGTAATTACAGTGTCTGATGAGTTTGTAGGACACAAACAAGCTTGAAGGCATTACAGTGTAATAACGTGAGGTCACTCTCCTTCTGAGTGGAGTCACTCAATCACAGAGTCACAGGGGGAGAGCCATAAACACAATTAGAGAGGACAAGTCTTTCCTCACCCACCCCACCCCTCCTCTCCTCTCCCGCTTCCACCAGGAGTCAGACAGACAGCCGTCACTTCACAGCTCCCACCAAACCACAGGGAACATATTTCTCACAGACAGCGAGGCAGAGGGGAAAAAAAGTGAAGATAAAGTGGAACTGGAGATGCAAAGCGGAGCTGCGAACCTGCTGCCAGTCACCAGGCTGTCATTAGCGGCTTCCTTCTGGCCCCAGCAGTGAAGACCTGACGGAGGGGAACCAACTGTGACACCGAACCACTCATCCCATGTGGCCTCAGGAGCCTGCAGGCTTTGGACTGCTATTGCGAAAACTCAAACACATAAACACAAAAACAACTGTCCTCTCTCGTGACCACAGCGAGGCGTCGGCCATCTAGATTCCTCTGAAGCCTCAACTCCACCAAAAAATAACAACAATGAAGCTGAGGCACACACCTCCCCGTACCATCAAGTCATACAGCTGAGATCATCTGCAGATTAACGTTTTCAATGAAAGTCAGATCCTTTGCAACGTTGGTGAGGTCAAACCATTTGAGGGTCTTCCGTGTGCCCACGTGGGAGAGGGAAAGAAACCTGGTGGCTCTTTTTCCATTATTGCAGCCTGAGGAACCACACACTTGGCTTACCTCCAGTAACTGAAATACAGTAGCTGGAATGAAGTAGCAATCATCTCAATATCACACACACACACTCGTCTGGAGTGAGGGAACCCACAGAAAAACTCAGCCCTGTGCTTCATTCCCATTCCTACTTACTGCACATCATCACATGCCAATCTCAGCCTGCTTTCTGGTCTTCTTTTCTAAATGGATCAACTCAACTTTATTTCTCTCCATCCTAACTCATCTCCAAAGGCAGATAAAACCTCTCTAATGCAAACACTAGTCCGGTTTAAGACCGTTAAACAACTCTTTCCTCAGGTCTGTTCTTGCAACACGTTTCTGATTAGATCAGAGAGCAAACAGTCTGGAGTTGCAATCCCGCCTACCTGTGCTCTCGCAACACACCTAGATGAGAGGGAAACCTGTCGCCTCAGAGACACTGACTACAGGGTTAAATTACAATAAAATTATAGTTTTAGAATGTTGGATCTGTCTTTAACTTGAATCCTCATCATCCAGTTTCATCTCATGCATCATGAAGGTGTCATCCACATCCTAAGAGATAAACTGTGAATAGAAAATGATCTAACTCTGCAATACAAAGCTATATGCACAAACCTGAAAGGTCAACACAGAGGCAGGTACGTCCCATTATCCAGTCAGACAGAAACAAACGCAGGTTGAAGAAGGAAGATGATTAAAAAGGCCTTTCAGTCTTCATTAAAAAAATCATAAAGAAAGTCTGGGTTGGTCTGTGAGAAAATCTGAATCACATTTACCTTTTCCTCTCTGACCCGACTGCCTCTCTCACACTCTCAGAAGAAACCCTCTTGGAGTCAGGACGTCCGCTACTCTGACGCTCTATTCCCTCAGCCACATCATACACACTCACACACACCACCACTAACACCACTCACACACAGAACCAACAAGCCACTCCCTTGACTTCCCCTCTCTCCCAGCCGGTCTCCAAAGTGATCTGACCCCCACCACACACACACACACTTTTCTCACAGGTTAAAGGGTGCCTGGTTGACACATTACTCTCACACACACACACACACACACACACACACACACACACACACACACAGCACGCACGCACGCACGCCTAACTGCTAATATACTTGAGGCAAGTTGAGATATTTCACTGTAACGGCTCCTCTTGTAAATCATTGAATATGTTGCACTTCTTGATCCTTTTTTCCTACTGGCACTATATACATATAATTAAAGGGTTTTTTTTATATAAGCTTTTACAGTATAAGTTCTCTCGTCTCCCAAAATGAGCCAAAGGAAACTTTTTACTGTACGTCAGCTCTCCTTGCCTGTCATTAAAACATGGCTATTAAATGCAGTCATTAGTTTAAAGGGTGTCGGATGATGGTTTAATTACACCGACATTAAAAGTCTAATTATTTTTCGATTAAATCCCTGTTTAATATTTATAATTGTTCATTTAAAAATACACAATGCTGGCTTTATGCACATGAACTCATTTAAATATAAAATAACAACACAATCTAAGATTTTCCACCTTAAGTTTTTGTCTCTCGAGTCTCTGAACCGGTGTATGTTTCAAGCTGCCGCCGGTGTGCACATATTGCGTGTGAGTTGGGCCGCAGCGGAGGCCTATCTAGGACCTCCATCTGCCACGGCACAATCGCACGCAGCTCAAAGAGATCCGTTGCTGTGATGTGAGGGAAGGAGCCCCACTGCTGCTGCTGCTTCATGTTGTTTTTGGCCACGTCCCTGTTCCAGCTCAGACTATAGGCTGCTGAGGCACAGCTGGTGGGCTGCCTGTCTGTCTGTCCGAACTCAGCCATATTCGTACCTGAAGTATTGTTATTCTGAAGGTTTTATGTGTTTGTCTACCGTTTTAAAGACAGTGGAAAATCTGCGGGAGTGAGGCTGGCCAACAACATCATCTTTGACCCCTACTGATACAAGGGAACAAACCCCCTGTTTGTTCCCTTGTATCATCTCTAAATAGTTCTCATTGCCGATGTTGCAAATGGAGCTGCTGTGATGCAAGAAAAACTAGAGACTCAACCTGAAAATAAAGTATTATCGTATTGCCGTAACCCTTTAAACCGATGCATCAGACTACCCGTGGCCCACAACTCCACTGCCTTACAGCTCTGCTATCTCACAGGAAGTGAGGTAAGAGGGCTTTAGCGTAACAGCATCCTGGGACGTCAGAATACTGTCATTGTGCCCAATCTGCATAGAATACACACACGAACACACACTCAGACAATGGGACGGATACTAACAGCCTTTCATTTCTCCCCTTTACATCACTGTGCCTTCACACGAACCACCAAAACTCTGATAATGCAACCGATTGTGTATTTCCATCCAGGAGTAAATGTGTTCCTCCAGCCCCCATAGCTCAAGAGGCTTAAGTTACAACAACAGTGACCACATATAGTAAGAATGAACTTTGTTGTCCTCCACAGAAATCTCAAACACTGGAGAAAGAGCATTCATTGAAGAACCATGATCAAACACAGCAGATAAGATAACATCGGTCTCCGGGCAGACTCTGTCAAACTGCTAAGCCTCACGTCTTCTCATCATGTTTGCAACAACCTTATAATTCAATCTGTTACGCTGGAAAAGATAAAAGTTTAGCTACACTCTGAAAACACAGTTCATTATCTTCCACTAGATGGCTGAAGAGGGATTCAGAAACACATGGTAAAAAGTGGTTTATCAAATTAAATTAAAAGTCTCTAAGTCCTTTGAATTCTCCCTCAAAACTCTACATTTCAGTAAGCAGCTGTCAGAGTGCTAAAGCCCGTACGGATAGATGTGTGCACAATGACAGTGTCTGGTAGGCTAAGCCGGGTGTTAGGTGAAGGCAGTAAATCGTTTTTGACAGGCTCAAAGTACATTTCATCTTTCTCCTCGAACTTGGCCAAATCTGAATTAGGATGTTAAAAAACAAAAGCACATTCTTTGCTCCGTGGCAGCCGAAGCATGCGTCTGTATGTGTGTCTGTGTGTGTGTGTGAGTTTGTGTATAGCCACATTTATGACAGTGTGTGCCTCAAGTCACAATGCTTGTGGTTGCATTCTTCTTCGTGGCGACACAGAAACCTCAGCGGTCACTGTTGCCATGCAAACAAACTCTTACACCCACAAATTGGTCTTTGGTGGGTTCATTTTTGCAAGTGGAAGCTGACACGAGTGAGTGTGAGACTGAAGACCGTGAGCCCATCACTACTAACGTGACTTTCAGACTATGATAGATTTCATGATAAGGCAGGATCTTTCATTGTTTCTTCTTCTCACACTAATGACTCGGCTGTACTCACCACAGTTCCCATGGTGCTCTGTGGCTCCACACTCTCAGGCTCTTGGCAGCGACCCGGAGCTTTGACCCGCTCTGCAGCCCCTGAAAACACACAAACAGCAGCAGCACAATGACTGACTGAAGTATATTATCCTATGTCAAAACTCTGGTCATTTGCTTGCACTCCCAGACGGGGTTGCTGGCAGATATATAGAGTGTATTTACTACAAATCCTATTAGCGGCAGCCATGAAGTGCATTAGGTTTAGATGGATAAGAAGACTGGATCCTGAAAGCTTGGGAGCTGTACGAAATGGAAGAAAAAATGGATGCCTGTAATGCCTCTGCTACTACAATAATGTAGTGTTTAGTACTTAATTTAATAGGATCAAGGCCCTGTTATCTTAATTAATTCATTAGTTTTTATATTATCATTTATTCATATGTTTAGTTTTTTTCTTACGCTGCCCTTAATTGTTATATAGGGTTTGTTTTTTCCTCCTTTCTCATCCATTTATTACATTTTTATTTATTAGATTTGTTTTGTTTGCTGTATTTTTTGTTTTGATCTTGTCAATATTTCTGTATTGTTTTAGTTTTTTTTACAATGACCTGTATGTGTATGCTGGGATACTAGACACTTTACATTATTGGTGCAGCAGGAGTGTATGACAAGGCAATTTTGTATGTGATGTTCAAATAGAAAAATAAGAGTAAAAAAAACCAAAACCTAGTCTTTCGCTAAATGAGGAGAAGAAAAAACCCAGATGGGACACAGGGGGGAGGTGACACAGAGGGTGAGATTATCTGAGGTGTCCTGACTCGGCCCTATAGGAGGAGGCTGCATCCTTTGTTACGGGGGCCTCACAAACCAGACAGCGCTAAGGAATGACAGGAATCCACTATGTGATCCAGGTAGATCTGCCACAGAAAATATGACGACCACAGACAGCCCGCTTTCTCTCCCACTTGTTTTATGCACCACCAGGGTGTGAAGAAAGTGATTATTATAAAATGAAACTAGCAGTGAAGGAGTTCAGCCTTTTACCTGTAATGTCAGCGCCCTCATCAGGCCATTGGGGGAATTACTTTTAAGTGCATGAATTTAAACTTTTAAAGATTGAAGCAGTGGTGTCCATTTACAATATGATAGTATTTTATCTTGGTTAAAAGTGTCCTAAATAAACCGTTGAATTTAAGACTGATGGAGAATAACCGAAAACACAGCCTAATTATGTCCTCTCATATCCTGGCATACTTTAACTAGATCTTTACAGGACCATCTTTAGACTCAGTGTAATCGTCTGAACTGTCTGAGACAAAAGCGTCAACCTTTAAATGTTTAGCAACAAACACTTCACAAAAAGATGAATCATTGTGTGGTTATTTTTAACAGAGACACTGACACATCTGGCTGGACTCACCTTGCTGCTGGTCATCTCGGATTTGTCGGATGGTTGCTCTGATCAACTTCCTCTCCTCGTACTCGCTGGCGGTACGGAGCTTCGGGCAAAACACACACACATTCAAATTCAACGAGCACAGAACACGCTTGCAGTGTCAACATCTTTTATTGTTTATTGCTGGTTTTTACTCACCATTTTTGTGAGCTCATCAATGTCCTGGATTGATTGTAGTTTTTTTGACAGGACGTTCAAGTTGTCGCTGAAATCAGGTGAGAAGAGAAGACAGAGAGACGTGACCGATCAATAACTTAAGCTCATGGAGCAAGTGACAAACTGGGACATCATAGGATCTCAAAATATCCCAAAACAAATTGTGGCTTTCACTGAGTATCCTGTGGACCCTGTGCATGAGAAAGGCAGCAATTTCAAGATCACACACACACACACACACACACACACACACACACACACACACACACACAAGCGTGGAAAAAGTGATTTGACAGCAATGACCGGTCTCACCCTCCCCTATTGTCCGCCTCATATTCTTCACTTTTATGTTGGTTACTATTAGTCATACGCTCCTCTCATCATCCTCGGTTTCCTCCAGTCGGTACTAAAAAGGATGTGTGGCACAACGGAGAGGAATTTTTCACATTCCACGCCAGAGAGGCACGGGATAACGCAACTTTGAGACGGGTTTGTGTGTGTGCATGTGGTTGAGTGTGTCTTAACACATGCAAGAATGTGGTACAGTAGGTATAGGCTTTCTATAGAAGGCTTTATTATTGTAATTCAAGTCTTCTGGGAGGGAATGGAAATGATTAGGACCGGCCGCTGGTCCTAATAGGAATCAGGGACGGAGACAGCAGCAGGTTGAGTATACTCTTTAAATCCAATAGCATTACTCTACCGTCTAAGCACTACCAGACCTTAATTAGCACCTTTTGAAAGACTTGGTTATTCCTGACCTGTAGAGCTCATCACACACACAGAAAAAACCTTAGAGCATCAAAGGTTAAACTTCCAATACTATTAAATGCAAATGTCCAATATACAGCGTTGGCTAGGGATATGAAAGGTGCTTATTGATTTTTAGAATTAAGGCTATTTTGCATAAAGTGGGCACGGTGATGATTTGCTAAAAAGCTAATGGCATCAAAGTCTCAACCTTCTCAGTAGGGTATTTCCTTTTCAAACATGGCCAATTCAAGCCAGAGCCAATCCGTTGTTGTACGTTTGCCTGAAAAAAGCCAGTATTTATCATCTGAAATGAAATGAATCTCCCCAAAAAGATTTGAATAATTACTTTATCCACTGGTTTTAATTCTAAAGAAAATGTGAACCCAGGAAGCTCACTTGGAGTCCTAATACAGTGGCTAGGGTTTGAATTTGGCTAAATTTTCAAGTAAAAGCAAAACAAATGACTCAAAATGTATTTAATGGGTACCATAGAAAGCATCTATCTGGGATTATAAATTGTTCTCTGATGTGTACATAGAAGGTAAATAACTTTGGTCGATCCAAAAAATGTCCAGATGCGGTTTTACAGACCTATGATTTGGTCCTAGAATGAAACAAGCTGAATTGCCTTATTTGGGGCTCATTTACATAATTATGACGAGCTCTGCTCTGATTGGCTGGTTTTCAAGGAGCGATCCATGGCTGCCTCAGAGCCCACAAAAGTAAGTGAAGTTCGCGAAACTGTGAGAGATGAACCATGGAGGTTATTGGCATCCAATCTTACATGTGTGAGCCTTTATCGAAGGAGGAAACCGATGAATTTGAAGAACAGCCAGTTGGTCGGAGATAGGAGAGCAACGTTACGGAGTGGTTAGTGTTAGCCTTAGTGTTTCCAGCAGCTGGTGTATGCAAATGTTGGGGCTGGACTACCGTGTGTGACGTCACACACAGGGATTGTTGTAATTGTTGTTTTACCGCTGTGATATGCATATTCATGATTTGCACGTGAAAGAGGAAACAATGGTGTTTGAGGTTTACGGTATGTCAGTTCAATGTACCGAACCCTCCTTATTCAACTATGCCAAGGGAAATACAGTTTTCCATTCTATGGCACCTTTAAAAAAAAGAAAATAATGTATAATTGTTCAGTGTCTAAGCCTCTTTAATATACAGACAATCCCAATCAACAGTTCAATCAGTAAGTGTTTCTACAATAACTAGATCCTGTTTATCATGATTCTCATTCAGTTTGCCATTTTGTAAATAGAAAAATCTGGCCAAGGTGTCACTATATCCGAGTTATGATGCTCAGCTGATTGACAGGAGCTGAGAATTGTGTGTAACTGAATGGGGGGGGGGGGGGGTGACCTGTCTCGGACTCAATAAAGACAAATAATTGAGCTCAGAAAACTACTTCAATCCACCTCTCATAAGAGTTAATGTAACATAAGGACACGGACTTAAAAGGGAAAAGTATTTACCGTGAAATGTGCGTTCAAAATGGAAAATGGAAAATGTACTCTGGTTGCACTTTGCTGTCCCATATGATTTCCTGACTTGACTTTTCCAGAGTTTTCCCACTGGAAGTTGAGGAATGCTGCATCTGGGTTCTGTGAGTGTTTTCTCAGCATCCCCAGTTCACCTGGCCCGGTGCAGTTTGTCATTAGGACATGTTTTTGTAAGTGTGTGTGTGTGTGTTTGTGAGTACAGGAGTTGGTGTGTGTGTGTGTGTGGTCTTACCTGTGCTGGTTCTCCTTGTCCTCCTGCTGGATGATTCGTGTTGGTCGGAATCTCTTGCTGGCCAGAGCGGCCTCCATGTCCTCGATCTCCCTCCTCCTTAACTCCCGGATGGCTGAACGGATGTGGCGCCTCTCGTCCAGATCCACGGTTCCATCCAACTGCAACGTAAGGAAGATAAACAAAAGAAAGGCATGAAGAAAAATGCTTTGACGAGTGTGCTCACATACAGGAGCATGTCACACATTTGGCTTGCAAAAGATGAGCCACTCATCCCTCTTGTATTTGCATATACAAGTAAGCCACAGAGGCACGGTCAGGAAACCTGCACACAGTTATATTAGAATCCACTGCGGCAGTAAAGGGTCTCAATGTCTCATTTCTTCTCAGTGTAAGTACAGGGCGGTGAATACACAGAACTGAAGGGCTCAAAAGTCCGAGCTCCAACTTCAGAGTCGCCTTTTTTTTGCCCCCTGTAATTATCATTGTCAAACAAGGACAAAAACGTGTTTGTTTACAAGAAGGGGGCAGACCGAGAGACAACTGCTCGGCAGCTGTGTGTCAGAGCAGCAGAAGGAGCAGTTTGGCTTTACAAAAGGCAATGCTGGTCTGTCGACTTTATGAAACTATTGGATGGTTGCAATAACATTTCGTACAGACATTCATGCTCCCCAGAGGAATATACGCAACGACTTTGGTGATCCTATTGACACTCAAAGCGTCTGTGCCTAGGTTAACACTAGCATGGCTGAAGTCTTTTGTTAATGATGGCTGCCTGACCAAAGCTGAGAGATAATAAAGTTTATGAAACGGCTGAGTTCAACACTCTGACTGATCAATTTTGACATTTAGCGGTCTCTATAGCACACTGCAGCTGAGATTGTTCTGATCATGTCAGACAGATGTTGTCTGAAAACACATTTGTTTTATGAAGAAAACACCATGTAATGTTTTTTTTTATACACACGTGTAGAGCACAACACTTTGGATTCTTCAGTACAGAAAAGAGGCTAATCTGCAATAATGACCGGCTCACTTTACATTATCTCTTACTCAGCATCCTCAGGTGTAGGACGCCAGACAGAATCAGATTAAATGTCCCTGGCTTGAGCTGAAGAAGGGCTTATTGATCGGTGATGACAAGTGAACCGACTGCACTGATGTGCAAAGACAGAACAACACTAGGGAAACAGGCACAGCAACAGTTAGTGCTCAGCAAGAAGTGCCATAGGTGTGATCTGCTCTCGGGGCCGACCTACCGCCCAGGTTTTTCTTCTCTGGCTGTAATTCCTCGGGGTTGAACAGTAGCCAGGCTGCAGGAGGCCCCAGATATTGACACTTAGAAACACTCAGAGTCATGTCATCACTCTGAGTGGCTATTACTTAAGGGGGTTTATTTTTTCAAGCAAAAGAGGAGTAATGAAGGTGTGTGAGTGTGTGTATAGAAGCATGCCTGCAGACAGACACAGCAGTCAGCTGGCTCGATGCTTTCATGTGAGCGACACCCGCTAGCATGGGAGGGTAGAGGGAGCCCTCTCTTGTCAGACGAGAGACGGATCTCTCGTTTGGTCGACAACGGGAGCCTGTCAACACATGCAGAGATGAGCGGCTCCTGCTTCTCTGGCAGGATTTTCTGATGCTCTCACACACATTGAAGGCTTCACCAGTTAAAACCTGCAGAGTGGAGACACAAACCCTTGTATGCCAACTGGTGTTTCACTGCAGGGAGCTGGATGTGGTTGTTAAGCTGAGCCTTGCACCCTGGTGGGTTTGAAAAGGGGGTTGATGTGCCCCCTTTCCCTGCAGGGATATGAAGTGTGTGTGTGTGTGTGTGTGTGTGGGGGGGTCTAACAAGAGATGAAGAGAGGGCCCTTGGCTTTGAGGTCTCGCTGCGGTTTGACAAAATATGCAGCCGAAATGCACTAGCTCAGAGGGGCTCGCCTATATGCTATAATTTGTGGAAATCCAAACTGCTGATCTGGCTGAACATAACGGGTAAGAGGAGAAATTGCACAGAAAGGGCAGGAAGAAAGAATAGGAGGAAGGAAGAGAACAGGAGAGAGGGGAAATTAAAGCCAAGAGGGAGAAAGGATGACAAAGAGAGAAGAATGAAAGAAGCTGGACTCGAGCATGCCTAAAAATGGGCAGATGAGAGCTGGGTGGGAAATGGCCTCGAATGGGTCATTCCTCACATTCCTGCTGACTCACACGGAAAGAGATGTGAGTGAAATCTGACGAGCAGGAACTGCACAGCAGTGTGAGAGTACAACCTGCAGGAGCATCAGAATTGGTGGAAATCCAAACACACTAGCTCATTTTCTACCATTGTTCAGTGTCTCTCTGCCTTCCCACACGCGCAAACGTACTCAAGGGAGCAGTCTGTTACCACACTGTCAAGCTCACTGCTGAATGATTGTCATGATGTGATTATACAGCCAGCACACTGCCAAGTTTTAAGGCTGAGGGATTTATTTATTCATCTTTGAGATACAGAAAAGCCTCAGGCTCAGGCCTCTAATACAAAGTAAATAACTTCTGCTTTGAAGTTAGCAAAACGGGCTGTAATTTTGGCCTTTTTGGTGTATTTCAGTTAAAACATGGAAGCAAAATCCTATAAAAAATGTTCAACAGACGAGGACGAAATAAAAATATGATGAAATTCAACCACACAGGCCCCGGCCGTGGCGCAACTGGCTGGGGCACCTGCACCGTATGCCGGCGACCCGGGTTCGATTCCCGACCCGTGGTCCTTTCCGGATCTCACCCCGACTCTCTCTCCCACTTTCCTGTCACTCTCCTATCCGATTAAAGGCAAAAGGCCCCAAAAAATAACTTAAAAAAAAGAAAAGAAATTCAACCACACATGCGTGGGTCAGCACTTTGACCTCCTCTAAAACCTGACATTTCAAACGGACCAATGAGTGCGCAGACAGCTGCACGTGCAGTCTGTGTGGATTGGTTGAAACTGGCACAAATCCAGCAGCTGTAACAGACTTTTCCTTTACGTATTGTAAAAGAGGAAAATAGAAGGAAAAAAAAGTTGGCCGATAACTTCCCTGCACAGGAGGGCAACGAGTGGGCGTTTCTCGAGCAAATAAAACGCACCTTAAACTTGAGTGCCTGCCAAAGAAAACATAGTGACCGTTAAAGAACCAGACACAGAAACACACACTTGTGTAAAAACAGAGTCCGTTTGACAAAACCTGCACATGAGAGTCAACTGTGTCAGTGGGAGTGGAGAGGGGAGGGAAAATCCCAGTGACAGCACCTTACACCATTGACGTCCCCAAAGGCATTTTTCAAACCAGACCACAGACCAACTGTCACTGTGGCTCAAAACAACCACCGCACTGTGACCCAGAGGAGAGCAGCCGTTAGAGTCGGACGGGAAGCTTTCCATGTTCCTCCTGCTAACGTAGGAGTCAGGAATAACACATTTCAAATAGGTCACACACAAATATACGTTCAAGTTAAATCAATGCCGTCATTAAGGTGTCAGCGAGCTATCAGCACCTTTTACAACCTGTCTGCTCTACCAACTCATCATCGGCTGTCAGCAAGCTGCTGCCACACCTGTCTGCCTCAAACTGAGTAAGGAACAGGATGGAGGTGGCTTAAAAGAAAGAGAGAAAAGAAAAACGTGTAGAAACTTCTACAAGGCCATTCTTACGAAAGAGTCTTCCCAAATCCTTTTACTCATTGGCAATTATTGCGTTATTCAGCAGGAATTGTGCAGTGGTGAGGAGCACGACACCAAGAAATGTTTAATGTTTCATACGTGGGCCTGATAAAGCTTGTACTGCACTGCTGGTCGCCTTGAGTCACTTCCTGCCGAGCAGCAGCTCTCTACGGAGTCAAAACCTCAAGCCTATATCCAAAGACTTTCGACAGAAGCAGCTCAATCCATCACAGACAATTAGAGAGTTCCTGGTTTAGCAGTAATCCCGACCAGCTGGCGATGCACTCCTCAGGACAGCAACACCCTCTGAACTCATCTGCTACACACGAGGCGGATTGAAATATTATTATTTAAGTTTAAGTTATTGGGAAACGGAGAGAGAAGTGGTCAAATAGGGCAAAAAGTCAAGGTTCTTCTGGTAGTTTGAATTTACTAAACTACTATTTAGTGAGTCTGCCATCTATAGCCGAGCTAAACACACATGCTGTAACAACTACCTGTGGGTGCAGCCCTGAGGATTATGATAAACCTGTGGACGTGAAGAGAGGCAGACCACTCGGCTAAATTACTGTGCAAATAAAAAGAAAAATGAAGTACAAGTTCAGATTTGTCTTAATTACACACCCCTCTCTTTTACTTGGAATGTTTATCCTTGCAAACAAAACATCTGTTAATACATCACTTATGATACCCCAGCTCTGTTTCAGATTAGACACGTCTCTGTAGCACATTCTCATTAGGCTGTTTACTGTAAAACATGGTTTTTGGTACCACAAAACGTGTCTGTAGTGCTTTCAAATACTGAAAGCCTGCTCAGATCCGCGGTCATGTTACCGACTGAAGATATTTTTGGATTTGAACACAATTATTTGAAAAAGGCTTTGGATTTCGTAGAAAGAAAGGCACAATTTTCCAACACCCAGCCCAACATACTGAGTGTGTTTCTCCAGTTGTGTTGTTTGCTATGGTTTACAAATATCAGGTCAAACATCACAGTGTGTGGACAACTTCTACCTCCACACACTCACACACACAGTCCTGTCAGGGTGCACAATGCCCCCTGAGGTCGAGCCCTGACCTTTTGACTATTGATGGTTGTTCCTGCGCCTCATGCCGTTTCTCTGCTTACCACATTCTACTTGGTGAACTATGACGTGCAAAGCTAATTTCCTGACACAAACAAAGCAGTATGTATTCTTTTTGCACAAGCGAGTCCACGTAAACAAGTGTAAGTGAGAGGTCGGAGCGTCACTGTGTTTGTGCATGAAATGAGGGCTACAGTCATAATTTCCAGAGCAGGCTGCAGGTTAGTGTGCAGCCAGGCAGCAGATCGGATCAGCGCCTTAAACTCACTTGTGTCAAGCACACAAGTGAGTTTGCCCTTATATGGGCACATGGGACACTCCTCATAGCGGAGCTGAAGTGGATTACCAGCTGCTACTGAGAATGCCAGACTCGCACAGAAATTGAAATGGACACAAATACAAACAAGTGAGCAAGACTGGAAGGGTGAGAAAGTTCAAAAGTATTTTTATCAGCTTTACTGGCTTTGCTTTTTGGGCGAATATCCAATAGGAAGCAGGTTTAAGCCTATAAATAATTTCTCATTGCCTCAAGAAACAAAGCATGCGTACAGCAGGCCGGCTCCCCCCACACCCACACATAAATGGGAATATAATCACGATGCATACGAACCCTGCAAGGCATGGGACTCCTGGTTTCTCAGAAGAGGGAGTTTCAGTCACCTATCGACCTAAACATTAACAAACCAGATCCAAGGTTAAAACTCACAGCGCTACGGAGCAGATTGAGCCTTCATTGTGCCACGAAAAGAGGGAGTAGCTGTTCAAATATGCCAGCCAGGACGAAAGAAGGACTTCTGCACATAAGGTCTTTGTGACTTTGGCTACACGTGTGGGAATAACCTTTATTAAAAACTGGACGCTAGGACAGAGGTCTGGAGCAGACCTTGGAAAACACTGTCCCCTTTACACTTGAGGAAGCAAGCATAAAGAACAGCAGCATGGAGGAATGCACCTCCATCAGAGGGGGGTAACAGGCATCGGCTATGTTCAGTAAGGCAGTAATGATGCCCTGAAGACAGATCTGACCTCACATGTTGCTGTGCATGTTACTGACTCATGCCCATAGTAGAGTCCTACATTAGTGCTGTGACAACACACACACACACACACACACTGGTGGATTAATAAGTACACACAGGGTCGATGCTTTGATGGAAAATGCAATTCAACATCTGTGAACTTCAAAAAGATGTGTGCATTCACATGATCCTGTGATGGAGCTCGTTCTTTCAACTATGGTGGAGCTTTAAGTGGAAACAACATGGACGCTACAAAGAAAATGTGCCGTCTTACGGATCAGAGCGTTTATGCAACATGTTGATAGCAGTTTTAAAGACGTTGTTCCGATTTGAGAGGGCATTCGCATGAATTTCCCCACCTTTCTGCTTCTGTATTGCCTACATAATGTATTGTGTAATTGGCCCATGCTACACCCTTTCACAAAGCGGCAGTAGTTTTTCCTTAATCCTGCTGAAAAACAGACGAGCGTTAAACCCCGCCGCCAACACAAACAGTTAACTACTCTTATCTTTTAATGGTCCACAGTAGAACACATTTCTCCTGGGCTTGATAAGACCCCATCTGAGAGAAGTTTTGGCCCATTCTAGCTGTCTGGCTCCACACACACTTGGTCCTCTATGAGTGTGTCTCACTACTGAGTTGCAAGTCGGGTCACAGAATGGGATCCGGGTCGGAACAACTGTGGCAGACATTTGGGAGCCTCATCAAAACGGTTTAATGGGAAAAAATCTCATTATTCTGCTAGAAAGTGCAAGAGAGTTAGAGCATCCATTCACTTTGACAACAGTGTTTATTTCTTTGTGATCTCAAATGTTCTGTTTGTTTGACAATGCAATGTATTTTTTGCAATCGGTGCACAAGGTTTCCTCAGAATTGAGCTTGTTCCATAAACCCCATGAAAGCTAGGGTTTCCCCCAAACACGATTTATTCTTTTTACTGCTTCTTTGTTTACCGTTGTTTCTCATCTTACTAAATCATAGGAAGCCCACAGAGGAAGGGAGCTGTCCACAGTTTGTTAGTACCTCGGTGGTCACAAGCAGATGATGCAATACAGAACGACATATTTCAGCAAGAAGCAGGCTTCATAAATAAAGATAAGTCTACATGGGATCATGCACTTTCAGCTGAACCGGTCCTGTGAGCAGATCGGGTCACGGCAGAATATCGAGCGCGATGAATCTTATCCAAATATGGGACATCACCGGTCAAAGCCCTTTGTGCCCTTCTCTTGAGATTTAATGATGGAAGAGCCAGGAGGTTGAAGGGATTTCCCACAAGAGGAAACAGAGAAGCAATTTAGGAGGCTGTAGAGCACAAACAGTTTGTTCTGACAGATCGAGTCAAGCTGACCGTCTGCAGAACCTTTAACAATGGGACTGAGAGTCGCCACCAGCAGACAAAACCAAACAACGTTTAACAGATCAGCTGTTATTATCTCAAGAATGCCACAGCATTAACAACAGAGGGCTGGAAAGCAAAACATCAACATCCGCTGGATGGTTCCTCGTAGATCTCAGGAAATGGCTCTTTCCAGGGGGGGGGGGGTCAATAAAGAAAAAGACCAAAACCACAATGTTTCTACAGTTCCCCCCGTCTGTCTCTTGATCCCTCTCCCTTTTATCTGTTTTATTTTCCATGTAAAAGTACTATCCTTTCTTAGACCTGTAAACTGTATCTTTGTTTCTATTGGTTTAATCCAGTATGTGACTTACTGATCCTGCAGAGGGCCGTTTCCTGTATGTATAAAAACAGAGCCACACCTTTGTTCTAATGTAAGCCAAAGACCGCCTGACCTCTACTCAAGCTGTGCTTTGACACCTTTAGAGTTTTGGGCAAAGCAAATAAGGTCTGTAAATCAAAAAGGCATTTTAAAAGCATCTCTGTAATTAAATGAGTCACAAAGTGCTGTTGCCCTCAAAGAACCAGCCTCCTCATTTCATCTAAAGTGGACATTGTCCAAGTTTACAGTTAAAATATGACAGATTTGCACAAATTAATCACATAAAAACTTTAAATTTGATCCTGAATTGTTTACTTTACAGTTTCTTCTGAGTCTAAACCACCTGGAAAACAGTTGAAACAGCAGCTTGGAGAGTTGAGCACTAAAATATAACCTCTGAGCGCCTAAAGCACTTAAAGTCTAGCCGGGATTTCAATAGCCAGAGACGCCTGGTGGCTGTAAAGGAGACCACCTCCAATCCCTTATCCAGACCTTTTCCATTTGGCCTAATGATGATCCAGACAGATGGAGCTCAGTGATAGAAACCGTCTCTGTTGGATCACTTAACACAGACATAAATACCAGAGCCGCAGTGTCTCCTTTCTGTTGATTACAAATGCTGGATCATCCCTCTGTTGACACCCCCAAAACATACCGTGTTCTTTTATTTATTTTATATGATATGATATGATTGAAGTGACTTTTCCACAGCTGTAGCGCCTGGTGTCGCCTCCATCTGTCCACCTTTGGGGGCAACGGACAATATTTAGGGGATTCTGGTGTAGCCAGACTTTCCATGTTCCAGACATTGTTTAAAGTCAGCAACTTGAGAGGCAAGAATGTAATTGCAGTCGAGTGACAACGTTTACGAGCGGATTGTTTCACAAGTAGCTGGTTTACAAGCTAATTTTAAGTTTATAAAAAGCTGAATCATCGTCAGATTGCATTTCGGTCAACGGGTTCTGCCTCTCTTGCTTTTCCACACCGACTGTTTACCCGCTTCAACCGAAGCACGCTCTTACGTGATCAGACAATACCTGGATTACAAACAGAAACAGAAATGCTTTCACCACAAATCTTGTCCTGTTGATAGATTCTGCCTTCATATGCAAGGTATCCGTTTATAGAGATTACCAAGTGTCTAAATATTTACCTCCCTCACTTCCTGACCACAGGATGCTTCTGATGTTTCTTCCCTAAATAATGCTTGATTGTCTTTATTATAAAAAAGTTTTACACTTAAACAACCAAGCATATAATCACAATCCCACGCTGAAACAGAACCTGTGTGAGGTGTGTTTGTTATACTGATTGTTAAACTGCCACATCATTTTTTCATGACTTTAAAATGACAAAGCAGCTCCTTGTATTCCAATACCAGCTTGTACTTCTCAAGTTTCATTCTTTTCTAAATGACAAAACAATAGGTAAAAGTATCCCCTTTTATAAGAACCTATAAAACACCATCTGTACGACTTACTCATCGTTTATTCAAATTACTTTAAAGGCCACTCACCAGAAATAGACTTTTATATTCACATCATCACAAAGTCCACTGCTTTTCTCACCCGTTTAGAGCCAAAAAATAGCTGGCTATTTATAGCACTATCGAGTAATAAAAGTTTCCCGTTTGAAAAAAAAACAAACAAGCGACTTCTTATCTCTGTGCTGCCTGGCCCCGGTTCTGAATATTCGCTGTCAGAGGCTGAAGTCTGCAGGCTGGAAGCAAAGTGCTCATTTTCATGCGAAAAACTCATTTCTGTCAACAGGGTAGATAACAGATTCAAGGGGGGGGGGGGGACGTGTTAACAGCCCATTTCTTCTTCCCTGTCACCTTTGAAACTTGATCATACGGAAACGCTTTGTGGAAAGGCGTTTACTACCTGTGAGAATGATGACAGGCTCAGCAGAAATACATCAGGTGTGCACCGTGAATGCTGTGCTTGTAGTTAAAAGCCTGAGTGACTTTTTTAGGGGAGAGAAACACTTTTGAAAAACACCCTTACAACATCCTCTGAGGTCAAAGGCAGTCTGGTTGAGCACAAAGGCAGCAGCAGCAGCAGCAGGTGTTGTCAGAGTTCAGGAGCATAAAACTCTTCAGACTCTTTTCTGTCTGTGAGTGTGAGAATAAAGAGTGGGGAGCTGCATTCAAAGGAGGATCTGATGCATGCAACAGCTTGTATCCGATACACTGCAGCCACTTTGAAGACAGAAAAATGATTTCATGATTGTTGACTCAAGTCTTGCAGTATCATGCAGTATCCAGCTCAAAATCATATATAAATATCCTGTTGTGTTCGACAAACTGTCCAAAAGCCAAACATATTAAAGTTAACTATCACTTGTGACAAAGTGAAGCTTCACATGTATCTAAAACAAAATGTCCCAGACGACAGGCGGCACAATTTGTCCGATTTATGTGATCCTGATGATGTGTCTGACATTTTGGACCGTGTCTCCAGGGGGTGAGGGGGACCTGGGACTTCACCGAGACCCCACAAAACAAACCCATTCTTCCTGTGCGAATGTAACCGTTGAGCCCCTGTCAACACACAAAGGGTCCAGAGAGCCATAAAAAGGAGGCCCAGGGGTCCAATATATCAACGCGACCGGACCACAGAGTGAAATTGCCTCTTTTTTTTTTTTAAACATGCGTGAATGCTTCTTGCTCACCAGGGAGAAAGGACAGTCACATGGCTGGCAGGACGAGTTACAAATCATTAAGCGAGACATCCAGCAAGTGAAATCAGCCCGGCAGGCGCCACTGACAGAAATGTCTCCAGGCAGGCATGTCATTTTAAAACATTAGAAGGCAGACATGTGTGTTAGCAAACCACAACGATCCATCGTGCAGATATTGGTGAACTGGTACACAGATTAGGGAGACTTTGTGAAGCATATCTGGAGACAGAATCCACAGGGTAGCCCTACTTTAATGTTTAATTTTGGATTCATAACAACTTTTATACAAGAGTCTGATATGTTTTATGTCTTATAATCATGGTTTTTGTTCAGGGTGATTTATATGTTCCTTTTTATCCAACTTCCAACTATAAGGACACATATGGGGTGGTCATCTGTTCCCTTCCTGATAATTCATTGTTTCCTTTATTTGTCTTTTGGTTTTGTTTAATTTCCACCATCCTGTCCCTTTTTTGTCGTATTTTTGTTTTTTACAACTTATTTTTCTTGGTATAGGTACCCATTTGTGTGTTATAGGGTGTAATGGGTGGCTGGAGTGAGGGGTGGGCTGATCGGGCATCATTTAGATTACCTTTGTGTATATTGTCTACATCACTAAAAGTCACTAAAGTCAATGTTTAAAAAGGATTGGATTGAGGGGTTTCGGAGATAATTAGAAGTGGGATCACGGTGTCGCTGATAGACGCCTCACCTTATTGTTAGTAAAAGGTGTCACAACAACACACACACCTGTAGACACAGCTCGTCCTGCAGGTTTGTCAGAAGCACACAGGAAACAAAAGCAACAGATAATTATCTCTCTGCCAGGGTGGCAATCAGCTGATCGAATCTTAAGTGACAGTGGACGGAGCGGTTTGGTTGGTAAGAGCTTTTTCTTTTTTTCCCCCCTTGGCTTCAGCAGCCTTTGTGTTTTTTAAGCACCATTCAGACAGATGACCCTGCAGCAAACATCCTTTCCCCAAGAAACTGGGACACCAACTGATTCGTGGACATTTGAATAATTGTGGTGGCCGAGAGAAAAAGGGAAAATGCTTTTGCTGGTTGCCATGGAGGGGGATTAAGTGAGCAATATAAAAAAAGGCACCCAGGGCTTTGAATAGAAGTGTAGGAAGGGATTAGTGGCGTTAGAGAGGCCGCCATATGACCTTCTGACTGTTTAGTTCATTAACTGCCACACAGGGCTGGAGTTTGTGTTCGTTATCCAACTGTTGTTTCACAGAAGGTCCTCCAGCCGGCTTTACTGCCAGTTTAATTAAGCCCTGTCCATCATCTTTAACTACAGTCCTGGAAAACGAGTCTTAATTTACAAACTCCCCAACAATTACTGAATATAAAAACACCACAGAATTGGGTGTTGGATTGGACAAACACAAAAGGCTCCATTCATGTCCCTGGGGAGCTGAAATTAGGGTTCATCACATCCCCATATGAACTTCTCATCTGAGTTTAATCAAAGTTTGTTTCCATCGAGTTCACTGTGGAAAACCCTGACACTCAAGTCCCTGCAAACATCATCAAATGTGGGATCGCTGTGACCTTATAGCTGGTGGTCCCATGTGAGAGAGGGAAGACTCTCAGCTCCATGAATCCAGAGATGTAGCTTAGTGAGGAGTCACATTTAGATGAATCTTGTGAATTCCTCCGTCTGCGAGATAATCGTTTATGCTCAGACAATGCTGGTATTTCCCAGCAAGCTGTCGCAGGACACAGGGGACAAGGGAAGATGTGGACAATATGGGAATTGGGATAAAAAGCCAGCAGAAGGGACTAGCATTATACATTCAAAGCTCTACCAAAATAGTCTTATTAAAGGTTTGCTTTCTTCCTTCTTCTCCTGAACCATAACTACAGTTTTTGTATCCTATTGTATGTATTTTCTATCTTCATTATGGGATAAATAACCTTTCCTTAATCAAATTACATCAAACACAGTATGAGAAAAACTTTTGAAATGTCCTAATTTCTTCCAATATGAATAGTTGTTTCTTCTTTGTATTTATTTCAGCTCCTTCTTTCCTCCTCTATACACAAACTCATAAACGCAGTGATCAAAGTGAAGTAAATACTTGTAAATCATTACAGTGCGATAAAATATTACTACCTCAATATACTCCTCAGCTCCCGATATTACTATAATAACACTTGTGATAAAAGTTCCACATTCAAGTGATTTATGAGAGGAAAAGGTCTTGGCCAGACAAAAACAGATTTTGGGGGAATAATGGAGTTGCATAAAAGTCAAGAAAACATTACATTTAATACCCTGCCTTGTTCCAAAGTTAACAGCTTCTCCTTGTCTGGTTTACTGATCTCTGAGAACAGGAGATGTAAATGTTTTGTTAGAGATGACCTCTTCTTAAAGGGCACAGTTTTGGGAAAGCAACTGATGAGGATATGAAGTTTAAATCAGATAGAGTAATTTAGTCTAAAAGGTTAACAACACCACTTTTTAAATGACACGGACTTCTACGTCATTGCATATTTGCAGTAGTCCTTACTCCCGAATGGAAAACCATAAGAAAGTATGGTTTTGCACAGGTGTTTTATGTACCAGCTGTGTTTCTGTGACTCAGACAAACCTAGTGTGACTGTGTCCAAGCAATGACATGCTGACTCATGCATCCTTGTAAATGTGTGTGTTAGAGGTGTCATGATATACGACGTACAGACAGACAGACAGACAGAGAGACAGAGAGACAGCGAGACAGCAGACAGACAGACGTCTCACCTTCCTGAAGAAATTATCGGGCATGACTAACACGAAACAGGAAGTCCTTTTTTTTGTAACCTTAAAAGCACTTTGCTGCTCTCACCTGTGACATAATGTCTACCTCACTAATAGGCTAGACTTAATAGATCAGTGTGAATCCTCTAAAAGTGAAATCAACTTTCTTTTTACGCAGTTTTCTTAATATGTCTGATAACGTGTGTCATCATACATAAACACTTACATTAATCTGTTCTCACTATGATATACTTCTATTGTATTATGGATCAGTCATTTATCTGAGTCAGTGACTCATTGATAGGTGCATGAAGTGTCTGAATTCCTTCTTCATTCTTCAAGTGCTTGTTTTTTCCCAAGTCTCAGAACATCTCAAGTCCAGAACATAGAGATTTCAAGTTCAAGTTATAATAAATGGAGGAAAACAACAAATCTTCACATTTCTGCTTGATAAATGACCAAAAAAGTTCCTAGTTGTTGGTGATTAGACTGATTTATTTATCATAATTATTTATTATAACTGCAATAATAACAACCTCACTTTTTACAGTGACAGAACAGCAAACAGTATATTGTCATCATCGTTGAACTTGCCTATAAGTTCCACATTTTGTGATTGTTTATTCTATGTGAAGTCAAAATAATGGTGAGAAAAATACCTATTTAAATTCCTCAAACCCAAGTTGACCTCTTGTCTGACAAGCAGCAATCAAACATTATATAAAAGTGACAGTCAGGATTACCATAAACTATACTGTATATTTGTAAACCATATAAAAAGGCAGGGACCAAAAGCTTTGTTAGGGTAGGACAATAGTTAAACATGTTGGCTTCTGTTGAATGAATCTGTTCTGTTGCACTACAGAATGTAACAGTAACAGATACCAGCATGATTAGAAACACATTTACATTATAAGATCCATGGCTGATGAATGCTGTATTAATGTAAAGTGTTTCCCCAGGCAGGTAGCAGCCTTCATGAGCAGCATGTGACCGTAGGTAAACTCACCAATGCTCGGAGAGAGGACTCATCCAGCGCAGCGTAACTATCCACGGACATGTTGATCTGTGTGGTCGGGCTCAGGTGAGAGAAGGTCTGGATGATAAGACTGGTTTCGCCGTTCAGCGTGTGCTTCTCCACCTGCACGGCTTGTTGCTTTTTTTCTGTCTTTTTTTTTTTAACCTAAAACTTCACCGCAGATACACTCAGGCACTTCCCTCAGCGAATATAACCATGTGTCCCGCCTATTGAGAGCATATTCCGGTCCTCTTTAGTCGTCTCTTGGGTCGTAGTGAAAGCAGCTCTCAACACTCTCGCACAAGGGTACGTTGGCAGCTTTTTGAACTGAGGATTCCCACACTGAAAGGTGTAACCCCGCCCCTCTCAAACCCCGCCTTTCTCTGCCGCCGGGCCGGCTTCTCCCGGCGAGCATTCAAAGCGCGCCGCTCCGTGGGAGGACGTAAAGCAGCGTCCTGTATGAGAGGTGATGAGTTTACATAACACAGGAACTACTACTAGATTCCCCAGCCTTATAACATACTTCATGTGTTGCTCATATTTACTCATTGTAACAGTTGCTCATTGTGACAAATCTTGAGACTTTTTTCTTCCCATAATCTCTTTAATGCTCAACGATTGTATATGCCTTTATCGTAGACTGTTTTTTTAAAGTAAACTAAACACTGTCTAGACTCAAGTTTACTCCCCTTATTATGCAAACTCATGACTCATTCCCTCGTTATATTGCATCAGTAGCAACAGAAAATCAATTCTGCCATTCGAAATATTCAATGGAGCTTTTTCTGTATAACTAGTTCATTAAGATTCAGATTTTTAAAACTTCCCTCCTACATGTGATCCTAGTGTATGTGGAAAAAGTGTCCACTGGAAATAGCAACATTTTTGGCACCAGATATGATGGAAATTGTTTCTAAAAACTCTATTTCAGCCTCAATTCTATGCAGTTTTGGTTACCTGAAGTGATCTTGACGTATGAAAAGGTGAAAAACAGAATACAAACAGGAGGCATGAACGTCCTCATTAAACATTTAATAGCCTCACAAGACAAAGAGCATGAAGACAGTTGTTCTTAAACAGGATAGTCAGCCGTGTGCCGTGAGTGCCTTCAGTCCAAACAAACACGACGAGGAGAGTTCAATGACTACTTTCTCCTCACTATCTGGGGTTGATGATTAGATGTTAATCAGGAAAACGCTCTGCTATGTCTTTAGATATGATGGCTCAACCGTGTGAGGGACACGGTCGCCTATCTTGTATATATATATATATTGCTAAAGTGGAACCTATGTTACACACAAAGTACATCTCATCAATCTTAAATCCTATTTGGAGGAGCAGCACACAACATTTTTCATACTACTTAAAAAGAGGATTGGACAGGAGACACTGCTTCAGAAGCCATCTCGTCATAACAACACGTATATAGTACTATAGGTATGATTAAAAAAAAATCTAAATATTAATGAAGAGTATTAAAGACACATGTTTAACAGTATAAAAAGACATATGTTACACAGTTGTTGTTTTGTATGGTCAAAGATGCATCAAATCTATTCCTCAAGCCCTTTTTTTTAAACAAAGTAATCTATCAAAGTGCTTCAGGTTACATAAAAGGTACAGAAACCAACAGGAACACTGTGAAGGAGCCTAAAAAGAACTGGCAACCCTGGAGGAAAACTAAAAGTCCTTGTCTGAACTAACAAGCTATTATTAAGTTAGACAAATGCACAGCGACAAAGTCATGTGATCTTCTCAATGTTTCTAACGAGACATGACACGACTTTGCGCGGTAAATCAAAATCAGCACAAATAAAACTGTTTTCATAATTTATATTTTAAGGCTAAAACGTTAGACATACAAACAATTGAGACAAATCTTGAAAAAAAAACATTAATTAACCAAATTAATTACTGAGGCTTTTATAGTAAAACTCATCAAAATATAAACTGCTAGATTGCTCGCACAGGCACTTATCAGATTGGTATATCATTTGTTTTCAGAAGTGTGCAGGAAGATATATGGAAAGCACAGAAGGAGATTTGGTTTTTGGATTTTCTCCACATGTTGCCGCTCTCACTCCTCCTGCTGCTCTTCATTTTGCTTCTTGGGTAGCTGCAAATGGAAAAGAATGGAGGAGACAAACATGTGTTGAGTGGCATGAAAGGGAACATCCACCTTAAGGTAGAGTTTACACTGAGGTGCTTCAATTATTCTTTAAAGCAATCATTTACAACGTTACAAAAAGCTTATTCAAGGAGGATTTTACATATGTTGACTTAAACATTATCATGACAATAAGAGAGATATATTTCTCATATTTTGAAATCACAATAGATCGTTTCTTGATAAATAAGAATGTGTGAAAACATACACTTCTTTACTATATTATACACATTTATGATTGTGAATCAGTACAGGCTGTATACACAGTAATTAACTAGTGTTACAAAAGACAACACAAGTACAAACAAAGCATTATCATCAACCATTTTTAAAGAAATTGGGTTTACCTTGGTCAAGGAATTCCCTCTGTTCCCTCTGCCTTCTTTATTTTCTGGTAGATGAACTCTGGTGGACAAACACATTCAAATCAGAATAACATTCTCTAACGCTATTTGATTGAGAATATCTAACTTGATGAAGTACGACTAAACTTCTTTTTACCCCTTCAGAGATGCAGCAGCAGACCTCTCAGGGTCACTGAAAGAGGACTGAGCTCCTTCTGCTTCCCGGCCTGCCTGAGCTCGGTTTTTCACAGAGGCATCACAGTTGGATGTCTTCCTTTGACTGGGGAGTCCAATGTAGCCTCTTGGCCATTCTCTCTCTGTGGGGCGTCTCTGTCGAATCCAAAGTGGTCTTGCGAGAAGTCAGCTATTTGAGGAACAGGACACAAAATGTGTGTCAATACAATGGTATGACTTGCTTGAAGTGAATATATGTGCACTTTTCTTTTTGTTCAGAGTTTGATTCTCTATGTTTTTTGCACTTATTGAAAGTCGCTTTGGATAAAAGCAACAGCCAAATGAAATGTCATGTAGATAAAAAGAGGAAAAACCTGCAAACACTGATCAATCACTCGACAGAAAACAGCTTAGTAGGTGGTGAGTAGTACATGTTTGTTCACACTATCAGAGAGACAATAGCCTTTATATCATAGTTTGAATGCTTTTAATTAAATGCTTGATTTCGTATCTCTAATCATTCTTTTCTTATTATGACCAATACATAGTATACATTACTTTGGGGATTCATTCTCATTTGAAAATCTGTAGACATCTGGCTAAAGGCGTCATTAGTAGGGTTCTGTGTTTTCTTGGCAGACGCTTTAGTCAGATTGTTCAGCGGATGGGCATTCTGAGGACGCATGTCACATTTGTCCTGGGTACAAAAACACACATTAAAATGGTCATTAGCAATTTCAACATCCATGAACACATATTCAGAAATGATCTTTAAAGTCTGGGTTTTGACTTTGACATGTGTGCATTAAATACAGCAACAACAGGTCAAAACTATTTAGAATATGAGACTGTCTAAATGGATTTCTGACATACCTGATGGTGAAAGACGACCGCCTCCTCCAGAGCGATGCCACAGAACTCACAGGGAATGACCACGTCGCCCTCTAGTGGACTGGCTGGAGGACTGTTGGAGGCGGGGGAGACAGAGCGAGGGAAGGTGGGGATATTTGAAGCCAGGGTGTCGGGGATGTCGTGCATCAGCCCTGAAGCATTCCTGCCCATCCTGTCCTCCGTAGGGGGAGACAGGGGCTGCTTGCTGTAGGACGCAAAGGCGGAGGCGGGGCTGCATCCGGTCTGAAACATGGAGAAGAAAGGTATATCAGAATCAGAATTCCTTTATTAGTCCCGCAGTACAATTGCAAAAATAAATAATTTAGATCTCTATGAAACCTTCATCATGTCCCTAACTAGAACGAGAAGACAGTGGCTTGTTAAAACAGGTAAAGGCTGTAACTGGACTGTGAACATTCTGGAACAACAGATAATAAAAGTCTGCATGTCATGTGATATTCAACTGGATTTGAGCATTTTTCACTGATTAGATTAATGCATACACAGATGTATTCCTCTACTGTTTGACAAAGCAGTAAGATCAAATGAAACTGTAAGTGGTGCAGGTTAAAACATTCAAAAACATACTCAGAGTTCAGTATGCAGAGTGAACGAGTCTGTTAGTCTGGTTATATCTGTGAGTCGGGTTCTGAGTTTGTTCTGGTTTTTGATCCTTTTTGCACATATGATGCACTGGAATTACAAACTTCTTCCCCAACACTACAGATATACACAGACATGAAAATGTTCATATCCATTTACCAGCAGCACATTTGGGTTTTTTGGGGGGGGTTTTAACTCTCTGCCTATAGCTGAGGTATCTTCTGGGCTACAGTTACTACAACAAAACCTGCTTTCCTGAAAGCTACAAGCTTATGTACTAACAACCTTTAGAGACACGAGGACGTGACGCACAGTTGACCATAAAATATATGATAAAAGACATTATTAGAACCAAAGGCCAAAACCTGATATATAAATGTCACATGTGAGTGTTTAGACCACTTCTCAAAGACAGAATTTAATGAAAATGTATTGATTTAGTTCAAATCAATGATTCTGTGAGCACAGCGACCAGTCAGTGAGTAAGTCTTATTCATGCTTTCACTTAAATTCAGTGGATCATTGTCAAAATGTCTGATGTCACTTATTAAGCCCACAAACCCATAAATCCATATTCATGAGTTAACCCAGAGCAACACTGTGTCCAAAAGAATAAATCCCATCTTTTACCTGATGCAGAATGAGGTCCTCTTCAGGAAACAGCTCTTCACAAAACTCACAGGGCAGCATGGTGTCTATGAAGTGAATGGAAAACTGTAAACAAACCGACAACAAGATAACTCAAACTATTCTCATCAGCACTAATATTTACCTGCTTGATCCTGTTCCTGGACTGGGCTTGTGACTGTAGTGAAATTTTGGTAATTGTTGTTTGGCGGACAAAGTGAAGCGTTAACAGAGGGCTTCTCGATCTTGTGGTCCCAGATTCCACTCCACAGATTCCCCTCTACGCCGCCGGACCCCGACTCTCCGTCACTCTGCAGGCTGAGAGCCAGCATGTAGTCCAGGCCGGACGAATCCTCCGCCATTCTGAGCTCACTTTGTGGCCACGCACTGCTGCTGCTGCTGCTGCTGCTGCTGCTATTCAGAAAATCACTCGGCCCGAGCACTACAACACAAAAAATGAAGATATTTCCAATAAATATTTAATATGCAGCTACAAGAAAAGTAATGGAGAAAAACACATCATTTTTTGATAAACTCTTATCTTAAAACACACCTTTCTTTCCATGTTGGTGATAAAAAGTTCATTAGTTCTGATCGGACAAACATCACTTTTAAATTTAATCAAAAAAGGTGATATTTTTAACATAGTGATGTCTTTCCCAATGTTATGTAATAATCAATAGGTCAGTGATGAACTCACAGTGGCTGAATGTATTTCCCGGGACAGTATTCTTCCAGTCACCTGCGCCTTGAGGTCCCCTCGAAGTGTTGTAGACTCTGGGATCAAACGGCCGGGGAAAGGCCTGCTGATCCGCTGCACTGATGTTATTATTCTTTGGGCCTCTCTCTTGGGTTCTCAGGAGGTTTCGGATGGTGTGGGCTTCAAACCAAGCACCCGGAGGCTGTGAATCTACCGGACTGCGACTCGTCCGGCTGTTGTTCCTCTCTTGGGGCGGTGTGAGGCTCCCACATAAGACGGGGTGCACGGCTTGTTCCTTCAACATCACATTGCACTTGCAGATTGCGCAAGGCTCAGTGCGTGCGCCGCAATAATCTTCATGTTCTTTGGACTGACTGAAAACTATCTCCAGTTCACAGAATTGGCAGGGGACCAGCCGCTGGGAACACTCGAAGCTCTGGAAGAAACAGCGATCGTAAAGAAACATCACTTGAGGATTTCAATAAAGATGGATGCATTATCAATGGGTGAAAGGGTCTTCAGAAATACCTGGTGAACATCGAAGTCTTTCTTCTCAATCTTTAAACCACACTTGCATGTAATCTGAAATGAAAGTGAAAATTATTTTAGAGTAAAGTCATCCAGAGCCTGACGTGGCTTTTTAGCTGTTTCCTTTGGAATGAGGGTTTGAGGTTAATCCTGAGTTCAGAATTTGGTCACTGACAAGCTTCTCCACGGAGGCTGCATTAACCAGTTTATAGTGAACAGCAGCAGTAACTGATATCAGAACACCGTTTTTATATTGCAAAGAATGACAAATGACGTTCAATTAGCAACAAAGTACCATGAGGTGTCCAAAAATAATAAATTACTATGAAGGCAGATTAGAAGTGTATCAACACAAAAGAGTTCCTTCCACAGAATTTAGTGTTTTCCTGTCCTGGCTATTATCGCATGGACGCTAAGCAAAGACAGGCAAACGTTTTTAATCATGAGAGATGACAATCAACAGGGATCAAAGGTTATCTTTACCGGTTTCTGGGTTCAACAGATTGAAGTGGAAACAAGTCACTTCTTAACCCTCCAACCCTTTGTGTTTCTGAGTGGTATTATTATTGTTGTTTATACCGCTGTAGCAAAGACATCTGGAGCTTTCAGTTTTCCGCAGATCTATTGAAATCACAGGACGTAGCATTTTTCCAGCAAAACTGTGTACCTGAGAAACAGCACACATCTACTGCTGGAATTAGGAAAATATATCCAGTGGTGATGTTTAAATTGTACCTGAATGTGCTCCTGCTGTTTATGCTCCTGCAGGTCTGACCTGGGCACCGGCTCCTGGCAAACATCACACAGTGCGATGTTTCTTCTGCAGTGGATCTCATGAGTAGTGAAGTTAGCCTCTGGAATGTCATGTTTGCTAAAAAGGGAAAAAAAAAAAATATGAAAACCTGTTTTGAAAGAATCAAATTGATTGATGACAATGAACCTTTCTCATACTTACCAATTGCCACAGAAGTGTGTATTTTCGTCTGCCATGACTTAAACGCAGCCTATAGACAAAGAGTAACTTTCTTTAATAGTGACAAAAACAGCTTGACTTGTCTCTAATAATGTTTACAACAGTTAAGTGTGCATAACTGTAATTTTTAAGAAAGGAAGTATAGATGAAATAACTTTCGTTCCACAAGTTGTCTTTGGATTTCTGCTGACATAAACTTTAGGTTACATTTTAACGAAAAAAACAAAGAGGAATACCCAGCAAACTTTCTACCCCACTACAGTTCAGAGGTAGATATTGTACTTTTACTGCACTAGATTTATTTAAAACCTTTAGTTTGAGTTATTTTGCAGATTGGATTAATGATGTGAAGTATAATTAACACTTAAATCAGACTTTAGTTCCACCTGGAGTAAATTCACAAGCTACCCTGCAGTATACAAAGTCATTCAAACTAGCTGCACCTTTACCAGCTTGGATCTAATGCATTATTATTAATAATCATAATAATAATAATAATAATAATAATAATAATAATAATAATAATAATATTAATAATCATAATAAATACTTTTACGTTTGGTACTTTAATTAATTTTGATGTGTGTTTATCTATGGTCAATACACACCAAGCCAAGTGCATTGTATGTGTAAACCTACTTGGCAATAAACCTGTTTCTGATTCTGATGCGAATACTTTTCTGTTTTTACTTGAGTAACAGGTTGAATGCAGGACCTTTACTTGTAACAGAATATTCCTAAACTATGATACTTCTAATTTTACTTAGGTGCAGCATCTGAGTACTTCTCTCACCTCTGGCCCAATGAATACTCTAATGTAAAGAGGCAGCTTGACAGCTCTCCCTCGGTTTGCTTACCCAGTGTTTCCCGGCAGGTAGCTAACGTTAGCTGACAACGATAACCTGGATTAACAAGGAGATTCCCCGTCAAGGTCGATCAAAGCATCCCGATCCACCTCAATACATTGGACGATGTGTACGGTGTTTGTTGGCTTTAGCTAGCTGCGTAGCTAAACACCAAATATCTCGTTAGCAACCACCACGTAGCGTTATTTCAGCTAAGTAACTTTACCGACCAAGCTAAAAAGCTAATGTGCCGCCCGGTCGAAGCAAAGCGAGGACAGTCGTTATGATGTAACCGTGTGTCAATTATTTCACCTCTGCAGAACATGAAACCAAAAACAATCCCGACGTATAAGCTAACTATTTGATGATATCTTGGAAACAGTTCGTTATTTCCTCCTTGGTCTGTTGACAAAGAGTAACTTGAACCCCGCGTCGAGCCTCTAAGGCTGCATACGTATACATGAATTCCGCCTTCTTTAACAGGGGCATAACCAAACCAAACTCTAACAAAATAATGGATACTATTTGCACTTAGACTAAGCCCTATAAAGTGGTGATCTAAGTATGTGAGGATCCTACATATTACAGAGGTTAATGATTGTCGCTCACTGTCAGTCAAAACTCAGGGCAAACGTATACAATGTCTCAACGGGCTTGATTTTGATTGGTGAGTAAATATCGTGTGTTCGTGAAAACTTGTGAATTCCCTTTCATTTTCTATCGGATATTTGGAAAAACATACTTTAAAATAAACATAATGATGAAAGTGTTAGTGATATATACATTAATGACCTTTTAGCAACCGTTTTATAAAACAAGTACCCCGAATCAGTATGTTTGTTTTGACTTCCTGTCTGCTGAGGAAGTGGGTGTCTGAGTGTTTGTATTTGTTTTTAATGAAGAGTTTATCATGTATTCTAGCCTCACAGAAGTTGTCTGAGTGGTAGTGAAAAAGATCCCATTTTGATATTTCTTTATCCAATGCACAGTTGACTTATTTGGTTCGTTACGCTGTTACACAAGGATTGTAATCAAAGTTACAGTCCGCTTAGACTTCCACACATTCAATCAGCATACACAGAATTGAAATTATCACAATATTGTCCTTACAGTGTTTATTGAGCTTTTCATATTCCAATACTGTGTCAAATCAGACATTTACATTGTTATAAGGCACAGTTTTGTTCAGAAAAAAAACACTGATTTTATTTACAGCAAATGTTCAGATGCAGCACACATCCTACAACTCCTGCCAGTCAAAAGGACCCCCCAATAATTGGACCATTTTTGTAAATATATAAAACTTTTAATTCATTTCAAAGCCCTTGTTCTTTATTTGAAAATGCAATATTTATTTTACAATTTAATATGAAATGTAACTCTATGCCATATGTTTAAAAACTAAATAGTGAGAAAAACCTAAACATTTCAAAAACATGTGGCTACATCGAAAGACAGGACTAGTTATATATCCAAATATGATCTCAGAGATAACTCGGGCTGGTCAAATATATTGATATGCTTATAGAATGATGAATTAAATGGGTGCTGGCTTTGTCTTTCTTTACCAAGCAGCTAAAGGACCTAAACATGGATACATCGCAGTTATAGCATAACAACTTGTCTTTTCACATTGCTGAAAGGCTTTCAACATCTTAAAAAGTATAACAGCACAAAATGAACAAATGAATGGTTCCTGTGGATGCATCAAGTTATAAGACAGCTCTTAATAAATGATTGTCTGAAATTAATTGATGTCCAATCAGGAAGAATGTTATGGGTCGATGTCCTTGCTCAAAGTTTGCCAAACAATTTATAGGAATACTTTCTGCATTTGTTTGTGAAATGATGGCATATTAAACAGCCCTGCTGTTGTAGCCAGAGTTAAGAGGAGTCAATGACCATGATACATGCACAAAGACAGAGAAAGACATCTGTGGAAAAACTACATATACCTTAGGTCACTTTTCTTGATCATGCACAGGGGCATTATTGCTTTATTTTACAATCTAGGGGGGAATTATTTAGTGAGAAAAAAAACAGTACCAGAATTGAAAAATCAAATATGCAGAGTTCTACACATTTTCGGCACCACAAAAACAAACTAAAAGTAAACCAAAACATTCACATTAGACTATTTTATGCTCTTGACAGGATGATTTAAGAAAACAGCCCGGAAATGGGCAAAACACAATATTGCGCTTCCAAATTGAAACGGCTATAATGCAGTCCATGGTGGTGGTTTTTTTTCATGGTGAGGTCTCGTATCGTCTGATCAGCGCTTCTCTTCACATGTAACTGTGTCAAAGAGCGACCGCCTTGTGACAGAGACCTACATAATATATTCTGGTGCTTTTTGAGCCTGTCTTTATATTGAAAATACATGATACATAACTGTCAGGCTGTGTTCATCAGAGACCGGTTTCATGTCACTATTTTCCTTGCCATCTTTCCTCTCCATAGTACACTGATGATAGACATCTACATAATACAGGGATATTTGGTCAGTCTCTGTAATAACTATAGCTCAAAGTTACCAAACAAAGAAAATGGCCTATCAATAACTAGAAAGTATTCTGACAATTAAAACACTGTTAACCCTCTTCTGAAGAAGCTGGTTTTCACTTTATCTTCCAAATGTCCTTGGTCCAATATAAAATTCAGTAGGTTGCTCTCAGAGTGGTTAACCACAGTCCTGTAAAAAAATATTCTTACTACACTACACTATGCAGAGTGGCAACATGGAAGAAAGGGGCTCAAAGACAGCGTATTAAACCACAGAGGGGAATAAAAGGAGAAGTACAGTACATACGTTGATGAAGGAAGAAGGCACAGATTGTAAGAGTTGAGACTAGAAGTCATAGAGGTAGCAGAAGTCACAGAAAGGGACAAAGGAGGAAAAAGAAAGGGTTTTAAAAATGGATGAAATCTGTCTATCTGTCCTTGGATCCAAGCTTCTCGATCAAGTCCTGCAGTGGAGCGAGCTCTCGCCTGTCGATGAGGTTGAACTCCTACAAGAACAAAATAAATATCAGATTAGTTCACGTTAAAAAGAGTTCACATAACCTGTTTAAGCTGCCCATCCATGATCTATCTAGTGCTATAATCATCCTTAATAAGTGCAAAAGAAGAAGAAGCATTGACATGTTTGGGGGACAAATGCAATGCCTTACAATTACTGTAGATAACTTATAATATTTTAGTTCAACTACGCACAACTAAAAGGATTCATCCCACCACATATGCAAACACCCTTCGCCATGTCATCTTTTCAAGCAGCTGTTTTAGACCTATCATCGGGTAAATAGCTTATTTTATCCATTTGTTCAAGTAACCAAGGAATCCCTAAAGCATAAATCTGTCTTTGGCAGTAAAGCTCCATGCTGACTCCGTTCCAACATGACAGCACTGTTGCAGATACGAATGCTTGCATAATAATTGACATCTGGGGAAGACCAGACTAGGCGTTGCAGGGCGTTGGATAAAATGGATGAAACAAGATATTATGCACAGCTACATCCCATTAAGAGGTCTTGTTATTTTGTTCTGAGCAAAGAGGGAGAGCAGCTCTTTCATTGGAGTGTATGATAAATGTTGAAGCCTTAATAAATGTAGTGTTGCTTGCAAATGTTGTTAGTCGTGCCTAGTTATGCAAAAATATGATTTAACTCCATTCACATATGAGCCGTATTACAGAACTGTTACTAGGTCCTAAGTCAGAACAAGTTTTATGGTAAAATGACTCAGGACTCCAATTCAAACATGTAACAACATGTCAAATGGGCAGATCCTATGTGGATTACGGGGCTTTAGAAAGAAAGCAGTGATATAATCTCACCTGAACAAAAAAAATGAAGTGCTTGAAGGAGGTGTTGAGGTGGGCCTCCTCCTGCAGCTGCATCACAGAGTCAAAATGTTGGTGGTAGATGTGAGCATAAACCCTGAACAGACGCTTCAGGATGGTTTTGGCCACAGACATGAAGTTCTTGGGGAAGGGAACTCCTGTGGGACAGAGCACAGTGGAAAATGCTGATGTCAAGAAAAGAGCGTGTGTTGTAATAAAAAATGAGCATGTGTATAGACAGAATTAGAAAAGGGTCTGCAGAGGGAGGAGATACAGACAGTATTTCCCCATTTGGTTACATTTCCTCTGTACGGCTCCTCTTTTACTCGTTATACTGAATATTACATTTTGTTCAACAACTTTCCAATCTAATATTTAACATTCACATGATTACTGCACTGTTCATTTGATTTAATTGCGGTCTTATTATACCCCAAAATTAGCAATCTGATGCAAACATTTTGTCCGCTATATGAAGTGTACGACACATGAACTGCCGTCATCTTCACTTCTTGTTTGTTTTGGGGCCTCAGTCTGCTCTGAAGCATGTGAGGCACATGATCATCTGGACTGAAGTCAGGTGACTGGCTTTGACAGTCAACAATACAAACCTTTTTTCCCCCCCCATCGGTTGCCTTGTCTTTAAGTTCAAGACCATTGTCCTGCTGCTTGGGCTGAACTGAAAAGTTTGAAGCTTCATAACATCAACAATAATGTCTTATCCTATTGCTGCAAAATCTATTGCTTCGCATAATTATCTCCAACCTGTGTGATCAAAACATGTCCAATAATTTCACAGCATGGTCGGGTCCACACGTAAAGATATTATGCAGATAGGTGTACCCATTTCAAATGTCAAAAACATTGAGATTTATGGGATACGGATGTATGCAATAACTTGCTGCTGGGGAAACAATGTGCGCTAAACATGGTCGTTGGTGTTCCCTAACTGCTGCAAAATGAAAATACCTAGTTCATCATAACTCACCAATCTTGGAAGGGAAAAGTGTCTCATCATCCAGTTGGTCCTGCACCCAGGTCATCAGGTAGTCGATGTATTTGGGAGCGGAGCATTTGATGGGCTTCTTAATATTGGTGCCATCAGCCCAGTGATACTCATACCTACAGAGGAACACATCGCCACCTCTTGTTATATTCACTTATTTCACTAAAGCAAACTTGAATACAGGACTTTAAGCTCTTTGTTTAACATGCACTTTTTCTGCCTTTCTGTCAAGACATAACATCATTTAGAGGTGAGATAAAAAAAGAGCAAGACAGGGGAAATACAAAAGTAGCAACAATCATATTCTTGATGGCGGCTATGTCAACAGGAAGTGAACCACCATCTCTTCCTCCTGATTACAGGCTGAACGCAGACAGTCTTGGCAGGAGAGGGGATAGAGGAAGTTCCACATCTAGACTCTAACCAAACAGCCTCTATAAGGGACCACATGCAAAGTTTAATTCCTGTTTTCCTCTTCTGACATTTACATGATGCATTTTAATTTCATACACTTTAGCTCCCGCAGCCACTCAAAATCAGAATCCTTAGTTGGGTTTTCTTTGGTGTGCATGAAACATCCTTTCCCGATTCTGGATGAAATAAGGTTTTACCAATTGATCTTTATGATGAAGGTGATTTTGACCTTAATTTGACACTAAAAAGAATGCTACTGAATGGATGCATGCAGAAAAGGACAGTGTCGGCTGTTACCTTGGTCCTGCAGACATCACAGAGCAGCTGGTCTCTGTGCAGAACTCAGTGATGGTGCCGTAGAGCATGTTGATCTGGTTGAAGAAATCCACCGCTGAAAGAAAGGGTTAATAGTAATAATAAGTTAAACAACTAAATACTGTCACCTTATAAACATACAGTGGTTTTCTGTAGTCTTTTTATTACAGTTTTTGACCTGAATTTCTATATTATATTCATTTAAATCAATCTTACTAACACACAGCAATTCAAAATCCACCAATTGTAACTATACTTACTGTTTTACAACCGTTTACATGTTTGTATATGTATATACAGTACATGTAATTATCATTCAGCACATAGGTTCACCTTCCTGTTTCCACGAATATGATCTTCCTTTACTTTTGTATATTTAATGAGCATTGTTGGACTGAACCTGAAACCTAAGATTTTAGTTGCCAATGACTCCGATTCTGTTTTGCATGTGATAGATAAAAAACTAAAACTTGTATCTATCTTTGTTTTATAAATAGCTTGCATGTAACAACTCACTGTTGACAGCAATCCACTCATTGAGATCCTCTCCCTCAGGCAGCATGACAGCCTGCCTCAGGTTCCCACTGCCCAGTGTGGCCTCAGCATGTTTCAGCAGCTCGTACTGGTGGGAGCCCTCTGGGATGTTCTTCTTCGGCTTGAAAGTCTTGGATGAGCGACTGCCACTGCAAAGAAAAACCAAGTGGAGCTGAGCAATGGTCATGTGACACGTTTAAAAGGCTTGTGGAGGAGTAGCTGTTCCTCTTGGGCCTCCACATGTGAGGATCCTTCCTGTGTAGTTTGAGCAATCAGCACAGGGAGAAGGCTCTGACAAAATGGCCTTTTACTGAATGCTAAGTTAAGACACTCTTGCTTTTAAGTTGTCTTGACTAATGTAACGCTCTTTAAATTGGCAGACCAAACACAGACATGTCATGTGAAAACTACAGACCGTGCAGAATGCTGCTGCCAGAGTTTTAACAAAGACTATAATGAGAGGTTAAACCACTTCTGTGTTGTGCTTCCTACAATGGCTCCCTGTATATGTAAGAACTGTTTTTATCTTAGTTTCAAAAGGCAGTGACTGAACACAACCCCTTTTGTATCATATATCATCCAGCGTTTTGATCCTCTGTGAGCATCCACAGCCTCTCTTTTCAACTGTTTGCAAGGAGGCCACAACATTTTTGGAGATGCTACTTCTTTTGCCACAGTGCCAAAAAAACGTAGAACACTTTGCCTTTAATTACTGCCTGTCTGAGTCTTTTTAATATGACCTGTTACACGCAACTGTATGTTTTATCTCTCAAATATAAGCTAAAAGGAACACTCATGTTCTCCATTTCCCTTTCTGTGTTTTAAAACGTGTGTCTTTTGGTGCTTTGTAAAGCCCTTTGTGTTGTATTCTGTCAATGAAAAGTGATATATAAATACAGTTGCTTGATTAATGAATCAAATGAATGTGTCATGTGAATGTGTCTTTAGTTCTATCGCTGTTCTACTTGTGTTCAGAGTGACAGAAGCATGACTGTCCTGAATGTGTCATTTAAATTAGGTGACAGTGATTATTTCCTACTTGGTGCCACAGACAGGAAATGTGAAAGCGACACTTTAAATAACGAGACTCTAAACCACATTACTCAATGCGTAGCAAACTCCCAACGAGGTCAGGACTGCAAGTCGGTGAATGGTGACTGAACGTGTCTTGTCGTACCCTGAGGTGGGAAGTAACATGCATATTCATACGTACATTTACTCATCTCTAAAAATGGAACTAGTGGACTAACTCTTTAAGTCAAATTATTTAAATATTTTCTAAAAAGTCAATCAGAACTGTTTCTCTACAATAGTCAAATGTTCCGTGATGCAACAATATTATCTAGAATTGTCACATGTATAAATATACTTAAATACAAACATAAAGGCCATTTTTCTGTATGATGATTACTTGACCTTAGTGAAATGATTAACTCAAGTAAAGTTTAAAAAGTATTGGCATCAAAATATACTTAAAGTACTAAAAGTAAAAGTACTCATTATGCAGATTTCAGAATAATATCATAGTTTTGATTATAATTATTGATGCAATAATGTGTCAAAGCTGGTAAAGGTGCCTCTAACACTCCTTTGTATAATGCAGGTTATCTGGTGAAAGTAACTCTAGGTGTAACTAAAGTCTGATTTAAGGGTTGATTATATTTCACAATTTTAACCCAAATGTGCAAATTAACTGAATATATTAAATAAATATAGTGGAGTAAAAGTTCAACGGTTTACCTCTGGATTGTATTAGAGTAGAAGTACAAAGTAGCTAAACATTGAAATACTCAAGTAAAGAACAGGTCTGTCAAAATTGTACTCAAGTACAGTACTTCAGTAATTGTACTTAGTTAGCCTACTTTACAACACTGGTAAACATCAAGAGACTTAATCACATTACTCGACGTTTAGCAACCTCCCAACGATGTCAGGTCTGTGCATGGGTGAATAATAAGTCAACACACCTTGCCGTAGCCTAATTCACTGGAAAAGAGATAATATTTGCTAAGTGCGCTAAGCTAGCGTCAACCGTCACGCTAGCCAAGTTAACAGACGTTTGATAAAAAGTTGATGAGTGCTGGAAACACACACATAAACACAGATGACAAATGATCTAATAGGGGTTGTATTATAAGTTATTTTTAAATGCGTTTTAAGTTAACCTAAACGTGTTATGCGTACTCAAGTTAGCAGTTGTTGTCTGTAACGGTGTCTCACTTTGACGCCAGTTACTTCCCCTGATGGAACTTCGTAGCTAACATTAACCGCAACGTAACTAAGCACAATATCTGCTCATTGTACTTACAACAAGAAGCTCATCTTGGCGAAGCGGTCGTCGAAGAGCCTCGATAACAACCCTGGTTTAGTAAACAGGTATTAGTTTTACAATCACACAGAGGGAAGCACTTGTCAACGATGCCTGCTAACAGTGAGGCTAACGTGAACTGCACCCTCTGTGGCTCTTCCTCTATCTCTGTAGCTGCCGGCCGGCAGACTGGCGCCCCCTAGCGGCTGCATCTGGCTATTACCACTCTCCAAATAGATTATAACTGTGTCTAGAAGATGAAGGAAGTAGTATAGCAGAATCAGAATCAGAATATCTTTAATCGTCCCACAGAGGGGACATTTTCATTTTTACGGCAGAAAGAGCCAAAGACAGCTTAATATTACACCAATATACTAAACAAATATATATACAAGAATCACACAATTGCAAAATACACACAAATAAAAGTATAGCAGCCTACGGTGGTGTATTGCTATCACACTAAAAAAAAAAATAAGGCTCAGTATCAAGTAATTACGTGAAAGTTTCTTGTTATAACAAGATCTTTTTCACGTTTAAACAAGATAAGTATCATGTTATTACATGAAATTATCACGTTATTTCATGATAATTATAATTTCACGTTATAACATGACAATATCATGTTATTTCAAGATATGATATGAATCACGTTATTACATAAAACTGTCATGTTATTTCAAGATAATGACATGGACGAAACAGCGTTCGCTTCAAAGAAATAGCCTATAAAGGAAGTAAAACGGCCCGACGCGCAACCGAATTGCCCGAGATGGATGTTTCTGATAATATATGCTTTTATTTCCTACTTGGCCTGAGACACTGGGAGATATTGGCATTTCTTAGGATGGACGGAATTATAATAAGCATGCCAACGCTAAGGAGGCGACTGAAGTTCTTGGGGTTGTTCAGGAGGAAAGCCCAGTCAGACTTGGTGGATTTCTTATCTCAGAATAACGTGATAGTTGCATATCTTGTAAAAACGTGAAAATATCATATCTTGAAATGACGTGATATTTTCATGTAATAACATGATACTTATCTTGTTTAAACGTGAAAAAGATCTTGTTATAACAAGAAACTTTCACGTAATTACTTGATACTGAGCCTTATTTTTTTTTTTTGTGTGATAGCAATACACCACCGTAGCAGCCAGATATGTATTGCACAGTATTTAACACAGGACAAAGCTGGCCTTCTTTATCAGTCTGTTCAGTCTCTTCCTGTCAGCAGCCGAGATGCTGCAGCCCCAGCAGGCCACCCCATAGAAGATGGCTGATGCCACCACAGAGTCAAAGAAAGTCTGAAGGAGTGCCCCCTGCACCCCAAAAGACCTCAGTCTCCTCAGCAGAAGTTACAAATGAACAGTGGTGTAAAGTGACCAAGTAGTACTTTTACTCAAGTATTACACTTAAGTACAATTCTGAGGTATTTGTACTTTACTTGAGTATTTCCATTCAATGCAACTTTATACTTTTATACTCCACTACATTTAAAAGGGAAATAATGTAATTTTACTCCACTACATTTATTTAACAGATGTTGCTACTTTCAACAAAACGCATCTCCAAAAATTAAACTATTAGACTTATTCTTTAAGGTAAATAGTGTACTTTTACTCCACTACATTTACGTAATGCCTTAAGAAATGTAAGAACTAATCGTTTGTAAAGCAGCTACATGCAGTAGATTTGCTCGGCTACCGTACAATACAGGACAATTCTGAGGGATTTCATTTCAAGTGTATTTGCCTCCTTTTTCCTACCATGATGCTAAAGGGGCGAGATCGATTGAAATTCAGAGAAATTAGCTATGCAAGGTGTGGCAACAGATAACAAGTGTGACGCAAGCCCCATGCGTGCAGGGGGAAGGGCTTTAAAGCCTCTCTGCTCTTCGTCCTCGTCCTCCACAGACGTCGCTCTGTCAGTCGGAGTTGTGGTGTGTTACGTAACCGGCCGCGGCGTCTCTTCCCCGTTCAGAATGGCAGCGATCAGGACTCTCAGGAAACTGTGCCAACACTCCCAGCACCAACTGTGTAAACTACACACGTCTGCCCCGAGGTGAGTGCGACCCCCGGCCCTTATTCCCATTTCATTTGAGTCTGTAAGTAATGTTCGGCGCGGTTTTTTTTTCAAACATGAGACGATCTGTATCTTAAATATACATGTAAATGTGTCTCTCAAGTATAATTCTTTAATGGCCGGTCGTCTACAATGTTGCGTACACATAGATAAAAGATTGTGTGTTTTTGTGTGGGGGATTTTATTGATTTTGTTGGACTAAATGTCCCTGGTCGGTCACATTTCTGCTGCGCCCCTAGCGATATGCCGGTAACATTGCAGCCGCCGCTTGGCTGATGAAATCGGTCTCAGTACTTGCACCCAGTTGCTCGGGGACCCAGGCTCCAGCTGGAGACCAAGGTGTTGGTCTTAACAGTCAGTGGTCTGCACCAAAGAGAAAAAGTTATGCCAATCCATTTTGTGATCCCTGACATGTAATTATTATTAACAAAAAAGAGATATATATAGCAGACATATTGTGGTGTTATGATAAGTCGAGCTCTAATAGCAACTTTGCAGCATATCGTGCAAGTACTTATTGGAAACGTGCACAGTTCAGCATGACTCTGATACTTGTAATCTAATGTTGCACACACGGCCCCTGCACATGATCTGCAGCCCCAGAGGCACATGATGATGATCATGATAATTTAAAGCATTTAACATGTTTTACATTAGTTATTACAATGTATCACAACTAAGTTACTTAACGTAACTTTGAAGAAAGAATATGATTAGACATGAACTATAAAGGCTTTTCCTTTTAAAATACTCACAGTAAGAAGTTATATGTACAGATAGATAAAATACCAACAATTCAACAACAGCAAAAAAAGTAACGCGTACAAAAGGCCAACTCTCCTCTGTGACGGCTCTCAATTAACATTGGCTATTTCGCACTTCTATGTGGCTATACATCTGAAAAGAGACACCCAAGTAGTCAGACGTTTGTTTTAATTGGTATGAGGTTCAAGAGTCGTTTGCTTCACTGTAATCTCAACACATGTCCTTTGGGACCTGGTACCCTGGCCCCATAGTCGTAACCCCATTTGGCCCTAAGATGTGATACATTTCTGTGATGTTTAATTAGTTTTGACAGAATAAAAGGGTGGTTGCGTCACTGTTGATGGCTCATTACTCTTCAGTTATTAATTACTGCTCTCTGTTTGTTGTTATATAACACAAAACCCCTTTCGACAAAGCGCCAGTACAGGTCCGCCCGGTTCGTAAGCTCATACCACTCATACTGTAACTCTACAGTACAAGTGCTTATGCAGCACATACTGTTTCAGATGCAGACGTGCTGCATCTAATTTTAGAGGCTTGGATTGTTGGCCAGCCAGGCTGGATGGTTGAAATTACAAGTTTCTGGTGTCAAATGTCTGTTCATTGGCAAAGAGGTCAAATCCAGTTGATAAGTGGCCTTAAATTTGCCCAAAGATTAGTCGAATAGACAAGACTGTGAAAGTATTACCTTTTTTGTTTTTGTGTTGATGAAACTTGTGCTCTGAACTTGTGGGCGCAGTTTAATAAACAAGAAAGCCCTTGCAGTCTTGCATTGAGAATGACTGATTTCTGCGCCTGGATAACAGCAGAAACGCATCTTGTTTTTCAAGTAAGTTATTGATTGTTTCTCTTCTGACTCCCATCTTTCTGTATTCCAACTCTCAGACAGGAGGCGGTGGTCATCTCAGGAAGGAAACTAGCACGGCAGATTCGCGATGAGGCCCGTGCCGACGTGGAGAAATTGGTTTTAGCCGGCCACAGGAGACCCCATCTGAGTGTGGTTCTGGTGGGAGAAAATCCAGCCAGTCACTCCTATGTCCTGAACAAGACACGAGCTGCCGCTGATGTCGGTAAGTAAAAACACCCACAGCCCTCATACGTATGTGTAAACAACAGTATAATAACAATAGAACAAGTGCCTTTTTGTTTTTAAGTTGTTTTCTCACTTTAACCTCCCACAGGAATCTCAAGTGAGACAATTCTCAAGCATTCAGCCATCAGCGAGGAGGAGTTATTGGACCTGATCTACAAACTAAACACAGACCATCGTGTGGACGGGCTGCTGGTCCAGCTACCCCTGCCAGGTATAGAGATGCAGTAACGAAATCAACAAGGAGCATTGATTTATTCATTGGCTGCAGTAAGCAGATAACGTTAGACCTCAATCATTGTCTTTATAAGACCTTTAAGATCTAGCGTCCCTGACTTCAACCTTTGTTTGTTTTCTGACAGATCACATTGATGAACGGGCAGTGTGTAATGCAGTTTCCCCTACCAAGGACGTGGACGGCTTTCACGTCGTTAACGTGGGTCGCATGTGTTTGGATCAGTCCACCATGCTTCCTGCCACTCCTTGGGGAGTCTGGGAGATTATCAAACGCACAGGTGAACACTTGCTTACTTAATAACCCTAACCCTAAGTGTTGACTGCAGCTCAGCAACTTTATAATCTAACAATCTGAATTCTCTCACTTTTAGGTATTCCTACTATTGGGAAGAATGTTGTTGTTGCAGGACGCTCCAAGAATGTAGGCATGCCAATCGCCATGTTGCTGCACACAGACGGCCGCCATGAGAGGCCTGGAGGTAGGTTACTGTGCATGTGCATTTAAAGATGGAAGGGATTATTATCCAGTATAAATACTAAGTTATACGTTATTTCTGTTGCAGGTGATGCCACAGTTACTATTTCTCACCGGCATACTCCAAAGGAGCAACTTAGCCAGCACACTAAAATCGCTGATATCATCGTGGCTGCTGCAGGTTCGTCTCACTGTTAGTTTGTTTGCATGGACTGAAATGTTTAGTGCAATAGTTCCCACATCCCATATCAACCCCTCACCTGGTGCTGCCTTTAATTCTTTTTAAAGAAATGTTCACGCATGTCTTGAAGTAGATGGGGGCTGCCTTTTTAACAACAGTAAATCTATACAAAGACATCTGTTTAAAAATTCCCAGTATAACCATAATCTGATTTATTTAGTCAAATGCTCCCTGTTTCATAAATACAACTGGACTATTGAATAGCCCCCCCCCCCCCTCAATTACATTTATCAAGGGGATTCTTTGTTTATCATAGAGGCGTGAAAGAAAAACACTTCAATAACTCAAGGCAACACAGGGTGATACATTGATATACAAATGGTCTTTTGTGGGCGAAGTACTTCTTTTTCTTCCGAGTATATCATGTTTTTCTCTGTTATCTAACAGTGCTCTGTTTGTTTACCAAACCATCAGGAATCCCTAACCTCATTACTCCGGACATGATCAAAGAGGGAGCCGCAGTGATTGACGTTGGAATCAACAGAGTGCAGGACCCGATCACCGGGAAGAGCAGACTTGTTGGAGATGTGGATTTCGAAGGTAAAAAAGGGAAAGCGAGCATGATCTTCTTTCAGCATGTTTACTGTCTCTAATGTCTGTAACCTCATACCATCCTCTGTCTATATTCAGGCGTGAGGCAGAAGGCAGGCTTCATCACCCCAGTTCCTGGAGGTGTGGGACCTATGACCGTAGCAATGCTCATGAAGAACACTATCAAGGCAGCTAAGAATGTTCTCCTGTTTCCCCCGGAGAGGATCCGCATGGCGGCTGCATCCTAATGGGTGAAAGAACATCCCTGCAACAGCGACACATTCCACCCACTCCTAAAACTACCGCCCCCCGCCATTTTTTACCTGGAGCAACCCAACGAGCTCCACTTACATACGGACTGGAAAGATGATAGCTTTAAGGGTCTTTCCTGCTGACATCTTTAACCTTTCCCGACTTCAAGTCCGGCCATGTTTAGACTGTTACATCCACTCATGCAGCTGCAGGTTCCTTGCAACAGCATTTCAAGTATTTATCATTTGCAATGTCTTTCTCTGAGGTTTTAAGGAATATGGGAAGATATTTTATTTATTACTACATTAACATAATATTTAAACATGAAAGGAGGCAGGTTACAGTGTTTGAGGCCTGTCTGTTGTGCTACTTCAGGTATTTAAGCCTAATTAACCAAGAGTCATAAGGGCTAAAGACACCAGGAACAAGTATGTTTTTCAAGCTTTAAAGATTCACAAATGCCTTTTGTAAAAACTTTGAAATAAATATTGCAAATGTGTTCTCACATTGATGCTTTTTCTTTTTAAGATTGTGAGCATGACTGTAATCTTACTCTCTTTACAGTATCTGATTCATATTAACGCACTCAAACCAAATGTAACCTTCTCAGTATCATTACATTTATTGCTTCTCAGTACCAGTATTGAATAACTACATGTTCCCGTCTTCACCTTTTTATTACAACTTACCACCACTAGTTTTTAATTTCTGTCCCATCAGATGTTTTTGCTATATAAATACCTCCTATTAATCCGTATCCTGACTTATGAACTGACTTGAAACCCCTATTTAAAAAGAAAGAATCCCCACATAACACTCCATTCCTTTAATGCAGTGACCCGTTTTTAAGTGGCAGGAAAGCAAAGAGTTTAGACAACAATTCTTGGTTGTTAATGTGACCCAGATATCTGTTGCACTACTTTTTCTTCTTCTTCATGCTTTCCCTTTCAACCCCATCATAAAAAACACAGCTGTTTTAACTTTCTCAAAATCTTTTTCTCTTGGTGCTGTGGGAGGCACCAGCAGTTACAGCAATGACTGATTGAGAGCAACAGGTGGAGCCTGTGGGTTCACTGTGTTCGTAGAGTTATGTTTGGAACTCTGCTAGAGATATTCAGGATGGACCTATTTAACCTGCACCACTTTGTATTTGACTTCTTTACCCTTTTTGTTGCCAAAGTGAAGATGTTAAAAGCAGAGGTATAATTCAGGTCATGCTTTCTCTGCATATAAATTGCTGATTTTATGTTGATCTTTTTTTTGCAAAAGAGAAACAAATTCAAAGTAATATTCCTTTTTTGTGCAAAAATGGCAGACTTTGTTGAAATAATCTGCTTTAGTATGTAGAATATGTATTACATATCCATGTAACATTTAAATTAAAAATATTATGCATACTTTCTGAGTCATCCCCCTCATTGTAAACATATTTCTCATTAGTGGTAATGTTAATTAGTACCCATAAATAAGCATATTTAAACCATGTCCATATGAAGTGCTGGAAGAAGCACTCAGATCTGTTTCTTAAATGAAAGAACAAATATTATAGTCTTCAAACACTCCACTACAAGTACAAGGCTATAAGTACAAAAGTAATGGCATCGAACTGAGTTAAAATACAAAAGTACTCATTCTGCTCTTTCAGAATAATATAAAGTACAGAAGTATTGTCAGCTAAATGTACTAAAAGAATCAACAGTGAACGTACTTGTTATGCAGAATGGATCATTTCACAGTATTTTATTATCACGCTTATTGCATTGTCCTGTTTCGATACATGTAAGAGCATTTGAGTATTGTAGTTGGTGGACCAGTTTTACTTAGTGTAGATTAATATTACAGTAATGAAGTATACCATATCAGCATATATGTGTTATTATGTTTACAAAGTAACTTGTAACAGAGATTAAATAAATGTAGTGAAGTAAAAAGTATGATATTCGCCTCTGAATTGTAGAATAGTCGATGAATAAATTGGTTTTAAATGGAAATACTTACTTAATAGTAAAGTACAGATACGTCAGAAAAGTACTTTAGTACAATACTTGAGTAAATATACTTGGTTTCTTTCCAGCACTGTGTTGGGTTCTCCTGAGACACGAGGACAACGGAAAGGTTAAGTAAAGAAGGAACTAGGAACTTTAATAATGCGCCATCTTGCGCGTACGGACAGCCAATGAAGACACACACACTTCCGTAAACTTACCCAGCGTTGCTTCTGTTGTTGCACAGTTTCACATTTTGGGATATTCAGCCAGCTTTCCAGTTTGGATTTAGTTTGGTTTTGTTTCCTCCGTGATGGGTCGCAGCAGATCCCCTGAGAAAGCAGGCAGACCGAAGAAAGAGGAGAAGAAGAAGAAGCGGAGACGCTCTCCCTCTTCTTCTTCGTCTGATTCCTCGTCGTCTTCCACCTCCAGCAGCAGATCCTCAAAGAAAACATCTCACAAAAACCAAGGTTAGGACTGAGAACATTTCTGAAAGTCTAATCCTGCTTGGAGAATTAGTTATATGTGTTGATAACGGTAGAAACGTGTGTTAATTCAATTTCCCTCCCAAAATAATGTATCGTGTCTTTCCTATCAAGATATTCTACACGATCTCTGCAAGCAACGCACAATTCAACATGTTTAACATACTCTGTTTAGCGGTAGGCCTATATGTTGTCCGTTTTTTGGAACAATGTACAACAATTGACTAAGGCCATTTTAAATCGACACAAATAAACTTAACTTTTAGGCGTCTGGACGAAATAAGCCCCAAATTATACCTCGTAATACTTTGGTGGGTAACTTTAATATTGTAAGCACTGGCAAGAACGTATTCGAATCGAAGTTTCCTAAACATGTTATATGTGTATTTTGTTTTTTAAATGTAACACTGCTCTGTTACCCACCTATTATTTGAATCACTATAAAAATCCGATTTTTTTGTCAATTGTCTTCCTCTTTTGTGAGGTTATGTGTATTATTTCGCCCTTAATGTTTTCATACCTGTACATTTTTACAAATAAAATAAAAAGTCCTATTATCAATTAACTCTTTTATACTTCTTGTTTCCCATAGACGTGAAAACACCAAAAAAGAAGCACACAAGAAGCTCTTCTTCCTCTTCAACGTCGTCCAGTTCTTCAACGTCATCTTCATCGTCGTCGAGTGATGAAAAGACAAAGAAGAAGAAAAGTAAAGCAAAGAGAAAGAAGTCAAAGAAGAAAAAGGCGAAGCTGAAGAAGCTGAAGAAAAAGGAGAAGAAGAAAAAGAAGAAGGAGGAGAAGCTGAAGAAGAAGGAGGAGAAAGAGAGGAAGAAGGAGGAGAAGAGAAAGGAGGAGGAGAAGAAGAAAGCGGTGGTGGTGTTGCCCAGTCCTCCAGCTGAGAAGCTTCCAGCTTTCCTGGAGGTTTGGCAGAGTGATGAGGGGGCCTCGGAGCTGGGACCTGGTGGGACATTACTACAGTTTTTCTAATGTATATAAAACCCTCTGGTTGTCGAAATGATATATGATCAGGATTACTAGTAAGGCAAAATACCAATGTCTGGGTTTAGCTTCTTGTTTATTCTCTCTGTTATTATACTCTGTTTTCCTCTGCAGTGATGACCGATGAGCAGAAAGCCCGGCTCGCCACAAAGAGGCCGCTCACCAAAGAGGAGTACGACGCCCGGCAGAGCGTGATCCGCAAAGTGGTCGATCCAGAAACCGGACGCACCAGGTGAGCCCGAACTACAGAGTACTGATATAATTGTTTACAATCCACAACAGAAGCAGTTCACCTGATTCACGGGACGATCAAACACTTCCATCTCAGTGTGGAGCCAAGTCACCACCCTCTTAAAAGTTATTACGTTCTTTCAGATTGGTGAGAGGAGAAGGAGAGATCATAGAGGAGATGGTCAGCCGAGAAAAACACAAAGAAATCAACAAGGTACGAGAGAAACGTCCAGTTATATCTTTGTGCAATAAGTGTCCCTTATGTCTAACAGTGAACTTCCTTTCGTCCCGTAGCAAGCCACCAAGGGAGATGGGAACGCCTTCCAGAGGAAACTGGGAATCAACAGGTAGAAGACGCCCTGATCTACCTCCAGGACTAAAGCCTCAATAAGCTGAGTTGTATATCAGTTGCCTGTGCCAGTTTGCTGTACTGTAGTGTAGGTTTAAATGTGCCGGCACGTAATGAACACTAACGAGTGATCATTTCCTACATGACGATCTCAAGGGAAACCCAGCATCTGGTATTGATTTGCCTTTTTTTAAATCGGTGTTGGTTGTTTTACTTTATTTTAAATCTACTGAAATCTGCAAAAGAAACTGTCCAAAGTAGTTTGATAATTCGCTGATGATTGCTTATTTATTTCTCTCCTTGTTTAATTAGAAATCAACTAATTGGTGTTAGGATTTAAAAGAAATATACATTAAGAGCTGTTTGAAATGTTAAGCATCCTTCCTGACTCTTGCATACATGTTGTACACACACTCATCTTTACATATTTTGGTTCTCTGAAGAAATCTGTATTCGTGTGAACATTTCCATCAAAATAAAAGCTATTTTCTTATATAAATTCTGCTTTATTTGAATAATCCATGGGTGCTGAACCAAATGACTCCACAGACAGTATTGTGAAAAAAGGCAAAAAATGACTGAGTTGATCTTTATATGTTCTTTATACACTGTACATAAAAACACAAGGGGATGGATACAATGAATTTATCCAAAAATCTACAAGATACACACCCTGTACAATGAAATGTTTTACCAAGGTATGTTGCATATGTATGTACAGCCTATGAATGCTAACTGTTGGTGTTGCAGTGGTGGCGTTGCATTAACCCGGGGAACAGCTGGAGACGGATTGCCTAATGTTGGTGAAATGTTTCCTTTTAAGTGAAAACAAGCCAAACAAGAAGAAATGTGTCCTTTCCACAAACAGTCTATCATTTTCCATTAAGTCAGTTTGAGAGGAAGCAGCGTTCAGTCTCGCAACACAATGGTGAATGTAAGGCAGAAGAGGGAAGTGTAAGGCCTCTGATCATGTGTGAGTTAGTAGCAGAAACTCAGCCATTGTCTGCCCAGAGGTAACCAAACATCAGAGACACCCGCACCGCTTCCCCTGCACGTTCTCAGGAAGGACGTGTGGTTCAGTCGTTTCCAACTTTAGACAAGTGCATGTTTTACAGCATGTTTTTCCTCTAATGGCTCTCAATGTACAAACAGCCGTTCTTCAATCAGCAGCCTTCGGCGCAGAGGGGCTGTAGTAAAGTTTGGAATAACTTTCCTTGTTATGCATTGGGATCTACACTGAGTTATCTAACATTGTCTCCCCTCATTGATATGAAAGGGGTAGACAAAATACTAGAAACACCTCCCAGTATAACACTATACGATTCAGCAGCCCCCAAAGTCACCATTAACTCGATCCTCTCAATAAAAGCTAAAACACCATAAAGGATTTGTTAAAAACGAATTATTTTCAGCTGGCTAATCAACTGATTTCTGGGTCACTTTGAAATGCAGTCGACGTAAAATGCAACATTGATATTGGGGATGTCCCTCCCCTTCAGAAAACCTACTGTAGTATGTCACACTTTTATCAGGTTAGTGGCCCTTTTTGAAAGAAAATGTCACTTCTTTTGACACACCACAAATGTGTGTAGCCTATGCTTTTTTGAGTGCTGCTCATGTGTGTTCAGATTCCGTCTAGAATAAGTTCCTGTTGATCTGATTGTCAATGCACTGTGACAATTTCCTCTACACAGTCTGTTTGATCTTGTGGTGCGGTTGAGAAATATTGCACGTTTCCCTTACGTTTGAGTCCATATTGGTCCATAGCAGTCAGCTCTCTACAGGCCTATCAGAGGGGCCAAATCAACATCATTTAAATGATCACAAATGTGTTTCAGAAATAAAAAGTGAACAGCTGTTCCTACTTCTGACTGCGTATTGTACAGAATTTACAATTTGCTGATTCCTCTTCCTCTGAAGGCGCAGCAGAACTCAATCTACGGAGGATTATCTATGAGCACATTCAACGCCTCATTTACAGCTTAGGGATAACCAGAGGAAAGCCATATTCCAAATATCCCAAAAGTAGAATAAACAAACAATATATGACACAATATAGCAGTTCTGTTGATTCAGTTCTTTGTGATCTGCAGGATCAAATAATAAAAATACAATACTGTGCCAGGCAAACACCTCTCTGAGTTATGGCTGCTGCAACTGAATTATCAAAGAATGAAAGAAAACATAGCTAAAGGAATCTAAAAACACATTTCACAAAATCAATACGATTTTAAAATATCTATAATCATAAATAACAAGAAGTATCATCATTAAAGTGTATCCTGAACGAGGCGGTGTCGACCCCCGCAGTGAAGAAGACACTTGAAGCTAGTCTTCAGTGGACCAGATACCAGATCTGCACTGTAGTAAAGCAAATTATGTACAAGCCATTCAAATACATACTTACACAAATCCATTTTTACACCTTAATCATTCCCTCTCTCTCTCTCTTAATGTACAGCATATCGTTCTGCGCTGTTTGCTTTGGCACGTTTACCGTAAAATCGCACATTTCCGATGTAGGAAGGGTCGGGCAGCGGCATGGCGAGGTGTGGTGAAGTGTTATAAAATCCCAGGAACAGTTTCAGCTGCAACCGTAGTTAAAGGGTCATTTCGCAGTTTGCTTCATGTGATATTTAGGACGGTTCTTTGGTCTGAGGGACGGCAAGAAAACAAGCAAAACTGGAACAAAGTCCGAGAGCTTGCTTAAAGGATTTCATGTTGGCTTACAAAACAAAAGCGATTTTTCCTAAAAGAAGAAACATTTTTGGCTTAATGATTGCGTGTGTGTGTTTGGTCAGACATTCAATCCAGTTTTGCCTGATTCTCAGCTCTGCTCCCAGACGTGAACACATCTGATCATCACATAAAAAAGAAACATAGCTTTAAAACTATGAAGCACAAAGTGGATCCCTATACGAACTGCTGTGCTTGCTGTGGCAGTGGTCGGTTACAGTACCAGCTCTTACCCCTGACACAGGCTGTCTGTAACCACTCCGTCTTGTTTGCTAGAATACAGCATTGGGGTGTTTGGTATCTGTAACCATCTCTGATCTAAAAGCCTGTTGTATAGACTCACATAGACTGATACATATTTACCAAACAGTAGAAACAGTCCCAACAATAAGTCTGTTTGTGTCCCTGTTTCAGGAAGTTGCTCCTTGAAATGCCTGTTGAGTTGTGTGTGTGTGTGTTGTGTAATAAATAAAGCCTCTGTTTATAAATATGTGTGTAGAGTGAGACTGGCATTGGTTTATAAACAGTGGTTTGTAGCACGTATTGTGTTCATCGTGGCGTTTACCCATCTCAAACCCCCTGCATTTCAGTCTTGGCATTACTCTTCCTCAGCACTTTATTTATGAGTGTCTCTCTCATTGTCACTTGGGGCTGAGGATGCCGGGGTCCAGCTTGGTGCTGCTGCTGCGGCCCCAGCAGCTGGCCGTGATGCTCATGCTGCGCTGCGCCGCTCCCGGCCCGTAGCTGTGAGCGCTCTCGGGCCGCTCGCTGTCCGACTGGCTCTGTGTGCGTTCGGGTCTGCTGTGGATGCTGCCTGTCGGGGAGCTGGGAGCCGGCTGGGAGGAGATGGTGCGCAGCAGGTGGTTCCTCTTGCGCAGGAAGTCGCTGTTAGCGCCCAGGCCGAAGCTGCCCTTACGTAGCACCATGCGCGCTGTGCTGGACTTAGCGGGCCGAGAGCGGTGGCTGTACTCCAGCTGGGACAAATGAGCCGCATATCCCTCTGTGATGAACTGTGGAGGACCAGAGACACGCTGTCAGCTACAAACACCCAGAGGAGTCATACATCCTGGATTTAGTGAAGGGATATTTATTTATTCAGTGAAATTAGTCAAAGGAAAAGGTTCCTCTTTCCTGTAGGCTGCACATTAAGACCCTATACATCATTAGCCTTTTAGGATTAGCATTTTAGCTATTCTACGAGAGGCTGTGGTCACAAGGTTATGAAAGGGCTTTATGGCAACCATTATAAAACCTGTATCACACTTGATATTTTATATTTAGAATATTCAGACTGTATAAGCTATCTGCAGTTTTTCTGACCACTTACTAGTTGTTGTCGTTGTTGTTGTTTTTTGTTCATTATATTTTCTGTGTCATTGTATTTTTTGTATTTGGCATTTGTAAACGTATGGAATTGACTCTTTATTGTTACGGTTCAGTAATGCTATAATATAAATATGGGATGGGGGGGGATTATTTGTGTAGATTTATTATTAAATGTTATATGATTTGAAATAGTAGTGTCCTTGAAAGAAGTACAATTTTATCTGAAAAGCCAGACCAATTTCCCAAGTAATGCATAAAGACATCCCGTGGTACCTGGCACTGGTTCAGCAACTTCTTGGAAGGTCGACCGACGATGTATATTTGGGAGGGAGGGATGCCGATGGAGGTGTAGACTGAGATGTCTTTGGTTGATCCGTATCCAGCAAAGATCCTCATGTTAACCTGGAATCAGTCAAATGAACATGAGAACTGTTTTCATATATCTTCTTCATTCATTGCACATAAGTCCAAACTACAAACTATAGTGCTTATCAAACTGCACATAGACTCCGCCCCGCCTCATCCTCCCGGCTTACCTCGGTCAGGGTCTTGAGGAAGTTGGCCTTGTGTCTGAGCGGATCGTGGACCAGGCCGTCGCAGAAGGAGACGATGCCGTGGGGGAAGTTGTGCTGAGATAACCACGCCACCACCCGCTGCTTCTGCATGTCTGGTCGACCCGTCACGTAGATGATCAAATAACCCAGATCCTGCCAGTGTCTGCAACGAGGAGGAACAGGAGATCAGAATTTAGAGAGAAATAACAAATCTACCCAATGATGTAATCTGAGAGGCATTGGTTTAGAGATAGGGCTGTGCCGAACGTCTTTCATTACATTTAACTCTTCTATTAGGGCTAGAAGGAGATATATGTAGTGGCCAACGCTATGGATAGAGCTCCAGAGAGTGTCACTACCTCCTAGGCCCTGCTGTGGTGCCCTTGAGCAAGGCACCGGACACCTCCAATCCCCCCCCTCCCCATTGCTCCCCGGGCGCTGCACGATAGCTGCCCACTGCTCCTAGTACTAGGATGGGTTAAATGCAGAGGACTAATTTCACTGTGTGTGCTCTGCTGTGTGCATGTATGTGACTAATAAAGAGGGTTTCATCCTCCGATTCTTCTCTATTTGGTACAGCCCTGTGTAAAACCAAAGAATTAAAAAAGGCAACTAGGCACCTGACGACATCCACGGCTCCGGCCCGCACTTTGGGATCGCTGCCCATGATCGACACACTGGCAGCAAAGGAGCCGTCGATGCTGAACACCACAAACTCTGTGCCTCGTGGAATAACTGTCAGGTAGCTGTCTGCAAACGTGTGGTCGCCCCTGAGGGATACAAAAAAAATAACAGAGTGTAAGGTAAAAGAGAAAGACCAAGTGACAAAATGTTTTGGACCTTGAGGACACTGGAACACAACAACTATCTGAGCTAACAGAAACAGAATAACTCAGACATTACATTTAGACATGCTATAGGGTTTTGTTACCAAGAAATAAGACCATTAAAGAGGCCTCAAACTTTTTCTCTAACAATAGTTCAACATACGTATATAAATATAGTAATTCAGGGGCACGAAACACTTATACAGCATGACAACAACATCGTCAGCCCCATCATAATGTCATCCAATCACTAACATCTGAAATAAAGTTTTTAACAGTTATTTTGTTATTGACTTAAAATATTTCATAAAATCATATCATAACCAAGGTATTATGAGAGTCTGGAGCCTCTCCGTTTTGATGTGTAAAGATAACATAATCCAAATTAGATACACAGTAATAGATGTGAGTCTTAAAACATAATCTAGTCAAAGTCAAAGTTTCCACATGTGTTATACATACAGAACATTGAAACAGTTTCTGGCAGTCCCACAGTGCCAATAACTCTATTGTGCGATGCACCATCTTAAACTTAAAAACGTAACGAGTTTTCTGGATGTATTACATAAGACTTAAGGCAATCCTTTATTGATTAGGCAGGCGAGGCAATAATAAAATGTCTGCTGTGAAATGGTCTCATCTCACCTGATAACCATTTTGATTGGGTAGACTCCGATGCCCAGACGTTTGTCCTCTGGGATGATGAAAGACACGCGGCCACTACTGTTGGTGACTTCTGTGTCGAAGTAAATCCACTCTCCTGACGGAGGCTGGGTCATGATGTGGAGGTCAACCTGTACAGGACAGAGGAACCATGAGCACAAAGTATACCTGCAGACATCAGTCTATATGAGCTGTAAAAAAACAAGAAACATCACCTTCTCCCCGGCCAAGGTGACCATGTCCAGAGGGCCGTACATAAAGCGACCTGTGAGGACCTGCTGGGAGTCTTCTGTGAACACAGCGTCGTTCACACGGTGGTTGGCAGTCACGTTCTGTCAGAGGAGGGACAGAGAAACTTAGATGGCATGTATGCCTGCAGGTGAGGAAGACCCATCTCCCCTTTCTTCCAAGTCTTTCCGTGCATTTGAATCTTTTCTCTAAATGCGGTTTATTTTTAATCTGGAGAACGCACGCCTAGCTCCTGCCATTCTAGGCTCATTCTCATACAGTCATCACTCTTTTTTTATGAGATTTTACAGATGATAAATAGTTAGGGATTCAGGATTATCTTTCCACTGACACTGCCTTTTTTTGTCGTTGTGTTTCCTACCCTGATCTTCACATGAGTCCTCTTGCGGATCCACTTCTCCCTGGGTTTGGAGGGGGTGAATTCAGTCACTTCTTTCCCGTCGAGCTCCAGGATGCTGGAGTTTTCATGCCTCATGACCTACAGCAGACATTTCAATGACTCAGCATCTCTGAAGAGGACTCACTTATTAACCGGCCATAAAGAGTGGCAGGTGATGTTGACTCACCTGTCTCAGGAGAAAAGACACAACATCAGTGGACTCCCAGTACGATGCGTGGAAGAGGTGCGGTAAAGCCACGGTCGGGAAAGCGGTCAGGGCATCGGGGCAGTACAGGGCGAAGTCCAGCCGCTTTGTGCCCCACCAACGCGCCGCCACTGCGATGGGAATGAGGTGAATGGGGTGCAGATACATAAGGTGAAACTGTCAATAGTTTGAGAGGTATGCGATGCCACAAGGTGCAACATCCCTGAAGCTAAAGCAAAAAGAGAATTTGAATCTGAAACCACAATCATCCCCGATCCCAGCAGTTCTTCAGCTAAAAGAAGGAAATTGTTAGTTTATATTTGTTATTGACATGAAACTCCAGAGCAAAAACAAGAATGAGATAGTTAGAAGTGATGCATGATTATGTGACCAACTGAAGGTGGTTATTCATGTTAGTATGGACATGAAAAAAGATTCATTCATAGATTGTTCCTAATCATGGAAGTAATAACCCTTCAACATCAGGGGAATGAAAGGGGAAGAAAAAGAGGCTTTCAGCATCCAGTTTTGGGAATTTGACACAGTATAGGACAGCGAACAGAAAACAGCTGCAGCTTCACGTTGATTTCAGAAGTCCATTCCCTCAGAAAAGTACCTTGGTCCACTTCAGCCTGGGAGTCCAGTGACACCAGATCACATATGGCAAAGTCCAGCCCGGGGGAGAGGCAGTTCTCGTACTTGCCGCTGGGATTTATATTTTCACTACTGTCTGCCTCACTGTCCTGCTCTGCCTCTAGATCTGCATCAGGAGATCCTTCGGCATCGTCAGACTCCACTTTCTTACGGGACTTTGGGGGAGTTTTCGGGAAGAATTTGTTTTGTGATGAAAGGGCGAGTTGGGATAAAAGGCCAAATTTTTTGGATTGGTTAATTTGGCATGATTTGGCTATGGGGAGAAAACAGAGAAAGAAATCACATGAAATACTGATGCATTTAAAGTACTTTTTGACAGAAGATTTATACAGAATTATATATAAATAATAATATTATATAATTTAATAAAACAAAATACACATTTGGAGCACTGAGTGTATCTGTTAGAATTTGAATGAAGCTAAAAAACACTTATATTTCCCAAAAAAGCCCTAATTTAGTTCAAATTATTATTTATTTTTTAATCGCAAATGAAAAACATGACTATTTTAGTGTTCTACAGAATAATAACGTTGTAAAAGACTGAAAAGATGAGTCGTTACATATGTTTAATGTTAAAAAGATTGAATAATAAAGATGGTTGTGTGAACTGCTGCTGTAATGAAAACCAAAGTAAAGGAAACAATGTGAAAAACAAAAATGATGCGTGTTGGTACGTGACAGCTTATGAGTTTAATTAGTTTGAGTTCTGATGTTGGGACGTGTCCGCCGTCAGTAAGCTGGCATGAATAGTGAAAGCTGAAAAACAATAGTTAATAGAGGTAAGGCAGCCAGCTGGTCTCCTGACGCTCCTGTATCACATAAATAAAAAGCTGTTAGGATTAGTTTGTGTGAATCTCCAGGGTTGTACTGTAGGTGTTCAAACAGCAGTGTGCAAAACAACGTGACGTACAAATAAATGCTCTGATAACAAAAGTGAAACAGTGAGGGACGGAGAGACTCTGGAGGACAATCGCACATAAAACACAACGGAACACCGGCCGTCTCCGCAGACGCTGCAGCAGGGAGAGGATAATGCAGGAATGGCTGAGGGGAAGCAGGTGTCCACATGCATTGATAGGTTAGATAAATGCAGCACTGGTTCATTGCATTTACATTTAGACAGTGGATAAGAGTAAGACAGACAGTGAAAAGTGGCGCTAAAACTCGGCTCTTCTTCAGGACTCACTTGCTCGTTTTTGGGACTTTGAATTTCAAACAAGATAGAAAAAGTCTTTCCTGGCAGAAAAAGGAGCTCCTGTATCTGACTGAGTGAACTGCAGGGTGTGTGTAGAGTCAGAGTAGTGAAGTTGAAAATAAGTCAAAAAATAAATAAGAGGAAGACTGGAAAAAGGCTAAGAGTGGGAATAAGTAGACCAGTGTGTGTGTGTGTGTGTGTGTGTGAGTGTATGGGAGAGAGGCTGGTTGGTGGTTAAGAACACTTACTGTTGGCTATGTTGGTGGCAGTGTAACTGTCTGCCATTCCTGAGACCTGGCTGGCCATGCTGACCTCACTGGCCCTCCTCTGGCCCCGGGAGAGGGGGCCCGTTACGGGGGATGAGGGATACGAACTGTCCATGAAGACACCACCATGAGACTGAACAACATCCGCTATTGAGCCGAAACAGGGAGATCCCATTAGACAGAGACACAGGTAACGGGAACAGACAGTGATGAGGGTGGGGTGGGGGGGGGCAGAGAAATGTGACTGCAGGCAGGCGACAAGGACATGTGAAACTGGAAGGAGCCGCATCGTGGCCAAGGTCCAGTGGTGTAAAGTAACTCAGTCGTAAGACAAGTCGTAAGTACTGTACTCAAGTATCATTTTGAGGTACTTGTACTTTACTTGAGTATTTCCACTTTTGATAACACACTAATGCATCAATAATTATTATCAAGATATATATTACATACTAGCCAATCTGCGTAATGAGTACTTTTGGTACTTTAAGTGTATTTTGATGCTAATACATTTGTACTTTTACTTGCGTCACATTTCGATTGCAGGACTTTTATTTGTACCCCGAGTATTCCTACACTCTGGTACTTCTACTTTTATAAAGTACAAGATCTGAGTACTACTCTCACCTCTGCCAAGGTCAGATTTCTGTTGCCAACCCGAGGAAACAAAGGCACACGAGCACATAAAACAATACAAATGTCCACATGTGTTAGAGACACACTGGATTAGTGTCTCTTATAAGGATGATTTCTATCTAATGGCAAAGGAGCACCGTGTTAAAAAGTCTCAGATATAATGTTATAGTGCTGGAGATTTTATCAAATCAGATGCCCTCTGACCATTATCACAAGATGAAACACAGGGAACAGTAATCGAGGATAGAGCTACATTACACTAGGCTGTACGAACATCACAAGCAGCACAATCTTCACATCCACATGTCTCTGTTATTCAGATGAAGGTGAGAAAACCCTCTGCCGACATCAATAATCGGATTTGTATGGAAGTGATGAAGACACACTGAAGCCATCAGCACAAACACAAATGCTTGCTTCCTCAAAACACTGAACAAGACATGAATAGGAGACGGCAACAACAAACAGCAACACCACATGAGATGCTTATCAGATTTTCCTAAGTATTTCTACGGCACGTTAACCATGAAATAAATCGCCTTACATGAAACAATAGAGAGGATGCTAAAGTGATCAACCACCTATCTGGATTAAAAAACAGACTCAATAAATCGTGATACTAGGAATTGGAAGGTACAAGCGGCAAGCTGTGGTTATTTGTACTACTCACGTTATTGTATTTATAACCTGAATTAGAATAGAAGTACAACTAATAGTCAACTATCTCACAGTGCTGTACTGTATTATAGAGTTCTTGGATTATAGAATACACAGTATAGTTTTTAGCACGTTTCATTAATAATACTCCTAGTATATATATAAAAAATAATTAGAAGGTCACAACAATTGTCATTCATTTGGCCATGATCATAATTTGCTTATAGTGCTCATTTTGATAAGTATAGACGTGACCATTGATAGAGGTTTCCACTGTACAGGGAAAGGTATATACAGTTAATAAAAAGGTCTATGGGTGATTCATCTGAAACTCGACTGCAGCTATTCACTCTTGAAACAACAGCAATGGAAATACCCAGAAAAGACAAACACTTTTGAAATGTTCTAGCCTGATTCTGGGGTAAAAATCTGAGCATCTCAGCAGGAAGTGACAGCAGGAAGGTGGGAACAAAGAGACAGGGAGACGCAGTGAAGCGGGGGAGGACAGATGCGGGTGAATGGGAGATGCTACACACACTCCATAGTGGCGGGTGTGGCTTTGAGGAAGCCCTCCTGCCAGTTGAGCACCGGCACAGGGATGCAGGTCTCACTGATGGTCTCCTGACAGCGAAGGGACAACAAGGGAGGCCCGCTGTCAAGTAGCAGCTGAGCGTTGCTCTGGACTGTCTCCACTACAGAGGGGGGGGGGGTGGAGGGGCAGAAGGAGGGGGGGTCGGAGGTAGAGAGTGACGTACAGATATGGGGGACAAAAGGCAGAGAGAGAGAGAGAGAGAGAGAGAGAGAGGGAAAAAAAGACAAGGAAGACACAAACATATGAAGCAAGAACAACTGAACGTGAGACGAGAAAGCAGAGTCGAGGCCATTTCTTTTGGCACTGCTAGTCAGAAAATCAAACAATCTACATAGCGAACGCCCAGACACCTATAGTCTTAAAAGCTTTGGCACAAAAAATTATCTTTAAATTGTCTTTAAAACTTTATCCGTACCACTGGCTGTAGATCTGTTCTGAAAGCTGTTATTCAAGTGACTACCGTTAGGACAGAAGCGGATAAATATTGTCTTTCTTACACAGCTTATCAACCCCAATGTGGCTCCTTAATTAGTTCTGGGATGAAAGGTTTGTGTTTGCACTTAGAAAGATAAATCCTCTGCTCAATATTTACTTTGTACATTTCTGTTTACTTTTTCTCCAGGACAAATAGACAGATATTTGTATAAAAGGGTAGGGTGAGGCTCTAAGCGTTACCCCACAGTGTCCAAACAGAAACCACAAGCTGGACTTTGACCATGTTTAGATTGTAAACTGCTTTGCAAAACATGTTGAAGCACAAACACACTTTCTTTGAGCGAATGTGTCTGTGTATGAAGGGACCAGCCACGATGTCTTTAATGCATCGTACCCTGGGGAACGGGACAGTGTGTTATGATCATTCAATCAATCATAAAGTACCAGGATATGATCTTTTAAGTTAAAAGGAGAAATTAAACAGCAACTTCAATACAGTGACATTTGAATTTGTGTCTGTGCATGTGAAAAAAAGTGAGCACTAAATGAATCCACTGTTAATTACAGACTGGATATCTACTGGATTGATTTTACTGAGGATTTTAGACACCGTGGGTGCAGAGGGCTCACCCAGTAGGGCAGAGTTTCCGTCTCCCAGGGGAAAGCGCTGGTAACGGGGCACGTTGAAGGGAGGCAGCAGGTGAAACTTCCTCTCCAGCAGAGGCTCCAGGCGGGAGGCCGAAGGATCAGCCGGGTGGAACAGGTTGTAGACCTGCTGACAGGCAGGCCGCAGCTGGGCCACTAGGGGGAGACATAGAGCCGAAAACATGAGCGAGGGGGGTCAAGAATCAATTAAATATAAATGAAAAGTGTAGTGAAAAGTCCAGTTATAAGTTATAAATTGATAACATTATATACTCTTAAATAGCTCACCATCCAGCATAGGAATGACAGTCTTTCTCAGGGCGAGGACCAGGCCCAGCGGAGAGCCAAACAGGAAAAAGTCAGACACCTCAAAGTCGAACTTCCCGAGGGAGCTTCCATCCAGCATGGTGCTGCTGCTCGACCTGCGCGACACTGCATCGCTCCGCAAAACACTGGAGTGTAAGCTGGAAGGACAGCACAAAGTCATTGCCTCATGTTGAATTAAAATAAATCAGACTCAGAGAGCATGTAAAACAATGTCATGGTTATCTCCCAGGGACAGGGATAAGGATATTATTGAGCTCACAATAATATCATTCCTTTGGTAAGGATAATCTTAATGTCACATTTTCAAATTGTCCTATTCTTACATCCAGGTAAGAACTGTTGTCTTCCCTCACTAAACCCACCTGGTGAGGAAGGCCTGGTGCTGTTTTATCGTGTCCAGTTCGTAGGTGGAGGAGTCGCTTCTCTTGCGGGGCAGTTGTCGCTTGGCGTCGTCGCCTGAACCGGCGCGAGGGATGTCGATGTTGCTCCGGCTGAGGTGGCGGCTGCCCTCCAGGGTCGGAGAGGCTGAGCCGTGCCCGCTGTTCACGATGATGCCGGGAGAGAGGAGGTCCTGGTCCTGAGTGGGATAGAGGGAAATTAGTTAAATAAATTTATATCAATTAAAAAAAGACTGACATTTATTTTACAGCTTGGCAAAACAAGGTTTGAAGATGTTATAGTTGCTCATAGAATACACAGAACAGTACACGTCATTTTGACTTTTTTCTAAAGTTCTCAGAATTTGAATATTTTCAGAAATTCTCAGAATTTTGAATATTTTTAGAAATTCTCAGAATTTTGAATATTTTCAGAAATTCTCAGAATTTTGAATATTTTCAGAAATTCTCAGAATTTGAATATTTTCATAAATTCAGAATTCTTGGAATTTTGAGTATTTTCAATAATTCTCAGAATTATGTAAGTATGAGTGTGACTGTCTGTTAAAATATCAGTGGTTTCACTTTTCTGTTTGCATCGACTGTTTATTATATTATATTCTGCACATGATTGTAACGACGATCCAGTCGTGTGATATTGCAGTAAACTCTGTAAACCTTTATGCCATCTCAGCCGCCATTAACACATGTTATTTAACCTACACTTACTGCGGTCAAGAGAAACCCTCTTGCGGGAATTTCAGGTATTAGTTTTTATACCATTTAGATGACAGCATTTATGGGTACATACTGTTCCTAGCAGGAAATTGTTACACACTGTTTGCATTGCAGTTTATAATCACGTGGTTTGCACTATAACCTACTTGAACAGCTTTACTCATTCTATATACATCGATACAGCATAGTATCCCAATACTTTGCGTGTTGATATTGTATCGCTACACAGACACCAAGTGTCGATAATTTATTGTATAAATTATTCATACTGCAAATCAATAAGTTTATGGTAACTATTGCTTTTTCAATCCACTAGATGGTGCTGAGCTTTTTCTTGTGCGGTCATGGCCATGGGTAAAGTCAGTGGGATTGGCAGGAAATTAATCACAACAAAGATGGAGTCAGCAGAGAAAGAAATCAGAAATGCGCCATATTGCAATATATCGTATCTCAATACTTAGCATATCGTAGAATCGCAATACTATCGTATCGTGGCTTAAGTATCGCGATAGAATCGTATCGTGGGGACCCTGGTGATTCCCACCCCTAGTAACAAGTCTCTTACCTGCACACTGACCACGCTGCCCCTGCGACTGCTGTTCTGGCTCTCATTCACCGTCTGATTGCTGCTGCACAGTGCATCAAACCCCAAGATTCCTCCCACACAGTCTCCAATGAGGCAGACCTAGAAAGGCCAAAGGTCAGACATAGAGGTATTAAAATGATAGTTATATTTTTCAAACACATCCGTAGGGTTGAGGTTCACCTGAAAAAAACACAGTTTAATAACAAAAGCAAATGTGATGAAAATGAAACAGTTATATGTGTATATACTGTTAAGTGGAAAATCAATTAACAATGTTTTTAATATTGAGATGTATCAGGCTCAGCTGTGATACTGTAAATATGTACATATATCTTTCGAAACTATACAAAAACGTATATAATGTGCCATATTATCAATATTATCAGTGGGTATGCTTCTCAATATGTGTGTTCACAGATAACGATGGCATAATTATAATATCAGGGCCAGTTTGAGTTCATAAAAAGTGTCTTGTGAGTGAATAATGCATCCAGAAGTTCTTGTTCTCCGCACTGGTCCTGTTTTGTGAAACAGGTTAGACGATGAGATGAGAGTGGCTTAAGAATATTTTATGGAACAGTTTGAGAGATTTGTAATGAAATATGCAATTATTGTATTATTGAAGTTGTCTTTGTTTATTTTGTTTGTGAATAATCTTGTGTTTCTAAACCTGACCCTGGTATCTTCAGTGACTGACCTGGCCGGTGAAAGCTGCCCCGTCCAGAGACTTTAAGAAGTCTGAGAACACCTGGTTGGCTCTGACGATGACGGTGGCCATGGCCTCCTGGTACTGCGGGGCAGAGGTGGCCAGGAGGGGGAGCGCTGCCAGGGGGATGTGATCCTGGCTGCTGGACAGACAGCCCTCATCGTAGCTGTATGGGCTCAGGCTGCAGCAGGAGACGCACGTGAAATCATGAACACATTTATGGAATAACTGTGGAACACCACACCAGGAAATAACAGAGAGGGCAACTTAGTGGACATGTTTAAACGACAGCTAAAGACACATGGTTTTGAGCTGCACCTGGATCTCCTCCATCAGAAAACCACACTCACAGTCAATAAACAACAATGGTTATCCAACATGCCTGTAGCTTGCAGAATTACGTGCATCCTCTTACTTGGACACCAGGGAGAAGGCCTCGGCACAGATGGCAGGGCAGGGTACCAAACGGATGGCGATGCGTCCCAGCGCAGCGGGGTAGTGAACTCGCATGACTGTCTCGAACGCTGTGCTAATTGTGTTGACGTCGGCCTGCTTGCTGTTCTGGTCGCCTCCGCCGGTATCCAGGATGTTTCCTCCGTGCAGAACAAGGATCAGCACGTGGATCTTGGAAGGCTGCAGACACTGTGCTGACGAGCTCTCCTGGGAACAGAACATTTAAAAAAGAGTGATGTTTAGGATGAGGAGAAGGAGCTCCAGCAGAATCGATTATAGATGTACTTGTGGAAAATCCTGGCATAACCAAAGACAACATGCTTACTGAGAGGGAACAATCACAGATAGACATTAATACCTTAGCTATTGTATGTAAAATTAGTCAACCACACAACAAATGTTGGCACACTCTTTAGTAACACTTTCTATGTTGCCTATGTCTTTAAAGCATTATAACCATACTTAATATGTGTTATAATCTGCATATAGCACTGTAACTACTCCTGCTCCTTTCCATCATGGGTTAAAAAAGAATGAAAAATAAAAAAAATTAAGTATCCATGTTTTGTTTTATATCAATTGCCATGAGTGGAATAAAAAACTATAATAATAATAATAATAACAAATGTATAGTTTGAATCATAAATATAAATAATGCTAACAATAATCATGACACATTGTAAGCATTTTAACAGCGAGCTTTACTTATTGACCTTTTTAAAGATAATTACCATATTTGTAATACCTTATATCAATTTGTTATCCATAATAACGTGATTTCATTTACCGTGTGTCATCAGTGGGTGCTTTAGGTTAAGGAATGAACTTCTTGAGCTATAAAGGCAGACATAATGCATCATAAGGTGATTATAAGTCACTTTTAGTGGTCATTGTCTGATGTAATTACAGTAAAATAAAATAAAATGTCATCTAAAATGCCCAGCAATTATGATGTATTATAATACTTGGTGCTTAATAATGTGTGTATGATGTTTTTGTTTGTTATAAAGCATTATGAACACTTATGAGTACTTAAAACTAATATTATAGTTTCATAAGCAGATAATAACACACTGTTATGGGGTCAAATGCACACAGAAGGACTCACACTTGTATTTCAAGATCCACAGAAATGTTTTTCAATGCACACACAAATGTGTTCCGTTTCATATACATCTAAATAAAATCAAAATACAGAAAAAAGTTTGACATATGTACCTCTGATCCACACATTTGTTTTCCGCTGAACCTGCATACACAACCCGCTCTCTGTGCATGGGTCGCTGTGCATTCGTGTGTGGGTTTTTGAATTTGACTGATTAAATATGCTTTAGGTAGGAATTCTTGTGACGTTAGGGATGTGTTACTGTTAGCATATTTAATCATTCACGCAGAGACACTTATCCCTTATCTTACGCCATGTTGAATTTGACCTGTCGGCTCCGGACACCGCAGAATGCGTATGTGAAGCGCTACGTCATGAACGCCAGAAATCTTACCCGTGGGGGCGCGCTCATGTGATTGGCTTAGAACGGAGGAGACATCTGATTGGCTATAGATAGAAAACATTACAAGTACGAATCGGGTGACCGTCAGGGGAGTCTCAAAAAACCCACACACACAGCGACCCATGCACAGAGAGCGGGTTGTGTATGCAGGTTCAGCAGTTTGAAACGGAAAACAAATGTGTGATCAATGATACATTATGTAAAACTGTATTTGGATTTTATTTACATGTATATGAAACGGAACACATTTATGTGTGCATCGAAAAACATTTCTGTGGATCCCGAAATAAGTGTGAGTCCTTCTGTGTGCATTTGGGTATTATGAGACTGATGTGAGTGACCCCATACACTTTAGAATGCCTTACAGACACGAGCGTCTTAGAAAGTGCTAACCAAACTTATTTTTCACGAGACAGGGCCAGAGAGCCATGAAGGGAAACAGAACAGATCCAACCTCCTCTGTTCAACTGACGGAAAACAACAACAACAACAACAACAACAAGGTTTCCTGAGGACAATGCAAGTCACATTAAACACAACAACATAATGTGCAGTTTTGTCTTCTGAGCCTGATACAAAACTTTGTTTCAAAGAAGCACTTTATGTACACTCAACGCCACAGCTGCGAGTACACAGAGGTTGAACAGACGGTTGAGGAGGAAACACGGATTTGGGTTTTTGGAAAGGGCAGGGGTAGTACGTATTGGGTTTGATCAGGGGGGACTATGTGGAGCTAATGTAGCCCACAATGCACTTAGGCCATAACGTTTACTTACTGACTGGTGCCTTGTTACCGTGATGGTGGGAATGGGAGAGCTACTGGCTTGGCCGCTAACAGAGCCACGCATCTGAACACAAGAGGACAGAGAGGCTCAGGGACTTCTCTTCCCAAAAAACCTGATGCAAAATACTCGAGGGATCTTTAGTATTAGTAGCAATACCACAGTGTATATTACAATTAAATAGTGCTTCATTAAAAAGTATTCTTAAGTGTAATTATAATAATTCATTCCTAATTGATCATGAATAATTATCCATTTCAGCTTGTAGGGAGCTTATTTTCAACTGTTACTGAATATATTTTAGAGAAGAATTCCACCAGGAACTGAAGTTTATTCTGTCATTGTTTCTTACATTTTGTACAAATTATTTGAATCTTTAAATGAACCTAAGTTATGAAATACATGTAGTGGATTAACAAGTAAAACATTAAGTATTAGGAAGCCGAAAAAGGTACCTCAAAATTAAACTGAATGAATGAATTACTTGAGTATTGTTGCTTTAATACAAGTTAAACTAAAGCTTATATGTCCTTATAAGGGCATTTTCTGTGGAATTCGCAAAACAGCAAATGTACTTCAGAGATGATTCTGCTGGTTGTTGTTGTTAGTGGGTTGTTTTTTTTCAGACACACGTACCTCGTCTAGTCTTTCCTCACTGGTTGCTCTTTCATAATCCACTGTCATTTCCTTGAACAGCTCTCCTGCAAACACACACACACACACACACACACACACACACACACACACACACACACACACACACACACACACACACACACACACACACACACACACACACACACACACACACACACACACACACACACACACACACACTCTTAACATCTGGTACAGAGGCAGAGTGACTTTCCATGAAGAAGTAAATCTGGTCTTCATCCTACCAGGAGTCTCCTCCGTGTCTGCAGCTTCAATCTTGTCCATGAGGTCGTTGGAATTCCACTTGGTGATTTCCTTCGGCATGACGTCTTCGCTGTCCGACAGATCCTCTGCAGGGGCGACACAACATAAACCATCATCAGATAAAGTATGGGCCATTTAGGGTTTATAAAGTTGTATAGGATAGTTTATTTATCAGGATTAACATTGTTTGACAAACAGAGGACCAGCGTACAGGAACCTTGTCAAGCTTTCCCACAAGAGATGATCAATTAAATCAATTAATAGACATTTATAAATGCTTGATATAAGGCATCAATAAATGAGGTGGCCAGCAAATGAAAGTCACGCCGGGTGTGTTCATGTTTTCAGTATAGCACTGGTGGTTATCCATGGCTAGTTAGCCCATGTTATTTCTCTGACAGTTGCCAAGAATGTGGTCGGTTTAATTACTATAATGGAAGTTGAAAAAAACCAAATGTAGTTTCTAAGCAATTACCTACTGAGAAGAAGTTTAATCTAGTGTGTATAGTTCAGGTTTACACAAATATATGACTGGACTGTTTTATCCATCCACTACATATGTGTTAATTAAAAAGGCTCAGGATCTTAGTGCATCATTTTATATTGTGTATAATTAAATGCCTGTAGCTTCATTTCAAAAAAATAAACAGGCCGCCTCCTGGTATCTTAACTCTGTGTTAATACATCAAATCTGGAAATGAATGTATGAATGTCATGTAATGCTATTCACTCCACTGTAGCAATACTACAAATAAATAACACAACTGAAAAGAAATAGAATTCATTTTATTGCATAGAGACTTGCTTCGTGAGCAGGAGGTTGCAGTCAGAAGACTTCTGTCATTAAATGTGTGTTTCTATGACACAATTTGTCCTGCACACAGATCAACAAGACTTTTAGTTTTATTTTCTCACTTGATTCATTTTGTTTCTTTATAAAACATGTATATCAAACGGGTTATAAACTGGATAAGACAAAAAATAAAGTGTGAAGGCATAGAGGTATTTCTATTTCATCAATTTCAATAATCAATCAATAACATTATAGGTCAGTTTGATTGAACTGTAGTGCAGTCGTTTGATTGTAGACATGTGTAACTGTAGCAGATACATTATTTGTCTTTGTTTTGGGGTATAAGTACTAAGCTTCAGAAGACCAGACACACTGAATATGGCATCTAGGAGGAGTTCTACTTCTAAGGCTTTCATTTATTCATTTGCACTAAAAACAGAGAAGGATACAGTACGTGACAGTCAAAAATAAACCTTGTAATATAGCATTACTGCAGGAGGAAGATGAGCATAAACCAACTTTAAAGAAGGAAAAATGTACAGTCACGACTTCAGTCATGAATTTAATGTGCTTGTTTGATGAAATGTAAGGGGCTTTTACTTCAGGCCCCCAACACTCAATAATTAGTCCAAACAAACATAAAAACTGGACAACACAATCAATTATCAGATTCAAAACCACTCAGTCAAATCATTGAATTTCATGAGCAGAAATGTATTCAACGAAACACGTGCAGCGAAATCAGAAGCAATATATTAAATGACAGCAATGATTTTATTCTTGTTTCATCATCATTACTAAATGTTTTGAAACCATTTCACCATACAAACACTGGTCGGTGGTGGGTGTGTGTGTGTGTGTGTGTGTGTGTTGGTAAGAGGGAGACACAGGGCAAAGATAATTGTGATTTCTGAACCAGACGTCAGGATGAGACACCCGCCCCGTGTCCTCGGCCAAAACTCATCCGGCAGAGAGCAGTCACCTATTTCAACTGCAGCCCCAAAGCATGCTGGGTATCTGGGAAGCTTAAGAACTGATCTGTGGTTAAAGAGATGCATGCAGAGTCAGGGGAGGGAAAACAAGCAGTTTCTTTGAAAAACTGAACACACTGACCACCATGCTACTGATCTAACTAGCAAGCCCAAAAGGAAATCAAAACCGTTGTTACCATGAGCGTCGAAGAACTCCTCGTCCGAGCTGTCTTCGGAGTCTCGCGCTATGCTCTGCATCCTCCACTCTGAGATGCTGTGACGTGATGGGCTTCCTGAAAGACCACATGAAAGAAACGGACTGTTATTCTGGGACATGTGTTTCAGCTTCTCTCTTTCCTTTTTCAACACATTCACTCAAACACACACAAAGAAACATTGCACAATCTCCCCCGGCCCACACACCCACAGTGTTATATAAACATGCAACAGTCTCGGTGGTGCATTAGCTCATCACAGATGGACTTTTTGGTGGTCGGGGGAGGGTGCAAAGTGAGACCCACTGTAGCACTGACAAGCTAGAAACACCCCTAAAACCACCAAATGCCGCTCGAGGAAAATGGCAAAAGAAGGTGTATCACATGTCTTCAGTCTATGCCTAATACATTATGGGTGAGGAGCTAGGGGGGGCGGGGGGGGGGGGGGTATCACTGTAAGGGGCATGCTGGTGAGAGGGGGGCACAGCTGTGACTGTCAGCGCACAGGAGGAAACAGCAGTGTTGGAGAGGAGGGTCACTGTGAAGAGCGTCAGCCTCCTCTGGTGTGTTACGTCAGCACTGCTGCTAAAAATAGCCCGAGAAAACCACAGGGGTGAGACGAGGCGCGACGGATGAGAGTCAGGGTGCAGGCGGCAGCGACAGTGAGTTAATGGTCCTTTATTAAAAACTATTCTTGGGTGCAAAAGCATAAGAGTCACCATTTACTTAAAGTAGAAAAAGTACCTCTCATTTTGTTACAATACTAAAAATGATTATTATTTATGAGGAATAATTATCCAACACTGTAATGTTTCAGCTGGTGCATAAGGATGTTATTTACAAATACAATTTCTAATTATGTGTTCATTTTTATCTCGCTTTTTTTTCAGTTTATTTTAAGCTTGTGAATTCCACCAGGGAATTATCCTGTATTTAAACTTGATTAATTATATTTGTATCATTTATTTGAATCTTTAAATTAAGTCTTAAGTTATGTAACACGTGTAGTGGAGTATAAAGCTAAATATTAGTATTAGGTAGCAGAAAAGTGGTAAAAATGGTACTTAAGTACAGTACTGGAGTATGTGCACTTGCTGGAGGAGAATCAAGGAGGTAGGGGTGACACTAGAGATGGGTGTGTTTCGGACATGTGATGTCAAAGTGGCTGCTAAAAATAACCCAGGTGAGATCCGCTGAGTTGACGGGAGGTAAGTCAGATAGCACAGAAAAGCGCTCACCTTTCAGGCGAGTGTCCAAAGACTATGTTTGTTAGGATTGTCAATTTACTACACAGAACAATGACACGTAAAAAAAAAGTGCTACTTTTCACGAGCTAGACGCTCGACCCTGTTGAATTCTTCACATACCAGCTGCCAGCGTGGACTCAAACATCACAACTTTCTGTGTTTTGTGAAGGAACCGTTTGACTTTGTTGTGAGCATACCTCAGCCTTTAAGTTAGGAAGGAGTCGGGTGGCAGACTGAACATATAAAGGTGTGATGGGGTGTACTTTTAGATGTGATAATGTCTCTGGACTGTGTAGTCTCACACACACGAGTGAGTAAATAAGATGGCGTGCTCCTCACCTCCTCTCTTGGATGAGCGGGAGGATCTGGAGGAAGTGGACCACTGCTTGGTGAGAACGCCCCTGGGCTGTAGAGTCTCTCCTCCGGAGCTCACCACCACCTCCTCAGCTTCAATGGAGCTGATGGCCTCTTTAGCCTCCTGCTCTTTGTCTGGAGACGGCGCTCCTCCGTTGGCCTCTGTGGCCTCCTCAGCCTGACTGAACTGGGCCATCTTAGTGGCCAGGGCCAGCTGCGTTTCCAGCTCCAGCTGCCGGATGTCCTCCATAGTCAGACCGTACCACTCGTCCTGCCAGCACCAGGCCTGCCGGTGGGCGCGCACCATCACCTTTCTCAGTCCTGGGAGGAAAAAACAGGTAATATTACACACCTGCATTCTTATAAATAAAAGATTGCTTGTATTTATTACGATTATTCAGAGATTTTAGGGACGAAATATTTCAATAACTAAACAAAAAAATAAACAGAGCATTGATTTACTTTCATGTTGTGTTAAGCTCCTTCTGATGTAAGACCCTGTTCAAAGATCATCTTTTAGAAGTAAATATAAAATAAATTGTACCAGAACTTTTTACCCAAAATATTCTACAGCCACAACATTCAGGAAAGATTTTCTGTAAGTGGAACCCAAAATTAAAACAGCAGTACTGCATTTTGTGTTCTCTTAACATTCGTTGAATTGTAAACTGCTTACTCACCAACATCATGGATGAAGCGCTCGATCTTTGACTGCATGCCCCAGTAGCGAAACTCCACCTTGCAGAGTTTGTAGGCACACATGATGGGGGTCTTCCCTGGGTTGTTGTTGTAGTCTTCTATCCAGTCGTCCTGCAGAGGACCCCTCTGGGTCTTGGCTGACTTGTAGAGCCGTGTGTCCTCCTCTGCTTTGTACTCATGAGGGGGGATGGGATCTGTCACTATATCAATCGGGTCTGCCAAAGATACAAATCAGAATGACTAACGGAGACTGGCATGTTGGTTATATTGCATCAATTATGGAACAAATTCTGTGTATTTTCTGTTACAGTACATACGTAGATTGGGTGTTAAAACTTAATTGGATGTTCTGAATAAAAGAATCTGGCTGTCAGTTGAGTTTCTTCAGAAAAACATTTGTAGTAGCACTACATTGCCACAAGTCGGCTTCAGCTGCTCCTGATGGGAATACCAATATAAAAGACACACCATCAAACTAAATCTACTATTACTAACCTGTCGATAACTATTGATTGAAAAGGTCATTCCTTGCTTTGCTGGCTCCCTAATAGAGCTGTACAGTATATTGCTATTTGTGGATAGTGTGTGCAGCATGATACACATCAATTCATATTTGAAAATCTGAGTTTCTGTCGTTGTGAAGGTTCAGGATCAACACCAAACTGCCTCACCAATACTCCTCTGCCTCTTTTCTACTGCAGACATGTTGAAGACATCGACTTGGTTGCCGGTGTCGGGTTTGTAGTAGGTCTCAATGTCAATGGAGAACTTCTCAACAAAGGGGCAAGTGTATCTGAAAGAGCAGAGGCAACAAAATCAGAAACAACGGAACAAATGTCCCAAAGGGCTAGATTGCATAATAGGTTAATAGCTGCCTTGATTATGACACTGGCGTCTCAACCCAACGGCTCAAGATCATGACAATTCTTTTTACGAGTGCCAACACCCTCTCACTGCTGAGGGTAGGAAACGTGTGAGCCATGCCCATCTGCTGCATCCGTGGCGTCTGAGGCAAGGCTGTCACTGTTTGAATAGATGTGTCAACAGGCACTTGCAGTCTATCAATATCCTGACATGATAGTCAAGGGCGCATCTCTGTTCAGTACCTTCGTGTCTGTGTGTTTGTCCGACTCCACACACACAAACACTGACACCCTGAGAATGAGGGGCCATCCACTTCTATCAGCCTGTACGCGATGCTGGACACACACAGCAATCTGAAGGTCTGCTTGGAAACATTGAGGTCTTTACTTTATCTTTCTGTATTTCATTGAGCGACAGCAGCGATAGCAGAACTCGGGACTACAGTATGTCACATGGACTCTTACAAGTAAGGGCATTTTATATGTTATACACTGAATATTTATAATACTTTTTTGCATCCCTCAGCCTAGATTAATTAACTAAAAATGTCCGTTTACAAACATCATACAACTTGTGCAGTGTCATTTATCCGGATTTGTGCTTCACAAATGTATATGTGAGTGAGAGATAACTGATGTTTTGATATATTTTTGCTGAGGATAAACGTGGCCCTCTGATACTTTAATTTAACAGCACTTTATCTGAAAAAAACAACACTTTCTTCCAAGAATTTAAGGTCACCAGGACATAAAAAACAATAGAATTAAAAATAATAATTTCCCAAATGGGAGGATAAAAGTACATTATCGTTGTTATTATTATTATGGGGTGAATAATGAATGTGCATATGGTCATTTTGTGTGAAAGTATGTTTAAAAATGGATGTGTAAATCCACCAGCTGCAGCATTTAGACGCCCATGCACAGAGCATCTCCAGAATAAAAACCTCACATTTCTGCGCACCCTTGGCAGAGTTGAATGCACTCTCGCTCCTGCTTTGAAGAGGTGTGTGGAGGTTCATGAAATCCTCACCTGGTGCGGGTGTAAGGGTAGGCGTTCCAGGACTCCTCTTCCACCCTCAGTGCTGCTTTGGGCAATATGGAGCGGAACCAGCTGGGTATGTGCATGCCAATGTGGTAAACTTTGTGGGTGTACTGGCCCGTCCCACCCGGCCCATCTGTGTAGGGTTTATTCTCGAGGATCTCCACCCCGCTGCCCTCACCACAGCTCTCTTCCCTGCTCTTTTTCTGTCAGAAGAGTAATGAAATACAATACATCAGATTTTTTGACAATTGTTAGAAATATTTGGGATAACACAAGGACACAATTAGCTAAATAAGTCTAGATCAGGGGTGTCCAAACCCTGAAGTATAATGGAATACGGCCCACAAATTAAACTTTTGCTTGTCTTATTTTGTACTTCTCAAATATCTATGTTAAAATATATTAATGAGCCCAATTTTCAAATTAATTTAGTCATTTAGAATTTAAAACATTTTCTAACAAATCTTAGTTGATAAAAAAAAAGCCCAATAACTTATTTCTATTACAAGCTTGAAATTTAACCTTCATATTTACTCTTCTTATAAACAATCTGAGGCTTCTGTTTTAAGGAATGAAACCCTAAAGAGAGATGGGATGTAGGTTATTTTTTCATTAAACCATTAGAAAGTATCGTGCATTATTCACCTACATTTGATTTGTTTTTCTAACTTATAACTTAACTTATGAGGCAACAGTTTGGACACCCCTGGTTTAGTGTTAAAAGGAACTGAAACAGACAAATTAATGGACATCTTTCGCAAAATTAAAAACACGACAGAAGATGTGATATCCTGAAAAACCTATAAGCTATGAATTGCAAATCAGGAAGCCCAAAACCAGCTGGTGGAGCCACACCTTTTCCTATATTTACATTCCAGGTGCACACAGGAAGAGAGGCTGGTTGGAGCCTGCACATGCAGTTTAGCAGACCTACAGCTAGGTGACTCAAAGCCTTAAAGACAGAAATGTGTGACATGGCAAGAGCAAGATTTGCGGTGGTTATGAAACCAGGAAAAAGGAAACGTGGACAGCTGAGCATAGTCCAAGTGCTGAGGATATGAAAATCTCAGGGAGCAAAGAGCGAGGGCCATAAAATGTCAGAGATTGCTTATGTTGCATCTTTCGTATTCCTATCATCAGTCGTTGTTCAGGCGACATACAGAAAGTATAAACACGGTGCTTAGTGCAGCACTGGGATAATAGGGAGACAGATTCCTCCAGTCAGTCCACAGGGGGGAGAGGCGATGGAGGCAGTGAGTCAGTGGAGTGGGGAGGAGGAGGAAGCCATGAAGCATCCATCGCTCCGGACCTCATTACTTCTGACAGGTCATTCATTAGCCACCCGCTCTGCTCTCAACAGCCCAGACACTGCTCCGGAGACACAGCACAGACGCCACCGCAGCATCAGGACACCACACAGGAACCGAAAGTCCAAACACAATTTGTATGAAATGTCAAATTCAGTGTACTGCATTGAAAGCCTGCAAAAATGCATGAAGCTGTAGATACATGCAAAAACCAAACATGTGTACGTACACTTGTGCCACTTAAGACTATGAGGTCAGTGTTATATTGTGAGTATTATTATATTTGGAAGATTTTATTCTGTTGAGTTTTCCAAATGTTTGCAAATGATGTCCTGATGTTAAGTCAGCAGAAATCCTTGTGTTTTGTTGTTGGCTGTCTCTATAATTAGGTTGCGTCTGACAGGTAACAGCAGCCTGCCAAACGCAGTGTCTCTTCTTCTCCCTCCTGAAGCGACGGATGATTCTTTCCAGTTCAGCGGGAGAACCATTACAAAACAGGGCTCGGCCGTTCCCGTTGTAAAAAACAAGGGAAAAGAGCGAGCAGATAATCTGATTTCAGGGAAATTAAACTGACAGATTCTTGGTGAAAACAGTGGGTGTGTTATACCTGTTGGGAAAAGAATGATGTAATGGATTTCAAGAGTCTCTGGAAGTCACAAAATAGGATGGGGGGGGTGGGGGGGGGGTCTCTCTCATCTACAGCGCTCTACTGTAAAATCCTTTTTGGCTCAGTTCACAGAGACAAAGTGCCGCTGTGTTGTGACTTTGAAGTTGTGCCCTTAAATCTTTGCCCACAGACATCAAACCAAATAAAGGCCATCACCATTAAAGCTGGGAGGGGAGTCACATCCTGCTTTTGTTTTCCCCCTCTAACTGTCAAGTCAGTGAGGAGAGTTTGAGATGCTTCTTCACTCCACAGATACAGTTGCTTAATCAGGACATGATGGAGGGAGGATTGAGACGCAGTGAGATCGTCTCGTTTCATTTCTCACACTCTCCGCGTTTCGCTTCATGCATTTCTGCAAATCCCTATGTGGTGATAATGAATTTACAATTAGCTCTCAGATGAGAAGGCGGGCGCTGTAAGGGCAAAGGAGAGGGAGTGAGAAGAGAGATAGGGCGGGACGTTGCAGGCCGAGGTGCAGAGATGTCCCGGCTGTCCTGAGGCCCTGACATCCTCTGTGACATCTCTACACAGGGGATGGATCCCAAGCAGGCGGGCCTACATGGTGCAGTTGCCCTGGTAACATACAGCAATGAAACATACCCACAGACGCCAGCAAAATCCTCTCTGCTCAAAATACTGCTCTCTCTCTCTCTCTCTCTCTTCTCTCTCTCTCTCTATTTTACTTCCACCCCCTCCCTCCTTCGCAACCTCTCTTTTGTCCTCCATTTCCTCTTTTCATTCACTCCCTCTCATGAACAAAACCTGACCACCGGCACGCTACTGATGTCATGGTTGCCATGGTGACAGAAGCCTTGCAGCAACAGGGCTGTGTGGAGAGGGTGAGGTCAGGGGGAAAGGTAACTATGGGTCACTAATTAAACTATTTATTTTCATGTGATTTGATTACATGTTGCAGAATGCACACGTTCTTTTTATAGACTTAAGAGACCAGGTCGCACATGCGCAGAGTCTTTGCATGTCCCGTCTGACAAAATAACACAGGACATGCAGGACACAAGACCAGCAAAACTAAAAATGGAGTTACGGTTTCACGTGATCAATAGCTCTCCTCAATACCCTGACTTTATGTGCCACATAAGTTATTAGTGTGTGGAATTTGGTGCAGATTGTGCCGTCTTGAAACACCTGCTTGCTCCACGGAATGACTGCGGAGTCCTGTTCTCTACCATCTACAGATCAGCTGGATTACCTGTCTGTTTGGTACACCAGGGGGAGGGGACACAAAGGAGAACACCAGAAAAACGTGTTACCTGGAAAGTCTGATATTCCTTTAGAGAACACTACGTTCCAGTGATATAATGATATTCTCATTGGTGCAAAGAGGACAGAGAAATGTATTTCTAATGATAAACTGTTCCTACGGCTTCAGGTTAATATTCAGACACTGACATATAACCGGTTTTCATAGAGAAGAAAGGAGCATGTGCTGTATTGTTACACGAGTGGGTGGATATTTAGTTTTTTGTCAACATAAACAATAATTAATTTGGGTGTAAGACCCAAATAAACAGTTGTAGGAGGGGCCACTCTTTAGAAATATCAACAGCTTGAAGGCATGCTGGGGTTTCCTTATGCAAGGTCGACATTTTTTACTTGGATCCAACATTGTGCGCGTTGTGTTGGCTGTAAAGGGACAGTCATGTAAACCCACCATACATGTCCAGATTTAGGTGGGGATTTTTACATAACACTGCACTATGGATATTTGACTCACCAATGAATCTCACTTCCTAAAGAAAGCACCGCCTCATTTGACACAATATAAAATCACTGAAGAAGACACACTGAACCATGCAATAAGCCTGATTAAAGGGCCTTTACCTTCAATCTTGTCTTCAACAAACATTAAACCACTAGTGATACGCATTTAATAACAACTACAATCCCCGCACAACTGCTGAATGCTTAGTGCCAAGATGAGCATATGCCTCAAACCGATAAATATGTAAAGTGCCCCTCCAGCACATTTAATCGTTCTCAGACTCTGGATCTGCCTTCACCACGCCTTACGCTAGGTTGAGCAATTTGCAACTGGTCCCGGAGCTCCAGAGCAATGAGTTTCGATATCTGGTCTTTCTTTAAAAATATTTGTATGACCTGTACCTCGCAGTGGCTGAAAAATAAAAACGTTACAATAATACCAAGAGGAATTTTATACAAGCTCCAGGGTCTGGTTTGAATCCAAAATGGTTGCTGCCAAAACTTTCCCTACGCTAATGCGACTCACGCTCTCTGCACTCAAACTTCCGCTCTGTGCTCATGGTTTCAGGTTTCTTTTCCTTGTGTCGATATTTGTAGACATTTGGGTGTTTTCGAATGAGTGACATACCTAATCTGGATTGTCACAGGTATGTTTGAACCCGTGACTGCTCACCATGCCTCTGCCGTGTTCTGCTGCGCTCAGAGTGCACCTGGCCGTACCACTGGATTAAATAAATCCTCCTTCACTTAGACATCTCATATGAAGCGAAAATATGTTGCCACACAGGAGAAGTAAAGCTGTACAAACCACCCGTTCCTGCTTGAAGCTATAAACCCTAAAGCGCTTACACAGACTCCCAGTTTCCAGCTAAGGGCCCTGGTAAGACTAATGAATCTGACTGTTATAGAAAGAGTATATTCATCTCCATCACGGGAGGGTGTGTGTGCAATGAGATAGCAGTGAAAGCAAAGTGTCCCGACCCTGTGTCCTGAAGAAACACGCAGTATATGGAAACAGCCCGGCTCAGAGAGTTTAAATTGGTTAATCTATCCGCACACAAGCGCTCTTTGTTCCATCACACTGACGCAAGACCATGTGACCACTCACTTCATAATTGGGCACGCTGCTATCACACTCCCCGTTCATTTCTCTCTCCTTTCTTTACCGCTTTCCAACCTGGTGTGTGTGAGCAAAAACGTGCTATATATATCGGGTTGTGACCTCACCTGGATCATGTAGAGCTGAGCGATGCGGTATTCCTCCACACTCATGGGCATGGGGATGCGGTACTCCTTGATAAGCATGGTGAATTTTTTGTAGGAGGGGGGACAGAGGGATCGGGGAGAAGATTGATAAGGGAAGAGGGGAGGGAGGGACAGAGGGAAGGGAAGGGGAGAGGGGACAGGAGAGACTCAGAGGGGATCCTATAGGTGACTTGTCAAATCACCAGCTGAAGTCCACATTGACGGTTCCTGGGGAGGAAGACACACATAAAAGCATGAGGTAAGTCAGCTGTGAATGAAAATACAATTAAATACCTACAAGCATACCGCGAAGAAAAGTTCCAACAGCTATTCATCAACATCTATCACTCAAAACCAGCAACATAAAACATCACAAGCAAAAGGTAACAGACAAAATTCCAGAAGCTGCGAGATTCCTCTGTACACACGCGAGGACAAAGATTAATCCGTGCGTCTCACACTCAGATGAAGACGAGAGGAGGTCCGGAGCGTCATTCAGGATACACAGTTTAATGCTCGGTGAAGTTACTGTAGGTCTAGTCCGAGCGGAGGCACAGAGGAGGAGCATCAGCACTGTGCCTCCATGCAGCCTCCCAGATCCAAGTAAGAGATTTTCCAGGATAAACTTCTGTTCTTATACACAGGCCTCACAGTGTGTGAGGAGGGGCGGGTGGAGTCTACAGAGAGCACCCGTAGAGCCAGTCGTAGTCGTAGAACAGCCACCCCGTCTCTCCCAACCCTTCAGCACCATCACATGGGGGGGCTCACTCAGCATAAGAGGGATTACAGTTGAGTGGGGAGCGTTACATAACGCTGAAAGAGCTCCCTGTGCATGAGGTTTCACAAATAGCAGCCTCAGAATTATACAAAGCATTGTTTTCAAACCAGTGGGCAGATAGGGGTAGGTGTGGGCTATACATAACCAGCGTGGGGGTGGCGTGAGTTGCAGAAGTTTGGTTGTGACCGCTAAGAGAAAAACTGCTGCAAAGCGAGTACAAAACGAGAACAGGGCTGAAGGCAATGTCAGCTAAGGTTAACAAAAGAGGAGTCAACAAGGAAAGGGAAATTTAAAAGGCTGCTTATCTGTCAAATTGAGTGATGACTCTTAGGACTTTTTGTAAGAAGAGACGAAAAAAACAAGACATGTAAACTATTTAAAACAGGTTGTCCCTACACCTGTTAATATTTCCAAAACAAAGAAGGTGAAAGTCAAGCAGAAGAAGGGATTGTTTGTGATCACATACGGCTGCGGAAAATATCCAATTACGCTGTCATCGCAGTGAGGATTAAAGAAAATACACTTTACGGTGCAGCCCTGATGGACGAGATCTTAGTCACCATGAAACTGTATTATTCTGAGCCTGCATTTGGCCGTTAAAATGTGACTAGACCATTGCATAACCCCAATGCTCGCTTTTTTCTGACCTAAGGCAGCAAGTGGACTATCCTGTTGTTTGGAACTCGGCCATTCTTTCTAATCAGACTAATATTCCTTCTGCGTCATTTATCCAGCGGACAAAGGCCAGCTTTGGGGAGGTTCCCGGTGTCGGCAAAGGGCTCTGGTCCACCAGTTATTAAACGCTCCCCTCTATAACCCCCCACTGTAGCCTGTAGGACTTCTCCACCTGGAGCAGGGGCTTACCAACAGCATGGGAGGTGTTCTGGTTACATGAGTAACATTGTCTTCTTTGCATTTTTCAGAAGAAGAACACGTTGACAAAATCAGAGCACAAAGAAACTGAATATAACTCTACTCTTGGGATGGACTGGGATAAAACTAGGTTATCCTGGACAGGCCCGGAGAAAAGCCTCTAGAAGTCAGTGGCAGGCTTTAGAGGGGAAGGTCACTTGGCTCATTCTAGTTGAAAGTGTCGGTGACAAACAGCTTTAAAATCTACTTGAAGCATGGTTCAACAATGTGGCAACAGTCTTAATGTGGGTTGCAACTGATGCTGCAACCAACTTCTGAGAATTTCCTCTTGGCCAGCGATCCTAGATGTGACAGCTGAGCCGATTTGGAAGTCAGTCAGTGTGACACAGTAAGACAGATTATTTTAATGTCTTTTTTAATGGCTATCTGACAGAGAATGATGAATGAGTGAATCAACGTCCAGCCAGCTGCCCTCCACTGGTAACACACACTCAAGGAAGTGACACAAGGTAGAGAGACAAACAGAGAGAGGGACAAGGAAAGCACCAGGCAGCATCACAGAGGGAACCCCCGCAGTCACACCAATGCAGCAGGATGAGGAGCTCGGATCTGTAGGGAAGCTGATAGATGTGATTTATGTGTCAAGCTGCCAAGCACGTTGGGTTACAAATAGGTTACAGCTGAAACCATCGTTGCTTTTAACTGATTTTCTTTTGCCATGCATGGGCGACACACCCATTTGAAACTGATTCGTTATCTAAGTCGTCGTTTTTATTTAAAAGGACTGCAGATATACGGTTTTGAGCCTCTGAAATATGAATTACATTTTCATTTTGGGTGTTAAAAACATTGCCTCGGTCTTTCAGAAACTCCCTCAGTTTATTCTGATATTTTATATACCACACGATTAATCAATTAATTTTGGAAATTAGTCGAAAGCAATATTTTTGGAGGCTTGAGATCCAAATATTAAATATATACACATACGTTTTGTTTCAGCGTAGTGAACAGTTGTAGTGTATCTCTCTGATGGTTCATGGAAGAACAAATAAAGACAGACACACCCAAACGTGCCCCCACAAAAATGTGTTTGTCACATATTTCTGTGTAATGTGTATTTAATAGAAGTGGGGCGTGTGTGTGGCTTTCCATTTACACTAGACATTCGATTAATGAGGCCTTCTGAATTAATTATTTGAGTGGTTGGAGATCATTTTTTAGTTGATTTGACTGTTGGTTGCAGACACAGGCCTATCCTAAAAAGGCTATTACTCCGTCTGTCTCTCCGACTCTTTCCTTTGTGACTAATGCAGATGTGAACAGCATAGGACCTGTAATGCATGATCCACCAGCAGCCCTGAGAGAGAGAGAGCCCTGGCACCGTACTTGACCCAGAAAAAAGGCACTCACACACACACTGCTTAAAAATAGCCCGGTCACAATAATCCTAGCATACGCAAGCAGAGTGCTTGACGTGGTTTGTTCGGAGAATATGCTCATTCCCCTTCTAAAAATACAGTCTGTGCCCCCCTATTGGCAGTGACGCAATAGTAGCACACTGCACAGCGCTCAGCACAAAGCAGCTCCAATGTTTCTGCTCCAGTTCGAACAAAAACTGAAGACAACAAAGCTACGAAACACTTTTAGTAGGACTGAGTGTGTCTTTATACCCACCGCTGTTTTTTCAGCCTGTTGGGGCAGCTGTGGCAGGGCCGTGAGATGTATAACGCTGCAACTACCTCATCTGCGACCCTTTCTGAAGGTGTGACAAACCATCAGAGGTATATAATCCTGCAGGAAACAGTAGGAAACCACATGATTCACTCATTTTTAAGAGCTGTAAGTATGAGGCCTGTACACACATCTGTGTGACTTCTGGAGCCGACATAAGCAAACTAGATGTGCACATCTGCTCACCTCTCGCAGGGATGAAACATGCTTACTGTAAAGTAAAGGCCGGATTATGCGTCATAAACCAGAGGCTCATGCTTCCATCTAAACATAAACACATTAAATATGACAAACGTCCCACTGAAGCAAACTGGCACACGATAATAATGGGCTGTTGAACTGGCTGCTTCTCTTTCCACATTTTCTTTTCCTAACTACCCCAGGATGTGTTGTTTCACAAAAATGTAGACTGGCACTACAAATTCTTTCTCTTGCAGCCTACCTACACTACCTCACAGGATGTATTCTACTTTTAATTTCAAGCTACTTTACACAGGTATATAGTACGCGTATAATTAGTAGTTTGGTGTATCAGAGAGTATTCTAACGTGTTCCGTATATGTTATAGTGTAAAGTGTAGTCTATCTATCTAAAGGGCGACATTTAGCTTTAAAGCTATAAGTACAGAGGACAGGTTGATCATGGGACAGCGAGCCACAGCTGGCCATGTATGTCGACACACAGCAGAACACTGGATTGGAGAAGTTGCCTCATAGGCTTTTTAACCCAAAGGCCACAATGGTGGTGCTCCTTTAAATATAGCCCCGTGTTAGAGAGCAGCACTTAAGAGCATAAGAGGTGGTGGTGAATCCCAGAGGAGCAGGGGAGGGGGGGGCAGGAGTTCCCTCATGACTGACCCAAGGCAAGTCCCCTTTTAAATTCAAGTGGAAAATGTTAGCCCCTGGGAAGCCTAAAATACCATAGATCAGTTTCACACAGCGTTGCCTTGACATTACAGAGACAACTTCAGCTATGACAACCGCTACAAACACAGCGTCGGCGCGCGGCAAGAAGCCCTGGATTGAGTTGATGGGCTTATCCACCAATCGAGTTAAAATGTCAAAGGGTTTAAGAGAATGCTGTTATTGCTGATCGTCCAGAGTGCGGGAGTTCACCATCCACCTGCAGTCACCATAGAGGCAATGATGCTTTTTTAAACAAGCATAGTGTACAAAGATTAGACCGCTCTTTTCAACATATGAAGTTGGAGTTAAATATAAACTCTATTACACAGATTACAAAGCTGAGTTACACACTACAAAACCTGCCAGCTAAGGCTGTATTGACAACATTCCCCTCTAGACATTCCCAAATTTAAAAGGTCCCCTATTATGAAAATGCACTTTTTGCTGTCTTTTATAAATATGTGTCCCCGGTGTGTAAGGAGACTCGCAAACTGTCAGAAAATACAACCCTCTCTCTTTTTCTCATCACCCACATCTCTAAAAACAGGGGTACAAACAAGCTGTTCCAGATTTGCTGCCGATATGACGTCATATCGGAAATGTGGGCTGGCTTTACATTGAACTCCTGGTAACGTCCCGCCCACATGACACGTCTCAACCTATCGTCCGCAATATACAGTCCCAAGTGTTTCACAAATAATGCTTGATGTGGTTTGGAACATAATATTAATCACGGCAGCGTTTAGCTGAGTTTCTCCGTTAGAAACTTCTCTCTTCAGACAGAGAGATCATGACGCTCCAAAGGGGCGTGGCCAGCTTCAGCTTCAACTCAAATTTAAGAATCAGCACTTTGGAAAACGGAGAGCATGATAGGAGACCTTTAAGGTCAGGACCCAGGATCAGAACATTGCAACATTTCAAATCAGGTTAAATAAAAGTGTATTAAGGTGTTGAATGGTAACTTCTGTCTATACCACATTCAGGACTGTGAAGGGTCTCAATCATATATTTTACCCTTGATACAAGATACTTCAACAATGAACCGTTTTAAGTACTCCATTATAGAGCATGTTGAACATTTCTATTCATTATACAGGTGCAGTTAGGGGGGAGGCTATCGGACAAAGACCATGTTTTGTTCATTGCCGACTTCAGCAAAGCATAGACAGGGTCAGCCAACATTTATCTTTTCTTTATATTGAAAAAAAGGCTCAGGATGGTTTGCTGTTCTACCACACTTGAGAGTTATCTGTGATTTACACTGCATTAATAAAGACTGCGCTAACAGAAAAGAAAAATCAGTGTCTTGGTCAGCACCAAAAAAAGAATGCTACATATCCAGATTCACTGGCTGTGCCATCATCCAGCTCAGCAATATGATTATGCTAATGCAGAGGAAAACAAGTTCACGATCAAACGTGGCGTTTCATCTTGTAAATACAGTAAGATCCCACTATGTGCCCTAGAAAAAGTCCATCACTCCTCCTGTCCCTCAGGCCCTTGCTCCTCCGCAGGCTAAGGAAGTGAAATGCACATTCACAACCTGCCCTTATTCTTTACTCATCATCGCAGTACAGAGGAAAGCTAAAAATACTCGACACCCTGTGAGCATCTCCTCCTTTGTGTTCATTCTCCTCGTCCTCTTCCTCCTACAGTTTCCCTGGAAGAACCGCTTCTAGATATGATCATCGTTTAATACAGAGAGAGAACAAACAAGAACCAGCAGCAAGAACAGGCTCAGAGGAGAATGTGCTAAACTTTCCGAACAGTATTACCTCAGAGCCAGAGTTTTAGAAAAACACATTGTTGATTATCCAGCGGGTTTTAGTCCGCATGTGGATTAAGCAAGCCATTCCTCACATTCATGTCAAAATGTAACTCTCAAGCATTTTACAACTAATCATTTGCTGATTGAAAGATACAGTAGGTTATTGTAAAATGAAGTACCACCTGAATCATAGCTGCTGCATTCATTGGCTATTTTAGTTTCTTCAACATAACCTCAAAAGATGTCACTGTAAATTGAGTTTCATGAAAACAGCTGCACAAAATCTCATAATTGGAAACATGAACCCACTCTAAAGGCAGATCAGTGAACCTCACGACATGTGAAGCTTTGCACCAGTGGAAAATAAGTAAAGTTTGGATTAGACACCCTCACAGCATCTAATTAAAATAGTACATAAATTAATCTGGAGCCCAGTGACTGCTGGGAACTTTAAGCTGCTTTAATAAGTGGAGCCATTGTTTTCTTATGCCTCACTGATGCTCATCAGCCGAGCGGTTTCCAAAACAGGCCTGTCACATACCAACTCTGTCTCTAATCAACGACACGCTGTACTCAGAAATACTAAATTAGATGACCTTATATGCAAATTAATTATACTTTGATTAATCAGTTACGTGCCAGGGTTAAATGAGGATCTCCTCCTGCTGTCACACAGTTCTCAAACGGCCTAACTCGACAGTGCAAAAAGAAGTTATGCAACTCTTACAGCTACAGAAAAGTAAAGCATCGCTAAACTTGATCTTTGTCCATCCCATTCATCTGGCCTACAGACCATAAGGACAAGAAATGCTTTTGTAGGTTCAAATGATCCATCTCAAACATCTCTATCAGCATCTCCATGAGTGCTGATTCAAGTTGCTGTTGATGTGGAGCCTGTTGCTGAGTACTCACCACTGACAGAGGAATAACAACTGATGGATTCACATTATCATGCTACAAGCCATCTCTCACAATACTGCAAAGTGGCTTTGACTTTAAGAAATACTACAGAAACTTGGCTGAGATCTGTTATTTCAGTGGGACGACACCTACATTATCTATCTATGGCAGAATGCAACCGCCCTCACATGCATCAGATATTCAAACTGAATTCATCTGACTGACCACCAGCCAGCGTTTTAGAGTTTTGTGTAGGCATGCAAGACACATTTTATGTAAAAAAAAAAAGGTCTAATCAATCAAACCTGTGTTATTAGCATGATGATTTTATAAGAACATATGGATAAAAGGCATGGATAAGCTCTTAGACAAAGGGAAATAGTCAGATTTGTTAGGTGTCAAATAAGTGTCTGTGATTACAAGATTGTTGAACCTTACATTTGACTAAAGAGTGGAAGTTTTTTGGCCATTGCTAAAAGCAAACGGAAAGCATTTTGCCTTGTCTTTTAAGTTTATCCATCAGTGTTTATCAAGCATTAAACATCTAAAAGGACATAAGCACTCAAAGAATTGGCTATACAATTCTTTTTGACTGTCGAGAAGAGAAATTAAATGGATTAAACTCCATAAAAGGCCAAAAATGTTTTCCTTTCCAGCCCCTTCATCCTCTCCATCATGGCTTGAACGGGGGGTTACCATGGAGACACAGGACTCTTTCCTTATTGGATGCCAAGATGAAGTCAGAGTGACGAGGAAAGTAGAGACCAGACGCTGCAGGACTGATATTTCTTTCTCCTGTTTCTCCCGTCTCCACTTTCACTTTTTTCAGTCTCTGTGCTTCCCCAAACCGGATCATTTTCTCTGCCCTCTGTCTTCTGGCTAACGAGATGGCCTGAATGCTCACTAGCACTGATATATTTTCATGTAGGTGAAAAACCTCTTTCAAAACAAAATATATCGCGTTGAATGCTTGTACTGTACTCATGTTTAAATGTTAAGACAGCAAGGCCTTTAGCTACCTGGTTCCCTTGTCAAGTAAAAAATGCCCGATGACATTTTAGTGCAAGTTCTTTTCAAGCTTCAAAATTAAGTTAGAAGACCGCTTATAACTCTCTTTTATTCAATCGAGCACTGAGTGAGAGAAATATGGAGGAACGCTGGAGAATACCAATATTGAATTAACTGAATCCTTGGGAAGAAACGCCCTAATTTCCCATGCTGTAATAGCCGAGAGGAAGCGGGATCTTAAAACGATGTGTGGATTGGGAACAGAGAAGTATTGCAAGCATCAGAGAAGGCTTTAAGAGGATCAGTTGTAAACACGATGTGAGAAAAACATTTAAGATGTATTTTTATTAAATAGAATTACCCAAATTGATGTTTTGAGTTTGAGTTTTCATCCACAAAAGTACACTGACCTCTCGGCACTGACTGCAAAAGACCCAGAACAATAAATTAATATTCTATATCATTCTATATTCTTGGGTTTCTATGTTCTGGGGTCCCCACTTTATTAGATGTCTGAGGACACCTGCCACAAGGCAAATAATCTGTCCATGATAAGAAGCTGCTCATGAAAAGCTGTGGCTGTCTGCTGCTCTTTGGTGAAATACTTCAAACCCTCTGGTGCAGCACCGATAACGCAGGCTTCACAAAGTGCTCTACCCACTGACCAAAGACAGAGGCCGTCTCACAGACCGACCATAAAAGGCCATTTTCAAAGATGCTCATGGTCCTATGACTTTGGCTTTAGATATATCAGGTTTCAGCTCTGTGGAGAACTTGTCTTTATCATCTTGGGATTTTCTTAGAGCTAAAAAAAACAAAAAACAGACACTCTCTTTCAGTGTTGCACCAAAGGAGTCTGACATCTCCGTCACACAGAGACACACTTCTCTGAATGGAGCTTTGTCTGGCATATGGAAGCAAAGAATAGGCATAACGCAGAGAGACTTCCCCATACACTGGGAAGAAAAAAGGGAAAGAGGTGAGGGGGCAACAAGAGGGGGAGTTAGGGTCTGAAGGAGACTATTTTTAGCCTCCGAGAAATCAGGTGTCTGTGGCCAATGGAAAAGAAAAAAGGAGCGCGTGGGTAAAGTGACATGAAGCAGCACTGTCGCATTCATTTTACATGATCCATGTGAGTCAGAGAGCTACAAGGGCTGGGGGGTGGGGCACGAAAACACAAACAAGTATTATATATATATAAGAAAATGAATGCAATGTAAAAAAAAGCATGGGTATAAATATTGCTTTGAAATAAGATGTATATATGTGATGGCTTAGCACTAATGTGGACACATGTAAAAAGCATGCAGCAGGAAATCCAATCAGCAGCAGTTCAATGACTCGTGCACGCAACATTTCTAATTCAAAGCAGACTATGGTCCTTGCAGATTAGAATAGCTTATTCATCTTTTGGACTTTGCCTCACAGAAGCAGATAGCGTTGCATCTTTCTGCTTAAGAGCAAAGATGTTTCCTGGTAGAGGGGGTGTGTGTCAGAGTGCCTCGATTTCATCTAACAAGCCTGATGAATAACAACACCCATCTTCTCTGACAGGATGCACATAACAGACTTCATTCGTCTTCCATAAAACGAGACTCAAGAAAGGACACAGGAAGGTGGACTGCTATAAAAAGACCTCAGCTCTCCTCTTCCAGTCCACCCACACTGCCAGAGAAACTAGAGTCCAAAAGGACAGGGACACGGCCCAACCTGCTCAAAGTGTTTCGTCTTTGTCTTATTTGCCAGAAAACGGCACTGCAGGAGCATTAGCAGTGTTTTGACATCCGTCAACTGGCTCATCATAAATGGGTGGGGACAGGGCGTCCCCCCGCCGTCCCTGTCAACAGCTCAACACCAACATTAGCATCACCTGCTTTGTTTAAGGGAGCGGAGGTAGGAGATGAAAGACACTGGATGTGCAAAGAAAACACAATTCTTCTGGCTGGCACCCAGGTGCATGATGGGGGCTCATCTGTAATACTGTCATGATTGTCCACTGAAGATGAATTAAAAGCAAGATTAGACCTTCAGATAACTGGAGATGTATGCCTTATCTGACTTATGAAGACATTTAAACCTATCCCTATAGATAAAGTACCGTTTAAAAAGACACCCATACAAATCTTTGTTCTGCATAATTAGTTTCAATTCATTATTCTGTTTCCTGTGTGTGTGTGTGTGTGTGTGTGTGTGTGTGTGTGTGTGTGTGTGTGTGTGTGTGTGTGTGTGTGTGTGTGTGTGTGTGTGTGTGTGTGTGTGTGTGTGTGTGTGTGTGTGTGTGTGTGTAGTGCAGGAAGCATCTTTCCTCATCTATCCATCATCATTATCCAATTCCAAAGCAGACGTTCAACTAATAGGACAATGTTTCAGCTGACCGCAGTCCATTTGAATGGAATCTTCCAGCCTATGAAACGGGCAGATGTATTATCACAGTTTCTGATTATTATAATCATATTCCAATTTATATTCTTCACCACAGCCATTATGATAATAACAGGAGAGTTCCTGGGGTAGCACTGCTAACACAGGAAGTTAATGTCCGCTGGTAGAAAATAAATACAGTAAAGTGTAAAACAGATTTTATAATACAGCTTCTTGATGATTATCACTTTGTTTCAGCGTGGTGTGAAAAGTACTCAACATAAAATGCATTCATAACTCAAAGACCCCTCCAGTGATGTCAGTGCCCATAAAAATCATTCCCTACTGACTGTCAAAGAAATGACGCAAACGTGACATGAGTTTTGTAGCCGGGAGCTATCAGCTGAGGGAAAAATAACCTCGACTATATCCAGTCAGAGATAACATGAGACTAACATCATGAATCCAGTTTAATACATTCATTATCTTTCTGCTATCTACCTCATAAACTGCATTCCTATAAACTGTTTATTTTATAGAGAATAGAACAAAATCAGTTAAGAAGTAAATCATCTATTGTACGGTAAGCTGCCAAATCTCCATCACTATCCTCTTCATCTTATCACTGCCTCCTCGCCATGGGAGTGGCAGTGATTGTGTGTATACGGCGTATGGGATACAATACTCAGAAAGTCCATAGTCTGGTCTAAGTAAAGAACCAAGACTATATCACTACCAAACTTACAATTTATGTCAAAATTACACAAAGCAAAAATAATAGTGCACTACATTGAACACATCATTTACTTACACTATGTTTAGTTTGAAAGAATGTCACAATAACAGAAATGTAGTAATACAGTATTATAGTTCTATTAAACTCAACACAGAAAGGTTCAATAAATAAAAGACAGTTTGATACTGTCAAACTTACAAAAAAAACCATAACATTTCATTCATTTTGGTTGCGTTTATCATGGAAGCTGACATTCCAGTGACAATTTTAAACAAAAACTTACGTAACAATCTTTTAGGAGGACGCGTACAAAAAACACAAATACACAGACCCAAGTTCGGCAGCTTTTCACAAAATCTTTGGTGATGGAGCATCATGAAGAAAAGGTCAAAATACCACACAAACAGGCAAGTGAAGTAAGGATTATATCTGAGTGCAACAGTACACTACGTTACAGCAGCTGAGGTCACGCCGTACTGAACTTTATTAACCACTGCGTTGACTCTCCTCTGAAAGCTACTGTGTTTGTACCTAATGTTTCTCTGCTCTTCCTGTGTCAGCATCTTAGCTGATAAGCAGCTCAAATCGTGCCGACATGGAACCAAAAGATGTGGTAAGCAGCTCACACGTCACTGCAACTTCATCTGACAGGAAGTCACTTTTCTTGTTTCCTCGTCTAAAATGGCGGGACACTCATTTGTCACCTGTATTAATAGCAACAGGATTTGATGACTTATTCTGTAAGACAATTCTAAGAAGAAAACCTGAGTGTTGTAACAGAGAAACAGAAGACCGGTCATGTGTCATAACAGAAAAAACAGTCTCACTAAAGATTACACGCAGAGCTATGAATACTCAAACACATGTTCACATGCTACAGGCTCCTCTGTCAGGAATGTTCCACTCTACAGTCACTCAGATTTACAGCATATATTTACATATCCTCACAGCGTTGTGAAAGCTGTATAACATAAGTGGAGTGGTGGGTTATTTTAGTCTTACTGAGAAGGAGCTGTGTGACATCATTGAGCAAACATTAGCTTAGTATCTGATACATTATTATCCCAATTTGACAATAACATCTTAGTGTCTCCACTTTTTTTTTTATAGTGCATCAGTATTGCTTTAAAAAGGTGAGTATGGAACAGGAAACTACAAGTCACACTTTGTACAAACGATGCACTGACTTATCACCTGCACTGTTTGTCCTGCTGCGGTGCTGTGTTTGTTTGGTGTAATAACCCTGAGCGTTAAAGTGCTATCAAGTTTCAGCCTCTCAACTACCGTCTTCCTGGAAGATTCCTGGATACAGATGGTACATTAAAATGTGGTTTTCAAAAAAAAGAAAGGAGATGTGTCGACATTATGTCTACTCAATTAACAAATGCTCTGCAGCAGAATAATAGAACCAGTGATTCAAACTAGACTTTAAGTCCATGTCCTACAAAAAAAAGCACTCAACTCAGACAACTTCTTGACTGTGTCAAACTTGAATCCAGACATAGCTGCCACAATACAATTGCCTTCCTGAATCTATTACAGTAATGTTCCAGGAAATAATAACTCACACAGTATTTATACTAAATGAATGTTTGAAAGCTGCTGAAATTACTTTCTTTCTGCCAGTGGAATGAGCGGAGGAAGGAATAAGACAGATCCTAAATATATTCAACATCAGCTTTGTTTCAATCGATAGGCTAAAGGTTATGTTTAGTCAAAATAACAATATTATAGGAAACATGGAGTTAAAACAATCCAACAGCCAAACTGATATTAACGTTTTAATCTCATCTGATTAAAAACAGAGAATGAAATACATCGATTAAAGCCTCAGTTGGTTAGGCTGGACATTGGGACCAAATCAGAACCATATCTGGGATACTTGGATAAACTGTATAATAAATATTCACAAGTATTCCATTAATTTTGACTCATCTACATTCATACATTGAATTTTCCTTAATTCACACAGATTTCTCTAAAACTTCGAAGTCACTGCAGAGGGTTTTGACATTTGCATTATCAACATAGCCCTGCCCATGTGGGTTTTTATGAAAGTGTGTTAATGGGAAGGCAGTCCCTGTCAGGAAACTGGTTAGACAAATATCTTGCAGAGCTGCCTTGTCTGCAGAACGGACCACAGATTGTGAAAAGGTCATAACAGGTATGACTGGTTAAGAGGGTGGTGCTGGTGCAGTCACGTGAGGATTATTTGAATTGGGTTTGGGATCCTGACCAAGCAGTCTAAACGTATATATCAGACCACTTTATTGACTGAAGCAGCAGCAAAGTGCTTATAGTGTAGTTCTTTGCGACACAAATGAAAGGCATGGAAATATCCTGCTAGTCACCGACAGCTTTTGTGTGCTAAATGTTACAGTCAGCAACAGATGCAGCTATCCGTGTTTCAGATCAAAAAGGATGAACAGAAGTCAAAAACCAAAGTGACTCAGAAGAGAAAAACCTGTTAACAAACTAAGCTCAGATTCCCTTTAATTTAGAACAAATCAGAAAGACAACATTCCCTTACACTGAACTTTACTATTCCAACATGTGCTTTCATAATATTCAAAAATGACTCAACCAATATAATCTTAAAGAACACACAGCAGCTGATGTCGATTGTGTTACTCAACTGTTACAACCGTTATGACTGGCACAAGTTTTAACATGTCAAAGAGAGAATACACACCCTGAGTGCATAAGGTGCAATACCATTCAGGCCCCGGGAACAATGAATCTCGGTTTTGCGTCTCCTGAAATTCCTACTCTGTACTCAAAGTGCAGGCTCGATCTTGCTTTTATACGGCTGAAGCTCTGATCTGTACCAAAAATACATCTAAAAACTAGTCTCAGATTGCATATCTCATTTAGAAGACATGCTGCTATGTTGGAAATAAAGCTGAGGCCGCAATGGATGGCCCTGTAGTCAGCTCCTGGCCCCTCAGTCATCATCTGGGCAACAGCAGCCCCAGCCTCAGACAGTCAGCTCTGCCTCCATGACTCACCCAGGCCCAGCTGAGTCAAGCTGAGTGACTCTTGATGCTGAAACTCATAAAGTCGTATTAAATTAGAAATAGGCTCCAGGGAGGCAAAAAAAAACAGCTTGTAGCATGCAGGTTCTAGTTAAAAGAAAACTGAGCTAAAACAAGTTCAAATATGTGCTTTTCTTCCTTACTTTCCAAGTGAATCCTCTCACTGAGGTTAAAACCAATACATGTATGCTGCAATTTACAGCAGAGTGGTGTATGAATTATGGTTGGAAAGTGCACCAAAAGAAGAAGAAGTAAGTTACAGTACGGATAGAGACGGGACATGTTTTACACGCTTTAACACGCATGCCTGTGTGACAGCTACGGAGAGCAGAAACCAATGCTGCACTTCTTCAGGTAACAGGAGGAAGACAGCTTGAGTGTAAACACATGTAATGGCGAGCTTTGACAGCACCCGGTGTTCAAAATATTGTAAAATAAGATTTACCAAACGTTGGAGGAAGGGGGTGAACAGATCTGAACTGGAGTAAACTCACCGGCAGTTAGTTACCTAGCAACATGGAAGCAAAGGTAATGACAAATTGATGGCTTTGCAATGCCGATCATCATCACATACCTGCAGCTGATGCACCTCCGGATTAAACACACTCCCGGAAAAGCAAAGTTCCCCAGCCTTTTCTCCGCGTTTTCAGCAGGGTAACTACTTTCACCTGTAACACGGTGTTCTTTCAGCGCCACTCGATTAGGTCTGGAAACGATGCCATGGTTGAGATGAACGCACCGAAACCCAGCAGCTAATTTCCTTTACGTCGCCGTTTGAATGTGATGGCCCTTCAGCAGAGGAAGGGGTGTGGGTACGACATGTAGAGATGACACACACATCATCATCAGGAGTGTGATAACATGCTATCAGCCGCCCTTTCTGCCAGTGTTTACAAAATATGGCCCCATCATTGCACGGGAGAACCACACGCTGGATTTCCTCAACCGACAGAAAAAAAGGCCGAAGTAGCTATGGTAACGTTAAAAATGTCCTTGAATATCCTGCCAAACGTCGCGGGAGTTGGCGGTCCGTCGGAGCTCGTCCTGGCGGTAAAACGGCAACCGGTTGCGGGGTCGGTGCAGCGGAGGTCCGGCTACCGTCCACAGAACCGGGGAGGGAGAGGGGCAAACAGATGAAGAGCACCCGCCATGGGAAGTTGTCAATCCTCAAGTCAGAGCCGCTGCGAGACTTCACAGTCCTTTCAGGCACGACACGAAATACCATCAAGTTAACATGAGTCTAAAGGTTTGTGGCATAACCTTTCAAAATAAAAGCCTGCCTTACGAAATTAAAACATGTTGTAATTTCTTTTCTTTTTTTATACGCTTATTTTACACACTTTATCCAAGTGCAGAGATGGGAAAAGTACTCAGATATTGTACTCAGTTTATAGGAATACCCTGTTACAAGTAAAAGTCCTGCTTTTAAAATGTTACTCAAGTAAAAGTAGAAAAGTACTGGCATCAAAATCGACTTAAAGTACCTAAAGTAAAAGTATTCATTATGCAGTTTGGCCCATTTCAGAATAAAATATATGTGTTGAATAAAATTAATAATATCCTAATGTGTTTATCAGAGCTGGTAAAGGTGTAGCTAATACATTGATGTTGTATACTGCAGGGTAGCTTGTGAATTTTACTCCAGGTGTTACTAATGTCTTATTTAAATGTTGAGTCTATTTCACATCAATAATCAAAACCTGCAAAAAGTTTAACATTATTATTTGTTATTTATCTAATGGTTAGAGGTAATCGAGATTGAAAGTGTACAGTGACATTTTCAAATAACTATTTGGACACTACCGTTTTGTTTTGAAGGTTTAGTCACTTAATTACCGGTGTTGTTCTTTCCTCCTGCTGAATTGACAAAGCTGAGACTCTCGCAGCCACTCAGATAAACAGTTTCGATACTAGGACGCCCCCTCCTGGAAACACAGTACATGATAGGCATGTAAAACTATATGTTATCTGGTATCACAGGTGGTTATACCAATTTACGCAGACAGAGGCGTTATTTTGGAGGTAAATTATGAAGGCTCGAATAACAGTCATGTTGCATACAATTAATCAGTCAATTAATAATCTGGTGTGTTAATTTTGTGATAAATAAAATAGGACTGGTTTTTTTTTCTAACATATTTTTCTGGTTGAAACTTTTTTGCAAGATCACCATACAAATGATATGTAATGGTGATATTGTACTGAAATGAGAGCCAGTTTTAATGTGACAACTAAAGACAAAGTAAGTCATTAAAAATGCCCCTCCCCCATCCGTTATATGAGAGAGATGTCATCACAGGTCATCAGAGAGATTGTCTTTTCCTGGTGACCTACATAGTTTCCTGATTTACTTATAGTCATTGTCAATGGGGAGTGTAACAATAGTATTGTTATGTAGTGTTTGTTTCAACACGGACATGTTAGAGTGTGACACCTAGGAACGGTAGCTGTTAAGAGTTGCAAATACTATGTTGTGAGCCAGTGATGGATTGAAATAAACAGTGTAAGCAAACTGGAATATGCTTTAATCGTCCATTCTGTGTCGGGTAGAGACAGGGCAGAATGAAACATGGTGGCAGGATGTGTTACATCACAGTCCATATGTTCAGGCCATATGAGACAACTTTGCAGTAAATGTATATAGCCTATAACATTAAACGGACATAATGTTTAACATAAATGAGACCTTTTAAGGAAACCTTTAGAACCTACAACTGTGTTCACATTTCACACACGTTTGGCACTACTACCCATGATGGACTCCTGCAAATAATGCCAATAAAAAACCCCAAATGTAGGCTTTTACTGTAAGGTTTACAATTGTACAACTATATTTTTTGAAATGTTAAGCAATGCAATGAAATGTAAAACAAATATTTAGTAATAAGTCTGAATGATCATCATCGTCTCCTATGTTTAATTCTTCTTATCTTTACAGGTGAACAGATAGCTTAATGGATGTGAATATCCAGGTTATACACAGTAAAGTACTGAGAGAGGGGATTCGTTTTTCGTCACATCTGGTGGTTTGTTCTTGTACAATTTTTACCTGAGTAGGTCCTTGTTTGGTTGAATTCACAAATGCTGAGAATTTAAGCTGTGCAATTCATACAATTAGATGTTCATTGTCAAGAAAAAGGTTCAGCTATATATTAGGACAAAAGAAAAAAGATACTGAAACAGTTTTGACAAGTTTAGTTAGCCTAAATTCATTCAAATACTTTACTTGAGTAAAAGTACCAATGCATTATTGTCAAAATACTTAATAACAAAATTCCTGCATTCAAAATATTATTGAAGTAAAAGTACAAAAGTATTATCAGCAAAAAGTACTTGAAGTATAAGAAGTAAAAGTAATTATTGTGCAGAAAATTTGTCTTACAATGGAAATAGTAAGTAAAGTACAAATACCTCAAAAGTGTACTTAATTGCAGCACTTGAGTAAAGGTACTTTGTTCCTTTATTCACCTATGTAGCTGTGTCTGTTAAATGTCTGATAAATTGAAGAGTTATAGTGTAAGTGTAACCGTGTATCGTTAAATTAAGTTATGAGAGAGGTAACACTTCGCCATTGTAAACATAGCCCTGTTAAATTTGATAGATACATTTTAATCTTAAAAAACATTCACAAACAATAATGCATTTGAAAATATCAAGCAAAGATAGTGTAAGAAATGTTCTTTTATTCGAAGTCCAGGAGTCGATTTAAAACAAAACTAAGTGAAGCTCCTCATATAAGTTTTAAATAGTCTTTAAGGAAAATCCAACTTAAAAGGCCAATTATACGTATTAAAAAACATGTTTGCAGTTTCCTACCTGCTGTTTGTTTTTCCAGCGAATCGACACAAGATGGCGGCAGCAGGTAAAGACAAACCTGCTATCCTAGCCACGAAGAAGAACACGACTACTGGGTGACAGGCGGAAACGTAGAAGAAGAGAGGACTCAACATGAGCAGTCACCGTCACCGTGAAGCAAATATGAAAAATCTGTAGCTTACAGTTCAACATGGTGACACACAACGTAATGTTTTTTACTGTGTATGTTAATTTAAAGAAATGTCGCGGTTTCTCCCGTTCATCAGCTGTTTGCACCACGTTTCCAGTCGGGTCATAACATGGAGAGTTTCTCCCAGTGTCTCTCTACTGCTCAGGCCAAAGCCTGCCGGACTGACATGTGTTTTGGCAGCAGGTAAAAAGGACCTCATAGACCTACCTATCCTGAATGAGGACGAGCTTGAAGAGCAGTTTGTGAGAGGATCTGGACCCGGAGGACAGGCTACAAACAAAACCAGCAACTGTGTGGTGCTCAAACACATCCCCAGTGGCACTGTTGTGAAGGTAAATCTAGTTTAATAATCCTCTCATCACTAGGATGTATCACTAGTCCATAAAGTGAATTATTGGCCCAAATAAGAGTTAATTAAACAATGATAATCTCAGTTGATAAGTCTACAGTAAGATTATGTATATTATTTATTCATCACATGGTTCTGCTCTGCTTTTCTGGTGCTCTTTTGTCATCTACATGTTCTTCTATAGAAGTTGAGCTGTCATGTAAATGCAGGTGTTAAATCATAAGGACTTTCTGTCCATCTTGGCTTAAAAGTTGAAATTCCCAGTGAAGTAATTTTTTAGTCGTGCCTTCCCTGATAACAAATTAATAAAAATGATAATGAATGAAAGTCAAAGAATAGCTACTAGGTCAGCCTCAAATTGGTGGTTTTTTTACCATGATAATTTAATTTCTTGTACTATTTCCCCTGCAGTGCCATCAAACCAGATCTGTGGATATAAATCGAAAGCGTGCTCGGGAAATTATGCGAGAGAAGCTGGATGTTGTTTTTAAAGGAGACCTCAGTGAACTTGTTGTAAAGAAGAAAGAGTCTGAGCTGAGGAAAAAGGAGAAAAGAAAGAAAGCAAATGACAATCTGGAGAGGAAAAGACTCTTTAAAGAAGGGCTTGCTGCAGACTCCAAACCTGGAGAGGACACGGTCTAAAAATGTTTGTGTGGAATATAAAGTAAATACTTGTAAGGTTCTTTGCTTACAACGACTGAATCACAAAACATGTAAAGTAACTGATAGCTGTTCTAAATCACTTTGGCCTTTTTGTGTTAAGCAAGCGGGGATAAAGAATAAAGAAACCAGATAAAATAAAACATGTTGGCTCTGTGTATTGATTCTGTCAATGCTTGAAAGTAAAAACAAACAAATGTATTAATTAACATAGCATAAAAGATAAAAGGATTAATAATGGAATATTGTATTTATATACTCTAATCATTCTCTGTGCTTAAGTAACAATTTTTAAATTGAAAAATCAGGATATGATTGAAATAATTAGAATATATATATATTATTGGGATAAATACATTTTAACAATCCAAAATATAATAAAACATTATATATGTACATGCATATGTATGGTGAATATAAGATTCTTATCAACATATGGTCGTTATTCTTTTAGTGTTTTAAGTTAAAGCTTTTTTTTTGTATACACCTACCCTTTTTGTAGACTATGTAACCTTGACCATATAAAAATCATTAGGTTTACAATTAATTCAATCTTATATTTATCGTGTAAGAAATGTGTTACTTAGTTTTTTACCCAAAATTGGAATAAATCCAAATAGTAAAGTGAATGTATACAATAGTAAAATACATTGGTTAAAGGTTCTGGTTGGTTATTTCAAAAATACTCTTGAGACGTTGAAGGTCTGTGTGACGAGCAGAGCTGCAGCCAATGAGAGAAGTACTTTATTACCTGTGACCCTCCCCCCGGACAAATTGGCCAATGAGAGAGTCAGTATAATTTTTTAAATCCACCACGCTCTCACGCTCCACTTCGCTCAGTAGTGGTATAATATTTGTCTTGCAGAAGCATTGAGCAAAGCAGTGAGGAGCTCGTGGACACAGAGGGCAAAATTAAATAGACCTCCTCGTTTATTTTTACTTTTATTCTGACACGGACATGGCAAAAGGTAAACTAGTTTTAATGTGTTTTTTCCCCCCCCCACTAATTGTTGCATGTCACACAAGCTTCAGTTGTTTATTTGTAGCCAATGCTACGAAGCGTAAATTAGGACCAACTTTGTAAATACACGCAGCTGGTGTTTATCAATGGTCGGGTTTTGTAAAATATACGATACAACAGACAGCTGTGTTAACGTTTGTTTGTTTCCTTGTTTATAAAGGGAAGAAAGGTCTGCTGCGGACCGACAAAAAGACCGAGAACACTGTTGAAAATAAAGTCCCTACTCGGGAGGAGACAAAGGAAAACAAACCAGCAACTAATAAGGTATGTTTTGTGTTCACCAATCAAAATAAGAGTGGCTTTTCTCACATGTTGTGCTAACCCATCACCAGAAAGTTTCTGTCACAGAGGGTCCTGCCTCACCTTGTAGTTGTTGGAGACAGACTTTAGCATATCCGGCGAAATCTACACCAAACTGTTCGCCGCCCCTTGTATCCAATCAAACGGTCACATGGAAACTGTACCGTTATACTCTATTACTATTGGTTTAGGGTGCCTAGCTATCACTGTACTTAAGAATAACCTTTTCTCAATTTTCTGCTGCTTTCTTCTTCTTTTCCACTACACCTCAGAGGCAAATATTGCACGTTTGTTCCTCCCACTACATTTATATTAAAGATGTTGTTAGTTTTTATTGTAGAATTGTTGTGTATACAATCTCCACCTTCTACAAGCTGCAACATTAAAGTGATGTACATACAGAGGCATCAATAATGATCCCTTCATATAAGCTATATGATTTTAAAATTGGCCACTGCATATTAAGTGCTTTTTTTATTTCCATACTTTAGTCCGTTTTACGTTTTGAGATTTGGAAATCCAGGACTTTAACTTGTATCAGTTCACATTGTAATATTGCAGATCTTCACAGCTGTTTTTCATTTGCTTCGTTAGTAGCAAATACACTAACAGTACAAAGCTGTTACCATTGATTTGCTTAACACTCATACGGTGGAGTTGGCAGGCAGAGCGGTGAAGTCTTTATCTCATATCCTGTACATTTACTTATCTACAGTATTACATATGTGTGAGAGTTAGAAGTAAAAACAGGAACAGTACCTGCTTCGTTATTAATAATCAAGCTCACAGCTGATATTTTTTACAGTAGTTAATTTAACACCCTGCAGTGCTGCTTACATGTGAACTAACATTCTGTAGTTATACATCAACATGCTTTGGGTTCAGATATAAAGAGTTATAAACACCGCATCATAACATTTGAAAGGTCCTTTATTGCATGTAGTCGGATTTAGATGAACATGCATATCACCGCACACTTGAATGATGCAGGGTTTGTCATTTTTTTGTAAAGGTAAACAACAATTTGTTCCTGCAGAATATCAAAGGTGCAGTACAGACTGTTGTGCAGAGTGTACGGAGTCCAAGCAAACCTAGATCCCCTCTGAGCGACAGTTCAAGCATGCTGATCCAGGAGGGAAATGATTGTGTGGCCACTCACCCTGACGTGCCCAAGTTAAAAAAAGGTGAGCAACTAATATGAATATGTTTGGTCATTTATTTTACATGCAATCTCCCATTTAACTCAATGTTAACCCCTGTGTTACCTTGATGTGTGCAACAGAGGTCCCTGCTGTGCATGTGAATGGTAGCAGTGTTCACTGACCCCCTGTCTTATGACTTATTTTGAAGCAATTTCACTCTTGATTAAGGCCAAATGTTTAGGGCAGCTTTCAATGTCATTTAATTTTTTTCTCCTCGTTTTAGACGTGCCTAATGAAATAAAATCGGAGAGTTGTGAGTCCAAAGAACAGACGCCTGAAGTAGGTTGTAAGAGTCAAGGGATCAAAGAGCAAGCTACTGACCAACTCGAGAAGAAAGGGTCCGCAGAACACACAAATGGCAGATCTGCAGCAGAGATCAAGGTTTTAGCAGCCAAACCCCGGAGTAAAACCGGACGCAAACTAGCAACAAAAAAGTGAGTGCAGAAAGACAACATTATGGGCATCATTAAAACAAGGAATAATGGCTTGCACAGAAATCTGTCAAAATGTTATTCATTCAATGTCTGTCTTTACAGGACTGAAAATAAAGCTCCCCAGAACAGGAAGGTCACAGACTATTATCCGATCAGACGGAGTAACAGAAAAACAAAGACCGAGCTAAAGGTGTGTATGAAAAGTGCTGTAGATTGTGTATATTTATTGTTAGTTACTAGAAGTACTTTTTCCGACAAGATAATACATTTACATTTTGCACCTGCAGTTAAAATATTAATATTTTTAGCTGATCATTGTAAAAGTTTCTCTAAGAATTATGCATCACTGTCGGTTTCCCTAGCAGAAACTTTTACTTTGACTCCATTCCTCAAATTGTCCACAGAGTGAAGAACACAAACACATTGACTACCTGATAAAGAATGACATTGAAGAAGGATTGCAGGTAAAATTTTAAATGTTTTATATATATTTTTGAAGACCGCCCTTGACCTACAATGCTCCCGTTGTATTTACCGATGGTGAAGTCTGTAAGTGTCACAACAAATATTTGTAGTAACCCCAGAATTGAATAGAACCTGTGCATTTGCAGTATTTTCCATTCATCAGTTATTTGTGATATATTTAATTTCCTCCTAAACATATTCTTTGTATTCTAACCAGTCATTAAATAGTACTTTGTAGTTTTGACAAATCCTTAACCGCAATGTGATTAAGAGTTTTACGGTTTGTTGCTTGTGAATGTTCACAGATCAAACACATAGAGGGAAAAGGGAGAGGGATATTTGCTTCCACGGGCTTCAAAAAGGCAGAGTTTATCGTGGAGTACCATGGAGACCTGCTGGAACTAGCTGAGGCTAAAGGAAGAGAGGCCACGTATGCTCTGGATCCCCAGAAGGGCTGTTACATGTACTACTTCCAGTATCATACCAAAACCTACTGGTGAGTCCCAACACTTTCAAGTGTAACTGAGCTGTGGGTTTACGCTCTTTTCATTTGATTTATTATCTTTGTTTATTTTAAATAATTTAAGTTGCTTTACATAACTATACTCGGCCCATGTTCTCTGCGTCTATGAAATTATACAAATTTGACCCCAACAATAATCTTAAAATAAAGACAAATGTTTGGGAATGCACTCTTTGGTTGGTAGATGTATTCTTTACATCATGACTTTATTAGAATGCACTCTTTGTAGTCAATGGACAAGTGGCTACTGTATCATTAGAGAAGAGTTTCTCCCCAAATACTTTCCATACGTGTTTGGTTGTCTCAGTATATTAGTTATTGTTACGTCCCCACTAAAGTCTAGGGGACCTGGAGACAGTAACACACGACAACCAATTAATGAGCAAGTCAGATTAAAAGTAGACAGACAATGTTTATTTCCATTAACTAAAGAATGAACAACAAATGTTCAAGTGAGGAGGAGGAGGAGGAGACAAGGGAGATTGTGCCAAATAAATATAACCACAACCAGGCCTATCCCTACATATATCTTCTGAAACAAACTCAAACAAAAACCCTCACTTCCTGAACTACTAATAGTTGGACAAAGCAAAATACAGGGGTGGCAACAATCCGCTAACCTAGTGTGTCTAACATATGTTATCTACGTGATGAGATGTAAAGGGTACCCCAAACTTACCTAACTCCTCCACCTCCCACCACACACACACACACAGTCACAACATATAGCACAGGATACACAATTGTCACAATGCTTTAACACGCAGTCAAATTGAGGCTCTTCAGTCAGCAGCAGGCCCAGCAGTGAGACCAGAAGGCTTCCTGGTTGTCTCCTTTATGGCTGGTTCTGGGTGCTGATTGGTCAGCTGAAGGTGAGAGGAGCCCATCAGTCAGAGATGCCCAGGCAGGTACTGATCAGCTGCTGATTAGCTGTAGCGAATGACGGGGAGTAGAGAAAAGAGCAGGAGGCAAGAAACAAAAGTACAGCCTGCCCGGCACGTAACAGTTATTTTAATAGCAATCCCCTATAAAGAAAAGACTATTCCTAGGTGTTGAGATTGCAGTAAGCTCCACACAGGAACATTTCTAGTTTGGATACCTGTCCTGTGTTTTAGCAATAGCCTGATCTGTATTTGTTTACGCTCCGCAGTGTGGACGCTACAGAGGAAACCAGCCGTCTGGGAAGACTGATCAACCACAGTAAAAATGGAAACTGCCAGACGAGGCTTCATGCTATCGATGGAACCCCTCATCTGATCCTGGTGGCGTCCAGAGACATCAAGGCAGAGGAGGAGCTGCTGTACGACTACGGGGATCGGAGTAAAGCCTCAGTCTTGGCTCACCCTTGGCTCAAACACTGAATCCTCGACCACACGTGTTCATATTTCAGATGACTTGGTACGCTCTGTCGTTCTGTTCAGCTTTATCTAACAGATGCTTTAGATCAGAAGTCCTCAAAATGCTTTTATAGATGTAAAAAATGTTTTTGTTTTAAATGAGGGCTGATGATCAACACGCTGTTTTACCATGCATTTATTTTTTTTATGTATTTGTAGAAACTGATGCAAGTCTCTTTCTCCTGGATAAGTAGTGTTTTAACTTGTCCTTGGGGTTCGCTTTTAGAAATTAACATAATTGACAATTCGGTTTCACTTTTGTAAATTATTACCTGTGCTTTAACTGAAGGAATAAAACCCTGTTGAGTTTTCATTCCAGCTGTGGTGCTGTTGATGCTGCAGAAGATCTAAGGCACATGAAATACTGTGCTCTTTAAAAGACATTCTCTATTTATTTTAAGCATTTTGACCCTAATCGGGTACTTGACCACATGGAAAAGTGGGAGTAATGGGTAGGTGGTGTACACGATCGACTGTTTATGTAACCTATAGGCTATCAGACTACCCGATATTCAGTCAGTGAGGACAAAGAAGTGGGTGGATATGTTGTGACGGCACACGCTGACTGTTGTTTTTAACAGGTTTCTGTTGTTTGCCAGCGCTGCAGGTACGACTGTCGTTACTAAATTAACAATTTGGTTTTACTTTACAATGACAATTATAGTAACTGCGTGTTGAAGACTTAATCTAATAAAATTGAGTTGCGTTGATCTTTGCTCTGCACTGTGCTCTTTATCCAACGAAGGAAAAATATCAGGAAAGTCATAATTCTGGAATATGACTTTTTAGTTTACATCGTTCGATGATTTGTCTCTTTGGACTTTAGATCTGTTTCAATGTGAAAAACACTAATTATTTAATACCAAAGAAAAAACAAAGTATCGGAAAAAATTGAACTATCCTTATGATTGACGGAGGAGGCCCGCTTTCCTTTATTTGACAGGTGACAAAAAATATTATGTTATATTACAAGAACACCATGAGGCCCCCTTGAAGACTTCATTTAGATCTATTAAAAAATTACATTCTCAATCCTATAAATAACTTTGTTTTGAGTTAATTCATTTAACATGATTTCCAACATGAGTTGGATAACACTTTCCAGTTTCATTTCATATCAGGAAAACTTTCCACACAATATATATTCTCTACTATCTAATTTACTGTAAACCATCTTAGGTACAAATTACCAGTACAAAATACAGTGCTTGTTAGACAATAGTAAAAAATAATCAATATAAAAGTGGTCAACTAAGGAGAAAACTGTGCAGACAAATCCCGTTTGTCTTCTACATGGTCAGCTCTTGTGGAAGGTTTTCCTTATTTTCGCCTGAATGAAAACCTGTAAACAGAAAGGGAGAGAGTTACTTAAGAACGTTGCACGGTGGAGGCGACACACCAACATAAATAATAAAGCTTCCCAGAGCTGAGTCATGGCAGACTGTAATTACTGACGGCTGCAGTAGTTTGGCAGACATTCTGCTATTTTCCAACCTATGTCTTTCAGCGCTCAGACAGACTTCCTCCACATCAGCATGAATTCATTTGGTCACAAGTAAATCATTAGGAGCCAGGAGACGGGCTCTGAGAACGATCTCTCTTACTTCAACATCATGTGGTTGCTGATGAAATGTCTCTAGAAACCTTGCCATCTGTAGTAAACTGCTTAAAATAAGTGTTACTTGGTGGTACTTCTTTCAAATGTCTACTAGAGGCAGCTTTAGACGCGACAACCATTAATGGACCTTGTTTGGTGTACTCACAGTTTGCCTATTGTTGTCTTCTCCTCTTTTGCATCATTTATCGTGGCTCTACTGGGCTCTGTATGCGCTGGTGATTCCAGATCCACTTCCACCATGGCAGGTTCAGCCTGGGGCAGAATCCCACTGCAGCAGAAAGTAGAGCTTTATGGTCACTGATAACTGTTTTACACAAAAGGTGTTGTACATCCAAAATCCACACTTTTATTTTGAAGATAAAAGCAACAGATTGACTTTTTATTTTACCCCTCAAAACAAGAACCAACATTGTGAGCAAAAAGATATCAAGTACGATTAGATTAGCGGTAAACAGGTCCTTTCTACTGGTGATGAGTGCCTAAAAGCGCTGCTGATATTGTTGGGGTTTACTTCAGGATGACAAGCGAGAAACAGAATAAAAGTGGGATGTTTTTACAAATCTTTTATGTCAGTAGTTGTGATTAAGTAATGAAGATATGGGTGGGATTAAACTGTGTATTGGGGCCTATTTTGAAAATGTCAGTGCGTCACTATCGTAAGGTGAGTAATAATAATACTTTTATCTGACAGAGGGACCGCAGACGATCTCTACAGCACATTCTCATGGACGTGATCAGCTTAAAACAAGAACAAGCAATTCAAACCAGATTTCATCTAGGAGTTTCCACCGAGTAACCACAACTTTATTTACCTCACATCAGCTCTGCCATTAATCCTGTCTTTTATAATGTTCATTGATTTTGTCACTGTGTCAGAGAGGAGGTATAGCTGTTTAGTCATTTCTGAGGCTGTGGTTAGTGGTGCTGCATGTATCAAGATTAAAAGTAACTTGCGTGTCTATCACATTATGATAGAAGTGTGTCTTAGACATTAGAACATACACTTTGGAAGAATAACACAAACTTGCATTAAAACAATTCCATTATATTTACACCATAATGCAGTTTCAATGCACAAGAGTTTACATGAATTTAAAAAGGAGTGCTTTAGAGTTGGCTTCGGTTTGGACCTGTCGTTCAAAAGAATAAATATCTTTAGTTCTTTTGCAGATTAGGATAAATAATGTGAAATATGTACCCCTTAAATAAGACTTTACTTACAGCTGGAGTAAAATTCACCTCTGATGTGGAGTTTAGCCTCTCAAATATGATATTATCTGCTTCTTCTCTGTTTTATTTCATGTTAACTATAGACATTTATCTTGCTCTTACAAACAAGACCTTTAAACACATTTAATTAAAACTGGGATGCATATTTTTTGACTTTTTTTTTTTGACTGAAAAGCCGCTGACCTCTTGTAGAGCTGCAGCTCCTCCTGAGCCACCATGAGCTGAGCTTTGAGCTGGTTCCTCTCCTGCAGAACCTCCTTCAGCTCCTGCATGGTGAAGCGTGGTCTGTTTGGGTCTGTGAGGTCCACCACCAGCTGGTTCGGACCTGCTGTTTGCTGTAATGGCAGAGAGGAGAAAAGCATCTTTTAACAAGTTAACACTGAGGAAAGAAACACTGTGAAGACACATCTTTTTAGATAAGCTTTTTATTAGCGACACCCCACTTTTAATTGGTCTTTTAATCTTTATAGTTCTTATTAGTTATTCATGTTATAGGTTTGTATAGTTATATTAGCATTATTACCTTTTAAATTGGTCTTTTAATCTTTATTTTTCTTATTTATTTATTATTATTATTTATTTTATATATTTTATTTTATAGGTCATGTGCCTGCCTTTATTAGAATGTTGTATTTATTTAGAGGGATCATTATTTATTTATTCTATTGTATTTTCTTTTACTTATCACACCTTTCAGCTCGTTGTGACCCTTGCACTGTTATAGTGTTGTTATGCTGCATGTGTGCAAAAAGGTATTTGACTTGGATTTGATTAGTAAATGATTAGTATATCTAAATGATGACAACTTTAATGCAGATGTGCACCTCTGTAGTTGGTGTTAAACTGTGGAATTCTTTACTTAATGATTTAAAGCTCTGTATGAACATTTTTAGGATTAAGAAAATGTATGTAGACTGTATTAAGATGTCAGGTAACCTGTTTCGCTGATGCTAGATTGTTTTGTTGACTTTTGAGTGTGATTTTGGTTTTGATTTAAGGCAGCTTTGATTTTCAGGCCATCGATTTTCTCTTGTATTTTTATTTATTATTGAAGGTAAAATAAGACTTTCTTCTCCTTTCTCCTTTCCATCATGGGCTACAAAAACTGCCTACAGTGTACATGTTTTATAATAATTGCCATGAGTGGAATAAACTTAAAGTAAATACATTACTATTTAAATGACTCACTGTTCCCTGCCCAGAAGATCTCTCCTGCATGATCCGGTCCAGTTCACTCTTCAGGTTGTCCCGCTCCATTTTCAGCTCCTCCAGAGACAAGTTGTACTTATTCACTAAAGTTTCGAACATTTCCAACACGCGGACTATCCTGAACTGTAAGTCCGACACTTCCTCGCCTTTGGTGCTGATTTTTAACAAATCTCGACCGATTACATATGAAATATCATACACATCCTCCACCGTCAGCTCAAACGCGTCCTTATCGAAAGCCAGGGCAGGCGACGACTCTTCACCAAACTCCATGATGTAAAAATGTCAGAATAAAGTTACTTGTTCCTCCACTGTTTACAACAATGCTCCAAAAATAGCGTTTTCTTCTTTCTGTTGGTCTCCGTTGTACAGTTTTACTGGCAGAAGGTAACTAACTTACAGCAGCACTTCCCCCATCACTCATCCACCAATGGCGTGGCGGCAGAGGAGGGCAAAGTATCCTAGCGACAGGTGAGAACAAAGATCGTATATAAACTCAAGAGGACTCCCTCAACAACACTGTCGATCCGTCAAACGCGGGTCGTATTTACCACGTTACGGAAATGTGGGTAATGAAGGCAGATTGAGAAGACAACTCTTTGTTTTTGACGTCTCTCTGTATCAGGTGAGAAAGCACGTGATTTCAAAATGTAGTTGACGCCTTCTTCTTTCTCTCAATTACCCACTTACATTTGTATTGTATCTATGTATATATTGTGTTGTACATTTGACTATATATAGAATGTATTATGGTGAAAAGTACATGAACTTAAACACTCAAGTGCAATTTAAGAGACTTTTACTTAACCCTTCGGTCATGTTCAGGTCAAATCTGACTGATTTACTACTTTCATCAATCATAAATATATAGTTTGACTTGTGATTTCTTCCACAGTAGGCATTTGAACATATACCATTGCTGATCACCACTTTTATTGAATTATGAGTGACTTAGTCAACCCTGTCAAAAATAACCTCCATAGGAAATGAATGGGTAACCCTAGATTATGTTCATCCATCAGATAGTACTCACCCACAAATCAACCAAAGGTAATTTTGGAATATATCTTCGGTCTTTATTCTTTGTATATTCACTGCAGTCATTTATGTAAACCAGTAGTCTGAGACATTGTACACAGCTTGAAATGGTGCTGAATAACATTTGATAGTATGTGAATAACAACATTCAAAAGATTAAAAATAGAACTATTACTTTATTCTGAACAATGATGATTTCACAGGTCCAGCTCACATTGGTTGTTAGCGAATATTTGATCGTACTTATTGTTGGAAAAGGAACACAGAGTGAGGTGGCCCAGTGCTGCAAGTATACAGGAGCTTTTCTCATCAATTAGGGGACTAAGTACATCATCTAAAACATTCTCTTGGTGGAAGGCACATGATGATCATACTTCAACAACAATTTGTTATATAATCAGATACATCTTAACATCCCTTTAACATAAATAACACAAGGTTTCCTTCTCAGTTTAAAGTTTCTGTGAAAACTCAGTTCATTCTTTGATGAATGCATTGACCATTTTTCACTATTTGGATAAAGCATTGTAATAAAAACGTGTTGACATTACAGCATCATGTGCAAAATTACACAAAATTAGTAGAGTAGGATTATATATATAGTGACACATTGACAGTTAATGACGTTTTAAACCTGAGAGGCCAAAATTAACTTAATAATGTCCAGGTTTTGCCAGTTATCTTCCATAATAATTACAAAGGTTTATATAAAGCTCTTACAAAGTCAGCTAAAATGCTACAAAATGTTTTGTCGACCTCGTTCATTCATGCAGTTCTATGTCTACTGACAAACTTTGTTGAGAGAAACACCGGCATTTGCGCGGTGTGAGAAAAACTATGAGAACCATTACATTTCAACTGAGGTCATACAAAGTAGAGTCTTCTGATTGGCAACGATGTTGGGTCGTCTGCAATCAAACCGGCTGCCACCATCGGCATTATGGCAGTGAAGATCCTGGCAGGAGGGAAATTTAGAATAACAGAGAAAACACAAAAGCTATTAGACGCTGTTTGTGACCCTCAAATGAATCACAGTAACACTAAGTATTGATGTCTGACATGATTTTTTTAAAGCTACAAATGGTGAGAACACATACAAGAGAATGCCACAGAAATGGCAAAGACAATGCTGGAAAAAAAACCTAGTGAGGCAAAAAGAAAAGCGGACAAAGCTTGTTCCAAAATGAAATTGAATCTGGGGTTGGATTTCATCGGTTGTCAAGAACCTTAACTCAACTGTGGCTTTGGAACACTCCCTTCTGGTGTTGTCAAGCCGTGGAGGAGAGGCCCACTTGTTGTATTTGAAAATTACACTGACAAAATGAGTCTTCCTTTAAGTAAACAGGCTGGTGACGTGCATCTTGTCAAACACAGGTCAAGTTAGGTGAATTAAGAAGAGTGTACAAAAGTCATATTACTCACAAGCGTCTAATTCCTGATTCCACCTGATCAGTGGAAGTGGAGCAGGGTGGAGGGGATGGAGGACATACAAAGGAGCCAACGTCATCCTCAAACTCCTCACTGAAGGATGTGGAAGACGTAACTGTTAACCTTTGCCTTAGTAGAGATTAGCATAATCTTAATTAAGGAAACATACTTTTTATAATAAGCCAGCTCTTCCTGCAGCACGAACACTTGGGCCTTGAGTTCATTCTTCTCCTGCAGGACGTCCCGCAGCTCCTGCAGGGTGAAGCGAGGTGTGTCTGACTCCAGGCTGTCCGACTCCTCCTTTGGCTTTGACCCAGCTGACACCTGCTGCAGTCAGAACAAACATCCAGCATTTCTCTCAATCATGAGGCTTCACAACACTGATACATATTCCTAAGAACTGCATAGATAATAAGAAACACAGAACGCTGATGTACACTAAGCAGACATTATAACACTTAATACCAGTTCTTGCAAATGTTTCATAGCATAGAAAATCTTTCCAAAATGTTTGTAAAGCCTAAAAGACACACAGTATCCAGAGTGATCTTGCCTTGTGTTTAATGTAAATAGTCTTACAGTGTGTCTCTGCTATAACCAACAAGTGTTACCAGTGACAGGGCTGTGGTGTCCTCCTCTTCTTTATTATTTTCATTCTGCGCTGACCTCAGGAGAACCGAAGGACTCTTTCCACGCTCGAAGCAGTTTGCCAGGAAGCCAGGGTCCCCTCCACACTCCACCCACACTGAATTTGGTTTGAGGGAGTTTGATGTCACAGTCTAAATTGGTAACACAAAACATCCAGTCAGGCACAAGAAAACCTGCTAAGCTAAATTAACTATGGTTAAAACTAATTAAACAAGGGGGCTGTGCTTTCTGTTTGTAAACAGGATTATGGAAAAACTACTGACCTAGATTATGTGAAAATTGGTAAAAGAGGAAAGCATGGGCTAAGGAAGGCCCAAATTCATTTTTGAGGGGATCTGTATTATGTTGACATGGAAGATATGGCATTTGTGCTTTGTATGTGGTGTAGAAATAATAGGGAAAATAAGCGTCTCTTACCGCAATCGTTGGTGATTTAGGTGGTGACACCCCAGATCTTGTCAGAGAGATTTCTCTAATATCAGGGATCTCTCTCTCCAGTTCCCATCCCTGGAGCTCCTTTCTCAGCCTGGTGACCTCGAGCTGCAGAGCCCCCAGCTCCTGTTGCCGTGCCTGGGCTGCAGCCTCCAGCCCGGCCCTCTGCTGGATCAGTGCCTTGCCCTGAGCCTCCATCACGCCTATCCTGTGACGAAGGTCCTGGTTGGTTCTTATGATCCGGTGCTGCTGTGTCTGGAGCTGTAGTTGTAAGAGGGTAAACTGTAAACTAAAGTCAAAAAAGGTTGCCGGTTTACATTCTGTATGTGTTTGAAATCCTCACCGCCTCCACATCTTCGTTTTTTAGTGTCAGCTCGTAGTCTTTAGCCCGGAGTTCATCCCTCTGCTTCTCCACAGAGTACTTCAGCTTATTCAGCACTTGCCTCTCCTTCTCTGACATTCCTGTGGATATCATGAAATAAGTTTACACATGCAACATCAATGCAATCGGTAAGGTTGATTCATATCATTTTTCTTTTACCATTCGATTAGCCATTCAAAAAGATATTCAATGCAAAATGTCTGTGTCAAAACGAGGCAAATCTAGCAGGAGATTATTAAAGCATCTGTCACTCCATGGTTGTATTTCCATTCTAATAACGTGTGAGTGAGCAGAGTGATCATATCATGCATCACCCATTCATAGTGTGTTCATAAGCAGTGTGTGTGTGTGTGTGTGTGTGTGTGTGTGTGTGTGTGTGTGTGTACTCTGTGGCCTTGACGGTAAGTATAGCTGCAGCCACCATCAAAGTCTCACACAAAAATAGTCTCCTTCACAAGCTCCAGACTGCCTCGCTTCAAAGCCTCCTTTTCATACGCAAGCATGCAACATGTACAGCAGAACCCCATGTGACTGCACTAAATATGTGCAGCATACGGCAGATGGTTAATCAGCAGAACACAAATCTGCAGTGAGCACACATATGGTACATAAATCAGATCAGTACTGAACCTCTCAGCCAGGACCAAACTAATTTTGTATCATCACAAGGTACTGTACAGCTCAATGAGCACAGCAAGACCGCAAACACACAAGTTCACTGGCATTGGATCATGTCTAAGATCTATGTGTCTAATGTCTAGCTGCAGACAAAAAAAGACAGTTATGAAGTTGAAATAGATTCAGATCAACTGAGTCTTCATCACTATTTAGTTTAATCACCATTTTATCTCCTGTTACTGATTCTGATTTGTCATGGTGTCTGCCGATACTAGGGCTCCAATCAACAAGTATTTATTTATTAATTATTTATTAATCTGACGCTTGTTTTCTGTCTATATAATGCTGATAAAGTATAGAAAAATGTCTTTCATACCGACTCAAAGTCCAAAAAGATTTCTCTGAATGTTTTGTCAGTCCAAAACTGAGTTTAATTTGATACAAAACAGGCAAAAGGAAGAAAATCTCCATATTTGAGAGGTTGAAAACAGCATTTTCTGCCATGAAACACTTAAGAGTCTTTATTTTGAAAGGATATTTAAAATAAAATAAACTGTATTTACTTTGGATTAATAATTGGCATGTAAACCAATCTGGATATTCATATAATTTGGAAATAAAACATTCAATTGTTAATATTATTCCAACAGAAAGCAAGGATCCACCTCCCAGAACCAATCAGTGGAACCCAGGATGAGAGTTGTTGCCCAAGATGACCCACCGTCCTGTTTCTGCAGGTCTTCCTCTACGGCGGGGCAGTCTTTGAGAGAGAGGCTGACTAACAGCCTCTTGTTCTCCGCCTGCAGCTGGGTGATCTGAGAGAGCAGGTCCTGGACCTCTCCTCGCCACACATCCTCCACCTGCTCCAACTCCTGGGAATAAGAAGTACAGAAAATAGGGTAAAGTGAAAGTGTACACACAAAAGCATGTTCAATTCCCATTGAAATAGTTAGCATTATTTAAAGAGAACATTCTATAAATAAAAGAAACTGTACATCAGAATGTCCTGATATTATCTGGGTGGTTAGTTGGGGTGGCCTGCTAAAGTTTAGCTCATGTATGGTCTTTTAATTTGGAAATCATACATCAGATTGTCATATATTTTTGGAGTGACTTTCTGTGATGGCCTGTTATCAACACCAATAGAAATTAGTCGCCCAGTGGAAATGGAATTTCATAATCAGATGTCTTCATACATTTATCCTTAAGTTTTACATTTGAGAAAGTATTCACTCACACGTTATAATGTGGTAGTAAATTATTATTGATTTCATTATTTAGTACATATTTCTTAATTTAAGCTCCAGTATATATTGATATTTTAGGTATGTTTGTAGGTATGTATAAGGTATATTTGTTATCAAGTAAGAGTAAGCGCTTTTATTTTGAAGGCAGTTTTTACAGGCCTCTACCGTAATGTAAGGTACACAAACACACACACAGGTCAACACACAGGTCGACAGACAAGTAGACAGTAACACAGGTACACACACAGGTACACACACAGGTCAACAAACAGGTAAATACTAACGGACCTTCTGCTGCTTCCTCTCCTGCTCGGATCTGTCGCTCCTCTCCCTCCTCAGTCTGTCCAGCTCCCCCCGCAGCTCCTCCGCCTCTTGCCCGGCCGCTCCGCTGCTCACCAGGGTCTCCAGCAGCTCCAGGACCCGGACCACTTTGGGCACCACCCCGACCAGAGACTCGCAGCCGAACCTGTCGATGATCCTCTCAAACTCCTGTCCCAGCACCGCCGCTATGTCGTACACATCCATGACCGTCAGCTCCGCCGCAGGTCTGTCCAGCGCTGACATTATCCCGCAGGTCTCCATGAGTGTCCTCTGTTTTAAAACCGACATTATACATATCTGTCTTCCCTACGGCACTCACAGAAAGCTCATATTTTCTGTAGAAAAACACAACATAGCTGAGGGCTGCTTCAACTCGTTATAACTTGTGTCAGTTTGTTGACAGTTTGCCAACGTCCGCAGTTGCACTACTTTTGACGCTGCATTCAATGTTATCACAACAACTCGAACATGTCAGTAGCCACTCAAGTAGTGCATCTCAAAGTTGTACTTAAATACAGTATTTTAGAAAATCTTTACCTTACTACTTAATGTTAACGTATTCTGATAAGATACACATAGTAATCTTTATATTGGCACTGTATACTCCTCATACGCAAACATCATGTCGACAGGAGTTCGGAAAGTTGCGTTTGAAAAGGTTATCCTATTTACAATGGCTCATGAAGGCAACACCTGTGCCTCCAAGTTGAGTCGTTCTGCGCATGTCAGGATACTAATGGAGCCTTTTATGCACGGCGTTATGCTTCTAAAATACCCAACACAACCTGGGCCTACAAGCAGCCTGTAATAAAGCAATAGATTAAACCAATGTCGATACAATTATGAATGAATATATAATTTGTGTATTAACATAAAAATAAGTGGAATCAATATGAAAAGAAAATATGTTATATTCATTTTAGGCTACTAACTAACCTTAATATCTTTATTTGTATAATCTTCATCAGTTTTAGTTATAGACTGAGCAAACAGTCATAAATTGTTAATAGAAGCAGCAAAACAAATTTAATCTTAGAGATAATAGTATAAAGCCTGTTTAACATTGTTGAAAATAGGAGAAAAACATCAATGTTTGGTGTTGTTGTGCTTTAAGTGTGATTGCATGTGTTGTTGCTCAGATCTTTGTACACATGCAACTTAGAATAAAGGTCAATTGCATTGAAACAAGGTAACACAATGGGACATTAAAATCAAACATTTATTGTTCATTTGTTTGACATTTACACTTCTTACAAGGAGAAATCACTATTATCTTTACTAAAATATATTAATAGATCTGAGTGTAGAAAGACATTTCGTACAGAGGGAAGGACAGAACATAAAAGATGCATTTAAGACCCTGTATGAAACGCTCCCAGAGGCAACGACAACTTGAACACCTTTACATAAACTAACCCTACATCTTTATTTAGCCTAAAACAAGCATTTGATTATCAAGGACGCCTACATCCAATATTTGTGTGCAAGCATGAAGTCTTTCTTAATGCTTTGGAATAGTATCCATGTTCTCCTATGATAAAATGGACATTCAAGAGGCGAGTGTAGATTATTAAACTTAAATTATACATGGTGCATGTGGCAGACCGCTGTACAGACTGTATGTCTGACTGCTGTGATTCAATGCATTTATTTTTACAGTACATTCCAAGGCCTCTGATAATATCTTGAACTGTTGCATAAAAAGCAGTTTTGCATGTGTCCATCGTGAAGGCAAACCCAGAGGTATTGATTACTTTTGCAGCAACATAGACGCACACAATGTGATTCCCAAGTTTCCTTTACCACCCACCACAACATAAATAACAAGCAATGAACATTAAGATGTGCTTTATAATAAACATTAACAATATTGTGCAAAAAAGGTTGTCCAAAGCATGAGGAAATATAACTGATTCTGTCAATTTGTGTTTTTGTAAAATACAGTTTGTTTTCTAAAAGCAGCAGCAGTACCATCACCTGCTAAAAGAAATACTCTGACACAGCCTAAAAGTTAAATATGAACATTTTTGTTATTAATGCCAAATACTTAAATAAAAAATGGGTTTTGCCTGGATGGCATATAAATCAATTATTTAAAAGGAAACAAAAAAAGTAAAGGGGGCAGGGGGACCACAGCATATTCCTAGCAGGCATCAAGGGTCAAACACCTTTTTAGTGGAAAACAACTGAAGAAAGAAAAGGAGAAAACCGTGAGATGCAGAGGATTGTCAGCATGCAACTTAAAATAACCGTATGTTCACAACAAGAGGACCTTAATCCGGTCAATCCAACCATCCAGTAGTGGAGTATTTTCTTCTTCTGCTCAGGCATTACTTGAACTGCAACATACAGAAGAAAAGAGACCGATTAAAAACAGGCTCTCTCTCTAATGACAGACAGATAGCTCTGTATACTCAATCGCAGATGATCTCTCAGGTGGAAGGAAATATCACATAACCTTTGATTTGAGGGTAAATCATTAAAAAGTCAACATGTTTTGACTACTGCGTGTTTTCGTCAGGGCTAAGATTATTGACTACATGATTAAGAGTACTACAATTACACTAAATTGTAAATCTACATTTTCAACTACAACTGCATTTTCTCCACAGCCCTTACCGTGGATTTGGGTGGTAGGTTGGGTTTCTGGGCCAAAACAGGCTTCCTGGAAAGCGCTGGCTTGCTGGGTTTTGGTGACATGTTGGCAGGATAGGCGAGCGAGGAGGTTTCTCCGTTGCCCTCAGAAACCGGCTCTGAAGGAACCAAGTCGTAGTGCTTCTTCCTTAGCTCGCCCAAGCGGAGACGCTCGTTCTCCAACTGACTTTCCAATTCCAGCACTTTGACCTGAGGGGCGGGAAATAAAACAGACCCCACCATGTCAAAAGAGTAACTCTTATCTGAGAAGGGGAAACAACTTGTTCATTAGCAAGGTATTACAGGGTTATTTCAGTGGTTAACTGGGTTTAACTTGTATCAATTTCAATTGGTAGTCCAAAGCTTTAGATGAGCTTTGTAGCTGCGACTGATAATGAAACTCGTAACACAATTCTAAAGTTTATCCTTCAATATTAATGAATTGCTATAATAGGCTTGGGTTAAAATCAAGGCTCACATACACTTGCAGCCAATCTTTAAACCCCTCAAGTCCCGCAACTTACCTGTGACTCCATTTCTTCTTTCCTCAACTTGATGAGAGACATCCCAGAGAAGTCCATGGTTTCTGCACAGGAAAAGTGGTGTTTATTAGACAGATGCTCTTCAGATTCTACAGTGATCTGATACCAGCTGTGGACAGTAGCTTAATACATATAATATATTTACTTGTTTACTGTGCTTAAGCTCAATTATAAAAAGTAACCAGTACTTTCCATTTCCTGTGACTTTATACTTCCTATTTAACTACAATTCAGAAGCAAACATTGCCCCTTTGCTTTGCCCCTAGTACTTAATCTGTCTCATAAACGGATCTAATTGTACTCACCTTTTTCCTCCAGGTTCTCCTGGCCCGTCCTTGTTGAGCCCACCACGTTAGCTGCCATCTCATTCACGTGGCGGGAAGCCTGCTGCAGAGCCGACAGCTTCTTACTGTCTCGGCCTGCCTTAACCTGAGAGTAGAAAGAGAACCAGGTCAAAGGTCAGACATTAAAAAAACAAACAAACAAACTTATCAGCATTACCCAATCTAAAATATCTTAATTTCTCTTGGAAATCAGCCCATTACCTTTGAGGCAGCGACCAGCTGTGCAGTGCTGGCAGCGATCTCGTGCGAGCAGACAATCAACTCTTCATATTTGCCCGTGTGCAGCACCACCTTATCGGCAGACTCCCTGAGAGGAGGCAGGGAACAAAATTATTAAGAGGTTTATATTGTGGTATATACTGGTATTAAAGGTGAAATTTAAAAATGCACGTATGATGGTCAAGTCAAGCTCCCCTCAAATCATTGTCTTGATTTTTTGTTTATCAATTCATCTGCTTGTCATTTTTTATTTGGTTTTTTGTACTCTTTTTGAACAGTTATTGTTACAAACTCTCTCTTCATCTACCTCCAAGTTGTATTTCAGGTATAATTAATTTGCAAAAATTAATAATGCACAAGTATAAAACTCAATTTGACTGATAGACTGAATATTTTCAAATATTTTATGGGTAATACAATAAAATTACTATTCAGAATTCCTTTTGACCACTACAGTCATGTACTTAAACTGACTGCATCCTAACTGCATCCTTACATTTCCAGCATTTTGCCCTTAAATAAAATGTTTGGCAATTGCAATAATCACTAACCAACAAAGATTAAAGACAAAATGAGTTATTAAAGTGAAAGATTATAAGATGTGATGTCCTGTAGGACTTACACCATCTCTGTGGCTCCCCATCCCACCGCCTTGGCAGCAGAGATGAGCCCCTCCGTCCAGCGAGAGTTCCTGGCGTAGAACTCCTTCAGGCTGGCTGCGCCCTGAACAAGCAAAACAAAAACTGCTGTTAGTGCTGTTTGATCTGAATAAAGCTGAAGGTCTTAGAAACAAAAGCTGTTAAACTCACACAAAAGCAAGCTGACAATTTTGTGTTTAAAATTAGAAAGAGTGTAACTCACCCTCCCACCCTCGGCAATCTCCTTCTGCAAGTCTGTAGAAGCTATGACCAGCAAGCGGATGGCCTACAGAGGATTACACCATGTTATGCATATTACAAACAGGACACAAGCGGGGTCAAATATGGCAGAATATTAGTGGAGACGCATCAAAGTACCGTACCTTCATCAGGTCTGTGCAGCTGTTGAGGATTCTGCAAAAGAGTGTAATAGAAGAGAGTTAGAATAAAATGTACGTCTGTATGTATGGGAGGCCTATTGCGTCCCGTTACTGTTTTAATGATGTCAATGCAAATTTCTGATCTAATATGCAAAATGTGATTGCATTCAAAACACTTCTGCCGCACGCGCTTTATCCTGCTGAACTGGGAAGGGTACAGAGATCCTCGTAATGTCAGAAAGATATACTGAGATGTACTAATATAATAACTTAAATGAAATATACCCTGCAGGGAATGAGATTAAAATTAAAAACACTGCTAGGAAGTAAGTCCAAATAACTTGAGGCATGGGACCTTTCATTTATTTATTATTTGGATAATTTGAAGGAAGTAAATCACTGTGATGAGTAATACAAATAAATAGATGGCTTCTGTAGTAAACACTGCTTTGTCTGCAATATGATTTTCATTACGGTAGCTGTGGCTCTCTTTGAATAAGGAGTACTGCAATACATTTGTTTAATGATTTGCTAAATGTATTTATTCCTTTTATTTGTAGCCACAAGAGTACGTTTACCAATAAGATGTACAAAAACATGTACAGAGTGATTTCTATTTATGGAACAGGGGAGGAATAAAGGTTAGGAGAGGATGCATTTTAGTCTTGTGCTTTGAAAATAATTATTCATCAAATTCTAAATCTGATTTGATTTAACTCAATCTTTAATGTAATATGCATCTTGTGACATGCTGGTGTTTAAAACATGTAGCGATATAAGCATGAGTTCCAAAAATTAACAAACCTTTCATTGACCTCCAGCTTAACTCCTGATGTGTCCTTTCGGGCCTGGTTCATCATTTCCTGAATACAGAACCATGCGTTGACATTGAGTTACAGCAGACACTGCACAATATTACATATTCACTCATTTCAGATATTTTAAGCACATCTTAAAGATTACAAGACTTACATCAATCCTGCGGACGGCCTCTTCAATAGCAGCCGATGTTGCAGCCATTTCCTTATCGACCAGATCTCCGAGCTCATCCTGACGAACATCCATGCCTTTTGGTCGCAGCTCCTAGATACAAGGAGATGGGAAACTATTAGCAGTGATGAATAAAAATACTCTATTGTAAAAGACTTTAAAACATCGCTGGGGAAAGTGGAACACAAAAGGTCTTCATTCAGGAATAAAGATTATCGGCTGCATCCCAAAATCATTTTCAATATTTCTTAAACGGCTGATTATTTTATAGGTTAATCGCTTGGTCAAAAAATGTAATTAAAAACAGCCAAATATGTATCTTGTTTTGTCAATGCAAAGCCCAAAGATATGTATATTATTACATAAAAAAGAGAAAAGGAATATTTTATTTTTGTACATTTAATGCAAATTACTTTTAATTAATTAGTATTAATCAAATATCAAAAATAGTTGTCAATTAAATGTTTAGATGAAATCTGATTGTGGCAGCTGTGCTCTCACCTGGCCCAGGTTCAGGATCTTCTGAATGATTACGCGAATAGCAGCAGGGTCCGCCCTCTGGAGGGTGGTCTTTGACTTCAAATCGCTGAAGAACTGCAGACTCTGAGTGGCACAGCCTCTGCAGTTCTCCGTCAGTCCTGTAGGGCGTAAAGAGCAAAGGTGATCAACGACGAGACATAATACTACATTCCTTCTTTCACAGCGACTTAAAAATCACTTCTTTATCGCAGCGTGAGGAATTTAAAGTTAAGGTGTGAAAACCAAACCGGTTATCTAGCTCATAGCATAACTGGTGTGATGCCAAAGGTTAATGTTCGAGCCAGTCTTTTGTTTAGCGAAAAAGGCCAAATATTGTCACCTAACCGTGACTACATTCCCACCAGCCTCTAAAGAGACACACAGATGGGCAACATGTATTTCAGATATTCCTTACGGTCTGCATGGTCGGTGGGGGCCATGTGTGCAGTGGCGCTGCCGTTGATGATTGTATCCGCAGCCAAGTGGGAGAACTGGGTCACCGCCCTCAGCAGCCCCCCAGCATCTGGAGTCAGGAGCATACAGTAAGGGGGGCAGTATGCTACATTTACACAACTGTCATGAGGTCAGCGGCATCATGATGAGTCATCCGCAGAGCAAACTCACCCCCCATGTTACTCAGATAATCTGCATGGCCCTTTTTCACTTTGTCCACGGAGCCCAGTGTGGCCTCTGCCCGACTCACCAGATAATCTGAGGACAAACAGGGGATTGAGAGAACTGAACAAAAGCTAAAATGGAGTCTCCAGATTAGAAAAAAAAAAACCCTTATGGTCAACCAGCAAGGGTCATGGTCCTCATTTAGCTCTCACACACACATCTTTCACTTTGATGTTGATCTGTTTGGTGTGTGTCTGTTGCAATAACAGAGCGGGGGTCTGACCTGGAGAGCTGGTGCAGCGTATATGAAGGGGATCATCCAGCTTAGCGACAGCATCTTGGATGATGTTCTCAGCCTCGGTGACGGTGCCCTGCAGCAGAGCAAACTGCTCCTCCAGCAGCCTCTGCTTCAGCTGCTCCTCCTGACTCGACTGCATGCACACAAACACAAACAAATAGAGCCCATGAAACCCAACAATGCAGTTTTATTAACCATACGATTTAAATTATTGTGATTTGAATATTTGGTAAATGCTTTACATTAAACGAACTTCATTATTACCTTTTGTGAATTACAAATGGATTTAAATCAAGTTTATTTAGATAATTCACAAGTTGATTTAAGTCCTTATTTCCATATTTCAGTCAATAAATATGAGCCAGTGAGGCAGGATATGATATATCTATATATGGCAGGACAATGGGACAGGGATGATGAAATCATCATGACAGGGAAGTGGTAGCTAATGATTGCAATCTTCTTTGTTATATTTGAATATGCCCAGAATATTTTCTTATGAATAAGTGCCACCTGGGATAAAGAAATAACTTAAATCAAGAACCTGTCTGCTCAGTTTTTTTAGAAGGGAAATAAAAAACACTGCAGAATAAATCTGAATGTATTGATGCTGACTGACCTTCTCCTGCAGCTTGCCCTGCAGCTCTACCATTTCCCTGCCACTCCTCTCTCGCTCCTGCTGAGGGACGACTGCTGCAGCGTGGCCGTCTGCTTCAGAGATGACAGCTCCGCCTCCCTCTCGCTCACAGATCGCATCAGGCGCTCTTTCTCCGCCTGCAGAGCCGTCAAAGAGCTGCTCATTTGCTCCGATGTCTGGCAAAGAAAGAGAGAGAACGATGAGGAAAGCCAGAAGAGGCAGATGGCCGTGAGCGTCGGAAGGAAAGTCCGGATATGTGTAACATGCCTTGAGCCTCTGAATGAGGAAAATCTCTAAATACAACGTGATGGTGAATCAGCTGACAGCTCACCATCTCGCTGCTCTGCAGAGTCCCCTTGATGCGCATCATTTCTGCCATCTTCTCATCCAGCTCTCTCTTCAGCTTCTCCATTTCAAACTTCTGCTCTTCCAGCTACAATGACAGCATTGTTTGCATTCATTTTAATCGGCACTGCCACCTCTGTATCTTAATGGTTAATCTTCCATGAAAGAAACCCCACAAACCTTCATGTCGGCCTCCTGTTTAATTCGATCAACCTCAAAGGACAGCTGCTGCTTGGTCCTCTCCACCTCATCCTGTGTCTGCTGTGTTGCTGACAGCATCTTCACAGTGTCTGCACTCTGTCAACACATTACCGCATTTAGTGTCACACCGAACAGCCGGGTGCTGATGTTTCATTTAACTTGTCTGCAATCTGTGTGTACCTTCCGCAGCAGTTCAGCGTGGCTGGACACCAGCTCCGTGTGCTTCTCCTTCAACTTATTGTACCGCTGCTCAGTGGCCTGGGCTCTCTCTGCACAGCAAAAAGGAGATGACTTCATTATCCTATGCACTTTCCCTCCATGCATGTTAGAGACAGTGTTGACGGTGTGTCTTACTTTCTGCTTCAATGAAGACGAACTGCGAGCCCTCGTGTTCTGCGTTTCGGCGGCGCGTCGCCTCCAGCTCCATGCGCAGTTGCTCATTTTCCACAAAAGAGTGTTGTTTCTGTGCCCGCTGTTCTTCTAGTTCTGCCTCCAAACTGTTGATCTGGGACTTCAGCTGTGTGATGTAACGCTGAGCCTACAGGAGATACAGGAAGCATCCGTACTTTGGTAAAAATCTACTGATTTCATTACAATGTTTGGGAGAATTCCACATGCATAAAATGTTCCTTTGGAAAGATGAATTCATTTATACAAACAGCTCGTCTTGTGTTACTAGAAAAAATGCCATAACTTGATGTGTTTACGCCATGTCTACCTAGCAATTTTAAAAACAAAAGACACAGCAGAATGTTTTTTAAAAAAGCATTAAATGTTGAAGGCAGGAGTCATTTTTGTGACGTCAAAAGGCTCGACTGGACGCCCTTTTCTCGTTCAGAGGGTACTTGCCACATTCCACATGTCAGGAGCAGCATTTGCCTCCACCCAACACATGACCCAGATTCCTTCACACATAGATAATAACGCCCTCTGCTGTCACGCCTCCCGTGTGCATATACAAGACACGGACACCTAAGCAATGGGTAATTCAGTCCAAACGGTCCTTACTTCCAACTTGACTCTCTCTAGCTCAGCTCTCAACAGCTCCAGGTCTCGCTTCAGGCTCTCAATCTGGAGATCTCTGCAGGAGAGAAAGCACAGTTACGTTTTGCTGGCAAAGATTACTCCCTGAAACTAAAAAGTTGGATTTATAATCCCATTAAAAACACCAAGGCTCACCTGTCATCGAAGCCTCCATTGGGGGGTCCAAACGTTTGATCAAATATGTCTAGTTGCTGAGAAAAAGTAAAACAGACGGTGAAAGAAAGCTCTCACAGGGTCTTCTTACAAGTGTATTAACATCTGTGTATTAAATTACATCCGTGACTTATGAGCCGTACCTGTGGCTGAGCCTGGAGGCTGGATGTTGACACTTCGCTGACCTCGATGAGTGGCTCGGGCTCTTCCTCATCGTCGTCTGGTTGCTCCGCATCGTATTCATCAGGGATCACCACCACTGGCTTCACATGCTTGGCCAGTGACGCTGCGTGCAGGAAGTTAGGAGGGGACTGACGAGGAGACAGGTAAAAGGTGGGTAAAACGGTCAATTATGATTGATATTTGCGTCAACATAGCTTAGCTGTCTTTGTCGATAATTTAAATCCTCCAGTTTGTAGCAGACTGTAACAGCATGAGGTCTCAGTCTCTTACATCAGGTAGCTTGGGGATCTGGATCAGTCTCTTGAAGTACAGCATGTCTCTGGCTCTATTGAAGAAAGTCTTAAGGCTGCGGGACAAAGGACAACAAGTCAATATAAGAGCTTAGGACTTACAATAGATGATTGGCAGGTAGTCGATCTAGTCAAATATTGATGGAGGTGGCAAGCAGACATTAAGGGGTGGCAGAAATGTAAAGCATATGGTCCCGGCTCTGCTGATTTAAAGGAAAACAATCGCCTATTTATCAATATTGATAATAATTTAACTAAAACACAGTACACTATTATGGCATAAATCAAGTGTTTTATTTCCATATTTTTGACAATAGCACCACTGGCAGATCCACAGGTAAGTGTGACATTTTAATAAAAAGACAAACAAGCATTAAGTCAAAAATTCAAACTATATACTCTGTGTTAAATACAGATACGTGACTCTAAAGAACAATCTCCTCAAACCCTGGGGACTCCAACTGATACACCACGAAGGGCGGCAGAGGAAGCAGTGACGGGCACATTTGCATGGGCTCATTGCTGGGCGAGGCAGTATTACGTTTCACTCTTTCTTTGCATCAATGGGGAGAGAGTCAATCTCATTGCCTGTAGCCTTAAGCCGTGTATGAACTACCTGTGGAACTGGTCATGGAAACGATCACGGTGTCCTTGTAAGGTGTCTGCAGGGAGACCTGAAACCAGCAACAAAGCACAAAGCTGTTATGCACCGATATGAAGAAACAATCATCTTAAAATGTAGCCTTAAATTACACTTTATTTTGCTGATTTAGACCATTTAAAACATGTATCCCAGAATGCAGGGGAGCTGTTCTTACAGGCGTGCAGCTTGAATAGCAGCTTGACGGTGAAGTGGTAGAGGTGACTGCAGTCCTGGATGACCTGAATGAGAGGAGACAGGCGGCACTGGCCGGATGTGAGGGTGGAGATGGCGATGGACGTGTTGAGCTGTCGGATCACTGGAAGGGGGGGATGAAAGACAGAAGCATTCAGTACAAGCAGGTCTCCCTTCTGACAGTCACCTAGATAACAATCTGTTGTGTACTTTTATTGTTTTCAGAGCTGCTGCAGCACAGATATGCCTAACTATAATGACTGTCTAGTTTTTGGATGATTAAAAAGCATTTAATGCATGTTCATCTTTTTGGCATCATATTATTTTTTTGGAGCAAGTTAATTTTTGGTGTCATGTTGAATGAAATTAACCCCATACTGATCCAGTAAAAATTTAATTATAGAAAATAATTAAATAAAAGACGCCTTCTCCTGCTGTTCTTTAACCCGTTATGTAAATCCTGCTGACAAATTAAAGTGCAACTCTTCCATTAAGTCAGATACTGTTGAAGAGTTTTCACTTTGGGTTCTCTTGTTACTCGAGTGGCTCGCTGACTGCTGAGGAAGCAACACACTTTCAGCAACATGGGAACATTACTAAAGAGATTTAGTGCCAATTACTCCAACACATAGTGCTGACACTGAGAAACCAAATAAGAGTACACTTCTTTCACAGTGCAGCTGAAAACCCATTTTTCTTTTAGACGTGACCCTGGATACTCCGCCTGCAGACTTGGGAGGAGCATAGCATTGCAGTTGCACTGGAGGAAACAAACTTAATGTCCCATAATTGAAGGCATTTCCTCACCAGTTAAACATAATCCAGTCAGGAGCACACGAGTTCGAAGTGGAACCAGCTGATTTGTATCACTTTTAAACAAAAAAAAGACTGGGAGGACAAGAGACGCTCACAATAACCCGCTCTTCAAAGGGCTCTCGTGCATTAATAGATAATGTCGGCTGGCTGTAGCTCTCTACTTTAGCTCAAGTTTCTTATCCTTGGAAGAGAGGGATGGGGGAGAGGTTTTTTTCACCTGTTTCGGCCAGCCTCAACTCTGCGTCCAAGTAATCAAACACCTCCACTGTGAGCTGGAACCTGCAGGAGAGAGGTCGATACCTTTGTTAACACAGAGAAGGGCCCGCTCAGAAACAATGACCATGAGACGCCGTGTGTGGAAACGAGCAGCAGGGCATGTCCTTTAGGCTTTTTACTTGCTTTGGATCCTAGGGGCTGTGCTTATGATACATCAGAAACAGAAACAGGCTTGTAATACGTGTACACATTCAAGGAATTGGCCTTTGTGTATCTGCTGCATTCATAAATTGTAAGAACAACCAAAACAAACAAAAAAAACCAAAGAACGACAGACAGTTTACTATGACATGGACATGATATTAGTATGATTGAGGAGTAAAGGCAGAACAGATGCTTCCACAGTACTCAGTAACTCACACATTATTAATATCCGTCCCCGCAGTGCGCTCCAGGAGTTCATCTGATGCCTCCAGGTTCGGTGGGATTTCTGAATGCTGCAGAGGTACATTTTTTTAGTTTTAAATCACAGTGTAAATGCCTAACGTTTTGCAAAATCACTCCTTATGTGCACCTAGCATACCGTGTGGTGTGTGACATGCGACAGAGGATACTCTTACCTTTGCGTGAAACTCCATTTTTGTGCAGAGCAGCTTGGTATACAGAGCCACCAGCTGTCCGTATTTGTCATGGAGGTTGCTCTGGAAACCAAGGAGTAAGCACAATTCATAAAAATATGTTTTTTAAAAAAGAAATTCTACCTATTCTCACTTTAAAGGATATCAAATGTACCACACATGTATATTACTGCAGGATATTATTAAAGTTATGTTTAAAACCTGTATATACACTCACCCATAGTTTCCCGATTTCAACAAGAGAACTGTGATGCCTCATGCAGTCTTGTAGAACCTGTAAGATAGGACAGCATAAGTGTGAGGCTTTAAGATTAAGAAGTCAACCGTTTTAAATGTTAATACTAGTCAATTAATGTCGATAATGACATCATGCAGCGTTCTAGCTTTTTGATTGTTTTTAAAACACACCAACAAATTGTTTAAGTATTTTTTCCGAGCTTTATGTGGAACTATAGCTGTTGAACAGCCTTTGATCCCTCCACATTTCCCTGGTGTCACAGACAGTAAGCAAAGAGATCTCGGGGTCGTACATTGCGGTGTCCGTCTCGCAGGACTTTGTGCAGGACGTGGCAGAACTTCCAGCTGAGGATGGAGCTGCTGGCCAGGGGGAAGCCCAGAGCGTAGGACCAGAAGGTGTAGGCTCCTTTCTCCCTGTGAGTCCCCAGGATGATTCCTGTTGTCGTGTGGATTAAGGAAGCAAAAACAATCACAGGACGGCTGCTTATTCCAAAACAATGTCTCAAGGAATTGAAAACAAAGGCGAGGCTAGGTTTCCATAACAAAAAAACGTCTATAAAAAAGGCCAGGTAATGTGTTGTATTTTTGCCATCCATTATTCTTAATAGCAGCCACTTTGTGTAACATTCCTAATTTGAGTATTCCCATCCCATTGACCTCGACATCGAATAAAATTGCCTTTTCCTCCCTGTAATGTCCACTTAGTAAAGGCTTTTGAATTGGGCTTCCTGTTGTTGTAAGCTACCCCGATATTCTGTTCAAAAAGGAAATTCAGCACATTTTAGAAAAAAAATTCCCCAAAATATAACGCGTGATAGTTATTGTGATCATTTTTAAAAAAGGATACGTCGGGCATGTTTCTCCTTCACAGGCGTCTCAGCGGAGGTGATGGCCTTGCTGATGCTGTTCAGCTGAAAGGAGACGAGGAGGAGAGTTAATATTAGATCTTGTACCGTTTGCTTCTCCACCACCATTCGTAGCGCTTCCAATGAACGAAACAACACATTCAAAGGGCATGAGAAGTTAAATAAAGATCAGGAGGCAAACAATTGATAACAGGCTGCACAGCAATGTCGGGAATGAATCAGAGAAACAATGAGTCGGCACTCTGTATACTCAGGACCGTGCACAAACAGCACCAGCTCTCATATTAACGCAAGCCTGATTTAAAGGGGAGAAAATACAGTCATTTTACACAACGGAGAGATAATATTCAGGATGTTTACTGCAATGAAGTTATAACAGATGTATTCCTGAGTAAATCATACTTTTGTGATGGCTAAGAGAAGAAAATCATGTGGTATCCCTTTGTTTCTTTGCTGTGCTCAATCACCAACGTCTTGATTAAGATAGGAATCAAACCTTGTTTTTCCAATACTGCTGAAGGATAACATCACATAAATAATCCTTGTGACAATGAGAGCGAGACAGAGTGTCATCAGAGCCGCGGCCACAACCCGTCCAGCAGGTAAAACAAGTGTCGCTGGAAAGGAGCAGGAGGGTAGAGACAGGGAAACACACACCGTCTCTTCACTTGTAATGTGCGTCCCCCCGAGGAGATTCACTTATTTCAATGAACCTCAGATAAAGTGCCGCACAGCCCCGGGCAATACGATCAGTGCCTGGTGTGGTCACGTTATACTAGAGCGCGCTTATAATGGTCTTTGGAGCTGTACATTGATTTATATTATTTGACAGTAAAACATGTATTTTCTTGCAGTTTTTCTTTAGAGTAAATATATTATTATTTTTAGTAATTATTTCAGTTAATTAAAGTCATTATTTATGCTTTTATTCTTTTAAGTTGGTTTTGGGCACCAGGTGATTATGTGTTTGATGGAGACAGGTGGTGGGATGGGCCTAGTGAATAGGAAAGCGATAGAAAAAGGCTGAATGGAAGAATGGAAAACCTAATAAAAGGCACAAAAAGGATATTCTCGTGTGGAATTCAGATTTTTTTTCCTCCACAAGATTCTCTTTCTGGCGCTTACACCAGCAAAAACATGTACAGACTTGGGAAACGATGATTGGAACTCTTTCTACCGTTATGCCGAAGTGCTTTTGGGCCTTTTTTCCCACCGTTTTTCTTAACTTAAATCAGAAATAAGAATCCGAAATAACCATGCAACCATTAAGGGCTGACAGCAGCGGTGTTTATTGCTGTGACTTGAATGGTTAAGCAAAATGTAGTCAACATTTGATGTGAGCTAAAGATTACTAAAGTCCCAATGATAGGGTGTTTGATGTGCAGGGAGGCCCACAGTCATAGCTGCATTTTCATGATTTTTTTATTACATAATTAGTAAATATATATAATTTCAAAGTATTGGGAGGTGATATAGCTCAGAGGTTGATAACATTTCTCCTCATCCTCCATCAAGCCTTTAAATTCAATTTGAATCATCTACTAAAATGAATTTCAATGTGTGTGTGACAGCACTGCAGAGGAATGCAGAACAACACTACCCCCCACAGAACATCCTTTACCAGGATGTTGCCTTTTGGGATCCCGTAACAAAGATTTGAATCATCGACTCCCCAACGAATAACACGATGATCAAAGCTACAGCTGGACGGCACAATTACCCTGGAGTAACTACAACTCCGCCCTCAGCTAAATCAAGCTAAAAACACATTAGCTGGTCCCCTCTCGAGTCACAATTCAGTGCTATGTGTTGTTTGAGGATAGAGGTGTTGCAATCAAACAGACCTGCAGGAAAACCAGCCGGTGCAGTTTAAAGGATTGAAGGATTATTTTTACAATACTCCCAACATGCAAAACTGTGATGGTTTTAAAATGTAGGGATTCGAGAGACCAAACCAAGATGCAATAAAACTACTTTCAAAAAGAGCTTTCCTGTATAAAAACTCTCCTTGACTCTGGATCTTGTTCTTACCCTAAACACAGGCTCATACTCTACACCCATGTCCCATCTTTGAATCCTAATCACATATCAGTGGCAGAGTCCCCCTCATCCAACTGAAACCTCTTTAATACACAGCAAAATGTTGGTGTCGCCCCTCCACCCAGATCCACACAAACAGAACCAGCAGAACGTACATGGTCGTCACAACAAAGGGGCTTCTGTGGCGTTCGGAGGGAGAGAGAGGAGTGTCCTGGTTAATAGGAGACTCCCCCTCTGACGCAAATGAGCTGCTAGCTGCTCGTTTACACGGGGCAAGAGCAGAGCGCGAGCATGGAGGCCCGGGTGACAAAGAGGGTTTGTTGGGGGGAGGAAGGCCGACAGCTGGGGCAGAAGATTGGGTTGGATGGGGGCCGTGCTCTGGCACACAGAGCCTGGCACTGAGGCCTCGACAGATGGCCGCTGAGCAGGGAGGCTGGAGGGAGACGCTCGTACATTCAGAGTGGCCTTCGGTCGGAGAGCAGCGAGCGAGGACAGGGGAGACCGACACGGGACAAGAGGTCGGGGGGTGATCAAACACAACACACTGATAATGTGTCAGAGTACGTTCTACCACCAGCGAGTGGGCTGTGTTGGCACTTTTTTGGGAATCATTGACTGCCTTCTTTCATCTCGCGTATATCACAAAAACCAGACCCATCCCGACTCAAAAGGATGCAGAAACATTCATTCATGCTTTTATTACTCTGCTTTTAAAGTCCCTCTGATCAGGCTGTCCCACCACATCCATACAAAATCCTCAACTGGTACAAAATGCTGCAGCCCGTCTATTACCAAAAACAAGGAACTATGACCATATCACTCCCAATTTTAGCAGCTCTGCTCCCAATTTAATTTGAGACTCTTCTTCTGGCTTACAAAGCACTAAATGGAAAGGCACATTAATACCTAAAATATATTTTAATCCCCTATGGCCCCTCTTGGGCGTTACGCTCCAAGAGTGCCAGTCTGTTAGTGGTTTCCAGAGTCCACTAGTTCAGGAGTCAGAGCTTTCATCTCCCTTTCTCTGGACCATTTCCTGTTTTTAATCAGGGAGGCAGACAGTGTCCTAACTTTTAAGAGTGTGTTGAAGACCTTGCATTTTAATAAATCCTATAGTTGGAGCCGGTTTAAGATCACCCTATGTTTCTCCTCCTGAGTCCTACATTTGATGGCATTTTTTGTATTGTTTGATTGTATTTTTTATTTGTATTTCACATTCTATCTTGAGTTTTTATTACTTTCCTCTTTACACTCTCATCTATGTTAGTTAATCTGTAAAGCCCACTGAGACGAAGATGTTTTGTGATATTGTCCTATAAAAATAAACTTTGATTTGATTTGTTGGAGGACTTCCGTGTATAAAACGCAACATGCCCTTGCTCCTTTTCGGCGGGGAGGTAAAGGGCGCTGTCTGCATGGAGAGTTTCAACGATTAGTCGAATAATCTTTTAATCTAACGACAGGAGAATCAGCAACTTCTTTGATAACGAGTAACGGTTTAGGTGACTTTTTCATTCAAAAATTGCAAAAAAATGCTTTTAATAAAGGACATTTATGGCTTTCCTCTGTTTTATATCATATTAAAACTTTAAATCTTTGGGTATTGGACTGACAACATCATCTTCTTGTACTTTGAAACAGTTGAACAGTTTTTCACTGAACGATTAGGTTGTTGTTTTAGTTGCTCTGTACACTTTAATATCTATCAAACACGTGTAACTTCGACATCACAATATTCAGTGTGTTTAATATTTTCCAATTTGAAAAAAGCCCCATTCATTCTTTAATTGCCTGAGGATTTAATTAAACTACTCTTTTACTCGATATAAAGGCTCACTATCAGACTCACATCAGCCTACACGCAGCTCACACACAAACACAAACACAGATACCCTTTCCTCAGAGCTACGGTCAAAGATAAGTCAAATGAAATCCCAAACTTTTTTTTACTAACGCTGTAGAGACGCTGACACTGTCGACTGACCAACGAGTTTATGCTGCATCTGTTTCAAGCGTCAGTAAATCCTCTGACCAGCGGACAGGAGAAGTGAGAGGGAGGGGCAGCCTGGACTAATCCGGCCATAAGCTCCACTGCCAGCCAGCATTACTGTACTGAAGCCTCTACACATACAGTCTACACCCCCCTACTACACTGTCCATGTGTACTATCTGTGCTTCCTGTCTTATTCCGTCGCTGCTATAACACCTCAACTTCCCTACGGAGGTCAATAAAGGTCCACCTTATTTTATCTGACAGCCTCAAAACCTCCAACCTCATGGCGTCTCTGCCTTACCTTGTTTTCTTTGCCTTTCAGCAGCGTGTCCATGTGCTTGGACATCCTGGTGTGGCACCGTGTGTGGAGTTAATGAAGTCAAAGCACCAACGCTACACCTGAGCTCACTGCACATAATGCCCCAAGGCAGCAACACTTATTGCAGGTCCTTATCAGCTTAATTCAACACACAGCTGCTCTGCTCGGGCTGACAAGGTCACAAACAGACTTTAGCACAGCTCACACCTCATAGTTACCTGTGCTAACAATCCACCCGAGCAGTTTTTGAATCCAGGACAGTAGTAACAGTTCAACAGTCGGTTTTGCTAAGACTAACTGAGTGAAATGTCCTGGAAGTAATCAAGCAGCAGCCATGATAAAGGATGGATCCATCTTGATGCTTAGGAAAGGTGCTTCAATGCTTCCTATATCCTCTTATATATATATCATAGGGTACACTGGAACATCGTTTACTCAAGGAAAGGAGGTAAGGCTGCCACAATTCCTTGCAGCAGCAGCATTGGAAGTAACAACTAGGCTCACTAACATCTGCCTTGATGGTTTTTTTGTACACTATGAATGAATACATTGGAAACATCGTTCTCAGGAGTGTTTCTGTTTTTGACAAGAATCCTTACTTGTATTTTACATAATGGAGTTTTAAAAATTGCTTGAAAACAAATGTAAGTGCAGCTTCCTTTTCTTCTCACTGTGGTTGTCTTTCTTCTCCTTCACATCTTTCCTTGATTTAACAACCATTTCCATCAAGGACAAGGAAAACTAGCTAGGAAGAAACATAGGACGTCATTTATTTGTACTATTTGAGCACAGTTTGTCACAGAAGCAATAAGAGGAATGTGTGAAGAGTGAAAGGTCATTGACACCATTTTAAAGGGAAACTTCTATTTAAAAACAAGTGCTTTTCAAAGCTTTTCTTTATAAGATAACAATTACTTTATTAATCCCAAACTGAGACATCTCTGATTATTTTAATACCTTCTTATTGTGTGGCTCCTCTCCTCTTATACTACCAGTTTGTCCCTTTTTTTTTTATAAGCCTGCACATGCTCTCCCACATCAGCCCAGGCAATGATCTAACAAGCCCACACTGTCCCCAAGCAGATGTATAAAAAGCACTCTTGCAGCCCAGAAAATCCCAAATGCTGTACAGTTTATAATAACTGGATTTTATCAGAATTGTGATATGGACAAGTTTATTCATTTTCAATGAAAATGTGAATAGTGGTGCAAAAATGATCATTCCCTTTCAAAAATTGATCATTTCGTCAGATCAATCATAAATAATGTCATTTTCAGCCTTACTCTTAATGTTTAAAAATGGGTCATCGAGGTACAACTGGATTTAATAAGAACACAACTGAATATTCACCAGCTTTGAAGAACTTTGCAACCACTTAAAAATAATCCAACAGCTACAATAAAACACAAATAATAAACACAGTGTGGCATCATAGCGCTGGTCCTGTCAAATCTGTGACTCCAGTAAACTTTGGACAGAATAATCCAATAATATAATAATCATAGAGTTCATTTATACAGCGCCTTTCAAGGGACCCAATGCCGCTTTACATGAGGTAAGGGCAGAAAACAAAACAAACACACAAAGTAAGTAAAGCAAATAATAAAGTAAACTAAACAAATAGCAGGGGGACTGTGGTTTTAGGTCATGGTGAACAGGTGAGTTTTTCGTGACGACTTCCTCCTTAAATACACAGGATGTTTCTCACATCGAAAGGTTGAAACTTTCACTGAAGACGATTAAGTTTCAGTTTTAGAAACATGTCGGCAGGGCTGAATGGATGCTTCAAAGAATGAATCAATCAACTGGCATCCCATGAGAGTCCAGGTCTTATTATTAGGTTATCTCTAAGTTAATTATTAATTCGGCATCCACTTAAATATTCATGAAAAGATAAACTGTTCTTTAGCAACCAGAGCGTTTTGGGGCCAGTTGGCAGAGCCGAACACACACCATACTGTATGATACAAATAAAGGGCAACACGGGCATGCTGAGGAATGTTTATATCCAAAAACAAACAGAAAATGTATAGCCATTTTGTCAGCTTTTTGTTTGTTGACATGTTAAATCAAAGACTTTACTGAACACATCAGCCTCTCCTGTGTTCAGTGTGAGACCATCATGACCAGCATGTTTTTAATTCTCTCAACTCCCACTCTGTTCACCCTCTGGTACTCCCATCCCCCTCCACTTTCTCATGGGTGCTCACTCGGGCAACAGCTAGGGAAAGCAAACACTACGTGCGCACACACACACCGACACACAGGACGCTGTGTGAGACGTTTCACCTTGGTACCGCGGTCAACATAAAGAGGAGAGAGTGGAGCGGCAGTGAGGTGCAGCAGGAGTTTCACTCAGAGTCCTGCATGAATCAGCAGTACTGAGACACTGTATAATAACAAAATATCAAATACACGAATATAGGGGCCACACACACACACACACACACACACACACACACACACACACACACACACACACACACACACACACACACACACACACACACACACACACACACACACACACACACACACACACACACACACACACACACACACACACACACACACACACACACACACACACACACACACACACACACACACAGAAGATTGTTTTTCTTAATGCATGAATTAGTCTGTAAAATGTCAACAACTAGCTAGTGAAAAATGTCTTTCAATGTCTTGTATTTTCAGTCTAAATCTCAAATATATTCAGTTTCATACAATATGTAAGAGAGAAGCAAGAAATCTTGATATCGGAGAGGCTGAAAGTAGCATTTACTGGCCTTTTAGCTTGCAATGCAGTCGATCAACTTACCGATTAGCTGACTTATAGCTGTAGATCTTAAAGCCGCCTATTAAAACACACCAGGTTACAACTAAGAGAACACTTATTTAAGCAAAAATTGCATTTTAAAAACAGCTTATTTATTACTGCAACTCGTTCACCAGACTCCAAATCCACCAAACTACTTGTAGTAAAATGTAAATACGTTGGCAGTTAAGAGCCGTGCAATAACCAGGAGACAGATTCTTCCTCATACTGCCTCCTCATTTGCATATTGCCCAGTGGGTTCAGTCAGATGAGCAGTGGCACCCGAGTCATTCACATAAACAAGAACAACAGCTGAACAACACATTTCTGAATATGCTGTGAGAATTGAACAAAACTTTGAAGCTTGTTCTCCACACGCGATTCCTTGTTGAACCATTGTTGCACTGCATCAAATTAGGAAGGCATAAAATCATAGCTGTGCCTACTTTTGTATTTGCTAATCAACAAATATGCTGACACATTAAACAAGACACGTAAGACTTGGTGAAAGAAAGGAGTAGGGAAGACAACCAGCTCCACCTCTCTCCATGTGCTGCAAAAGCAAATAAAGCCCTGACAGAGGAGTACACACCCAGCAAAGGAAAAGTTCAGCCCATTTTACAGTAGATAGCATAATACTGAAAGTGTGGGAACTCCCGGACAGCTGTTCAACAGTTGGTTTAGTTACTCAACCCTGTTTCAATCTCATGCTTTTGAATCAGACGTCTTCAATTGAAACAGCAAATCCCCAACAAGCGCGTTCATCTTTAACCGAGTGAAGCTCTTAGTCATAAATGAAGCATCTTGAATTGAGGTAAAGAGGAGTATTAAGTGATTACTTGCCAGTTGACTGCAGTGAAGTCACAGCTAGGAAACGCAAGGCACCTAGAAAAACCTCTACTGGACGTACATAAAGGAAACTGAATAATATTTAGCATGTACTCCACCAGAGTAACAAAATCTCAAAGTTAATGTGAGTCCTGGCCAACAAAGAGGCCATTAAAGACTGTAATGGAGGAAAGGTGGACAAACAGGAAGGACAAGATCAGCATGATATCAATGGACAAGCTTAAGAAAGGAAGGAATGGTGTGACGATACGAAGCACTGCAGCGAGATGGATGGATTTCAGCCTTAATGTCAAAGACATATCTGCATTAAGGCCGTGACAAAATGCTTTAAATGGTAGAGTCTTTCAGAATGGGCGATTCATACCGTCTCTGAAGCTGTTTCAAATGGACAGGTTTACTCTAATGTGGCTGATTTTCGGTTTCACAATGAAACACAGTACTGATAGATACTGTCTCTGGGATCCTAGTGAAAACCAACCCCTTATTGAAATGAATTGCCCTATTAAAAACAATGAATGGGTAAAAAACTACCCTGTGATTATGTAGCCTAAATTCCTCAATTTTTCAATCATCAAGGGCAAAAATCGCCCCTAACTGCCCAGTGATACCTACATGTATTTCCTACCCTGTTTAAGATGTATTAAAATGAACATACACGCACCTGTTCTATACTTGTGATGTCAGTCGTTGACATAACTCAGCCTTACTGTAACTTCATGACTAAATGACTAACCTTAACCTAACAGTAACTTGAAACCAAGTCTGAGCTCAAACAGGCCTTTTAATGTATGTCTAAAGTAAGGTCAGGCCAAAGTTTATCACTATCAAAAGATGTCCTCACTCTGAAGGTCTCAAACTCATGTTGGCTCTCACAAGGACAGTTGGAGAGTACTCAGATCTTGTACTTAAGTAAAAAAAAAAAAGTACCAAAGTGTAGGAATACTCTGTTACAAGTACAAGTCCTGCATTTGAATGTTACTCAGGTTAAAGTAGAAAAGTATGAACATCAAAATATACTTGACCAAAAGTAGTCATTATGCAGATTGGTCCATTTCAGAATATATATTATATGTTTTGATTATAATTATTGATCATTAAAGTGTTATCAAAGCTGGTTGAAGGGTGAATGACTGTATTCTGCAGGGTAGATTGTGAATGTTACTCCAGGTGTAACTAAAATCCTTTTTGTTGTGTTGTTTATATTTCACATCATTAATCCAAATATGCAAAGTAACTAAAGATATTAAATTAAAAAGTACACTATTTACCTCTGAACTGTAGTGGGGTAGAAGTACCACAACATTGAAATACTCAAGTAAAGTACCTCACAATTGAGTAAATCTGCTTAGTTACTTTACTGATAGTTGTCCCAAGCACACACACACACACTGCATATGCAGCCTCGCCTCATGCTTAGCAGCAACTGGACATTTGTGGTCAAGCAGACAGACGTCTTCGAGACATTTAATTCACATTTCAAACATTAAACTCCCAGGTCCAGGTGTTAATTGGAAACGTGGCCTATGCGGTAGGATACACTGTGAGCACCGCGCGCACACACACACACACACATAGTCCCCCGGTAAAGCCACAGCAGCAGGCCGGAGCAAAATAAAGGTGTTCACCCCGAAGAGAGCTGTAAATGTGTGATATGTGTGTACCTGCTGCTTGTCAAAATGCTCCCTCTCCGCTCCGAGGTTGGCTTCGGTCCTCCGGCTCTTGACCCGTGTGGGCACCTGTCTAATGCTGTTCATCCTGCAGCTCTGACAAGGACAGTCTCAGGCAGTAAAAAAGAGATAAACACACGAAAACACGTCCAGTCGAGAGGAAATATAACAGGATTGTCGTACTATCTAGAGAGGGACATGTCCTGGGTTCATCGCTGGTGATGCATCGCTGCTGAAGGAGGAAGAGCACAGTGAATGTTTGCCTCATGCGTTAACGCGGAGGGATCCGCCCCCAAGGTGGAGGACATCATGCATCATGGTGTCTCCTGCCGCCGACATCCTCCTTCACACACGTCAAAATGTTCCTATTATACCGCAAATAAGTGTTGTTAAAACAGCATGTACTATAATAAATCGTGCTGTTGTGAATTATCTGTGGTTTTATTTCTGGCTCAGCTGCAGGCAGTGACGTCACCTCAATGAAATCAAAACACAGGAGGTTTTTTAAATTTTTTTCCTCGTTTTTTAATCCTGAGATTGCATCTGCTTTTACAATAGCAGTCCAGTAGTGAAGGCAAATAAAGCAGGATATAAAGATCAGATTGTAATGAGAGGATGTTTAGCTAGATTGCTGTGACAACTAGTCCCCTAATTAAAATGTTTACAACTTTTTTTAAACTTATAAAGCTTCATTTTATCCACCATATTTTGTATTTGTTTACTTAAGACGGGACAATGCACATGAATTACCATGAGGACTTTAGTACATCATTTTAATTCGCCACCTTGGGACTAATTTTCAACTGCAGCACTGCATTAAAAGAAGATACAAGAGCACAGAATAACACATGAGCACAATGGCAGCACAAAAGCAAAGGTAAAAGCACATGAGCACAATGTGTTTTGAACAACAATGAGGAGATTAGAGCAAACTCAATAATAGTTTAAATGCATTTATTAGGCCAACAATATCGGTTAATCCTCAGTTAGTTGATAGGTTAAATCAGGGATGGACACAGGAGGTTTCTTCCTTGGTGGATTTTTTTTTGTTTCGTTTTTTGACATGTTGTGCCTCTACTGGACTTGGCTGACTAACCAAATGATTTGAGGTACGTGGAGTTACCTGTTTTGTTAGTCTCTATTGTTGTTTCCTTCATCTTTTATCCTGTCCAAGCTTCAGCCCACTTTTAATATAAAAAACTAATCTCAAACAACCAAGATACAAAGTCAACAGTCCTTCATTTGATTAGGTGGGAAAAAGCAACTGTATGACACCTGAAAAAGAAAACTAACACTTCCATCGTTTGTTTATTTTAGGCTCTGTCTGCATTTCAAGGCTGTAGGACTGGAATTTCATGTCGGTTGCGTCGGGTGGAGCAGTGACCATGATGTTTTGTTCCCAAATATGCAGGTGAAGGAAACACAAGGGCTGATGCATGGGACAACAGGAGGAGGGAACAAAAGGATGTGCTTTTGCCCTGCAGGCTGAACTGGCTCTTTCACATTTTTTCTGCATGGTTTAAACACTACACACACATATTTCTACATTTAAACCAGTCTCTGAATGGACACGACCTTACTCACATCCATTGATTAATTACCAAGTGGGTGAATGGTTGAGCTGAATATACTTTTCCCCTACACTTTATGTGTTTCCATCTGTATATGTGTTATTCTCATTGATTTGTAAAGCCCTATGTATTGCTTTAGGGCAGTGATTCTTAACCGTAGGGCCACGGCCCAAACTTGGGCCGCCAGCGCCACCTAGAGGGCCGCAAAACACTTTCAGTTTTGCACTTGTGGGCCGCAAGGGCCGCGGGACTGCATAGGTTATCAACTGAAGACACCAGAGATATGTTATCCATGAGAAGCTCAGTTACAATGCAGCTTTCGACCACGTGGTGGCGGTAATGCATCAGTCAGTTGTTTAACAAGCTACAATAGACAGAGAAGACGACTGTCTTTCTCTCTACGCTAGATATATAGCGATATATATATAGATATATAGATATATATATATATATATTTTATAGATATATAAAATTATGGAGAAGTTTTTAAGAAGGGAAAAATGACGAACATCGTGCCGACCCCCCACAAAAGAGTACATTTTTGCGTCGGTACAATCCCGATTATATAAAATACGGCTTCATAAACGGAGGTACCGAGGCAGTGCCGAGAGCCCAGTGTGTGTAGTGTGGGCTAACGCTGTCAAATGAGGCACTAAAGCCCTCAAAACTACAGCGGCATCTACAGACCAAGCACCAGACGCTCGTGGGAAAGCCGGTGGGATTTCTCAAAAGAAAAGAAAATGGGCTGCAGAAAAGGTCGGTCGTGTAACTGACTGGCAGCTCCAAATGTGCACTGAAAGCCAGCTACCTCGTAGCCAGACGTCTGGCACAGAGCAAGAAGGCGTTCACCAAAGCGGAGGAGTTGGTTCTGCCTGCCGCTGTTGATATGTGCCGTGAGATGATCGGAGAGGCCGCTGCAAAGAAGCTGCTGACCACCCCACTGTCAAACGACGCTGAGTCACCGTATCGCGGACATGGCCTCAGACATACAGCATCAACATCTTGAAAGAATAAAAAGTAGCCAGTTTTTCTCTTTACAACTAGACGAGTCCACGGATGTCACGAATGCTGCACTGCTGCTGGTTTTTGTTTGCTATCGCTGGGACAGTAGTTTGCACGAAGACATACCGTTTTGGGGAGAGCTACCAACACGTACCACGGCTCAGGAATGTTTCCGCTGCATGGATAACTACTACTCCACCGAGAACGGCCTGGACTGGCAGAACTGTGTCGGGGTGTGCAGTGACGGTGCAGCATCAATGACTGGCAGGCATCAGGGTGTCATCAGACAGATACTCGATCGTACACCAGAAGCTAAATGGACACCTGTTATCTCCACCGTGAAAGCCTTGCAGCAAAAAAGTTGTCACCACATTTCCACCAGGTGATGGATGTAAGTGCGAAAACCATAAACTTTATTAAAAACAATGCTGCGAACTCCAGATGTTTTGCTAATCTTTGCGAGGACATAAAAGCAGATCACATCCAGTTGCTGTATCACAGTGAAGTGAGATGGCTTTCAAGAGGACTAGTCCTCAAGCGTTTGTTTGAACTGAGGAATGAGGTCTTCTCTTTTCTCACTGAGAAAAACAATGATCTTGCACAGTACTAAGCCAACACAATGTTCACAGCAAAACTTGCCTACCTCTGTGACATTTTTTCACTGCTGAACCAACTGAACATCTCACTTCAAGGAAGAAACAAATATGTTGCAGACAAAGTTCAAGCTTTCAAGAGGAAACTTGCTTTGTGGACCAAGAGGGCCCAGGAAAAGAGGATGGACATGTTTCCACTTTTGTCTGACATTTTGGAAAACTCCCCTCAGGTGAATATCAGGTGACTCAGTCTCTCAGCACCTCTCACAACTGGCAGAGAAATTTGATAACTACTTTCCTGAGGATCCCAGAGAGGGAAACATGTGGATTTTGGACCCATTTTCAGTGGATCCCACTAAAAATGATGTTGCTTTGCCCTCACATCTGGAATCCCAGCTTCTGGAAGTTTCCACTGACAGCACTTTAAAGTTGCAGTGGGGCAAACTGGACCTGGGCTCCTTCTGGATTGCTGTCTCAAAGGAGTACCCATGTCTTGCACTGAGGGCCGTGAAAGTCCTTCTCCCATTCACGACTACATACCTGTGTGAATCAGGATTCTCCATTGTGGCCACAACCAAGACCAAAGCCCGAAACAGACTCAATGCTATGCAATGCTGGAGGCTACTCTGAGAGTGAGCCTTTCCCCCATTCCACCCAGACTGGATCTGATTATGTCTCAGAGGCAGGCCCAAATGTCTCATTAAGAGGTGAAGATAAAAGAGAGAGTTGTATTACTGTTGTTCATTGTTGTTATTGTTGTTGTTATTGTTGATTTGTCAGATATAAAGATTCTTCTGGTTCTGCATGCCTGCTGAAGCAATTGTCAAATGACTTTGCAGATTATAAGGCTATAGTTTCATTTGCACTTTATTTCAATTTTATTTACAGTTTATTTCATTAAAAAAATATTCATATTATTTGAATGTATTTATTTTGTCACCTTTTTATTGATTGATTGATTTATATATATATTTGTAATTTTTTTATTGTAAGTAAAATCTGAATATTGGTCCTTTTTTAATTAAAAAGCCTGACTTGATCCTTTAAAAAAAATTCTTGTCCCGGCTTGATTTGTGTCAGGAATTATCAGCCTGTTCAGTGGTTTACATACACATGTCTAATAAAAGTCTTTGTGATGATCGCATTTTATCATGTCATTTTATTTGACAAGGGTTTTGCTTGTTAAACTGTAAGTGGATTTGGTTTATTATTGAATACAAATCAAACCGTGAGTGAGGTCAATTAAGCATATACAGTGTAAATATTTAATGGGCCCCGGGCCACTTTGTACTATAAAAATTGGGCTTCAAGGTCGAAAAGGTTAAGAACCCCTGCTCTAGAGCCAAGTGCTTTAAAGAAATGTTTAAATATGTTGAGCCCAAAAGGGTGTTTTTAGGCAGAGACCAGAACAGAACAGAAAGATGTGCATATTATGTTCCTGTGTTAAAAACTTTGAAGAGTATGCTAGGGTCAGATTTCTGGCAGGGGCTCATGTCAGTAGATCCTAATGATGCCTCCATACCAGATGTTCTCTGTGACATCTGTGATGGTAAGGTGTTTAAATCCAACACCTTTTTTCAGTAAAGCCCAACTTGTCTTAAGCCGGTCCTATACCAGGATGCATTTGAAGTGGTGAACCCTTTGGGTTCTCCAAAAAAGAAGAACCAAATTTTGGCCGTTCTCACTACTAAATTTCCCCCCTCATGTTCGATCAAATGTTGATCACATGCAGCTGGTTTTGCTGTGTAGAGAGAAGGACTTTAAAGAATTTGGCCATGCCAAAGTTTTCTCAGAGTTGCTGGCTGACTTGAAAATACTGGAGGAGAATGGGATAACAATGGCAGATGAAACTGTCTTTAAAGGAACTCTCTATTGCATTGCTGGAGACAACCTGGGCTCGCATTGCGTTGGTGGATTTACTGAAAATGTCGGTTTCTCAGAATATTTCTGCAGATACTGTCTAATTTTTCAAACTCAATTTCGCGGTGAGGACCCAACTTCATGTGGACCAGAGCGCACCCCTGAAAGTTACAGGTCTTCAGTTGATCGTCAGATGTTCAAGGAATATAAAGTTCAGATCAGTGTTTAACTCTTTGAACCACTTTGATGTTTGACTGCCTGGTTTGCCCCCATGTCTTGGCCATGACATATTTGAGGGTGTCCTCTCTTATGATGTTGCACTTTACTTGAGATATTTTGTTAAGAAAAAGAGATGGTTCACATACTCTATTTTAAGCAGTTAAATATAAAACCACAGATGCTTCCTCCAAGCCATGTGAGGTCAGTCCTAAAACACTTAGACTTTCTAGTCATGCTGAACACAACTGGAATTTTTTAAGACTGTTGCCTCTTATAATCGGAGACAGAGTGCAAGAGCCACAGGATGATGTGTGGCAATTAACTCTACAACTGCAAGACATCGTTGACTTGATTTGTGCTCACAAATCTCCAGGTCTCAGGTTACTTACCTGGATGCTCTCATTCAGGAATATTTAGATTCCAGGAAAACATCATTATTTACAGCACTATCCAGGATTGATTCTAAAATTTGGCCCACTGATGCGATTATGGACTATGCGCTTTGAGAGCAAACATAGTTACTTGATGTGTACTTGATAGTTAAAAGATGTGCAAGGCATTTGAAGAATTTAAAAATCTGTGTCTCACTCTTTCAGAAAGACATCAGATGTTTCAGGCCTATCTTTCAGCTGGGTCAGTAAGTTCTCCAGCCTTGCAAATGAAACCCAGCTCGCCATTTTACTCCAAGCTTTACAGTGAACAAGTTAAAGATGCAATCTTACAATTTGACTTCACTGAAATGAATACAAAGATTCCTGTAGATGTGCAATATAATGGAATAACATACAAGGCCAAATTCTTTTTTGTGTTTATGTATCTGACAGATATGCCTGAGTCACAGAAGATAAGCAGTGCCATTACTGCAGTGTTTCCAGATCTTCCTGTAGCAGTTCTCAATTCAGTAGTAGATACTTTGAAGGCACTCGGTGCGGGGACCACAGATGATCTGCAGTACATTACAGAAGCAGACTTGCTGCCGGTGTCGAAGCCAATGCAAGCCAGAAGACGTGTTGCTGCCTGGGCCCAGAACAGTAAGTGTGTGGAAATGAATACAGTTTCATAACATTTAAAAATTGCCATCACACCAGAGCACAAACCATCTAGTTATTTAATGCTACATTACATTTTCAAAAGAGCAGTATTGTCATGGTTTCGGGTTTGTGTTACTTAGTTTCACTGTGTTCTTGAACTTTTAGTTTGTAGTCTTATGTGTGTTCATTTTCCTGTTTTGTATTTTGGTTCCTGTTTTACAACAGTGCTTAGTTGGGTCAATTTTCACACCCTTTGTTTTACTTCCTGGTTGTCATGCATTCTCTTGTTCCTTGTGTCTCTGTCCCCGCATCTCCTGTTATCTTGTCATGACGATTGTTTGTCATGGATCCCTGTCCACCTGTGTCTTGCTATCTCATTAGTTTCCCAGTGTATTTAGGCCCTTGTGTTTCTTCCGCTCTTTGCTGTGTCATGTTGGTTTTCAAGCTCATGTTGTTCAAGTTCCTCAAGCTGCTTTTCTGCCCTTTTGAGTTTTGTAAGTAAAGATACTTGTTTGTTTGAAAACTTGCTTTGTCGTGCATTTGGGTCGAGCTCTCTTCTTCACATTGTGACAAGCATATCATGCAGGATTTAAGGTTTCTTGATCTCCTTTGTTCTTCTGTTACAGACTCAGCCACTCCAACCTCAGTGTGTCCTTCTCCGGTGTCCGTCTGTTCCTCTCCGGCTTCTCCCTCACCAGCATCATCCACAGCCACCTCGTCCCTGGGAGCCTGTTCCGCTTGGGTGGATCATTTCCAAATCTCGTGGCAGAAGCTCCCTGAAGAGTTACTGCAGAGTTTGGAAAGGCAGAGAAGACCTAGTCCGCGACTACGCCGAGAGATGGTAAGGGTTGTGGTCTCGGAGATTATGAAGGTGTCTAATAATCCAACCAAACGCAACACTACAGAGATAGGCAAAAGAATGGTGGCCAAGTATCCAAAATCCTTACAGGATGTCATTGAGGGTGATGTTATTGGACCAGGATACCATTCGCTGGTAAAGCAACTCCAAGCCCGAAATGAAAATGTTAAACGACCCAACACACCAAAAATAATGAAACGCAAGGCCGCACCAGATGATTATGACACGGAGGAAGTTCCAGGAACAAAAAAAAGGCAGTGTTCAAAACACGTATGGCTGTGTCAACTGGGAGCTGAAATATTTGCCACTGTCCGAGACTGTGGAGAGTCAGGAAGAAAAAAAAGAAAAGATGAAGAAGATGTTTGAAGAGAGAAACAACAATACAGACGATGTGAGAACATTAGTACAGTCCACTTATTACACACAGCGTGAGTGCATCAACAAAGAGACAAGCATGAACACACTCGGCACAAGTGTGACCCTTTGTGTTCAGAGAAGTTGGTATGGCAGCACACTTCCAAGAACTTACTGATGTGAGACTTCCTCAAAAGTGTTGCTGCACCAAAAAACAAAGAAGTCCTGGATGCTCTGATCAAGTTTCAGACTGAGAAAGGCCAGTCTGGTGGTTGTTCAGAAGACATCATACAGATGGTATGTCTCTTACTGACTCTTTTTGGTGAGAAGGAAGATTACCTGTTCCATTTCGTCGAGGATGCATGCCTGGCCCAAGAGGTTCAGATGGAGAAGTTGCCGGCAACCCCCTGCATTATTGTGTGTGGTAAGTAAACAAACACTGAAAGTGCAACCAAACCCTCTAGAATAAATAAATGTACTACGGTACTGACCTCCAATTCTACTACTGGCTTAGTTCCAGGTTATGTTGCAGCCCATATAACGATACTGACCATTACTTTACCTGATGCCAAGGTCAGCCAATAGCAGAATTCAATGCAGCAGTATGGTTTTAACCAACTCCGTTATCAGTTTTGGTTGTATTTTGAATGTAATAAGCGCCATTGTAACGCAGTTTGTTTTCTCTAGGATTTTTTTCAGCAGCGGGGGCAGGCTCTGAGGCGAGCCATGGCGGCGTAAACAAATGACACTTGACTGCAGATTTTACTTTTACAACCTATTTATTGAATGGCCAGTTGTTGAAAATGGCTGAATGTACAAATAAAAAATAAATAAAACAATAAAATTAAATAAATATAAATAAAAACAAACCATAATTTCTTGCTGTATCAGTGGCAAAGTGTGCTCCCAGGCTCAGAACGATTGATTTCTCTGGGTTTTTTATAGAAGAGCTCTAAGTTCTTATGTATGGAAATTCTCCAAGAGGTGGCCCGCTGATGCTCAGGAGCATACATGCTGCAAGGTGATCCCCCTGCAGCCTGTTTCTCAAGTCAGTCTTCACCTACAAATAGAAACAATATTGAGATTGTTTCTCTCAATTTCCTACACCATAATCATTTTAAAAGTGTTTCTAGTTTGATGATATATTATTGAATGTCTTACCTCAGGGGTGTCCAAACTACGGCCCGGGGGCCAAATGCGGCCCGCAGTCCATTTTGAATCGGCCCTCAGCAAATTCTAAAAGTATAATGCAATACGGCCCACAAATTAAACTTTTGCTTGTCTTATATTGTACTTCTCAACTATATATGTTAACATATATTAATGAGCCCAATTTCAAATAAATTTAGTCATTTAAAATGTAAAACAGTTTCTAACAAATCTTAGTTGATAAAAAAAAAAGGCCAATAACTTATTTCTATAACGAGCTTGAAATGGAACCTTCATATTTACTGTTATTATCAGCAATCTGAGGCTTCTGTTTTAAGGAATGAGCTGCCAACTAAATTAATGAAACCTTAAAGACAAACGGGATGTAGGCTGTTTTTTTCTGAAAGTATTTTCAAGTATCGTGCATTATTCCCCTACATTTGATTTGTTTTACTAACTTATAACTTAACTTATGAGGCAATATTCACCTCTATAAGTGGCCCAGCCCTCCTTCTATTTTTCTGTATGTGGCCCTCGGTGAAAAAAGTTTGCACACCCCTGTCTTACCCTATTCATCGTTGAAAAATCCCTCTCACAGTTCACACTTGAGATGGGAACCGTCAGGGCAATGGCTGCCAGCTGACTCAAGGAGGGATACAGCTGTGCCCCCTCGTCATTCTGGGATGACAGTTTTTCCATTGTTGTTACTTGGTCCATATCCTGAAACACATTAAACACAGTGGGCCGACATGTCATTAAATAGGTTCCTCCATCATCCTTCTGCTGAACTCCCCCATTCATTTGGACCTGAACATTTTTACCTTAAAAGCTCCTGTGAGTAAATGCTGCTTGTAGGATGACCATTCCTGCAGCAGAGTGGTTTCAGGCTGCAGGAATTTTTTGGACAGTTTCTTGAGGTCTTCAGTGACGACAGCATCATCTTCTTTAAGTGCCTTGGGTCCCAGCACATGGAAAGCTCTAATTATCCCCAGGTTTTGAAGTCTCCTGTCCAGGCTGTCCAGGAGACCATCCAGATATGGCTCCATTACCTAAACATGGTACAAAATACAAAATGAGTACTGAGTTTGATTAATTGAAACCTGTACACAGGGAGATAAGCTAAGATGTAGGTCTCCTTCCCAGAAGTGCCCCGTAATACAAAATACAATGAAAATAAAATAACACAATAACAATAATAACATACATAGGTGAAAGGTGACAAGTAAACAGGACAGACAAGAAAAAAAGAAAATACAATTACTCAAAATATTTCAAGGTAGCTTTTCAACACTGAACTACTCCACTAACTCAGTTATAAATTTAACTACCTGTGTCCTGAACCGGGACCAGAGCATGTCTCTGGTGTACTCCACCTGGCCTCTGCCTCTCCTTCCCCTCTCCTCTTCATGACTGATTTCAAAGGCCCCTAATCCTGCAGGGTCATCCAGGTCCAAGCGGCTGTGCATCACCAGCATCCCTGATGGCTCTCAGACATGCCAGTGTCACTGGGACCTGAAAGGCAGTCACAAAAATAGTTTTTCTTGAATGCAAAATGTCATGCTATAATGGTCTAACTGGTTCTACTCTCTTATTAAGGGAGAAACATGTTAAAGTAATAAATTAATGGACCTGCTCTTTTATTGCCAAGAAGTTGACATTTTCCTGCTGGAAAACATTGGACAGGCGAGCAAGATGTGGAAACACATCAGCCTGGAGATATACACTGCAGCAACAAAGCGGTAGGTGGAGCAGAATCCATAGAGACCCTTGGCTACTGGACACTTCTTGATTTCTGTCTCCTCCGCCAAGGCACCCAGTACTGCGCTGAGGTTTCTTTGCAGAGTGCTGACTGCCAGGTGCTGAGACAGCCAGCGTGTGTCCTTCACTTGCTAAACATATTTCAGTCGTTAAGATAAAAGATTGAGACAGAAAGGAACATATGCACAATAATGCCCAGTGTTAAAAGTATGTGTTTCTATGATCTCACCTTTACTTCTAAGTCATTTTTGACGCTACATACCAAGATGGCACATTCAAACATTCAAATATGACTTGGGCAATTATGCTATTAGGCTAACGAAATCTATTATGAGTAACTAATAAGTCTACCTTTACTCCGGTAAGTCGCTGCCCTATTTTCTTAGACGACACTGTCTCCACCCCCTCCCTTGAAAGTACCCGGCCCAGTGCAGGACTCTGCTGTGAAAGTGGAGACATGCAGCGGCATGAAGAAGAAAGAAGAAGAAAAAGAATAAATAAATTTGAAGGAGCGGCGGCCTGCCACTCCTAAATGAATGTAGAGGAAACTCTGCAACGGCTGACATTGATGCCTTTGTTATTGAAGTTTATTTGTTTTGTTGCTTGTATTCTTAATCTTTTCAGGGTCCTCCTGCTGCTTTGCTGCTGGGACATTCATGTTGAGCATCGACCAAGAGGTTGTCAACAACCACATCACTTCCTTCACGTCTGCCCTCTGCCTGTTGTTCGGGAGTTACTGCTGTTTCAACTTACACTACTCAGTGGCACTACGGTCAACACTTGAGTTCCTCCAAAGGAACTTGCATTTAACAATACAATTGTTTATTTCAGCCCTCAATTGTTATTTGTGTATTAACATATGTATTTTTCATGAAGGTGTTTCTTCTCAATAAATCCTGAGAGAGGCACCAAAGTCGAGTGGAAGCAAAACAAAGAAAGTACTCCCAGTCAATCCCAGAGTCCTCACTGTATGGACTATGAGTGGACATAGACATACCCTACTAACCCTAACCCTTTAGAGTTGTGTGTTTTGGAACAATGTGTTAAGGTGTACTGTACTGCAGATATTTGTTAAAATTGTACCAAATAGTGAATTGAAAGTTCTGAGCACCAATGTATTTTTCTTTTTTTGATCATTAAAATATTAAATACAACTCATGGACTTTGTTTCAGTAAGGTTTGAGTTGAATATATTAAGATTTTAGATGTAACCTGACTAACTAATCCAATTAAAAGGGAGCCACTTTGTTTAATATTATGTATTAGAAGTGAAGTCATTACATTATACTGTTCATTTCACAATAAAATCCTGTCATATTTCATGGCAAAACCTTTTTTGTACTGCATTTTAAGGGAATTTATATAGGAAAAAAGTATTTTGTTTTGCAGACTTAATGTTACAGTAAAGCACTCATATTTCAAAGCACAGCATTTCTTTCTACGACATTTTCATGGAATTTATATGGAAAAGGTAGTATTTTATATTAGAGAGTATTAATTGTACAGTAAAGAACTCATATTTCATGGCACAGCCTTTATTTGTACGGCATATTAAGGGAATTTATATGGGGAACAGTAGTATTTTATAGTACAGACTGTTAACTGCACAGTGAAACACAGTCTTATGGCAAAAACTTTATTTATACGGTGTTCAGTATTTTAATTATATGGCAAAACGGTGTTTCTTTCAGTGGTAAAAACCTGCATTAATACTGCATAATAATAACTGTAAAATCAGCAGTACTGATATCCTCTTACCGTAATAGTACATAAAGTTCTACCGTATTTTTTACGGTAACGTTCTGGCAACCACAGCTGCCAGTTTTTTACCGTAAAAATAACGTGTTTTTTTTTTACAGTGTAATATATGACATCTGGACCAAAAAAAAAGGAAACTATCATATCTATTAATATGCGAAAAGGCTGTAAACAATACACACATTTACAAGAAGCTTAAGTCCTGCTAAGAAATGTTAATGCAATAAGGCTATTCTGAAAATGACACCCTTAGGTGTAACTCCTTCAGCTTCCGTTTGTTTACTTTTGATGTGTGATAATTGAACATGTTCTTGTACTTGTTAAGTCAGGTACATGTCATGGCTTCTGGACATGTAAGCTTTCAAGACAATGAAAGTGAAATCATTTCCAACTTCACTGCACGTATGGGAATCTGAAGTAAACTAAAATAACTCTGAATAAATGTTTGCAGAAACAGGTTTTAGTTCTGCAAAACAGTTTGGGATACACAGAATTGGAATGTCTTTCACTTTATTCAAATGATGCGAAAAGGAAATCATTATTAGTCAGGTTTCCTGTCAGCAGAAGCTTGGCACCAGCTTATTTATCTGTGGTTTCAAATCCACAAAAAAATAGACATACCGTATGCAAAATCCTGCTTGTGTTATCTATAACTTATACATATTTGAATAATGAATCTGAAAATGTGTCTTAGCAATTATTTTAAGAGCCATCACTTGGGAACAACAACCACACATTACACACTACCAACTCAGGACTCTCAATCAGCTGCTGAAGTGATGAATTTACCTGATAATTAGACTGAATTTCCATATTGTTTCTCTCCATTGAGTCTATTTGAGTTGGTCATACAGTAGCTATATCACCAGACCCAAATTATGTTTCAAATTCCTTCACTTTTTTGTATTTCCTTTCACCTTAGACTTAAACAACAATTCCAACAGCATCAAAAACAATAATTACATTTACAAAGATACAAAAACAACACATTTAACTTAGGCTATATATTTGGAGACCTCTCTTAGTGGACAGTGAGATTCAAGGGACTCCAATCTTTGTGTTTAAGGTTCGGCTTCACCCCAGTAGTAAGCATACCGTAGTTCTGGATTTATCCATCATTTATAAGAGTGGTTAATGATTGCCTACGTCCCTGAGCAGTAATGTCAGTTTTTGCAAGGTGGCGTCATCACAGCATGATGCCACAGCCACCACAGAGGCGGAGGAAGTGGTTATTTATAAGTGAAGCTCTTTGCGAGCCAACATGAGTTTGTTCCATTTCATCTCATGGTCCGCAAAGTGGTTAGTAACAGTGGTGTATAGTTGATGCATATTGAACCTGCAGCTATTTCTCATATCACATGAATGAATAGAATGTTGAAATTCAGTAACACTGGTTTTAGTTCTGCAAAATAGACCCTGTAGCCTTTAAAATTAAGGTGCTTTCTTACAGCAAAACTGTGTATTAACTACCAGGTTAGGGTGGATTGAAGGCTTTATCAAGTCAATTGTTTTTAATTGAAGATTAATGCATGAAGAAGAAGAAGAAGAAGAACCTTACACAATAATGGGTTTCCACATACAAGAGTATTGTGAGCCCAATATGTTTATTTTCTCTTGAGGTAATCAGCCAACACTCTGTTGCAGAGCCGGTTTTTGGCATAGGCGGGATAGGCAGTCGCCTAGGGCGCCAGATCCGAGGAGCGCTGGTAGATCTCATAGGTGTGAACGTTGGCGCTCATCTTCATTTTCTGCCTTGATGTAAGAAACATACATTACTAATTAAATACAGGAAACACCCTTTTACCCCGGTTACATTTTTCATTTGCCACTGAAAAGTGATGACAGTGGGGGATAGAGACTTACCAGGCGCCCGCAGCTCACAGCCAAAGTGCGGCAGCAGCTCGAGCTGAAAGAGGGACAGAGGAGCGCACGGGTTACTGGATCTGGTGCTAGCTGCGCTAACGGATATAAAAAGGGAGAGAGGCTCTGATAACTACAGCTCAGGTAAGACAAAGGACTCTCTGAATGTTTAGACAGTTCACTTTCAGTTAATCTTAGTGGGTCTCAAACGTTTTGATCACCATTTATGTAAAGAAATATTTCCAAGGCACACCTTTATGATTATTAGGATGAATAAAAAGGTATGAAATCATTCCAATGTATACTCTAGCACAGTAAACCAAATATATAGTTTAAAACGGGAGTGATTAGTAAAATATGCATAAATAAAAAAACATTTAGGTAAAATAAGATAAACTTCAAAACGTGTTGAAAGCTAAAACTAGTCTTCACTGAAGCGTTCCAGGAGGGAGAGAGAGGGGGGGGGGGAGAGTGGGGCTCTAAGACAAATTCAGGAGCCCAGACACACAACTATAAATGAACAACAAAAAAAGCCTCAATCTTGCCTAGGGCAGCACATTCTTCAGAGCCGGCCCTCTATTGCATTCTAAAGAAATGCAGCATCCTTGGGAAAGAGAGGTACATTTGTGTCAACATTTAATTTAAAAGAAAAACAGAAACACGGGGCTTCCTGTATATGAAGGAAAACCACAACCAATTTTTTTCATAGACGTTTCCCTTTTTGATGCAGAGGAACCTCAAGGGGTTATTTCTCCGATCTGCAGGCAGCGCGGCAGCACATACCTCAACATGCAATGCGAATTCAACAGCACCTTCCTCATCAGCGTGCTCCCGCCACTGCTGATGACAGAGTCTTTCTTGGGAATCTTTGGCAATGGTTTGGCTCTCTGGATCTTCTGCTTCTGCATGAAGCCCTGGAAAAGCAGCACGGTGTTACTCTTCAACCTGGCAATGGCTGATTTCATGCTGATCGTGGCTTTGCCTTTCCGTGCAAGCTACTACTTCTCTGGGATCAAGTGGAAGTTTGGAAATCCTATGTGCAACATCTGCCTCTTCATGTTGGCCCTGAACCGCAGTGGAAGCAGCATCTTCTTAATGGCCATCGCTGTGGACAGGTACATGCGCGTGGTGCATCCCCATCACGCCATCAACTCTCTGAGCATCCCTAAAGCCATCTGTGGGGCGCTTGTACTGTGGCTGTTGACTATCTCATTGACAGTTAATATTTTCAGTCTGCAACACATCAACACGACCTACTGCGAGAGCTTCAAGGTCAATATTGAACCCTTGGCCAATGTGAACTGGCACAAGTTTGTGTTTATCTTCTCCTTCTACATGCCTCTGTTTGTGATTCTCTACTGCACTATCCAGATTATCAGACACCTGAGACGGAGACAGTTGTCCCATCAGGCAAAGATTAAGAAGGCTCTTTGGTTCATCGTAGTCGTGGCGGTGATCTTCATGTTTTGCTTCCTCCCGAGCAACATCACGCAGCTGATCATTTGGATCAAGACCCAACAGTTGGCCAGGCACCTTCCCGAAGCTCAAGTCTGCCAGGCTATGAACAACCTGACCACCGTGTTTTACATCAGCATCAGCCTGACCTACCTGAACAGCGTGTTGGACCCTGTGGTTTACTACTTCTCCAGCCCTACCTTCAAGAGCATCTGCAGGAAAGTTCTACATCTGTCCCAAACAGACAACGCTGAAAGTTCAGAGAAAAAAATTCGAGAGACCGGCTCCCAGTCGCTCAGCCAGCTGTGATCTCAACATCAAGGAAACTCTGGGGTGGATGCAGCTTAAAGTATGATTCAAAGTGATAAGATCTTTTTGATCTGCAGCTAACAAGATATATTTACCTTACCTTTCTTATACAGTATCCAGTACATGACTGCGCTTAAAAATATGTATTGTCTTGCACACATATGCTGTCATTTAGTAAAGTTTACCTTTTGATATATTGATGACACATTTGTAGTTATTTTGCAAAAGACATGATGTGAAAGGACTGACATATTTTAATATATGTCCAACTTATAGACACCAAACTATGCACAAACTGTAAAAGTCAAAAGTACAACATTATGTAGTTATTATACAAGTCCTGTGAATTATTCAGATGTTTTTATATATATTATGTGAATTAAACACCCTCTAGTAATAGTGAGAAGTGCTTTTTGGTTAATGAAACTCAGCAGTTGGTAAATAATGTGTCATTGCTTTCTGTTGTCAGGTGACGTATGATCAAAATATGTCATGAAATACATCATAGAGATTTTGCTGTTTCTGGATATTTTATTATGAAATGCATCTTTGCTTTTTATATGTGGATTGAATTCAAACTGAAAATAAATCTTTAATGCACGGTGAGAACAAGCCATTGTTTGTACCTTTATTTACCCTAATGAGAGACTGTTTACTGCACCATTGCAACTTCCACAGCTGCTTATCTCTAGCACGTGAGAACCTGTTTCACAGCTTTCAAAATTGCTAACCGATATTGTGCATACAAAACACCTATTTGGCATAAGGCATTTTTAAACACAAACACTTCCTCCCCTGTGGTCAACAAAGGTTACCCCCCCCCCCACACAAAGTGAATTATGGTTCCTCACTTGCATTAACTTCAAACTAATAGAGGATTAAAAAATACATGTTTAAATCCTATTTCTATTTCTATTTAGGAACAACTATCTTAAAGGGTCTCTCAAAAAACGGACTAAATGCACCAGACTCAGAGACATACGACCTGTTACTGAGGAACCTTTGGCCCAAGTTTTTCATTCATTTCCTACTACATTAAACAATAATGAACCTTTGAATCTTGAATATATAGAATACATTTTGCAAACCACATTTGATGATTAGCTTCCAACTGGGCCTACAGACCGCATGATGACATTATATGAATTATATTTCCTCACATGCTCTTCCTTTGTGATGCATATGAGAACGGGAAGTTGGTATTACTAAAAAAAAAAACGTGTTGTGTTACTTAAAGTACTCATTGTGCAGATTGGTCCCTTTCAGAATATCTCTGATATGTTTTATAATTATTGATCATTAAAGTGTTATCAAAGCTGGTAAAGGTGCAGCTAGCTTCAATGACATGTGACTAAAGTCTGATTTAAGTGTTGATTACATTTCACATCATTAATCCAAAGATACTAAATAAATGTAATGGAGTAAAAGTACATGATTTACTTCTGAATTGTGGCAGGGTAGCAATAAAAAGTTTCCTCTTTTAGTTTAGCTGATGTAAGAGCAAGGTGAAAGATCAAAAGGTTATTTAAATTAAAGCAGAAGGAAATGAACTATCAGGTTAAATCATAAAAACTAAGGCTTGCATGAGGGTGAGCGGAGGTTAACAGGATGTGCTGCCATCATAGCAACAAATCAGATTTCTGAAAAAAGATCTGCCACTTCATTTCAGATGCCTCAGTGTTGCTTCCTCACAGACACATCGAGCAGGTACCTCTATAACTGAGTAAAGGGAACTATTTCATTAGAAATGATACCGACAGAGGTGGGAGAAGTACTCAGATCTTGTACTTGAGTAAAAGCAAAAGTACAAAAATGGTACTCAAGTAAAATTGCAAAAAGTATTGGCATAAAATATATTTTTATATATAATTTGTATGACTTTGTAAACTGCAGGGTAGCTTGTGAATTTACTCCAGCTGTAACTAAAGTCTGATTTAAGAGTTGATCATATTTAATATCTTTAATCCCAAACTGCAAAGTAACTAAAGGTTTTCAATAAATGTAGTGAAGTAGAAGTACACAATTTTCCTCTGAATTGTAGATGGGGTGAACTGCAAAGTAGCATAAAATGAAAATACTCAAGTTAAGTACAAGTCCGTCTCGAGTAAATGTACTTAGTGACTTCCCAGCGCTGGATACCGACGCACAACAAACGGCTCCTCGTTTGTGACAAAAATATGAACTCATGCTGTCATAAAAAGGTGAAAGAAAGCAGGACGTTTTTTTTCAAAGGAAATTAGGAAAATGAGTGGTTTAGAAATACAACGTTGCTCATTTTACAGAACATTTTATTAAGAAAAGAAAATAGGACAAAACCTTTCAAATACAGTCCAGCAGGCGACAACAACACAGCTGCTTGTCTTCTTTTTTTTGTATACATTGAAGTTTAAGTCATTTATTCACAGACTCTTAACTCTTCATGTTAGTGAGTTTTCTTTCGAATAGTTTTCATGAAATTGTTTATTCTAATACTGTTAGTGAGCAGTTATAACAATATACTAATAAGCCAGGCGGTTATAGAACAAAGAAAGATTAAAAGCCTTCAGAAACAAATAATGAACAACATTTATTCAATAACTGAAAGATGGTTAATAAGTGCAAATATTGCATCTCAGCCCAAGAGAAGTGGAAGAATACATAAATACATCTGCAGAAATCCTGTCAGCTCACCCTGAAACTCCATTTTGCATGTTGAGAAACTCCTGAAAAACAAACCACAGTATTTCATATTTCTATAACAGTTCCTCAATGAATTAAAGGAACACAATCGAAGCTAGGATGAAACTCCTCTAATATAAATGCTGTATCCAATAGTATATAAGGGTACCTTTATGCAGCTCGGTGAAGGTGAGCCGTTGCTCAGGGTTTTTCCTCGTTGATACTCTCGGAGTTTCATGAACTCACGAGCGAGCGAGTCAGCATCGTCCTGACTGAGGAGCAGAATAAAATCCAACTTTTTATAAACTATTTCTAAAGCATTTCAAAACCTCCAGACCAAAGTGCTGTACAGAGAAATATAGAATAAGACAGCGCAGCTCACAAAACAAAAACAAAGTAAAAAGGCAACAACACAAAATAAACGAGAACAAAAATAACAGCAAAATGCCAAAGTGCAGAACGCTGAGGAGAAGAGGTGGTCGTAAGACGTGGCGTGGGGCTCCACAGTTTAGGGGCCGCAGCAGCAAAAGCACGGTCCCTTTTGAGCTTTGACTTTACATTTAGGAGAAGTTGATCAGTTGACCTGAGAAGATGAGGTGAGAGATGCCAAACTAAATGTCATTATGCCTAAATGTGAGGACAATAATGAGATTCTGCTTGACTGACCTGAACAACATTGGAGTTGATTTGGGGGTGAATACCTAGAAAGACCTTTTCAGAATTAAAAATGATTATTAAACCAAAACATTTTCAGATTTCGACTCTCTGTAGAAGTATCGTAGGCTGATTCATAGAGGCTCTCAAAAGGTTGACCTACAATCTTTGAGCAGATGTTCAACTGGTGGGTCAGTTTTGACTTTACTGCGGTGACACCTGCACCATGTGGCATTCTAATACTGTACATTCAGAATCGTAGATGGAGAAAAACAGAAGAAGAATACCATGTTGTTGTTGTTGGACTACATTTGGATCAGAAATGAGGACAAAAAGAGACGTAACAACGTACCAGTTCTGGCTGATCAGGCAGTCCAGCAAGTCCTTCACCTGGTTCGGTTGTCCGCTCGACACAATGAGCTGCTTCAGATGCTTTAGGTGTTTGGTCTTCAACAGTTTCTGGTGCTGACCCTTTTGGCTGATGAACGTTAAAACCGTCTCCCTGATCTGAGGAATCATGAAGGCAATAATGTCATGACAAAGAAACCAAAAGGGAATGGCAGGAACAGTCGAAGCAATGCCAAAGTCTCAAATCAAATGACTGTTTACATTGTTGCTTTAAAACCAAGACAACAACCTTCAAACCCTTCAAATGCACCGCGGGTAGCTTCCTGTTAACACCTTATAAGCTTCCCACCATACATAACTTTATATATATGCAGAGTTGGGTGTAACGTGTTACAAAACAGAGTAACAGCATTGTATTACTTTTAGCTGTATGCAGTAATATAACGCATTACTTCTGAATTTTGGGTAATAAAATACCCGTAACAATTCTCAGTAATGCAGTTACAACACGTTTTAACCCAAAGTGATGTGGTGGTTTTCACAAACATTGCGAGACATTCTGACACCAGAGACATAACTGTGTGGGTAGAATAGTAACTCAGTAAGCCTGTTTACTATCGGTTAAGAGGGCTGCAGAAACAGATTCACAATGCAGAGCTGCAGAAACAGATTCACAATGCAGAGCTGCAGGCTCACAATGCAGAGCTGCAGGCTCACAATGCAGAGCTGCAGGCTCGGAGAAAAGACAAGAAAGAGACAGGAGAGAGCGCAGGCCCAAGCAACACAAGGTCACTTTCTCTGGGTCTGTTCTGCTGCTTGAACCCTGAGAAGTTCAGAGACTCGTGGCAGAGTGTTGAAGATCTGTAGCCTCTGTCCTTGGCTTGTCAGCCAAATCCCCGTTAACACACCAATGACAAGGTGAGCTAACGTTGAATAGAGACTCGTTCATATACAGCAGGTTACAGGGCCATGCAGAGGCTCCACTAACATGTTGTTAATAACACAGAGACGTCATGTTACCGGTACCAAATATTATTCAGCCCACTTAAACGGAGCATGAGTTTAATTTCAGCATGTACTGCCAGATAGATAGATAGCTTTAATTAATGAGCTGCAATAAACTACTTTCTAGCTTTTAAAGTCAGACTTTTGCGGTTATTTTAGTGGAAGTAACTCAAAGCAAAAGTAGTGCAACGCATTAACTATCATATATATATGATCCTGAAGCCACCAATAACCAAACCGGAAGCTACAGGATAAACTTTGCACAGATACAACTCAGTATGGTCAATGTTAAAGACGTGTTGAGGGACATGAACATAAAAAACAACAACTAATAATCTAATCCTATATCCTATATATGCATATAAATAGTTAAATAAAATAGCTCTTAAAAAATGATTTCATAATTCTTATGAAGTTAAACAGGTAAATTGTCGATTTGCATTTGTGAATATCAGCGACACCCCCCTTTTTAATTAGTCTTTTAAACAGCATTTTTATTTAATGATCATCATTGTTTGTTTTGATTGCTTTATTTATTTTACAGTTTGTACTATATTATGGTATCTATTCATTTTGTCTAGTGTCCTTTATTTTACCGATAGTGATCATTATTAATTGAATTGTATTTTCCTTTTCTTATCACACCCCTTACCTCCCTGTGTCCCTTGCACTGTGTTGTTATGCTGCATGTAAAAGGCGTAAAGGTTTAAACGTTGGAATTGAAGTTCATTTCCAGTTTTTAGTTTGAATTTAGAGTGCCATGGCGTTAAGGTACCTTGAGCTGCACCTGGGGTATGAAAAGTACAACATACATAAAGCTGAATTGGCATCTTACCTGTGAGGGAACTCCAGCTAACTCCCCGGTATTCATGAGCTCTTCCACCTGATCCAGGACAGCGACCGGGTTGCACCCTGACAGGAAGCCCTGGAAACACAGAGACGGTCCGTACTGAAATGTCATTAGGGGCCTAAAATGAAACAGATCTTCTCGCATGCATCGACAGGGATGTACTCACTTGGATCTGCTGAGCCTTTTTGTTGGCACAGGGGATGAGAAGGAGAGCTCCCAGAGCAAAGGCCGGCAGATTGAACTGTGCGAAGCGATTGGCAATTCCTATCAGATCCAGATTCAGCAGGAAGGGGCACCTTGGGAAGAAACGACCATGAAATAAACATGAGGAGAAGGTGACACATTATTCAGGTCAGCCTTTTGTCCTTTCATTTAAAAACCTTCGTTAACTCAAACCTGTGAGTGGGAATCACAACACGTTTTCACAGATAAGACCTGGTGTAAAAACTGTAAGTGAATGTTAGCCACAGGTATAATATAAATAAGGGTTATCTTTGGTAAAAATATTCAATCAAAACTAAACCGAATCCAAGGTTTCTAAAAACAACATATTTTTTGAAAAAAACTAAATCAAAATAGAACAAACCAACATTATATTGAACAATTATTGATTAAAACTGAATAATCTTCAGCTGTAAAGAGAATATTTCACTTTTTCAAATCGATCGTGGAACTTTCTTTTGTGTGTTTATACCAGGGGTGTCCAAACTACAGCCCGCGGACCCACTGAGGCCCATTGTACATTTTGAAATAGCCCATTTAATTGAACATAGCCCACACCATGATTGTCTTATGTTGTAATTCTTAATGTATATTACACAGTATTCATGTCCGTAGTTTATCAAATACATGATAAATTCTTAAAAATCTGAAGCTTTTCCTATTTCTTTGTGACTAGTGATCCAGGACAGTTCTAAATAGTCCCATCATGCAACAGTTGGATGTAAATGCTTTATTTGAGTGAAAGCGTACTTGAGAAGGAGAACAAAGGTCCTGTAGAGCGTCGCCTGTTGATCCGGACTCAGAGGAAGAGAAGCTGTCAGCAAGAAAACAGATCAGTCGGTCAGGATCATTCGAGAGGCATCTGATCAGAGCAGACATACCGTATATCTAAATGAACTTGTTAATGAATGACCTTCTAGCCCATCAATTAGTCTACCCAACATTGTGCAGCAACCACAGGACGCTACAAAGAAGTTCTGTTGTATTGCGTCGCTCTGAGTGAGCAAAACCTTTTTCCAAGTGTTTGTTCCAACAGGCATTCGTTGATTTTCCCAGGATCTAAATATCTGTTCTAATCATTCCCACATTGCATGAATGCGGCACTAAATCTCTTCTTCTTCCACGGCCCATGTTACTCCGTTTCACCAAATCTCATTAAACCAGGCCAGGAGGTCACGTCTGTATTAATGTCAGTCAGCTTTCAGACACAAATCCTTTCCATTGAAGCTAGTGTTTGCAGTTTATTGGAGAAAAACGTCTAATTGTATTTGTTGAAACTCTCTTTAAACCTGACAGCACTAAATAAATCAAGTGCCCTAACAGGGAAAACATCTGGCAGCTGTAGCAGGCCTGTAATAAGCCCGTCCAATCATTTCTTTACTCTGCATGAAAATGATTGGACGGCCTCCTTGCCCGTCTACCTCTCCAGTGCAAGAAGGGCTGGGGTTCTTTGACTGGGATACCTTTAAATTCTGGTTGCCCATCCCTGATTTAATGGAAGTGAATTGACTGTTATAATCTTAGTACCTGAGACAAATGGTGCCAGTATCATACTCCTCCAGGTCCTCGAGAAACTGGAAATCTGGCGACAAAGCAGAGTAAAATAAAGTTTAGCTTTGAAACCTTTCCTCTGTCATCACCCGTCATGTTGTAGGAGTAAAGGCATTTTCCATTCCCGCGAGCTATTAGTTAAATCCCTTTACATTTAAAGGCCCTGTGTATTGTTTATTTCTAGCCTCGAAACCTTTGTTGGGTGTCATATCTCATTATCTCATTACCCATAATCTCCATCTGTCTCTCTACTAAAACCACAATATAACTTTCCAACTCTCTGTTCACACGATATATTTCAAAGTATTTCTGTTCTGCGGTTTTTGGTAACGCTTGAAAATGCAAATGACTGATGAAAATAGGAAATGCAACATGTCTAAAGGAAAATGGAAATGTTATTTGCATTTCTTAAAATAAAAGTGATGAAGTATGCAGTTACCTCCCAGAGAGCAGGCACAGCCACTAATGCCTCTAGTACCTTCTGGAGGTGGCTGATCTGAGGGGGGGGGGAACAAACACAAAGGTTTTATAACAACAACACCAGGCTTTATACATGTAATGTCCATTTCAACTATTGCACAAAGACAGAAGGAAATCTAAAAGACAGAAACCACGTATGTTTGGGACACTGCGTTCAATTCTAGTTTACTTTCAAATAAAAATTCATACGTTTTTGTTTATTGATCCCAAATTGGGAAATGTTCTCATCTCAGCAGCATGGTGAAACAAGGCGTTTCACATAATGCAAAAATAAAAAGAGAATAGAAAAGAATAGAAACATTTCAAAATAGAAAATAAAACTGAACTAAAAAGCTAAATATATCAAAGTTGACAGTGAAAGATACAAATCTGTAGACTATCTGTCAAATACAAAGTATGAACGACCTAATTTCAGCTAACAACATGTAAAAGTATGATATTATTTACATTAACTGTGTAAGGAATAACGTGTTTCTGGTGCAAATGGGCTCACCAGGTTGAATCCGAGCAGCTTCTGAAGCAGACTGTTCCACAGCTGAGGGTCGTACACCTGATACTCGAGGCACAGATCCGCCACCAGCCGCACCGCCTGAGGACAAAGGCTGCTTTATTTCTGTGCGGTTTGAGTGAAAAGTCTCAATGTTTTCAGGTAGAAAAAAAGTACCTGCGGCTCATGACTGTGGTTCTTCCAGAGCCCTTTAACCAAGCCCTCCTTGGGACTACTGAGGAACGACTGCACCGTGTAAGGGATGTTCAACGCCTCCAGTTGAGAGACAAAGATGTAGCACTTCAGATAGTATCTGCAGGGGGACATCATACACATTATTAACACATTTGACAAACCCTCTTGAGGAAAGTTTGAAAGTATTTTTGTACGAGACATTCATCAACACTTGTGTTTTATCTACAACGCTACCATCGCTATGCAGACAACACACACATCTACATAACCATTTCAGCAGGAGACCATGGTCCAATTCAAGCACTGAGTAAACTAATCACGTCTTACACGGCACCATGCTCCCAGTACTGCTGTGAAAGGGATTTTTCCCACCCTAAAAAAAAAGTCATACCACACTTTCCGGCACTAAAAGGCGTTATATCCACCCGCCTCAATTAAAAAAGAAACCCCAATAACTTCCCCTTGACTGGTTAGCTGGTTTTGTTATGGTGTGACCGCAGATTTTTTCCTCACAATATAGTCTGCTGGCTTTGGCGTGGGCAGATAGGGAAGGGGAGCAGCTTCAGTTCCCTGTCTGTAAGGGCTGTCTGACGGCAAGGTAAAGCGGTGGAAGTATTCTAAATGTACACTTATATACTGTATCAGGGTTTTTGGTTGGTCTTGCTGACTTAACGCTGTTCATTGCTTTGCTTCATTCTCCGGTAGGCCTACACCTGTCCGTTTAAATTGATAAACTATCCTCATACAACTCCACTTTCAAACCTCCCTTGAAATGCAACAACAGCATTAAACAGATTTCCCGTTACTTCATTTTGGTCCTGGGGATCTGCAGGTGAGCCTCCAGAGTGGCCGAGTCAGCGAGGCGGACGAGACACAGCAGCGCTCGAGTTCGATGGCAGAATGTCAGACGAGGTCCAGAAGTGCTGAGAGGCTAAAAAAAAAAGGGAAATCCAAAACACACAGACGTCAGCCACTCCCTCTCTCTCTCTGGGCTTTTGGTGCAATTTCACTGCAATTATCACTCACCCAGGTTTCAGCGGAGAGAATTGGGTTCAGAACACGGACAGCATCGTTGATGGGGAAAGCCTGCAGCATGTACACCACCCTGACAGCATCACAATGAACACAATACACAGATTAGTTGCCATTTTTGGGGGTTATTACTCTTTGTCTCACCACAGTGGATGTGAAATAAGACAGGGGAAGACAAAACGTGTTATACTTAGCGTCAAAAGGAACAACTAGATGATTACTTAATTTTGTTACTGAACAGAAGTGATTACTCAACGTTACATTTAAGCAGTGATCTTACCTCATTAAGTCTGGGTCCTCCTCCATGTTGCTGACACATTCATGATTACCAATATCCTTAAAAAAAGAAGAAAGCTTTGTTCAAAACGAAACACAATAGACCCAACTTTGAAAAACCCAATGTATTCAGTTGAACAGAAACTGATTGGTTGATAAAAATGAGACTCAGAGAGACAAACCTTGGTGACAGCTGGGCCTGTTTTGCAAATCCATTTCTCCAGCATCATGTTACGGATTTTCAGGAGATCCACGTTGTTAATGGTGGCTATTTCTTTAACCACTGCGTGTATATCTGCACAAAATGACCAGTTTATACCATATACCATATTCCGTTCTTAAATAAATACAAAATACATATACAAATGTACTTAGTGACTTCCCCCTCCTGGTTTTAGCGCATGCTCACCAGGATAGACTTGAACTCCCGAGTCTCTGTAGCGCTGTTCCACGCTGCTGTGCTCGTACAGAGCCACGATGAGCCAGGCCGGGAGCCCGGTCAGCTTCAGATGCTCGGGGCTGTTCAGCTGGCTCGTTATCAGCGTGTTCTCTGTGGCCGAGCGCTGGAACTGCAGCTTCAGCTTCGACAGGAAGGTTTCCCCTCTGGCTCGTGCTGCCTCCTGCTCAGAACGAGAGGGGAGAGGATTTAAATAACCAACTGTAAGCGCCAACATGAGTTATTCATCTCCATCTTCGTTTGTATGTCGCTAAGCATCGTTAAACTACAACTCCACTACAGGACTCTTTTAATTGAAACGCGTCAAAGTGATGAGACCTCTAAGCAACTGTTCAACGGCTTTTCATTGCCTCTCAGGCCCAGTTACCTCTAATTCAAGGCAAGACAAGTTTATTTATATAGCACCTTTCAACACAAGGCAATTCAAAGTGCTTTACAAACATGAAAGACATTAAGAGCGTTAAAAAATAGTGCAGCATAAACACATCATAAAAAGGCATTTAAAAACAGTCATTTAAGAGCAAAGATAATAAAATGCCAGGTATCAAACACATGAATAAAAGTCACAGTGCAATGTTTGATCAGGACAGTTCAATTAAAAGCAGCGGCAAAAAGAAATGTTTCAGCCTGGATTTAAAAGTAGTAAGAGTTGCAGCGGACCTGCAGGGTTCTGGGAGTTTGTTCCAGATATTTGGAGCATAATAACTGAACGCTGCTTCACCATGTTAAGTCTGGGGACAGAGAGCTGACCCGTCCCAGAAGACCTGAGAGTTCTGGATAATTCATAATGTATCAGGAGATCACAAATATATTTTGGGCCTAAACCATTCAATGCTTTATAAACCAGCAGCAGAACTTGACAGACAGCAAGCCAGTGTAAAGACTTCAGAACTGGAGTGATGTGATCCACTCTCTTAGTGTTAGTGAGGACTCGAGCAGCAGTGTTCTTTCAAAGTCCCAATACAGGATATTTTGAAGCAGTGATCAAGATTAGCTTCTGTTACAGCACTGGGAATCTTATACTCTGAAGCTTTATAGAAGCTTACAGACAATTTAAAGTAGAGAGGCTTAGATGTGTGAACACTGTGCTCTTTTTGCTGCTCCATCACAGCAAAGAAAACAATATATCATGTAAATTAAGACTTATTTACAGATGTAGAGAGCTTAGCAATAACACTTCAACTATCTGTTCTTTTACAAAGTATATATATTTAAGCATTATATATAACCAATGTCTATTTTTCTTTCTTTCTTTTGGGACACTAAACATTCAAGGACCTGAGGGAACCGTACTGTATTATTTCTGCAGATTAAAAATGACAAATACTGACGTCAAGGTTCGGATCCTTCAGCCAGGCGTCTCCAAGAGTCAAACAGAAACGGAGGGACTGCGTCTTCTCGTAGCCTGTGGGGAACAGGAACCCTTTAGCATGTACTGTATGAGCCATTTCATCTTTGTGGTGTGTATTATATATTTCATTTGAGTGCTGTGTAGTGGAAGTGTGTGATGTGTGACGTGTGATGCGCCGACCTGGAGGCAGCTCCTGGGTGATCTTATGGGCAGTGGCCGCAGCCCACTCCTGGCTCTGGATGCAGTGGATGTACTTCATCATGGTCTTGGCCACCTTGAAGGTCTGCTTATTGTAGCGGTGATCCTGACCCTGCTTCCTCTGCTCCAACAGCAAAGGCTTCATCTTCTGCTCAAACACATGGTTCACTGCTGACATGTATAACTTGTCGAGGCTCACCTGGAAAGAGACGACATGGCTTACATCACCATCAAAGTTGCATTTCTGAACAAGTCTATCTAAACAAGTAGGATCAAGGCAGAGAGGGAGCTCATTTTTCAATGATGAACACCTCGCTGCACATTATCCCTTACTTAATAAAAAGTATATTGATGTCTCTGTTGTGTGAAGACCTTAACTACTGTTCAGATAAGTGTGCTTTACCTTCATCAGTTTGCTAATCAGCAGAAGAGTAGGAAAGGTCTCCTCGCTGAGCTCAGGAGCTAAACATAGGAAAGATAAACAGTTAGTATCTAAAGTCTCATCTATCGCCCACTGACAGAAAAACATTTGAAAATAGAGCACTTCCTTCCTTTTAGATAAAGCCTGACACAAATAGGAAATAGGTAGAGGATGTAATAAATAAAAAAAGATTACTTTGAATTTGTCTGCAATAATATTGAAACTAGAGTGTCTAACTTACAGATAATCTTCCAGTAGTGTTTGGTCTGCATGAGCAGGTGGAAGGGCAGTCTTCTGTTGGACAGGAGGTTTGGCAGCATGTTATTCTCCAGAAGATACGCGTTCTCCACGTCTGAGGGAGGAGAGACTCGCTTGTAGGACTTCAGGTGCTGAAGGAGGCCCATTGCCTGTGGACAAAAAGACAGCGTTAGTAGTCCACTTAAGCTATTTTCAAAGGGCAGACACTCTTTAATTTGAAATGAATCCTGGTGTTTGTCTTACCCGGCTGACAGAAAAGGTTGTCACATTCTCATCTGCGGCCTGAATGATCTTCAGCACTAACTCGATCCTCTCGTAGTTATAAGGGCTGAGCTGTATGAGAAAAGCATTTTAAAAGTTACACCAATTTATCTGACACTTATCCAAAGCGAAATACAGTAAGTGCTTTCAACCATGAAGTAACAAACTCAAAAGCAAGAATCCTCGAGGTACATTTACCTATCGATAAGCCCAACCAGACTAAGTGCTGCTGCATTAGCTTCACTTAAAGCCAAATCCTTTGTAAGTGATATGTACAGAGGACATTTTAAACTAAACTAATAACTTGTTCAGTCTTATGTTGACTCTGTTTGCCATTGCAAGTTTTGTGTGTCCATTATTCTGGATCGAATTTAAGTTATTGGTTTGGCAACTGAAAGAAAAAGTAGTAGGGCTGTTGTCATTTAAAAGCTAGACTATGGATGAAACCATGTCCAATCACCATTACCTAAGTGAACTGCTGTTATATGTTTTCCTTGAATTGGCTCTGAGGAGATGGAAACACGGCCTTTTGCTGTACACAGGGGACCAGTGAGGTAAGCAGTCACAGAAGCAAATATAGCCTATATCACATGTTTATAGTTATTTATATCTCTGTGAAATAATGATTGAGTTCAGTGTGAATGAAAGCATGACCCTATATGCTACTGAACGTTACACACAGCCTGGATAAAACATCTATTTAGCCACAACTTGCTAACTTCTCCTCTAGTCAAAAGGAAATTACTCTTAAATACTACTTTTCCTATGTATTGGTGCGGACTGCGTTCACACCACACCAAGGGGTTCAATTCAACCGTACTAAACAAGGTCGGTGCGAACGCGACCTTATTGGCTCAGAAGTGAGAAGTTATTCCACTCCTGTACGAGGGATGAAAACACTTAACACTGATCCTTCTTCTTTGTGTCCCCCCTTGCACAAACCTTATATATGTCAGCACAGAGGGTGTCGGTGAGCTCGCTGGTGTTGTGCAACATGGGGATGATCTGCAGGACTCGCTCCAGCTCATCCACATGACACAGAGGCTGCATCTCTTTCTGATTGGCCCCCGGGTCCCCGGCACCATCCCCGTCCTCTTGAAGCAGCAGTAAGGTGGTGATGTACTGGTTGATCACACTGTCACGGTCCAGGCCAAAAGTGCTGCAGGCGGAAGCAGAGGGTGAGCAGAGGCAGCTTTTCCAAAAAAACCGACACAGTATAGTATGTTGCAAATATTACAACTGTCATGCTAAGGTAAGCAGTTTGGAGTAGGCAGCTGACCTGCAGTACTGGAAGATGATCTCCGGGGTGATCCTCCTGTTTTTCACCAGGTCAGGGATCAGACTCCTCTTCATCTCCGGACGCTGACGGAACACAGGCTGCATGGATATCTGTAGCAGAGCAGAGGCAGGTCACGTTAAAATACCAAGTCAAGAAAGACAGCAACTTGTGGAGTATAATATGAAAATAAACGTGACTTCTCATCATCGTCACACCTCCAGTTTGGCGAGCTTGATGCCCCACTCAGCATCGGTGATGACGAAGAGGAACTTCTCTCGCTCCTCGACCTCGTCGTACAAGCAGCAGAGATTAGCTCCGATCCTGGCCACAGCCTGAATGGATCCAGAGACAATCGCTGGTTAGACTGTCTCAAGAACATCAAACTGTTCTTTACGGATTGATTAGTTGTCTTTCTTTTTACTGTAATGGAGTGGAGTGTGATGCGCATGTAAAGTATATATAGATAGATAGGATGTCTCTCTATGAAGGCATTGGTTTGTGTGTGTGTAGATGTAACTTTCGATATATAAAATATTGGACAATCAAGGGATCATGCCTACCAAGATTTTGTCATAGTTCTGCCAGGTGCTGTCAATAAACTTCCAGAGTATTTTTAAGACCTCTGCTTTGGGGAGGAGCGTACAGAGTCCAATAGCCAAATCACAATCGACCACCCTCCAGTTGAACACCTGCAGCCCGTAGAAAACAGAGATAGTTATTTAAAAGCAAACAGAAACACGGTCAATCTGCTACCATCTCTTACAGCCTCACCTTGTGAAGGAGAGCCACAGCAACGGCATCCAGAGTCGAAGTGGTTGTCTTACGCAGATTATTCAAGCATAAGTTGTAATTCTTAAGCTTCTGGGTATCGTACAGCTGAAAGAAGACAATAATTATAATGTTCAAACCTATGGGAGTGAAACTGAGAGCACCAGTGGGTATTAGAAGAAAATATTATACATTTTCATGATTCATCAATCCTCTAGAAATAACCAGGCTCATCGATGCTTGTGGTTGCACTCAAAGCTTCAGTAACACGTGGAGAATGAAACCAAACAATAACCTTTCAAAGCAGTAAAATGGTCATAAATGATACAGTGGTTCGTGTTTAATGCATTATTTTGCATCCTGTATTTATCTGCATGTTCTTGTTGAGTTCTTTGTGTTATGTACATGTATAGAAATATGAGTTGTTGTTGATTTGTATGTGCTAACCCCACAAGGCAAAGTAGCTTGTACTATGAATGCTGTGGAAAATACCAGTGAATACTGCTAGACACAAAATGAACTCTGCTAGCCTATCAGATTTGTTTAGAAATAAATGATAATGGGCATTTAGTATCAACAAAACTGTCTTAAAAAAAGTCTTAAATATCTGGAGTGTAAATTAAAAAATGCAAACCAATAAACAGAAATGAGCAAAGAGGGTTTGTGTCATGTATTTGTATGTTCTTGTCAAGTTCTTTGTGTTATAATGTATGTACCATTTGTTGAGTTTGTGTTTTCTTATGCATTTGTTGTTGAGTTATATACGATAACCCTACATTGCAAATTAGCTTTCACTTTTTGATTATACTCACCTGTCCCTGGTGAAATAATCATCAAAATAAGATCTAACTGTTGCCGTCATACCTGCACACTGAGCTTTATGTCCATAACATTAGAGGTGACGTGCTGCAGGCAGCTACCGTAGGAGTTGACGAGCACTCTGAGGGCCAGCTCCAGCTGACTGCACTCCTGTAAACACTGCAGCATGTTGGCCAGGGGCCCGAGGAGGGGCTGCAGGTAATTTGAGCCTGCAGGTGCGCCACACAAGAGAGATTCAAGAAGAGAACACTTAATAATGTTTTATATAGCACCCTTCATGCAAGATGCAGGGCAAGAGAGGATACATAAAAAAAACAACCGGGGAAAATAAAGAGAGAGGAACATAATTACAAACAAGGTACACAAACAAACAGAAAGAATGAACAGTGACACCACTATAATAACCACAAATTAAAAAAATAGGTCTGTAATTCCAAGGAGTTTTCTGTTTTAAGCATAAAAACAAAAAGCAGCCTCCCCAGATATCTTGTGAAATACTTGATTTACTTCTAAAATACAAGCTTTGTATACGGTACCGTTTTCAAACGAGCAGTGTGACAGACAGGAGCAGTCCAGTGGGTACAGCTTGGTATCTGCAGGATAGGAACAGCTCATTAAAACCACCGCTACCTTATGGTGGGGATGAAATACTACAGAGACATTAAATAGAACATTATTTTGAGCATCTTACCCAGAGAAATAGGCAGCAAGCAGTTGGTTATTTCATATTGGACTGGAAGCACAGACACCGGGTCCAGAACAATGCAATCTTCATTGAAAACATCCTGAAAGCTCCACTGAGAGTGAGGGTCTTTTTCTGTCTCCAAGGTTGAATCCTGTCACAGACAAAGGTTTGGCATTTATCAATTTCAACTTCTAGGGGCTTTTCCTGTTAATGTTTGGGAACATTTTGAACTATTCATATTAAAAAGGAAAGTCTTTCACTGTAGTTGTACAACAATCTGCTTCAAAATGATGGAAGATTATAGATAATCCTCTATCCAAAAGATTTCAATGGTAGATTTACTTATTTATAACAAAAGCTGATTCAAATGTTAGCAGTAAGAAAATACCAGAGCAAAATAACATGCAAACAGCCTCATTGGATGGAGAACATGAGATACTGACCTTGGCTATAAAACCATAGTCGTCTGATAACTGACACTGATGATAGACATCCATCGCTATGTGTGTGCACTTGCAGAGCTCCAGACAGTCCAGCAGAAGATCTGAAACGGTCATTATATCAAAAGGTCTAGTTAAAAATCGACTGAGGTTCAAATATCCCATCCACTGCAGCACAATGGCTGAAAGATGTAATGCTATTTCTACTTAGAGAAGATTACATTTGCAATGAGAGGCTCAGACAAATTTCGGTCAGTCTGGGAACCTCTTTTGTCATACTTTAGTAATCTTCGAGAACTCCCCGGCACACTGACTGACCAAGTTATAAGTAGTCAGTAATGGAATCTTGTGGCTCGGGCCCAAGCTCTAAATTACTTGGCCTGACATGCAGAGCTCTGACGTCACGCTTTCTCTCATGGTGATCCTATTCATTTGTTTGTATTTGAACTTTATGTAGGAGTAGTTATCTAGAGATACCTTTTTTTGTCATTATTATTGTTGTTTGGTCCAGTCGGGGTGGGTGGGCGGGTTGGTGGGAGGGGGGGTGTTTTGTTTTGTGTGTTTAAAAAAGACAAAAAGAGTGGAACATCTTATGTAACCTTGCTGATACGTCATTGTCACTACTACTATAAAGTCGCTAGAAAGGCTAAGACTGGGCTTTGAGGATGAAAGTCTGAACTAAAGTTAAAGTTTAAGATGTCTAATGAACAACGTAAAACAAACAATAGCCAAAAGCGGGACCACAAGTCTGAACCTAGCTCCCCCTCATCTTCTTTCCACAAACCCTGACATTCACTAGGTGTGGTAAATACAATAAACCACACCCACGTGATGATGGCCAACTATGAACAAATAATGAAAGTAATAAACAACAGCTTCATCCTACAAACGTCAGTGATGTTTTACACGTGTCAATCACCTGAGTGGCACAGAGTGATAGCCTGACAGGCCAGATCATGGATGACTGCCGGCAGGTCCGTGTCGGCGGGAAGCACCATGGGAACGTCCGCCTCCAGCATCTGGCATAACGTCTTGGCGGCGGTGAACAAAACCTTCCCTGTGCTGGTGTTGTAGTGGTGCTCATACAGCTCACTGAAGACATGGAGGAGGAGGAAAGGGAAAGTTAAAGGTTATCCATTAATGTTTTTTGTCATTTAAAAGTCATTTCAAAGATTCAAAGGCTTTATTGTTATATATGTGGAGTAGCTACAGTGTAGATATGGCAATGGAAAATAAATGCATGTGCAAAACCACATTTTGATAACATGTCCATTACCTATTTAAACGCTGATACTCGTTTTTTATCCTTGGATGAGTACTTTATTTTGATTATTTCTTATGTGAATTGCTTGCATTTTATCTGCTATGTCACTTATCCCCGCTGTGGGACTAATAGAGGAATTCTGATTATGATGCAACATCATATATATAAGACCTAAAACCATATAACAAATAAAAACAAACAATAAAATGGTGCAAAAAGAAACAGAGTAGAATAAAAAAGTGCAAGATAATCCTACAAGACCAATGTGCAAGTAATGCAGACGAAGTACACTGTATAAATGTCCAAAATAAATAAAAACAATTGGTTAAATGTTGCAGAGAAGGTTGTAAGTGAACAAGTAAATGCAGGAGTCTATGTACATGTAAATAGAATAATGTAAAGAAGATCAGAATTGAAAATTGAATACTGATTATTGTAGTAAATTAAGACATATTTAAAGAAGTCTTCACACGGCACAGCATCCACACACCTGAGGATCTTGATCGCTTTGTGCACCTTCCCCACTCCCAGGGCGCGCAGGGCTAAGTCGGACCAGAGCTCCTGCTCGGTGCGCTGCAGCTGCCTGCCCAGGCGACGCAGGCCAGCTTCTGTGGAAATGGTCTTGGTTTTGCCATCGGGATCATTCGCCACAACCGGAGTGATCGTAGCCTTGGCCTCTGATGATTGGCGGCTATGCGTGTTCTCGTAGGCCGTGATGTGATGCTCCTGGATCTGTTTTCTGATGCTCGGATCCTCATAGTTGGAGGGGGTGAAGAAGACATCAAAGTCCTCCTGAAGACACAGACAGAGGTTGAAGGAAGACACTCTGATCAGAATCACTACACGATTATTATTGCCGAATAAATTACATCAAACGAGATGTGCTTTGTTTAGAAACAGTGATACTGCAAAACCCTAAGAGGGGAAATGAAAACATTTGGTCTATTTTATCGCAGATCTGTCTGTAACCGTAACGTATTAAAGGATTCTTTCAGAGGTGCTGCATTAGAAACACAATGTCATCATATTTGTACAAAAAGCAGGATATCAATACCTTAAATGAGACTCACCTGTAGGTGGGCGATGGCCTTGAACATGATGAGGTTGTTTTCACACTCCATGCTTTTAAGAGCATCACCTGCAGAGACATGAAACACGGTGACACTCCTGGACTGTTTTTACCCTAACCTGCTGTGTTACATGTCTACATAGATTTTAAAAGGTGATTGATGCATCTAAAGCATGTGATGTTTCACTGCTTAAAAGTACACTATACTTCCCTAAGGCGCCCAACACATGGAGGTCAGCCTCTTGAGTTATGTAAAGAGCTGGAACTAGGAAGAATACTTTCACTTACTCAAGAAAAAGGCTTCAACACTGTGTAAAGTTAGTACTTACGCTTTTGGATTATGTGCATGTATTTCAGAGCCTCCACCATCCCCTGAGCGACGACCATCTGGTTCTTCTTGTGCTGTTAAAGACAGACACAGAAGAGACATGCATGATTGTTCTATATTAATCGAGCTAACTAATGTTAGTTCATTTTTTAAATTACATTTCGTAAACCTTACAACTTCAAGTAAGAGCGAAGGAATAAGGATGAGTCTGCAAGCTGCCAGGTTAATTTACACAGTACACAATGCCATAGTCTTCGGATAATAGTGGTGACTACCCCGTGGTCACTTACCATAGTGCTGTTCACCTCTTGTCACATTAATATTAGTTTCCTGATTTATTTTGAAGCAACGATATAAGGAAGACATAAAAAACCCGTTGCTTTCGCTTTACGGCTTGATTCAATTGTATTAAAAAAATGAAATCCAACATTATTGATTATTTTATTAAATGATTAACTAAACACAAAAAGCCATAATAAAAAAAGAATGATAGTTACATTTCCATGTGCAGTTTTCTGCCTCTTTCAACTAACGAATAAAATCCCTAATTTCTAAAGTTTATAGCTGTGCAAGGATCTAAATATGTAATCATAGCACAGGTGCCAAGGGAAATGCTCCAAGGGAGAAACCTTGGTACAGTACAGGGTTTCCCACACATAGACGTTACTTGGGCGGGCCGTCCAGGTATATCAACGGCCGCCAAAGTATATTTTGCGACCCATTTAGTTTTTGTTTTTTTATCCGTCCGCGAGCACGACGCCATCCGCTACCGATTAACTAGCGGACAATGAGCTCCTCGCTCTACGCCTCCTGTACCTGTGTGTCGTGTATCGTCGCGGACGCTTAAAAGATAAAGCACGACACCCCCCCGCTGTAAATAGAAGAATGTAAAAAGCACATTTGCTTTCAGACATCTTTTCCTCTCCTCACCTCGTCAGAAATGTGGGCTTTGTCCTCCAGCTGCAGCCTGGCCCAGGTGGTGAGACGCTCGATCACACACTCGGCCTCTGCAGATGACAGCTTCTTCAGGACAGTCATGCACTCCTCGGTCTGGAAGAAGCACAAAACACTTCCCTATCAGAGTTTCAAGGTAACATTTAATCTAGGTGATTTCATATCTTCCCGTGGATGAGCTTACCCTGCCTGTGCCAATCAGCTGGATGAAGAACAAGTAATTAATCTGCGAGGTGGGAAGTTTGTACGCTTCGGCTAAAGTCAGGGAGTCTTCTAAGGACATGGGCAGGTCTTGCTTTAGGATGTATCTGATCAGCGTCTAGGGAAGATATACAGTTCGTTACAGAAGGTTCGTAAGCAGATAATCATCTCAGGTATTAAATCAAACGTACCATGATTTGAGTGCTGTTAGAGAGGTTGAAGTTGCGGATCCCGTAGCCCCGGAGGAGTTTCCTGATCTCCATCAGACGGTAGCTCTCCTTTAAAAGCTCTTGCCTGGAGAAGATACCAGAAGAAGATTATTTAGAAAGGAGCTTTTGCTTGTGTGAAGCAATGATAGTGAGTATTATGCAAACATACTTTGGTCCATCCATCTCTAGGTACTGCTGAACCAGCTTTTCTACCACGTTACTCCAGGGCACCACAGCTTTCTGCATGATCTCCAGCACAGCATCCACCTTCATCTGGAAGAAGATACAATGCTGTGAGATTTAATAAAGCTTAGATTGTTTTTACTAACTTATCATTTTCTTTGCCAGGGGGATATTGTGTAAGGCTGCGCTTTCATGTCAAATCAGCATATTTTTCACAACTCTATAAATAAGGGTTTGCTCAAACCAATCTTGAGTCAGCTATTGTGGGAATGTGGTTTTGGTTTCTATGCCATTTTTGATAAAGTGTGTATTTACAGAAACTTACATCGGTATCACTCATGCAATCTAACACTGCGACTGCTTTGGCTTCCCATTCTGTGAACAGTGTTGTGGTCTGAGAACTGCAGCGCTCCAGCAGGTCCTAGTGAACAAAAGAGGACAATCATTCACCCATTTGGGATATGAAGTGTGTTTTTCCAGTGAGCATTGCAGGGGTTAAGGTGTTACCTTGATGTACTGTAGGAGCAGCTCATCAAAAGGAGTCTCGTGCTCCTCGGCGTACGGCAGGATACGGCTCTCCACGGTGGCGGCGATCAGCTCAGGAGCCGGCACTTTGTCCAGCATGAAGAAAGCCACGCTCCGTACACTTCCCTTTAAAATATAAATGATAAACATAGGAACATCAACACAAGACCCACTTATAATGTCTCATAAACAGAAGTATGTACCATTTGATAACATTTGATATACATGTGCAAACGTGCAAGTGTTTCATGTTAGATATGGGAAGCCTGTTTGGAAGGGTATTAGTCACAAGAGGAAACAAACCTTCTCAAAGACTGAAAGTGAAAGTCTGCAGCTGTATTTCCGCTGGAGGTCCAGGAGCTGGCGGAGGTTCGACACCAGGGATTTCAGGTTCTCCACCTCGTCTGCACCATAATCATCATCCTGGGGGAAAAAAGGATGGGAATAAATCATTGATAACATAACAGGTTAAAATGTCATCGTACGTATAGATCCTATTTGTAGAGGCACCATTGTTTTGTACTTACAGACTTCATCCAAGTCAGCAGCGAAGGCAGTCCAAGCACGGCCAAGTCCAACCCGTTCTGGGGCCAAGCGCCCTAGAACAACAGTCATTTATAATCCTTGTTTTTTATACAAGCAATTGAAAAACAACAATTAAAAAGGTGTTTATAAAGTGTACTGAGCAAGTGATGGATCCATTATTGTGATTTTAGCTTGCCATACTTTCCTTAAGTCATTACAATCATCACCATTGGTAGGTGTATAATTCCAAAGTAGTTAGTTTTAGTTTTTACCTTTTCTGTCAACTCCAGATTCCTCGCTCTCTGCTCCAGCCATCTCGCCAGGATTTTCTATGGACACATCAAGAAGTAACTTTTAGTACTGAAAACATGGCACCATATGGGGAAATGAGTATTTTATCATTAAGAGAATGTGTCCTACCCGTCCTGATGGAAGCACTCTCCTCACAAAAGGAACAAAAACTGTCCTGAACCAAGGACAGAGGTCTTGGGATGGCAGGTCCTCTGGGATAACACCGAGCACAGCTTCAAGATTCCTCTCATCGAACTCGGCTGCAATGTGTCCCTGTCACAAAGCACAGCAATAAACAACATCACAACTGACCTTGAGATATTTCTTACATGTGTGTTTCATCCACTGAGTGCACACAGCCTTTCTTTACCTCATATCTGAGCCATATGATTTGTGCACCCTTCAAGTCTCCCTCTCTCAGGTGGGAGAGAATATCTCCCAAATTGTCCGTGCTGTTCAGAAACTCAATCCATTCGATGCCACTATGGATGACAGAATAACAGACGCTACAACGGTTAGACAATAGACTTGTACTGCTTTTTTAAACCATATTTACTCAGAAATCAAGACATTTAAGGACATCAGCTCAGACTTTGGGAATCTGGGATCATTTTCCACAACTTTATGATATTTTACAGATCAAATACCTATTGGTTTAAGTAATTGGCAGTAATTTGAGTCTAAAACAAACCATATATTGGAAAATGTACTGTAGAACAAAGGAGACCACCAAGAATTGAATTTACTTGAAGTTTTCCAGGCCGTGCAGGCTGCAGAACGTAGACAGCCTGGCCAGAGCCTCTTGGATCTGTAAAGAGGAGTATCGCGTGGCAGCGTGGTTCAGCATCTTCTCTGCCGTCTCAAAGGTCGGCCATGGAGCCTTCAGGCAGTACTCCACCACATACTGCTCATCCTAGGCAGCACGACAAAGGTGAGAGGTTAATACTTCAACTTTAATTTGCTACGACTAACTTAGTAGTCATCATTTGGTATATTGAGATGAGGCTTAATAACTGACTGTGATCTTCATCAGGTTGGTCTTGGCCTCCTCCACAAGTTCAGACCACACACCCTCTCCATAGCCGCCCACAGAGGCGGAGGCCAGCTGCTCCAGCACAAAGTCAAGCTTCACCTTGTAAACGAGCTGAACAAACACAGGATTGAAAAATTTGTATAGCCCCAGTACAAGCAGTAAAAAAAAACACAATTACACCATCAGCATAGAAACATGTTTTCTACTCTAAGAGCACCATTTTATTCCATTGTTTACTGAGGAAAATGACTTACCTCTAAATCCAACTCAAATGTGATGGCAAACTTTTCAGCCTCCTCAAACATGTGTTTGTGAAGGAGTCTGCTTAGTCTGAAAAAGAGAGAAGGGTGAACACAAGTCGAGTTATACTGACATCCTGTGGACTACAGCTGCAAAATCTGCAATAAAGATACAGTATATATTCAAAATTAAGTACCTGTTCTCCGGCAAAGCCTCTGTGAAGCATCTGACAACAACAGAAGATATGGGCTCTCCACAACTACTTGATGAACAAGAAAACAAACCTTATTATTTCAACACATTCACCTTATCTACAAAGCACTGTCTCAGCGTCTTAAAGAACCTATCTCACCTTTCTGCATCCTCACAAATCCCCTCAACTAAATAAATGGTATCCTGAAATCAAAGGATAAAACAGGTCATTTAAATGTGCAGGAACATTACCATCTAGAAAGAGCACCTGACTATAGATGCATACATAAAACTATTTAGTAAGTGTTGATTGTTTACCATGTTTATTTTTGTCTGGACAAGACAAGAGACTGAGGAGACATCCAGAGAGTAGCAAACCGTCATGGAGGGCAGGAATCTTATTTGCATTGAGTTGATCTGAACATGTAAAAACCAGTGTATTAAGATCAGGAGTCTGAGCTTATTATTCTGCGATTTAAGATAGTTATCACTCTTCAAAAGGAGTAGTAGTACCTGGCTGTTGTCCTGCTTAGTCAGTGTGATCATCTTCATGCTGCCCGTGTCTTGGCTGAAATACACACATTTTTATTAATTACACATAAATTAATTAAGGCAAATTCCTCTGTATATTCTATAGCTACAGTCTGTGATGAAACATTGATACGTACGCCACAACGGAGCCACACTCTGTGGTGAGTTCAAAGTCATGAATAGCAAGATCCTGCCAGCAGTGAATCATGACCAGAAAATGTAGGTCCCAAAGACTCAGGGAATCCTGCAAACACACCAAGTCATAAATCATCTTTTTGTTAAACTCACACACTTTTTGATGGAAACTCATGCAATGGATACCGGTGACACCAACAAAACTCACCTCAGTGTCAAGAATATACAAGAGGTTGTCTGCCACCACCATCTTCCTCACACCTTTGAAGTAAACAGGAGAACAAGTGTGGTAAAACCAACATGATGTACTTTGTAATGTGTTTTTATTTGGTTTCTTTTACCCAATACTCAACACTTCACTCTATATACACCTGGGTCCAAAAACGTACATTTTAGATTCATCACTAAAAGGTTTAGTGTCTTAAAAAAGAAAGACCGTACCTGGAATCAAGCTGTCGTCCACAGTGTGAGTGAGACACATCTTGGCCTGATGAGGGTCCATCGTCCAGTGAGTCAAAACATTCTCTTTATCCCCCTGTAAGGGTAAGAATGGGACAATTTACATGTGGTTTTACTGCTTTGTATAAAGGTATAACTACCATTTATGGAAAGGTCATTTTAAGTATATATCATAAAACTTAATTTAGAGTTTGTATTAATATCCTGGTAGAGCGTGGTTTCAATGTTATCTTAAAAACACAATTTATTTACAGGAAAATGAGACCGGCAACAGCAAAGTATGAAAGGGATGGAAGTAAAAGTAAAGCAATTTGTCGTAAAGTAAAAATTGTATTTGATGTTGTCCCATAATATGCTTTAATTCACATGCAACCAATATATCATAACTGCATTTGGTAAATACACTTTTTTTCTCACTGACCCCGATTATTAAGTGGATTTCAGGGCCCAGGTTGAACACGACTGCTGTGCTGCAGCCCTCCTCGTGGTATTCGCTGGTGGAACAGAAGTCTATCTTGATGAGCGACTGGAGCTGAGTTGAGGGAAAGATAAATTAAAGTTCTGCTGTAAAAAAAAAAGTGCATTTGTATGAAAGAAGGTTCTTTTAACGTACCTCTTTCAAAGATCCCATATCCATTTTTTCAATAGCTGTGTTGACAAAGGAAGAATTTATGTTTTATGTTGTTAACATATTTGTCTTCAGCATAACTTTACTGCACATGGTGTTTTGATACCTGTCTCGATTTTTGCCAATGCAAGGTTTGTAATGTGGAAGAACCCATCTTTTATAAGAAGGAACACATGGTATATCCCTGCGAAGACAAAACAACATGAATTAAACTAAAGCTAGAAATTCCTTCCTAATACCATTGAACTTACTTTAATTGATTGTATTCAAATAGGAATTTCACCTAAAGATGCTTTGTCCTCCTCTATGATGAGATACCGATAGGTTTTCTTATCTTCAGTGGCTGGATCCTCCACCAGCGCCTTCAAAATACCAAACATAATGTACTTTAATGAAATACACTGCGCAGCTCATTTAAGGAAAAAGACACAAAGGGGTTTGGATTATTTTGGTGGGGCCTTCATCTATAGTTGTGTACTTTTCTTCAAGTGCTGTCGCTGAAATCAGATGGGTAACAGTTCGAGGCCAGACACAGAGGGATCATATCTCACGTAATCCTAATAGGGATGCACTATTATGCACTTCTTGAAAGAAATAAAAGATAATTTGAAGAGACAAAACTGTTCTTAGTTTTTGTAGTAAAAAATGTAGGTAGGTCAGAGTTGTTGAATAAAAAACAAACCATATTTACCAACACATATTAGTCTTACATACCTGCAGGTGTGCATAAACTACAGGTTATCAGCTTCTTTTTAATACGACATTTTGAAATGACATTATCTTATTGGTATCTGCCATGAGAAGTAGGTAACATACCCGGGTGAGAAGGATTCTCTTGTGTGGAACATAGATCAAATGAAAGTTTCCATTTCTTTCACAGACCACCAAAAACTGTCCTTCCAGGCAGACATCAATGGCATCCACAGCAGTTTCTGAAAAAACGAGTTGCAGGTTTAACCTACAGTTGTTACTTATTCAATCTACATTGATACGAAAGGGCATGATGAAATCTGGCATGTGACTGATCATTTACAGTATTTTCTATTATTATTCATGGGTTTACAACCAACTCTTTACTTTCCAACAGAAACGTGTCTTCCTCAGATATTCAGTCACAGTCCAGGATGAAGTAACAGTGACTACAACTACTTATTTAGTACAATTTAAATACTTAAATAAAGATGGAGGTAGACCATACCAAAATGCAGAAGCAGCAGGATGGTTTGATAGCTCTGGTCAAACAGGATAACTGTCTTGTCAGCCACAACAATGCTCCAGTTTGACCCACTGGAGGAGGACAGACAGGGATCTCTATGCACCTGCAACACACAGCGATACCATCAAATCAGTGTGATAGACTCACCATAAAGACCCACTACTAACTCTTTAAGTACTTTAACATAACACCACATTAACATGGACGTTTATTTGTATGGCACTTTTACCAGTTACTTTACAATTTTGATCAATAATGGGAAATATAAATCAACACTTAAATACAACTTTAGTTAAACCTGGAGTAAATTCACAAGCTACCCTGCAGAATACAGAGGAATTAAAACTAGCTTTGACAACACTTTAATGCATCAATAATTATAATCAAAACATATGATATATTATTCTGAAATGGACACATTTGCATAATAAGTACTTTTACTTTTGGTACTTTAAGTATATTGTGATGCTAATAGTTTTCTACTTTTACTTGTGCAACATTTTGATGCAGGACTTTTACTTGTAACAGAGTATTCCTAACCTCTGGTACTTACTTTTACTTGAATACTTCTAACACGTGTAAATGTACTTGGTTACCCTGGGTGTGTGCGTGTCGTAAAATTGGAGTAACGAGGGTACATGAGCATATTCGAGATTCAAATATTATCATATATTAATTACCTCATTGGCAGTGGAGATTTTGACCAGTGTGTCCACCTGATACAAGCCGCTACCATTCTCCTCCCTGGACACACTGCCGAGGCGGATAGTGTTTGTGTCATCGTTGGTCAGAAGCTCAACGTCGCTCCACATCGCCATGTCATGGAAGTAAGTTTACTATGATGAGAAAATATGACATATAATTTGATCTGAATATGAGACGTTTACTTAGTTTTAGCCGGGCTAGCTAACTAGGTCTGAGAACACTGTTACACATTACCTGCCCCTCAATATTATGATAACGCTTGTAATTCAGCCAAAAGATACAAGACAAACAACGTGTAAGGTTATCTATTAGTTAGCAAACTGCAGACCCCACTGATACAGTTGATAGTTAGTAACCAACTCACGAAAATAATCAGACAGCAACAACAACATAACTTCACTAGCGTTAGAAATTGGCGGGTTGCTGGTATTTCCTGGGTAACTTTCCCCTGGGTTATGTCTAACAGATAAAGCTCCACCTGAGTTTATGGAGGCTGCGTATATATAGCATGCCTCCTCTGTTATAATTGGTAGAGGTAACCCCAAAGCCAGACCCAATATTGTTTTAAAATTGACGGAGAATCCAGAAATAATGTTTTAATAGACACATATTATTTGGAGTGAACAGAGCCTAAGAGTGAGTGCTGCCTGACAGGCTGAAATCAGGGGATTTGACCAAGATTTCTGAAACAGGAGGGCGGGGCAAAACAGCAACGTCCGGAGAGCCTTGTTGCGTTGCCAGGTTGGATACGTTTGCGTTGATTTCATGTTCTACTGCTACCTTCTAATTTCTAAGCCTACGGTGAAACCATTCACCAGTAATAAGGACGTTTCTAGTGTTTACCTATCAGCTTTTCTTCAGTTGTTTTAAATATATTAATAGAGTATTTTATTTTGTGTAAGAACCAGAAGGACAGAGTTTAAACCTTTACATAACATGCTTTACTTTCTATATTATTTGTAAAATTTGAAATGACATGTCATTATTTACAATACGTGCCTAATATTATCATGCCTTTTTCCATTATACGTCTCCATAAATAGAAAATCATCCCTGTTGGTGTTTTGTCCGCTCGGTGGAATAACTCTGTTTGCAGTTGTCGGAAAGCAATGGATACAAAAGTTAAAACCTGGCAACCCAGATCAAATTAGCTTAGCTCGACTGTAGCAGCTCAAGACCCTCCGTGTATGCAGTCACCAAAACAGACGCGTGAAATAAACATTGTGCTATTGGAATATGTCGGTAAGTACCATTACACAACGATGATCCATACACACATAGATGCAGGGACATTTAAATAACGTTAGTGTCGGTTAACGATTCTATTTAACAAATATCTTATTGGTAAAAATGGCGACCACCGTTTGTTAGCTTAGCGACCAAGCTAACGTTAAAAAAATCCTTCTAATCCGAGAATGAATGGCGAATGTAATGGGGTTTAGCTAATTCAGATAGCATGTTGGCTAACAGGATGTTTTTTATTTTATGCCCCGTCACTATCTTGCTTTTGGTTAAAAAGGAATCATCGTCATGATTATATAAAAATCACCGGACGTCGTAATTTTGCCAAATTTAACATAAGCTGCTGTTATTTAAAAGTGTGAAGACCTGCGAGATGAATTATATATGGTGGTGCCCTAAATACGAATGATGAAGTCCTGTTTTGTTTCTGTATGGCTAATAACCACAGGCCCATTAACTAAACTAGACTAGGTTATTGTTACTTCTAACGCCATTTCTTACCATCGGATTGTTTATAAAGTTAAACAAGTACAAAGCACTATCGCACACATACTGCTGGATGATCAGTGAATCGCAAAGTGCTGGATGGAATGGTTCATATAAAAGTAAACATCTCCTCTACATACCTGAGATCATGCATAACACTAATTTTGAAACCATTAAAGACGAGCTATTTATAGCACTGCAGGCCATCCTTTCTAAACTGTCACTTAAAGTAAAACATTTTCTGCTGACTATCGCTATTTCAGGATAAACCCATTCAGGATACAGTGAGATTGGTGTGTTTTTATATGATATGGTGTTGATCACCATTTTCACTTTGTGTGTGTGTGTCTACTCTGCAATGGGAATATTGATCCAAATGATACAAGGACAACATTCTTAAAGTAAATCATTTTGTGTCATCAAGATACATGTCCAATAATGCCATTTGCAACTAAATGAATATGTTAAAAACTGTCTCATACCCTGCCACTTGACATCATTTGAAATCTTATTTCAGGGTTTTCCTATGTGCCAATACCATCTGCCTTTTAGGAGTGTATAGAAAAGGACTTCAGTGTATCAAACCACACTGATTTGCTGCTGACATATTTTTATCTTGTATAATTTTTTCCAGGGAAGTGACAATGATTCGGTTGACATGACCAGAACAGGCTCCCCAGTTCATCACAGGAAAAAACACAACATGGAGTCATCCAGGTCTCCCAGAAGCTCCAGACACCACCATTCAAGGTCAAGGTCACGCTCCAGGGAACGAAAACGTGAGTATTCAGTAACGGTACCAATCCACAGCTGAAATAGCCAGAAAGTGAGGGCCATGGTATGAGTTTTTTTCTCAGCAGAGGCACTCATGAGATCCATCAGTTGAAGTTGTGGAAAGAAAAAGCCACCCACTCATTTAGCAGCATAAATAAATGTATTGTCATATATTTGTGAGGTGATATTTGCCAAATGTAGTAGAAATGCCAGTGTGGTAGCATATAACTACTCAACCTCGTTTTTTTTTAAATGTTCTAATTTGTAATATTTTTGCTTTCTGCTGTTTTCAGGAGACAGAAAATGCAGACGGAGTCGTAGCAGGAGTAAAGAGGTAATTCATTAATTTAATTCTATGACTAGAAACACATTTGATGTGATTTTGAAGTCCTTTCGTTGTTTTCCTTGTTAGTTTTAGGTAAAGGTGAGTATGTTTTATACGGTTACATTTGTTACAATACCTAAAGTTAAGACCAAAAGAATTACATGAAATTGGGCTCACTCTCATGATGGAATGGTTGACACTCAAAGGAAGCTTTCATCCTTCGATATCTGTCATTGTTTGTGACCATAATAAAAGGTGAAGAGTAGCTTTTTTTTTGTTAAATCCTGTGTGTAGATCACATGATAACATTTCTATAATAAATCATACTCAGCGTGCTTATGCACGAAGAGACTGAACAGAAGACCCTGCTGACATAGCAAAATAATATGTCTACTACTGGGACAGGTAACTATCTGCCATTCAAACTCCTCTATCTCACACTATTAGAAGAAGAAAAATAACTCTTGCATCCTTTTCAGCTAGGGATGGGCATAATTCATTAAATTAATATCTCATTTAATCCAAATGTTCTCTTTTCATTAAATCTGTCTGATAAAAGAGTTAAAACGTTTGATCCCTCTTAAGTGATACAGTCACAGAGAGATGTTTTCAGGATATTCAATATGGCACAAAAAATACAGTGTAGAAATGCATCATTCATTTAATTAAAAAAGGTGAATCTGTGCTTTTCATGTTAATTAAACCACCGGTGTTGTTTGATTTGGATGGAGTAAGTAAAGAAGCTGTAAAAAGTAAGTTGATGCCCATCCCTACTTTCTCCTTTCAGTGGTTTCAAGTCCAAAGCGTTCTGGTGACATTGAATTGTTGTTTTTACAGAACTGTCAACTCAAATGTATGTTTTTCCCTAAGAATTAGATCTTAGGGTTTGCATGCAAAGGATTACCTGATCTGATAGTCTCCAAACATGCCTGTTTGATTGAGTACAGAACATTATTACATGACATTATTTAGCTGACACTTTCATTCAGAAAGTATAAACCTTTATAATTGTTCAGTTACCTCTACACTGATCTATTTCGAGTGGAATTACACTGAATGTACTGTAGTCAAATTAATCTATATTGGAAAAAATGGCCATTCTTGCGATGCTGTTCACAACATGACATTCTGTATGTTATGAAAGTAGATTTGAAATGAGAAGGATTTTTGTTTTTTCAAACAAAATTGATTACATACCGTCTGCCCTAAGCCATGGTACTAACTCTTTTTGTTGCACTATTTTCCTGAAAGAGACAACTTCTTCTTAAAACAGGCTCGAAAGAGGGACTCGGAGAAACCATCAAAATCGCACAGAAAAACAGACGAGCAGCAAGAGGCAGAGAGACTGTCAGCAGAGGATGGAGAGGAGCGATCCAGACGCAAAGACAGGAGGCCCTCCAAGGGACGCAGCGCGTCCAGGTCACACTCACGAGAGAAGTAAGTCCGGTCAATAACATCAATATGTTCAGCAGGTCTAAATTCATCGTTATTATGGGACTGTTATATTTTCCCCATTATGAATGCTCTGGCTTTTTGATAACCGAAGCCCCACAGATAAACACATTTGTATTGTAGCAGTTCTGGTCGCAATAGGCAGCACTTTTTGAGATACAGTAGATGAGATAGTCTTAAAGGGAATCTGAGATGTATGGTGAAACTATGCTTCACGACAGTATTTTATTTGATTCCCGTTGATGAATTTTGTCACTTTCAGGCGGCCTCACAGTAAAAGTAAGGACAAACGGCGATCACGATCACGTAGCCGCGACAGGAAGAAGAAGGCTAAGTCTCGCTCAGGTTCAAGGACCAAACACCGCCATCACAGCAGAAGTCGCAGTAAAAGCAGGTGAGCGTGATCTCGCTGTATTTCTTCTTCGGTATGAGTGTTTTTGATTTCTTGTTCTACTTGACAGTATGCTAAGTTTCTTTTTTTGTTGTTCCACCAGGGAGCGAAAGAAAAGGAGTGAGAAAGTGCGCAGAAAGAGTCGAAGCAGGTCTGTTAATCCACCTGCCTTCCGGGGCCGAAACCCAGCTATGGATGCACAAGAGGCCCTGGCCAGAAGGCAAGGCAACAGCTTCCAGGGCACTTACTATGTAGATGGTCGGGCGTCCTGTTCTGGCCAAATCCAAGCAATGCTAGGTGCTTTATGCATCGGTGTAAAAGCGGCTACAAAGCTAAACCTTTTTCAGTTATTACCCTGACCATGTTAACCTCTACTGCTCTACTAATGCCTGACATTTTAAGAAGATGAAGTGGGTAGCAGTTAAATGACAGAGTATGAAACATTAGAACAATACAGATCTAAATCTCTCCATCAGCCAGCTGGTTCACTCCTGAAGTTATTCAGATTAAACTGGTTGATCAGTGGATTTAGCTTAATCTGACTTCTCAGCCATGTTGCACTTGCCAGAGAGCATATTTGTTCCTAAAACAACACTGGTAAGAAATCAAGGACACGTACAATTCAGAAAGGTGGGGGGCAATGGTTGTCTAGGTATCCAAGTCACTGATCATGTGATTTTATTCTCCACATTTAGTCTGGCCGGGGACCTTTGTTGCATGTTACACCTTCTCTCTCTGCCTCCATTTCCTTTCAAACCACCACTGTCCCGTTTAATGAATGCAATAATGCTCAGAAATACAAGTGTAAAGTCTGGCTTATGTCTATTATTTGCGTACATAACATTATGACCTCCAGGTACACAAAAGGTGGCAGAATAGGGTTTGAGATAAGACATCTAACAGGATTTCTCTGTTCTCTTTCCAGGCTGGAGAGAGCAAAAAAACTGCAGGAGCAGAAGGAGAAGGAATTGTTGGAGCAGCAACAGCAGGAGATATCTGCAGGTGAGAACAGCTTAATGTGCCAATGTTTCCAAATAATTTCAGTCAAGATTCAGTAAGTTACTCGTGCTGTGTTTTCTGTTTCCAGTGGCCGCCCCTATCGCCGCAGCGGCTGCTGCTGCAACGGTCACATCGAACCCTGCGCTCAATGTGGCAGCACTGCTTGCCTCTGGGACCCAGGTCACGCCACAGATAGCCATGGCAGCACAGATGGCAGCCCTTCAAGCTAAAACACTGGCAGAGACTGGCATCGCTGTGCCCAGCTACTATAACCCATCCGCTGTAAACCCCATGAAGTTTGCAGAGCAGGAGAAAAAGAGGAAGATGCTATGGCAGGGAAAGAAGGAGGGGGTAAGATCTCAACAGGCTCTTAAATAATGTTTACGAGAAAAAGGATATTTTGAAAAACAATATTTGAATAATATTTCATGAGTCTTATCATCATTTCTGTTTTCTTTTAAGGACAAATCCCAAACAGCTGAGTTGTGGGAAAAGCTCAACTTTGGGAACAAGAACCAAAATGTTAAATTCCGCAAACTAATGGGTATAAAAGTAAGTAGTTTCTTATTTTACTCAAAGACAAAGTTAGTGGGATTTGTCTGTTGTTTGTAAACACAGCATTCAATGTTGGCCCCTCCTCCTGTGAACACTTTTCAAAGCTTACTCTTGGATGCATACTGAGGATCGGACATCTGGTCACTACGTTTGATAGAGATTGACATCCAGAAAAGTCATATAAATACCCAGATGTAATAAAAGTTGCTGCTCCATTTTCAGAACACCACCTTAAGCTTTCTGAATGTTTACTTTTCAGAGCTAAAATCAATTTGATGTGTTTACAGGGAGAGGACGAAGTGGAACCGGAAGTAGCCCAACCGCTCAACGAAGAAGGCCTGAAGACTCTTCAGAAGCAGGAGGAGATGTTCAGGAACCTGGACGTTCAGTACGAGATGGCTCGCTCTCAGACGCACACTCAGAGGGGGATGGGCCTCGGCTTCTCCTCCTCTTTCTCCCGTGGGATGGACTCCATCTAGTGCCAGACATTTGCTCCGCATCTGATCACACAGGACCACCAATTCATCGCTAGCCTCTCAAGCTTGCATGGATGTCGCTATGAATCTGTAATTTATTTATAGACAAACATCTCACATATTGGAACATTATGTAAATAGGCAGATGCTGAGTATGTCTCAGTGGTTTATTAATCTGTACTGTAATCTTTGCAAAAGGATGCATCAACTTAACCGGTTGATACTCGTTGAGATATATTATTTGTTTGAATTACGTGGTAGTTTTTTTTTTTTTAACTCATATTTGTGATTGTTTGAACATAAACAGAATATAATGTGGCTCAAGTAAACACAGTTTACACCCATTTAGCAAAAAAGGCACCTGAAGTCAGTGCAGCATTATCAAAATCTCTCGGATTTATTTTTTCCTGATCGGGAAAAACACAGCAGTGGATTTTATTACATATTGTACTCAGTATTGCCATGGCGAAAGATGGGCTTTGCAGCAGAAATCACATATTTCATATGCTCCTGAAATAAATTGGTTTTGTGTTGAATGTTGTTTTATTTTTTCATCACCTCACTTAATTGTATTGTGTTATCAGTGGATTACTACATTCAGTGTTGGGGAGTAAAAGAGGGGATTTATCAGAGTTATGTTGATGAAATCTAACAAAATAATGCTCATCACCCATGAGTACTTTAGGGAAGATTACACCTCCTGGTTTAATGACTCTCAATCTTTAATGCCCAAACATTTGTTCGAAAAGTGATCAAATGTATTAAGTTATTTAATAGATACATGACTTGTGTTTAACAGTAACTATCTCTAAAATTTTAACATTATCCACTAACGGTAAACACAATCATGAGTTGTCCTGCAGCCCAAGTTGTTACCAAACCTGACAGAAGGCCTGTGTGGAAAAAACTAGACAGTACAAAGCAAATACAGGACAATGTTATACATGTTTATTATAATACTGCTAAAAACAGGTTCAGTTAAATTGCTGGTCTTAATGCCGAAATGGAAATCTCCTATTTACATATAAGACTGGAGTACAGCACATGAGCAACACCAGTGATGAGGTTGTGGTTGGCAAACTCGAGGATGAGGAGCAGGATGGGGAACTCGCTGTGTCTCTTCCCCAGGTCGGACTCCTCACTTAAGCCCATCCAGTGTAGCAGCAGAGTCTGCATGGCTTCTGGGAAAAGTTCTGTCACTAGTTCTTCAGCAGGTGGCAAGTCACTTATCCGCTCAATGTGCTGAACTTTAAAGCCCTCCACTCTCTGGCTGATGCTGCCGTTTGCTGCGTGAAACTGCTGGCCTAGCCAACGTCCTATACCGCAAAGCAGGGAACTTGAATACACACAGCCCCAGTCTTTGGCCTTCAGTAGGGCTGTGACAGTCTCTGTTACATCCTTTTCTTCTAGACTCCCATTCATGTACCGCTCAATGTTCTCCAAAAGCAGCAAGATAGTCTCCAGCTGCTCTGTGTAGCTGTGAGTCTCGGAGGAGAGTTTGTGATCCAAGCTCTGTAGTTTCTGTCTCACTGTCGAAACAAGTTGGCCGTGCTCTGTTTGCAATCTCTGCTTGGGAGAGGAACAGTAGTCATGATCTGCTGATGCATCGACTGTTTCATTGCTATATACATCCATCGATTCCCTGCCAACCTGGCAATGCTGAGGTTGTGGCGTTTCACTCCTGGATTCTGTAACCTGCAGGACGCTGGACAGAGCATTGTCGAGCTGCACACTGAGGCTGTAGCTCGTTTTCAGAGGGCTGACGTTTATCTGTGATTTCCAAACATCCTGCAATGTTAAACCGTAATGAATTAAAAGATACATGAAAAAATATTATGTAGATAAGACATTCAAAATGCTAACTGTACTGCACCTGGAAGTTCTCGAGCACAGCAAGCTGCTCCTGCTTACTGTACATCTCAAACGCTACTCGGAAAAGTCCTTGAACGCTGTAGAACCAGAGGCTGTTGTTTGCAGTAGCTACCTTCAAACCGTGGAACCTGAACGCTGCAACAGGAAGACAACAGTGGTGTGTATTTTTGTATTGGAACGTTACTTTCTCTTGTGTATTTTTTTTTACCTGAGGAAAAATGTATTTTTGTTGCGAAGCCTTTCTTGGCAAACTTGGCATGGTATCTGGGATGGTTCTCTGTGCGAATGTCTGTGTTGGAAAAGAGATCTGCGCCTAAAAAGAGAGGGACCACTGGACTCTGAAACAGATACAGAAATGATCAAAATGATGTATTTTTTGTGATATGGACATAAATTAGGAAGTAATACTATTAATAAAATGCCTTTCAAAAACAGACAAGATTGCCGACAGTTACAAAAACCCTGGTTAGAAGATGTAACGTATTTACTGTAGTAAAAATTCCACAGTGTAAACATACTCTGTAAGGTCAAACTATCATTCCATAATATATGTTAGAAGTTGTATTAGTTGTTTAATATCTGCAAAGTATGTAGTAATTTAAGCTTTATAAATCAATGAAGTACAATATTTGTCACCAAGACGTAGCTGGTTTCAAAGGTCATGTGAAGTCTGATTGCAAAAACCTAGCTACTTTAAGCAGAGTTGGGAGAAGTACTCAGATCTTGTACTTAGTAAAAGTAGAATTACCAGAATGTAGGAATTACAAGTAAAAATCCTGCATTGCAAATATTACTAATTTAAAATTAAAAAGTATTAGCATCAAAATATACTTAAAGTACCCAAAGTAAAAGTACTCACATCAGAATAATATATATTGTATATTTTGACACAACTATTGATGTATTAATGTGTTTATTAAAGCTGGTAAAGGTGACACTATTTTTTGGGGGGTAAAAGTACAAAGTAGCAACAAATGTAAGTACGCAAATGAAGTACAAGTCCCTCAAAGTTGTACTTAAGTACAGCACTTGGATAAATCTACTGACGTTACACCACTGACTTTAAGACAGAAGCCCTCAGTAACACTCACCTTGTTGGAGCACTCTGTCAGTCTGAACGATGTCAGATTCACCAGCTGAATAAAGCGAATTTTTCGAGAGCCCCCGTCCCAATGAGGTAAAGTTAAGGTAGTAGTCGAACAGCTCGACATTGCTGGAAGCAAGCAAAGGAAGCTTCTCAATCAGTCACAAATGTCAAGTAAAGTAACGACATTCAAGCAACAGCAACAGCAACAAGCCGAGATGACCGCCGGAACAGGAGTACAGGTGTATTTTACACCCTTCACCATGTCTTAAAGGCAAAGGCAATAGCGATTCATAAGCCCCCGATAACACTATGCACTGAAATGTTCAGAAAAGCACGGAGTGTGGAAAGGTACTATCAAATAGATTTACATATTAATTATCTGAAATGTGAAAATAACTTAGAAGCAACTGGAGTTGCTTCACCTAGTGTTGGATTTATGTAGCCTGTAATACAATATAATGGGCTCAAAACAACACTGGCTTCACCTGCGTACCACGTGACATGAAGAGAACCAATGAAAACGAATTATAGCTACTTTCACCTCTGAACCTGAATCCGTCCTGCCTGCACCACAGTGTTGCTAAAAAAAAATGGCTGAAGTTGATTTCGGCGACAGTGAGCTCTTTGAGCAGCTCGAAGACTCTGCACCACCGCTGGTCCCCATGCATATTCGCTTCACAGATGACGATGAGGAAGACCAGGATGAGACGAGCCAGCTCCGGAGCCGGCTGGAGGAGTGTGATGACTACATCCAGAGACTCACCGAGGAGAATATCCTTGTGTCAGTGTGTGTTAGCTCTGTGGATGTAGCACAAGCTAACTGCGGCTAACGTCGCCAGACTCCTCTCAATAACCATAACACAAAATGCACAACTCGTAAATATACCCTGATGGCTTTATTTGTAGGATGTCTGTCTAATTCCTTAACTCATAGATCACATAAAGGTTTGAGAAGGAAACTGAACATCATGGCACGGCCAAGGTAATTGTGAGCTGACTAGCTAATGCGCACAACAAATGAAACGAAACTCATCAGAGATATTCACACTGTTTCCCGTAGTGCAAAAACATTTATTTTGTGCAACCAGTCTTGCCAACTTACATTTTACTGTACTTTCAGAGGTTGGTTTAAATGAATTGTAAAATTATATTAATTTTGACAAATGTGCTAATGTTTACATTGTATACATTGTGATGTATAATGAGATGTTATAATGTGTGTTGATCGTTATGTGTGAACATGCCAAAGGACTGCAGATGAAAATTATGTTTGAGCTACGTCTTCTCTTATTGAGATCAATATATATATATATGAGATATACTTTCTTTCTCTTTACAGCGGCATCATTATTAAAGATGCCAACATGGACGGGCCAGCTCTCCAAGTCCTTTATGCAAACAACATTGTTTCAAAGTAAGCAGTCTAATGTATTTATTGGCTCACTTCCGGTTTGCATTGTATGTTTTATCACTTCTGTCCTAGTATGTCCATCAGTGGTTGAAGAAGTACTCAGATAATTTAGCAATACTACAGTTTAGAAATACTACGTCCTGTTTAACTTTACTCAAAAGTACAACATTTCAGAATGATGTCTTTAATGAGTTGATGCATGAAGGATTTTAATACTACAGTTGGTGGTAATGAATTGCTTGCTATAATGCTGCGTTGTTTAATTGTTTTATTAATAACGCATAATACTATCTTAATTGTTAATATTTTTCCAGTTGTTAAATAACTAGTCATTTATCAACTAAACCGTATATAGTAGAGTTAAAAGAACAATATCTTCCTCTATACAGCATATTATAAAGAAACAGAAAACTTAATTACTCAAATCACTCCAAAATTCTGCTTTAGTATAGTGCTTGAATGTATTTACTTAGTTACTGTACACCACTGCTGTCAAGTTTGCGTTATGGTAAAACATTTATTTTGTACCATGATAACACTAGGCCTATTGCTAAAACACACTTGTTTTACATTTATTTTGTTACTGTTTTCACACTTTGGTATAAGACGAAAGTACAGAATCTGTATTACCTTGCTGTGTGTTTGTAGCTCATCACTAAATTGTTTTTAAAAAAGTAAACAATACCCGTCTTCTCTTTAGGCAATGTCGTCAAGAAATAGAAGATTGCATCTGCAACTTGATTTTGAAACACCAGAACCCGAGCAATGAAAAGAGAACATCCATCATTGAAATGAAACCCCAGGTATTAAACAAGAGTGGATTTTATTCTAATGCATTCTAATACAGTTATGAACCTATGTTTGAAGCATGTTCTGTTCTCTATGAAGAATTCAGCCTTTGGTATGGAGGAAGATCTGCAGAAGTCTTCTTCCAGTGCTGTAAAAACAACAACCGAAGCCTTTAAAGTGAGTATTTACTGTCATGTGGAGTTGTTTGAATATTGCATCATTTAAAAACCTTGCCACATTTGATGTTTTCAAATATATTTCATGCTATTTTAACATATAAACGTTGTTTCTTTTTTTAGGTGGTTGGGAGTGTCTTATATTTCACTACATTTAGCGTTGACAGACTTGGACAGCCTCTGTTAAATGAAAACCCCCAGCTGACCGATGGATGGGATGTTCCAACGTATCTTTAAGAATAATAAATTGAAACAACAAAACTTCAATGAACTGTGTAGTCAGTTAACCGGTTTTCAACAATGGATCAGAATCTTCTCTTTCAAGTAAAGATCTCCTGATTGGTACCACTGGTGTTTAAAACATATCAAAGTGGCAATTTTGTCCAAAAAGGGAATCTTGTAGTTTATATTTTTAAACACGATAACCTTTCCTGAATTTTTGCAAAGTTATCAACAGGTTTTCAACCAAGTCGTTGGCACAGATGGACAGGATATAGAAATGAAAGACAAAAGGTATGTCAAGCTGTATTTAGTTTCCATCCTTTGATTATGACTTGTTTTGTTCTTGTGTGGCATATACCTGAATGATGAGTCCATCACTGATGTGTTCATTGCAGACCCAAATCAATGTGTTTCAACTGTGGTTCGAGTGGTCATCAGCTGAGAGACTGCCCCAAGGTAAGAACAAGTAATCATTATTAGGATTTGAATGTAAACATGAGTCAGAACATGATATACTTACTATATTCATACATGTTAACCTCCATAGCCCAAAGACATGGCTGCAATTAATGAGCGAAGGAAGGAGTTCAATCAGAACAGCAACCAGTCCATGACGAGTAACCAGCGATACCACGCGGATGAAGTAGAGGAACGCTTTGCCAAATACAAGCCTGGAGTCATGAGGTAGGTTTTTTATTTTGTGCCCAATAGACGCAACTAGGGCTGCAACCAGTGATATATTTTTTTGCTGAATCTGCATACTACTTTCATTTGGTCTATTAAATATCAGAACCTAGTTCCACATTTCCATCACATTCTTCAAATCCAAGATAATGTTTTCTTACTAAGTAATATTCAGCAAAGGATTTAAAACTGAGAAAAGTAAAAAGCATATTTTGCAATTTGAAAAACAACAAAAAACTTGAATGACTGACGGATTATCAAAATAGTTATTTTTCTGTTGATACAGTTATCGTTGCAGCTCTACAAACATTAGTTATAAATGTTCTATGGTAAAGAAAGTCTTCATACTTAAATGTTTTACACTGTTGTGCTTTTGAACAGCGAGGATCTGCTGACAGCTCTGGGAATTGAGGAAAATACCCTGCCTCCTCTCATTTATCGAATGAGGCAGCTGGGCTATCCCCCAGGCTGGCTCAAAGAGGCCGAGATGGAAAATTCTGGCTTAGCGATGTATGATGGAAATGGTATGTTTTGAATACAATTTAAACAAATGTTCCTTTGAGCAACAAACCAGAAGAATTTAATTGAGATGTAGAAAGGTTTGACTGAATCTGTGTTGTTTTTGGGTTTTCTAGCGTCAAATGAAGGTAACACAAAAGACAATTCCCAAAACATCTCTTATGATGTTTCCAAACTGGTGGACTTCCCCGGTTTCAATGTTCCTCCATCACACACGTTGAAAGATGTAAGTCCTACTATGTAATTCTTTAAATATGTATCACCAGTTACATTAGAGTTCAGGTATCTAAATTATAGTTGCATCATTTGGGTAAGTAATATCTTCAGTTGTATAGTTAATCAGAAAACAATAATAGAAATCAATACATACATTATTATCATTTTCACTAAATTGATGATATATTATTATTTATGTTCCTACTGTAGTATAGAGTCAGTGTGTTTCAGTGGCAGGAGATTCTTACAATATGTGCTCTAACACTTTTTTAATTTCTTTTGACCTCCAGGAGTTCATGCGGTATGGTTCAATTCCAATGCAGAGTAACCACATGAAGCCAAACTATGCAGCTTACCTGTCCACCAACTTCCCTATGGTAAATATCCTAAAGCCCCTCAAATTGTTGTTGTTCTTGTTTTTAAAAACATGGACATGTTCTTTGCCTCTGATAACCAAACTATCCGGATATTACATGTGAACATTTGAACACACCACTATTTATCTTGTTACCCTGATATATGTACGTACACTGCTTTCCACTATCCTCACTGCTCATGGTCATTTTTTCAAAAATCAAGGACGTGTCACTGTTTGCATCCAAATCATCCAATGCGAATTAGAAGATATCAGATACAAATACCAACGGGATATATTATAAATACAAACAATTTAAAAAATAACCATAAATGACACAAATTGTCTGCTGTAGAAATACAAATGATTTCTTCAATAGCAACAAACCTGCTCTATACAACAGTCTGTCATGCTTGTCTCTGGATTTTCACTTGTTGTCAAATAACTGGCACTGATGAAAAATAGGATGATAATTACTTTGCATTTGGGACTAGCCCTTAAATCTTTTAATTCCACATGTCTTTCTTTCTAACAAACAGCCTGGTGCCACCAGCAACAAGAGGCGCCATGAATCAGAGTCATCGCCGCATCCGAAGAAGAAGACGAGGCCCAGTCCTGATCAGAACTCTGACAGGAGCTCCGACATGGATGTTGAGTCTGGTAAATGTTCATCTCTTGCACCTTAAAATGTGCTTTACAAATGACTTGGAACACAAAGTTCTGGAACTAAAATGGAAGAAGTGTCTGTTTGACTGTCTGACTTTATTAGGACTTCATTGCTCTTTTAAAGCCCATATCTAATCGCGTGAAATTGTTCTTCTGGAGTGAAAACCAAACTTCAGAAAGTTGAAAAAGGGAATATTATTGACTTTAAAAGGTGGCATGATGTTGCTGTCACACTTACAGATTTGAGTATTTTAGAAACTCACGCACAACTATCTGATGTTTACAGAAAATGGTCTGGGGATTAAAAAGAAACCAGTGAGCCATCGTATTTTGGGTTGTAATATTTTGTGTTTAAAATCTAGATATCATAATCAAAAACTGCAGAAGTAATATTGTACTTTTTACAATGATGCCATGTTGTAAAAAGCAAGTCTTGTGTTTTCGTGCCAAAGCTGAAATTCAGAACAATGTACAATAGCACTTGAATCAGCTGCCCTTTACTTTTCTAATCACCCCATGTCTTCCCTCAGACCCAGGAACACCTTATTATCAAGGCCCAGGTGACTTCCAGTTCCAGACACCATTCCCCCCTGGCTCCCCTTGCTACAATTCTCCTCCTCCTTTACCTCAGGGCACTCCTCCTGCCACACCCACTCCCCCACCTCTCCCTAAAGGTACTCCTCCTCCCACACCAACCAATGGCTCCCCAGCTCTGCGGGGGCGTAACTGGGTAGTAGTTGATGAGACTGTACCAGCAACAGAGGATGAGTTGTCATTGGAGGAACTGGAGGAGCAGCAGAGGCTGATTTGGGCCGCTCTAGAAAATGCTGACACTGCAACTAATAGCGACCCTGAGACACCTGTAGTGGGAACACCTGTACCCAGTTCACCAAGTGTGTCCATACCGCATGTTGACACGGAACCGGAGGAGGTAGAAGAAACAATGGAGACGACGACACCTGCGGAAACTTCCTCTAGTAGTGAAACTCAAAAGAAGCCTGTGGTTCAAGAGATTACTGCTCAGAGCCCCGAACCAGTCAAAGCAAAAGAAGAAATCCTGCAGAGTCCAGGTCCAATCAAATCCCATGATGACAGCCCGCAGAGCCCTGATCCAATCAAATCCCATGATGAAAGCCCGCAGAGCCCTGATCCAATTAAATGCCAGGATGACAGCCAGCAGATTCCCGATCTAGATCCCTCTAATGGCGGGGCTAAAGATTGCGCTTCTCCTCAGCATGATGAGACGATATCGGCTGTTCCTCATAGAAGCAGGTTTGCAGCTGGCATCGTTCCATTTGAGGATACACCGGAGTTCACTGAAGTCGCTGAATCCACAGGGACATACCTCAAGATCAGAGACTTGCTCAAAAGCTCCCCCCGAAGTATGGCGAAGAAAAAATAAAATTGGACCATCTTCATTTGGATCATAGCAGGGATGCATCAATATTTTTTTTAACACAAACTTGACCATCTTAAGCAATTATTTGGCTGTTTATTATTTTTTACCAAGTTGAATGTCTATGCTGTGTATAAACATTTGCTTTTCTAAGATACAAGGGAGGGGCATTAAGGGATGCTGCAACGGCAAACGTTTGTAGGTATTGACCAATTAGTCTCAGTTTTTGTTGCAGTTTTACTCATGCTGTTAATTCTATTGTACAATTTGTAAAATGGTCATTTCCTGACATGTATTCATTTTAATATTATGCTGTTTAATGGGTTTTTCTATTTTTGTCCCTCTTAAATTGATCTTAAACCATTCACTAAACAGGCTTTCAACTGCGTCATTGCTTTATTTGGAACTGCATTCCAACAACCAGCATTTTCTCCCTGATGACATTAGGAAGCACTTCTACATTTGTTTTTATTTATACACTATTCATCAGAAAGATTCTCACACCCCGGCTGAAATGAAATATATTTTTTGCATTTTTTAAACTGATGTGCAAGCAAAAAGGCATCATAAATGTTCAAATTTAGAATCAACATTATTAAAAATAACATTTTATAATTAGGAGGCAAGCTGAATACTTGTGTCAGTCAACGGTAGGCTTTTCTTTTGGCATGAAGTAGCATAATATTTACATACTTTTAAGAGGGTGCTTTTGAGGATTACATTTGTACTTCTAATAATGTCGTGAGTTGGATGAATTTATCAGATCTTTAAATTCAACCTAATTAAAAGTAACAATACAACAGTGTATGAATACTGTTACAGGCTAAAGACCTGCTTTTAAAACAAGTACAATTACAAAAGCATGAGAATATAGGTAAAAGACCCTAAAGCAAAATTACCCATTCTGCACCAAAAGCTCATTTTAGATTTTTGTTTATATATATATATTATTTGATTGAATTATTATTATTATTTAATCATTAATTTTTTCATCAATTTAATGTTATAGCTGGTAAAGGAGGGGCTTCTTTTTTACACTTTGGTAGCTTTCAGAAAGAAAATAATCAAGTTGACAAATGTATCTGAATATTTAAAGTTACATTTTAAGTTGAAAATATTTCCATCTGAAATGTAGAGGGGTGGTATAAAAAAAGCAGGAAATTGTAATCGTAAAATAAGTTGCTTTAAATTTGTACTTAAGTACTTAATTCAGACTAGCTTGACGAGTTTGTTAATTTATAACTGATATCTTTTTAGATGCAATTAAGGATTTTAATTCTATGTATATAATATTAAGGGATTTTCACAACAATTACATTTTATTTCAATTGTTTCTTTCTGAGTGTCCAGTCAATATTTTAAACTATTTGTTGCACATACATGCATACTGAATACCCACATACACCTACATACAGTACATACTTATGCAAATACACATTCATACACAAGTTCATGTGTGTCTGTATGTGGGTTTTAACTAAGAATCTCAAATGTGAAATCATTTTGGAGATACTAAATCGTTATTTGTAGATTATAAGTAATTATTTTTCATCACAAGGCAACAATTTCGTGTTTATAATATGTGCTTAAATAGTATAACAGTAAAGTACTTTGTAAGGATGTTTTCCTTATTTATTTGAGGCTGTGACTTTAAATAATAAAGTTATAACTTTAAATAAATATGAACAATCTCAAAATAACTCTAATGAATTAACATCTCAAACTAAGTTTATGGCTTTTTTGAGCAACTAAGTGGTCATTTTTAGAATCTCAGTCATTATTTTCAGAAAGCTCGTCATGATACTGACTGAAATATTGGGGGTTTTTTCACCACAAGGCAAAGTTTTCATTTATTTTTGTATAAGTGTTTGTGCTTTTGTAATATTGACAATAAAGTTTGTCGTCTGGAAATTGTTTCTGCTGTGTATCAGAAACAGGCAGTGTTTCATCTTCCTGAACATATCATCTTTGGGCGGTACCGTCCTACCGTTGACGGTTCCACCCGTTGGTCAGACAGCACTGGGCTCTGATCCGTCGTCGTGCTTCTCTACTTAGCTTAGCAGTGTATTTCCTGAGAAGACGTAGGCTGCACAGCAACATATCAGGTCAGTATTCAGCTAACTCCGACGAGGTCATGCATTTACATAAGCTTGCTTGACTTTCCTCTACCGATAAACCATGAAACTCAACGCTAGATGAAACGTGTCCAGGTTACTGATACTTAAGGTGGTAGTTTTAGCTAGCTAACCTAGCTTAACAAACCCTGCCACTCTGGGTCGGGCCTCTCAGCTAACGTTACTTAGCAACTAATTACGTGTATTCTAATCGTAACAACAGACTGTGATTCATTTTAGCGTCATATGTGACAGTACAGAGAAAACACCTGATATTAACAACAGTATAAGGTAAGGTGTCTTAACAGGTGATCTGACGTTAATCTGTTAGAAATTGTTGTGCTGACTCTCAACTTGTAGCAGCAGTGTGCCCTACTGGAGCTCTGGTGACATTGCGGACACTTTTGGACTCATGGAATTTGCTTTAGTCGTTATGCTTGCCACACTGGTCGAGCTATTCCGGTGTTTTGAATGTTACCTGTGTATCTCATCATAAATAGGATATATGCCTCACCAGATCCCTCATCTAAGCTAGTAAGGTAAGTAAGCTAGCGGGTATGGTTTTATGTTTCCCAGATTTCTCTTACCAGATGTGCCACCTCATCGACAGCTCTCAGTCCGCTAGCTACTGAGAGGTAATGAGGCGAGGCACATTTCAAGGCGATTTCACTGCCCAGACCTCAGGACAGTGGTGTAAAGTGAACACATTTAATTAAGAACTGTATTTAAGTACAATTCGGGGTACTTGAGTATTTCCATTGTATGCTATTTTGTTCAATTCAGAGGTAAATCGTGTACTTTGACGCTCATTAATCAGAAATAAAATCAAGTAAGACTTTAGTTACACCTGGAGTTACATCCACAAGCAACCCTGCAGCATACTAAGTAATTGATATTAGCTGCACCTTTACCAGCTTTGATCACACTCTAATGCATCAATAATTATAATCAAAACATAATATATATATATATGATTCTGAAATAGGCCGATCTGCACGATGAGTACTTTTACTTTCAGTACTTAAAGTAGATTTTAATGCCAATACCTTTCTACTTTTACCTCAGTAACATTTTGATTGCTGGACATGTAATTGTATTACTACACTCTGGTACTTCTACTTTGACGTAAGTACAAGATCTGAGTGCTTTTTCCACCTCTGCCTCAGGATAATTTACTTTAATGCACAGGTAGGCTATGTCAGTGAAGCAACTGTGCCTGAGTAGAGTAAATGCATTTGATAGTTTTGCAGTAAAAAGGTGGTTCTATTTATTTTCTGTTTCGGACAACAAGGTGTTTAACTTGTTTGGACTGATTAACACGATTTAAGTTTTTTTGTCGGGTTACAGGCTGGGGAATTTCAGTCAATAACACTTCGAAATTCCAGGAGTTCTACTAGTTATTGAACTTTCCATATGAAATTGAATCTCATGCTATATGTTCGAATGGCTAGCGTTGGTGAGGAAGTCTGACAAATAATAAATACAAGAGTTTATTAATTGGTACACTTAAAAAAAACATAATGTGTGATTTTACACAAACTTAATGTAATACAAATACTCTAATGGAAGAGGCTTTATTAGTTCTGGAAACTTTGGATACCCAACCATATATATCAGTTCTCCTTTATGTCCAACCACAATTATAAGTGCCAGGATTTGTGTTGAGACAGGCTAGAGTTGATATACTGGCTGTAAGGTAGGTTGAATGTTCGCTTGTTGGCAACGAGGCTGCTTGAAAACAGGTGAATCTGTTTCACAGACGCAGAAGAGGTAGGATACTTCCAGCTCTTATTCTTTTCTCATGTCCTGTTGGTGTTTTTCCACACCTTCCTCTGTCAGTGCTAGCAGGGGACTACACAATCATCCCAGCAGATGTTTCCTCAAAAAGGAAGAACCAGAGGCTCGTTTTGCACTTGTGATGACAAAAGCAAGAGTGTAGGAGCGAGGCTTACGCCAGTGAACACACACATCTGCGGTTATAAAAGTGTATTAGGCAGCTGTGTTTGTGGACTTAGCCCGGTCAGTACCAGCTCGACCTGCTGTAAAAACATTCTTAGGAAACATATTTGTACTTTTAATATTCTTGATGTCAATGGTTATTATTAGCCTGCTGAAAACCATGATGGAATGAAAGCCTGCTGGGTTGTGTAACACCCTCCCGCCAGTTAACAAATACTTGGGAGGCTGAAATGGATAGAGAGTTTCTACTGTTATAACAACGCTTTCACGTTTCAGTTAACACCTGTATCACAAATGGTTTTGCACTCCTGCAGTCGGCTAGATATGACTGAAGTATGTTGGTGAGAGTACTGTCTCCTATAAAGCCAGCTTATTAACTTTGTAGCAACGTTATGAAGATATTGATTTGCAGATTTAGTTTTGATCCGTTTTTTCCCAACATGCTTTTGTAAATGAGGAAGCTAATAGTGAAATCCTCACAAACGGTCTGCTGTTCATATCCTGTGATCACATAAACTTCTGTACTAACATGGAAGTTGTTTATGTCTATTCAGTCATTTTGAGAAGTGGAGAAGATCTCAGTTCTGTTGTGCTGACACCCATCTACCCATTTCTATTTGTGTATGAACTGATTTTTTGCCAGACTACATTGAATTGAGTATAGCTGAATGTTAATTAAGTTTGATCTTTTTAAGAACTTAAAAAAGTTCATTATAATACTTCACTTTTTTCCAAACATTGTTATTTGGCTTTCTCCACCAGCTTGATGTGAGAGTCAGTGCCACAAGATTAACATTACTGTTCTGGGAAATTCTCCAGACTAAGTGGATCATTTCCAGCTGACTGCTTTAGTTCAGTCAGAGCTGTCTCATCCTCTGATAACGCTGAAGACCGTTGTAAGCAGGCCTGGTCATAATGCTGATATTGACTTTAGAAACACGTCTTCCCATATTTGAAAGGCTTGTAGGAGTTTCCCTTTTTATCAATTGTGCTAAATCTATAAACGTTATAATAGACCATGTAGTCTTCAGCCATAGAAAGGCTCTCTCTATTTGGCTTCCTATTGACCTGAGGGCTTAATCAGTATCACTCAAAGGCACAGTGGGAGAAAACTGGAACGCTGGATTTGAACTAGGTCACTGCCTTCTGACGGCCACACTTTATATTCTGCTGAGGAATAATGATTAGGCTGTGTCACAGTGCGTCTTCGGTGAACCTATACTTGAGCTTTCAGACCCTTACAGGAATGAAAGGTATGTTTGTGTGACACCATGGAACATTCATTCCATTTTTACCCTTTGTGAGATCTAGTGTGACCTTTTTATTAAATGAGCGTAGAGGAAAATGAAATGGTCTTCCGAACAAGCACCCATATCAAGACATTTTGGCCCCGGGATGCTTCAAGGGCTTGAAATAAATGATTATGCTAATGGGAGAGAATAGTGAAACCATTTTTGCCTGATATTATAGAAGCTGTTTATACACTTTACTGTCATGGCCTGTAGCAATATTCAGGAGGACAAATACAATTTCAAAAAAGCTCCCTGTTACACAAACACTGGTCTCTCAATCAATCCAAAAGAGATGCTTTTATGTAACAGGGAGGTGAACAGAACCTGTGAACAGCACATGCAATCCAATTGCTTGTGTGAATTTCCTGTTTACTGATTGTGGTCACACACACACATATATACAAACACACACACACAGTCGACTCCCCTCCACTGCGATGGCTTGAGATGCTACAGATCAGAGAGTAAATTCAGTTTGCCTGAGACTCAAACGTGTCAATATAACCAGCAGTTTTGCTTCGGTTTGATTTGATTAAAGCCATTTCATGAAAATGTTACAATAAATCATTATGCCAATCTCCCGGGAACAGGGGCACCATGCTTTAATCGCACATTCAGACAGATTCCGTGGTGAGGTAATCTGACAAACAGGATAATCTGCTGCTGATGGTGGTCTTGTTACTACAGTAATCCTGTTTTTAGGAAAAGCTGCTAACCAGACTTACAGGATTGTATGTGCCAGAATGATGGATTGAGTGAGACCCTGCCTGGGGTTCTGCCTTATATTGAGGTTAAGGTCACCGATGGATGGCTGTTCAGAAGTTCATGATGGCATAACATAGACTGGCCGGCCCTTGACAGGGTATTTTTAGGTCTTGACTGTGACGCAGTGTGTGCTGAGCAGCTTGTTGTCATAACAGAAACAAAATGCCACCATTAACGCTGCACGAAAAACAAAAGTCAATGAACACGTATCCCTATAGCAGAAGCAGGAACAGCCAGCAAATGAAACATTTGTCTTAAGGATGAATTAATTTGATGTCAAGTAATGTTTCTATTCTCTTCCAAACAGGGTCCACCTTGTGATCGTCACTTTTTCTCCCAACTCCCTTTTCCTGGTTTTTCTTTTTGTTTCACTTTTTTTTTCTTTAAATCATTTTGGTGACCCGATCTGAAAACGTTGCTGCCCCAAAGCTGCAACCTGTTTTTTTGATGGTCTGGGTTCAGTCTGTACCCACCGTCGGACACAAGCCTTGTAGGTCGAACAGATCACAGGAAGAAACATGAGCAAGCCCACTGGGATAAAAGGGCCCAGCAAGATAGGTAGACCGCCTGGGACAGCGGCCCCTAAGACCAACCCCAGCTCAGGTAAGAGTCTTCCCTCGTGCCAGTGTTGGCAGACCTGTTTTATGTGATGATACACTGATTGTATCACCTTGAAGCTAAACAGATTTGTATGGGTTCATGCTGTTTATTTGCTAGAAACAGGCAAAGAGGGTGGTCAATGTTATTGCTAGGATGGAACTCCATATGAGACACACTCACCGTTATTTTTATCCTTACGAACATACAGCAGGGCACCCCATTTAGTGTTTGTTGATCACACTTAGCCATGCTTCCATGTTGCATATCAAAACCGATGTGAAAGCATACAAATCCTGACGAGCCTTAGCTGCATTTCCATCCACCTGTTGTTTTTTACGCTAAATACTTTTTGAGATTCACATCCTGTTGCTTGTTTTGCATTGCATTTTTTAAATTAGTCTCATGTCAATTACTCAATGGATTTTTCTGACAATTAGTCTCTTCCTCTCTGATTATTCTTTAGCAGGAGCTAAAGTCGCTGCTACCAACAAATCGGCAGCAGACGCCAGTGGAGATGATGCTGCCGGGGAGAGCTTCCAGGTTGGAGAGCGAGTATGGGTTAATGGGAATAAGCCAGGCTACATACAGTTTTTGGGAGAGGCACAGTTTGCCCCGGGACAGTGGGCGGGGATTGTTCTGGATGAGCCAATCGGGAAGAATGACGGCTCAGTGGCAGGGGTGCGCTACTTCCAGTGTGAAGCCCTGCGAGGGATATTTACCCGCCCGTCCAAGTTGTCTCGCACAGAGGGGGAGGCTAATGGAACTCTGACGGCACCCCCCTCCCGCGCTGCTTCACCCACTCCTTCAGTTGGCAGCGTCGCCTCACACACACCTGCCACAAAATCAACGTTACCCTCAACTACCACATCAACCAAGAAGGCCTCCTCCACTTCGCCAGGGACACCGGCAACGCCAGTGACCCCGGCGACCCCATCCTCTAACCTCGCACGCACAAACAGTGAATCTGTCTCCAACCTCTCTGAGACCGGATCTGTTAAGAAAGGGGAAAGGGAACTGAAGATGGGTGACCGAGTTTTGGTAAAGTTTAAACTTTTTCCGTTTTCCCTTTAATTTTCTACAATGTAGTAAAATTGACTCACAACATATAGTCTATTCCACTTCAAATCAGTGGTCTCTTCCAACTCTTGAGTCAAAAGAAGTTCACATGTTGACATTTTGCCTCCTTCAGCTGAAAGCCGGTCCATGCTTGTTTCTGTTGCTTGGATGGGTTTATCACACTCAGGATTTATTACCCAAGTAAAGATGAATGCTCTTTAGGCTTCTCTCGTGTGTGAGATTAAATGTAGGCTAATGTTTAGTGTTTTTCTTCTCAGGTTGCTGGTACAAAGGCAGGAGTAGTACGCTTCCTTGGAGAAACCGATTTTGCCAAAGGCGAGTGGTGTGGTGTGGAGTTGGATGAGCCCTTGGGAAAGAATGACGGGGCAGTGGCAGGCACAAGGTACGAAAGCCACTGGATCTGTAAATAACTTAGAGAAAAGTTGTTATACTTGTCAACCACATGTTTACTATGACTTCCATCTGCATGATTGTATGCCAATGTGTGTCCCTAGGTATTTTCAGTGCCAACCGAAGTACGGTTTATTTGCTCCAGTCCACAAAGTCACACGCATCGGCTTCCCTTCCACCACGCCAGCCAAAGCAAAAACAACGGTTCGAAAAGTAGTGGCCACCCCATCGGGGCTAAAGCGCAGCCCGAGTGCCTCCTCTATCAGTAGCATGAGCTCTGTGGCATCCTCTGTCAGCGCCAAGCCCAGCCGCACAGGCCTGGTGAGACACGGACACACTCATTCATCAGTTTACATGATGCTGTGTTTACTTCCCAGTCTGACGTTGCTTTTGTGTGGTCCCTCCACAGCTAACAGAGACATCATCGCGGTATAATCGCAAGATTTCTGGCACCACAGCCCTGCAGGAGGCGCTGAAGGAGAAGCAGCAGCACATCGAGCAGCTTATGGCTGAGAGGGACACGGAGAGAGCTGAAGTCGCCAAGGCCACCGGCCATGCTGGAGAGATGGAGCAGGAAATTGGCCTGCTCAGGGAAGATCAGGAGCAGGTCTGTTCACCCAGTGGTTCAGGAATAACTTCCTGCATTAACCTGCTGCTGATCCCCAATGACTCTGAGAAGAAAAGTATTCTCATTATCTGTCTTCATTTTTGTCTGGTCAAGATGGAGGCCAAGATGGATCAGTTACGAGCCTTGGTAGAAGCTGCAGACAAAGACAAAGTGGATCTGCTGAATCAGCTGGAAGAGGAGCGTAGGTAAGGGTTGCCAGAAGTATATCACTTGTTAAAGACACTCAATCAACCATGACAGTATTTATTGTTTTCCTTTTATGAGGTTAGTTTGTTGAGAGAGAAAACGGCGGTGAAGATCATAATGCAGTTATACTATATGAGTCTTATAATGTCCTGAGGAAACATCTGTGCTGAGTTTGATTAACCTTTCTCTTGATTATTGCATCTCGTCTAATAGAAAAGTGGAGGACCTTCAGTTCCGCGTAGAGGAAGCTTGCATTACCAAAGGAGACCTGGAGGTAAATGCACAACACAGATCCACACCATGGCAACTAACACATTTTATTGATTTCAATGGAATCATATTAAAACAGGACGGTAACTCAATCACTGGTATGTCAAATAAATACAACTCAACATTTTCCTACTGATCTTAAAACATGTATATTAAGCACAATTGAGCAGGTGCTCTAATCACCCTACATCCTGGTTCCAACTCAGGATATCAGTTCACTTAAATCTGGCTCTATGTCCATTATAATAAAGTGATATCCATTTTTTCCTCCTGTATATCCGTGTGTCTCCATGGATGCGATATAAGGGTGCTTTCACATCTTTAGTTCTCTTCAAGGTCAAAACCTAGATACCTTGCTGCATTTTGGTTCCCATCCCGTTCATGTTCACACGCCCTTTTACAGATGAGTCAATAGGAGTTAACATGGAGTTGCATAGACTGACGGGTAACTCCTTGATTAGACAGTTTTGGCGTCCTACAATATCAGCACTTTATTGCTTCTGGTTTGTAGATTAAAGTTCTTTAGTGACACAAAGAGCTCTTGAGAAAAATAACTGACGAAAGGCATTTTTGGAGCCTATAATTACATTCCAAATCAACAAAATATTATAGATATATCACGTTTTAGAGAGAGTAAGGATTCAGTCCTAATACGGTGTGAAAGCACCCTAGGATTAGAAGGTGGCTCTGACTCAGAAGTTCAGTCCGGACGAGCATTTGCATTATCTCTTCTTTATGCTAGCTGTGGAAACTCTTACTCTGCAGTGTCAGTGGGCGTGTTTGCGTGGAAATCCAACACATTAATAAATATATTGTTCCAGGTAATTATCAAAGCTAGGGTGAGCCTAGCCTAACCCTAACCCGAAAGGGTGTTTTTCTTTGATGTGATGTTAGATGCATCATTTAAAACAGAAGGCTCTGGTAACCCATTATCCTATTTTTAAGTGAGTCATGTTTTCATCCCCAGTTATGTACTGCAGAGTATTGGAGCTCAGTGGTACCCGTGTTCATATCTGATCAAAGGATTTGTTATTTATTCCACAGAGCTACACAGGGGACCACCTCATTTACCCTGAAGGCATCCAAGCTCAAAATAGATGTTTAAAATTGAGGGCTACAGGGTTAGAATATCCCTTTTATCTTCTTCTCAAACGTGTTTACTAACAGTTTATTACTTACTCCCAGCTGTGGATTCATTAAAAATGCGCATGAAGCTTGAAAGACACCAACAAAAACTCCAAAATGCTTTGTTGACTTCAAGCTGATTAAGGTGTACTAATGTTGTGCTGTAACCCTCGGTGCCTCCCTGTTCAGTGATTTGATGTTATTGCTTCTTCTTCCTTCTCTTCTCCGTCTTTCATGTTGGTCCAGTGCTCAGCATGGAACCACTGGAGATGCTCCCTTGTCATTCCACTCCCCAGTCACAGACCTGAACTCTGTTTGCCCACTGCAACTTTATGGGAAATGCACTCGGCTTAATAATTTAAATGTAATTTCCTTATAAACTTAGATGTGTCAGGCTACGTTGAAGGTCTTACAGCAATGTAACAGTCGGCAGAGGACATTTAGTTAAGCTTTTACATTCAAACTACTCAAAAGACGTACGTTGAGCCCTAAAATGTATTTGTTCTAGTTTCCAAATCAAATGCTTTTATTCATTACGTTTTGAGTTATCAGTAAATTAGCCAGGCAGGCCTATTTGCCAGATTGTTTCAATGGAAAACCTAATGTGTGACCTGGGATCAAATTGATGCTATTCCCTTTTTTACATTAAACTTTAAGTGTAAGTGCACTGGGGAACTTATAATACAAGACGCTTGTATCAAGAAAAGCTTCTGTAAATTCCCTAAAAACCTGATTCGTAGCAAACAAAAGCAAAAAGTCAACTGGGAATCATTTCTCTTTCTCATGTCCAACAGCCTGAGCTCTTGCGTTACGGATTAATTTCTTTTAATTTGGTCTCAAATCCAGCACATGGGGGTCTGATCACTGGTGGTTTGTCAAACACTACTTACAATATGCATTGTGAATAATGGCCTTATCACTCGAGAGGAAGCAGTGTGGTTATTGATGAAGCTGCATGCTGACAAGACAAGTAGAAAATCAATGTGCTATGAGGGTTAGGTTTATAGACAAAAAATGCCGAAACACGTCTTCATATTGATTTGTATTAATAAATCAATATGACAACATCAGACTCTGTACGATGAAGTATAGGGGTCAGGAAACGACCTGCACTGCTTTCTCCCCGTGTCGTGGTGAAGTCATTTTTACGTGATTTACTTGGTGGCTTGACACAAATGATCCAATTGTCTATGTATCGTAACGATCAACGTGCTTTGTTCACCAGGTGTCAATTTTGCATGGTTACTTATAAACTGCCTCAATAAACATACTCATCCTGCACATCCATAACACGTGGCCCCCCCCCTCTTTTGTCGCTTGTTTTGTATCTCACGCCATTTTTATCCTCACAATTCCCTGTGTGCAGCTGTTTATCGCACAGCCCTGAAAGTTCTGCATGGGGTGTCTTCTCATTTTCACTCATCCATCACTTCCCAATACCCTTTCCCCAATACACAACATACTCATACACACACATACACACAACCCCCTTACCATTGTCATTGACCCCTTCCATCCTCTCTCCTGTCTCCCTCCCTCTCTGTCTGCGTTGGGCTGGCATGTGATGGTGGCACTGGTGTGTTCTCTTCCTCTCCCCCTTGTTTACTAACAGACGCAGACCAGACTGGAGCATGCCCACATTAAGGAGCTTGAACAGAGCCTACTCTTTGAAAAGACCAAAGCTGAGAAACTCCAAAGAGAGTTAGAAGACACTAGGGTAATGAATGCCGCTCTGCAGTGTGCTGCGTTGGAACAGAGGGCCTGTGCCGGGGGATAGTGGCCAAAAAGATTTCCAAGGGGTACCGAGAGGTGCTGGGCAGTCACTGGAGCTTTGCTTTGTATAAGCTTGTAGTGAACCCCACAGATGCATTTTTCAGGCTTCATATAAGCAAAATAATCAAAACTAATGCAGATATAAAGTTTATCTAAAGGCTACAGTCAATCCAGTCTAGCATTGCAATGTGTGGCATTAGCTACAGAATTATTTAACTGTTTATGAATTATCTTACCTCACATTTGAAATTGATCCACTCCACAACTGTCAAAGTATGCAATGACAACTGTGAAAATATTACCAGATGTAACTTTCTGCCCACTTGAGTGAGAGCTCTCTTACTATTTTCCGATGCGTAACCCAACCTGAACTGACTGTTGCTGAACTGCTATCACTGCTTAACCAGACAGACACACTTCTCCCTTGTCTTTGTCTAAGTTATCCTCTAAAATATTTCCCCAGTCCCTCCCAGCATCCATTTGTCCTGCTTATTGGTGTCCCTGCGTTTTGATAGTCCAAAACCAGTTCCTACTCCCAGACTTTGCATCCTTGTGCTCCCCTGGGGTCGTACAGTCAGAAGGGATGTCAAGATTAGAACAACATTTATTGAAATGATTCAATTAACCAAGCTATTAAATGTAAAGCAGCGGAATTGATGCATATTTGGGAACATTATAATGAAATATAGATTTAGAACATGGCTGGAATAACTTTTATAAAAAAGTGGAACATGTCAATGTTCTAAAATGTTATTCTTAATTCATACTTCCTGTAAATCATGAGGTTAACATTAGCATTAATTCAGTGATAGAGTGTTAGTGTAATGGATGGGGGGGAATTGTCTTACACACAGTTATAGCTCCATACATGCTTTCAGTGTTCACTTTCATTATTTGGACCATGCCCTTTATGGCCACAAGAGGTCAGTGTAACACCTTGTTTATGGGATCTATGTTTTTCATGCCCTCTTCATTTAGCAATCAAGTTAAATTCTCTGTATTATTACAAAGTGTGCCTATATTTGCAGTTTACCAGTCAGTTTTCATTTTTTTAGTAACAGTTAAGTCTACTAAAGTCTAAAACAGACTTGTGTTAGAATACGGTACTAAACTATGTAAGATACATCTTTGAAAATAAGATTTTTTTGTTCTTTAAGGTTGCTACTGTGTCAGAAAAATCCCGTATCATGGACCTTGAGAAAGACCTTTCACTACGAACCCGAGAGGTAGCAGATCTGCAGCTGCGTCTGGGTTCCCAACAGGGCTCTGAAGACTCAAACTCCACACTCTCTCCCCTTCTCGAAGAGATAAACTCTCTGAGGGAGCAGTTGGCTTCCCAAGAAACAAAGCAGAAAGAAGAACTAGCAAACTACAAGGAAAAGTTAGAAGCTCAAGAAAAAAGCCACAGCGAGGCAGCCGCCCAGCTTCAGGCTGCATCTGTCCGGCTCTCTGGTGAACACGAGCAGTTACAGATGCGCTTAAGCCAGGCTGAGAAAGAGAAGGCTGACAATACTGAACAGTGGCGCTCCAAGTTAGAGTCTTCCATCGCCTCTCATCAGCAAGCCATGGACGAGCTAAAGGTATCTTTTAGCAAAGGCGCAGGAACCCAGGCAGAAGAACTGATTGAAACCAAAAGTGCACTAGAAAGGCTGAAGATGGAGCACAACTTGGCTCTAGAGGAGGCTGCTGCCAAACATGAGGCTGGTGCTGCAGCTTGGACCCGGGAGACGCAGGCGCTGAAGACACAGCTCTCTTCTTTGATTGATGATAAGGAGCGACTTGAGGAGTCGCTGCGGTCCAGTGTTGAAAAAACAGAGGAGCAGCACCTGGTGGAGATGGAGGATGTGCTTGGAAAACTTCATACTGCCGAAATGAGGGTGAAGGAACTTGAGGATAAAGAAACGATGGTGGCACAACAGGCCCAAGACAAGGATAGAGAAACCAAAGAGCACATGTCAGAAATAGTGGCTCTGCGCAGCCAAGTAGCACAAGGTAACCAGGAACTTGTGACCATGAAGAGTCAATTAGAGCTGGTTCAGAACCAAGGGAACAGCCAGGATGCCAAGGTGGGTTCTTATTAATCTCTTGACCATTTTAATACCCCATTTTCAGTGTGTGTTCTGTGAGCGAAGCAATCTCTGCATGTCCTTTTTGTTTTTGGTGTGCATATTTCTTTGCACTTTGCTTTTTCTCTTTTACCAACTGTAATATTTACTGGACATGTGCTACAGGTTAGTGATTTGAGCTCACAGGTGGAGTGCCGACAGCAGGAAGTCCTCTCTTTAAAGCAGAGTCTGACCACTGTACAGCAGGAGAAGGACGCCCTGGAACAGGAGCTCAGAGGCATGGTGAGGCTTATAGCTTAGTGATGGTAAAGTACCTTTTTTCTTGCATTAGGATTGAAGCCACTAGTGGTTTTGTTTTTTTAAACCAGCAGCTGTATAGCTACCCAACCTTAGGAAGGTGAAATTGAGGTTTGGAGGTAAAATGTTGTGTGTGAGATTGTGTGCGAATGCATCAGAATCAGAAATACTTTATTTACTTTTTTGTTACCGCAGCAAAATACAATATGAAACATTAGAAATAAAAATAAGAGATATACAGATAGTGCAATGTAATGGAATATTAAATGAAAATATAATGTCAGTGTAAAGTGTGCATGGGTGTACATGGTCGCAACTGTGGTTCGCAATCACCTGGTCTCATCACTAAACATAGTTCTAATGCTGTACAAACTATAAGAACCTTAAACACTCCTGAAATGTATACATGTGTATATTCCAGAAACATCAAACACACACATGTGACGCAATAGTATTTTCCCCCCACAGAAACAAAAGATGGCTGAAAGCACAGAGGAGCAGACTAAATCCTCAAACACTATGCAAGGTAAAATGAACTGGGTATATTTAAGATAGTAAAAGGTTTTCCTGTTTGTAATTTTAGCCTCTTTTCATACATTAAGGCTTCTCGGATCTAACATCTAACCTTTATCCTTTTGCAGAAACACTTGAGAAGCTCAGTAAGAAGGAAGAGCAGTGCACTTCTCTGACCACGGAGTCGGAGTCTTTAAGAAGTCAGCTTTCCGGTGAGAACGTTTAAACTTATTCAAGTTAAATGATAACTCTAGTACATTTTTTCACAATAACCTCATAAGCCTTTAAAAACTTGCCTTGTCTTTTATTTAGGCCTGGAGAGAAAGCTGAAGGCTGCAGATGAAAAGCTTGAGCAGCTTTCCAAGGACAAATGCAAGCTGGAAAATGATATTTCAGACATGATGAAAACATCTGGTGATAGTTCAGTACAGCTGACAAAAATGAATGAAGATCTCATGCAAAAAGAAAGGTACCACATTATTACTTTCTATTACGCATTACTCCAAAACACATATCATATTGTATGTCAAAATACATTTCTTGCTTCTTATCATCTTCCTCTAATGTCCTCTGTTTTTGTCATCGCTCAGGAGGCTTGAGGAGTTACAGGGTCAACTAACAGAGGAGAAGGAGAAGGTAGCACACTCAAATGAACAACTGCAGCAAGAACAGGCCCGCAAACAGCAGGAGCTGAAGGAGGCCAGAGACGCACACCAGTCTCAAATAAGTAGCCTTCAGGAGAACATTACTAACCTGGTTAGTATTGCGGGACAGTCACACCAAATGGGTTTGATTTTGAGAATTACATGTCATGCAAAAAATGGTTTCTCAAAATGAACTCCATTGATTAATTAAACTATTGATTGGTTGAAGAGAAAGTAGAATTCGAGTTAATTGCAGCCTAATTTAAGTGTGTATATTTTGTTTACTCCAAAAGCCAGTGTTTTAGTCCCTGGCTGATTCAAAACAAGTAGATAAAAGTTACTGTCTTTCTGATTTCTTGCTTACTAGGAATAAAACTGCTAGTCATTGTCTGTCTAATCGTCTGTTTTCTAGGAGAAGACTGTCAAACAGAGGGAGACCTTAGTTGAGGAGCTAAAGGAAACGCAAGAGAAGTCCTCCTCTCAGGCTTCAGAGCTGCATGCAAAGGAACTTGGAGTTCTGCAGAGTCAGGTAGACACGCTGAAGCAGGAGCTCTCCTCATCCAAGGACAAAACCAAAGAGCTGGAGAATTTGGTTTCTGAGTTGCAGACTTACAAAGAACAGGCTCAGGTAAGCAGAAACCTTCAAAGGTACAGAGTCTTCAGTTGAGACCAGATGTTTGAAATGTTTCTGTCAGTAAGTGGTCTCATTTTAAAGGTTTATTTTATGCGTAATTGATTCTACTAATGCTAATATTTTAAAATGACCAAAAACCTATCATTTCTGTGAATGAAAAGTTGATATCCTTAAATTCAGTTAAACAGAACGTGAAATCAAGTTTTAGAACATAGTTATGGGAGACAACAGTTAACTGATTAAGATTATTGTTTCTTGCTTTAATATCAATGACTAATGTACATTATCCCAGCATTTTCAACGTCATACAGTTTAGTGATGAGTTGCTCATTTCTCCCCGACATGAAGGCTGATAACATCTTTTTCCATACTCATCCTGGCTTTGTATTTGATGGTGCCATGTGCTATATGCTTGCAGGGGTACACTTGATTAAGATTATGTATTTGAAGTCTTTTTAATGTTGGAAAAGCCAAAGAAAACCAATTGTTAATACGTTTAATCACCAGTTACTTTACATACTTAAGTTAATGATTGAAATGTTCTTTCATAATACAATAAGTGATAACTACCTTTGCTCTGTACCCCTGCTCGCATTGTTTATTAGCCTGATATTTCATTTGGGTAGAACATTTTCACTACCTAACAAGAAGTTCATTTCTTTTGAGCATTCGATATTATGGAAGGCTTACACTATTTACCTATTTTACCCTTATTTCATTTATACAAAACATAAATACTTGTAGCAGTGTGTATTTTTTTACTGTTAATGAGGGATATAAAAGATGCTGGAGGTGATGGTAGTCATACACTCTGATAGCCAGCAGACACAATGTTTAGATGCCAGTTTTTTGGTAACATCAATTCAAGTAAGTAGGGCTGACTGAAGTGAAAATGTTCCACCTTTTTTATCGGGATGAAAGTCGTTGTGGTGTAAGCTGTGGTTTTTATCTTTGCCGTTTTGATGCTTCTGCTGCTTAACCTTTCCAATTGCAAATCATGCTTGGTTTATTTTGGATTCATCTTACGTTTCCCTATATATATATATATATATCCCTCTCCTTTTTTTTCTTTCAACTTTTTTTTCCCAGTGTCTTTCTGCTGAGCTTGACTCCCACAAGCATGATGTTGAACAGTTGTCCAAAAATATGGAAAAGCAAAATCTAGATCTGGAAAATAAGCGTAAGGAAAGCGAAGCTGTTAAGGCTGAGAAAGGCAAACTGGAGAAACAGCTTTCAGATGTCCAGACTAAGCTCTCTGCCCTTGAAATCAGTCACAAGGAGCTTTCAGTCCAGAATGAAGAACTGCTGTTAACCCAGGAAAAGCTCTCAAAACAGCAAGAGGAACTACTTGCCAACAACAAATCCTCAGATGAAGAAAGGAATTCATTGAACACGGAGTTGAAGAAGCTCAAAGATCTTCTTCAGACTGAAAACAAAAAACTGGAGCATGCTAAAGGAGAACACAAGGCCCAAGTGGAGGAACTTCAAAGACAAGATGAAGAGAAGAGTGACACGCTCCTAAAGCATCAGCAGGACATCCAGCAAATTGAGGCTAAAAAGAAGCAACTACATGAGGATTATGAAAAGGTCTGCAAAGAGAAGAACCGGCTTGAAGATGACCTCAATGAAAGCAGGGCAAAGCTCACAAGTGAAAAGGACAATCTGATTTTAGAGAGAGATTCTGCTAGAAATGCCAAAAAATCTCTAGATGCTAAAAATGCTAAGTTGCAGGAAAAACTTAAGTCCTTGAACTTAGAAAAAGAAGATCTCACGATGAAGAACACCCAGCTGCAGGCCCTGACAGAAACACTAGAAAAAGAGAAAATAGAAATGTCCTCTGAAGTCAGTGCCGCAGTTTTTGAAAAAAAGAACCTTGAGACGCTGAAGGGGGAACTCCAGAGTAAGCTCCATGTTACCAAGAAAGACTTGGAGAGCTCTATCCGTGAATGTGAAGAACTTAAAGCCTCCAAAACGAGCCTGGCCCAGATCCTGGAAGAGTTCAAGACCAACAGTCAGGTGACTGATTCTGAGAGGCTTCACCTTCTGCAGGAGAAAGAAGAACTGGTTGCAAGCCAAAGAAAAGTCTGTAATGAAAAAGAAGAGCTCCTCAAATCGATAGAAGAATTAAAGGAGAAGCTTCAAGTCTCAACAGAACATCTGTCAAAGTCCAACGAGAAACTTAAAGACGCGTTATCATCTTTTGAGCAAGAGAAGCAAACATTTCGCCTTCAGAATTCTGAAATTGAGATGGCGATACATGTTGTACGAAAAGAAAAGATGAGCCTGGATTCAGCACTAGAGCAGCAGAAAATGGATTATGAGCGTTTAGCAGGAGAGAAGGGAGAACTGGAAGAGAAGCACACAAAAACCATATCTGAGAATAATGCTCTCTCTCTAGAGCGGGATAGGCTAGCTAGTGAAATCCGAACAAATAGAGACCAGTTGGATAGTAGCTCCAAAGCTAATGACGCCTTTGTTCAAGAGAAGTGTCATCTTACAACAATGCTAGAGGAAACCAAACGGCAAAAAGATCAAATTGAAGCCGAGATGAATTCATTAAAACGAGAAAAGGCTGACCTAAAAAATGATCTTCAGAAACACAGCTCTGATATTGAAACTCTTGAAAAGGGTAAAACTGAACTTGTTCAAGAGCACAGTAAACTTAAAACCGATTTTGAGAAGGCTAATTCTGAACTTGTTAAACAGGTTGATAACCTTACAAAAGATAGTCAGCGTCTGAAGTCGTTGCAGGCCGACGCTGACAACAAAGTGCAGTCCTTGCAGAACGAGAATCACGGTCTGCTTCAAGAGATCCAAGAGTTAAAAAGTAAGAATGATTCAATATCAGGGGCCAAGCAACTTCTTGTGGCCCAGCTACAGACTGAGTCCAGTGAATGCAATAAAACTAAATCTGACAAGGATGGTCTCTCCAAACAGCTGGAGGAGCTGCAGAAAACGTTGTGTAAGGTCACACAAGAAAATAAAGAGATTTCTTCTAACCTTAGGAATAGTGGTGAGCAAAACAAGTCTTTTGTCATGGATATGGAGGCATTAAAAACGCAACTGAAGCAACGAGAGCAAGAAAATAGTCAGTTGACAACAGATAAAGAACAGCTATCATCTAAGCTCGAGGATGTGGGCAAACAGATGACCTCGCTGACCACAGAGAAGGAAGACCTTTTAGCTGTGAAGTGTAAATTGGAGCAGAACATTTCTTCTCTCAACACAAGCCAAGAAACCTTGCATGCAGAACGGACAAAGCTCCTTGGGGAGATGGAGAAGTTGCACGCCAGCCAGAAACAACTAGAGGTAGATGTCAAGGACCTACAAACCAATAAAGAACTTTTGGAAAAGCAATACCAGAGGGCTGTCGCAGAGGTTTCTGCTTCCTCTGTTGTGAAAGAAGAGATTTCTTCCAGCATCTCAAATCTAACCGCTCAGAAGGAGGCCCTGCAGGTGGAGCGAGACGAAGCCCAGCAGCAAGTCAGGCAGCTGGAGTGCCAACTAAAAAATGCCATTTCTAAGCAGCTTGAGGTATTCCTCCTCCAGTAGTAATCACTGACGTGTTTAGATTAGAGTGGCTGGGGCTATGTCACCTCCTCACTGCATGCTTGCTGGTGTGTCTACCTTTCCACTTCCCTTTTTACTTTCATGTCTAACTTTCATCTTCCATTTACTAACTGCTGTAAACTACCCTCGGCTCCCAGCCTTTTGCCTGTGGGCTTATAACGTGATATAAGGCCATTTTAGTGTGAAAATCAACTGACCATTTAACCTGATCTTTTTCACACTGGTCATATGACGGTGTCTTTGATTTTTATAATCAGTTGATAGTTATAGACTTTCCAAACATAGTTTTTTAATAATTATAGCTACAACAGTCTGATTTACGATGCCCTTCAGTTAAAATGTTAAGTATTTGGGCTTTCAACATCTTTTTGGAGAGAAAGATATGTTGCTATAAAGCAGGTTTCAGGGGTTATGGAAGGACACCTTGTATTCTTAAAATTGTCAGTATCTGTTCTGAGCCCACAGGCTGTAGAGCTTTAGAGTATATACTAATTATTCTCCTCCTTAGAGTAGTATTTATGTTGTTAATTCTCGACTAGAATGTACTTGAAAATTGCAATGAACTGAGATTTAGAAAACTGATCCTAGATCGGTATTTAAGATGAGGCATGCACTTAATTTATTAAATCATATAAAATCGTTGGTTGAGGTCTAGTAATGCATTATGAATAGTTTTATCAAATGACCTGCCATATTTTTGTTTGGATTGGTTGATGTAATTAGATCTCAACCAGCCATTTGCTGCTCCTGATTTGAAACCTTTCTAAGCAAATATCCTGCTCATGCACCATTTAGGCCACAGAGGTCTCTGGCACGACTGCTGAGGCTCTGGAACAGCTGACAAAAGAGAAAGCCACTTTGATGCAGGAGAAGAACGAAGCCCAGTCCTTGCTGGAAGAGCTCCGGAGCTCCACGCAGAAGATGGAGACACAGGTAAGAGATGCTAACAGAAACTCTGTGGGGAAAAGGCTCTTCTTGTCAAGCTATTTATACGAGAAGAAAATTAATCAAGCGACCTCTGTCAGTTCTACTAACATGTATCACTATTGTTTCAGCTGAAATCATTGAAGAAAAACAATTCCAAGTATCAAGAGGACCTGAATGTATCCAAAGAGCAGCTTTGCATAGAAACTCAGAGGACTGAGAGTCTGTGCAAGGAAATGTGAGTATACAGAAATCTGTTGGACTTGAATAAGAGTTGTATTTCTTAATTGGGGGGCTACAGTAAATGGATATGGAGAAGAACTTCCTACAAACTAACGTGTTGTAATGAGCTTTTCGAAGTTGTAAGATGAATTCAACATTTGTTTTCATTCAGAGAGGAGCTTAAAGAAGCAGATTCTGCAAAGACGCAGTCCCTGCAGAAGCTGCAAGATGAGAAGAACAAGCTGAATCTGGAGCTGGAAAACAATCAGAATCACCAGAGTGATCTCGAAAAGGTGAAACAATTAACAATTAAAACACACCTGCATAACCCTATGATTTTGGATTTTCACACATATTTTCTTTTCTTAGCTCAAGGATGAAAACTCAAAACTCAAAAAGCAGTTGAAGCAAAGGTAAGTCAATTCATAGTTTTGTCAATCCGGCAGTTTCCCACATCTTTGCAAATTCACCAAAATGTTGAAAGCATGTCGTCTTAATGAACACGGATAGTAGTTCTGTGTACGCTGTGCATTTATTATTAAGCATCTCGTGCTTTCTTTTTCTTCAAAGCCTGCCGAATAATGCTTACAGGTATTTAACTCCTTAAGTCTTTTGTAATGTTTATCATCATTGTGTATTGGCAAACATACTGTACATCAACCAGGTGTGTTGCCAGATAATTAGAAATAAGCAAGGTATGGACACATCACATTGTATGACTTTTCCCCCCAAAAAGATGTGATGGGACCACACACACGCATAACATGTGCTTTTACTACTGATTTTGTCTTCTCAAATGTGTCAAAGTTGCAGGAAAACTGAACTTAATCATTTGAAATCTGTTGAGAAACTCTGTTGAAGATAAATTGGGGCAAGTCTTTCTCTGCCTGGAGTGATCGTGTTCTGTACCTCTGAGATAATTGTTGCTATTGTGTTTTTGATAGTGAGGGCACCTTCAAGGAGCAGTATGAGAAGGAGAAGGCTACCCTCCAAAAGTCCATCAGTAAAAACAGTGCCTTAATTTCGGAAAAGGACCAGCAGGTGGAAAACCTGAAGAGCGAGGTGAGAATCTATCCATTAATCCACTGATTATGTTCTTAGTTGATCACCTTTTCTTTAATGAGCAGTCTGTAGTTGCCAATTATTTTCCAGCTGTTCGAATAATCATTGCAGCTCTAATTTAGAAACAAATAAATATTACTTCAATATTGAAAAGATAGTTTTCTCGACAGCTGGTTGCACTGCGGGGTGAAAGTGCCTCGGTTAAGACCCTGCAGGGGACAATTGAGGCCTTGGAGCGGGACAAGGCTAATCTACAGGATCGTGTTCAAAGACTGGAGAAGGACCGGGCTGCAGGGCCTGACAGCATCAACAGCTCGTCAGGTAAGAGTGGGCTTAATCCATGACCTTTGCTGATACTTCAAAGGTCAGTTCTGTATGAAGAGAAAGAAATATTCTACTCCTGTGTTTCATCTATCTTCCAGGTGATGAAATTGTGGACCAACTAAGGGAGGACAAGGAGACCGCAGAGAGTCAGGTGTGTGTCCTTTTTTATCTCGTCCTGAATAATACTTATCCTAGGTCTGGATGGATTGAGGGTTTTTGCCATTCATACATTCAGTGTGAAGATGTTCCTTACCCTGTCCCCACAAATTTGACAAATATTCAACCTCATTTACATGTTTCATCACAATTGGGGCAGTCGTACGGACACGGTCTCACTGAATGCAGTTTGTGAAACGACTGTGCTGCTTACTCAGACATTTACTAACAAATACTACGTCTGATGTTGCAGTAGACTCTGAATCGTACTGCTTATTGTTTACTCATGGAGTAGTTACAGTATAATGTTTTACGGAGGTGAAATGGAAATTCAAAGCATACTGATGGCGGCGTCTCTCAAACTCTTCGATCACTTCTCATTTCCTGCCTCTGTTCACTTTAATGTTATACTGTATTATCTGTGTCAGTGATGACTTGAGTGTGTTGTCTGGCAGAAGGCTGGTCCTAATTTGAATCTCAACATTTTTTTATTCTCCTTTTCTTTCTTAAACTCCAACTCCTCTCCTCTGCCCTGTCTCTGATGTTGGCAATGCTACAACACCATCAGGCAGCGGTTTGTTAATGTTTTTCATCAGCTTCACTTGTGCATGTTTGTCTGTCTCTTGTCACCGTGGCGTCCGGTGGATCACATTTTAGTCTGTGTTAAATCTACAAACGGTCTTATGAAGATCATTCAAGCTTGATGAATTTAAACTATTGATTTAGACTCTCTTCGTAATTTAAGATAATCCACAGTTGTGTGCAGCTTCACAGAGGAACTATTTTCTTTCTCTTAATCTACGCCCGCCCTCTGTTTCACAGCACAGAGAATTGTGCATCTACTCCTGGACAAGAGACAGGATCAACACTTGGTTATCTTGAGTTGAAGGGTTAAGCTTTCTCAAAAGAGATATTTCAGTTGCTATTTTTACATTTTTAGGGCAAACTTTACTTAGTAAGACACTCATCATCAGTGGATATTTTACTAACTTCAGTCATTCCAAGCTTGAGTTTCTTCTTCGGCTGACAACTCACAGTCACCATTCACTATTATACCCTTTATTAGATTCATGTTTTGGAATATGGCAGGGCATAGTTACTGTTGTACAATCTAGTTTAGTATTTGTATAGCATTAAGGCACCATTTTGGCACATAATACAACGTTTAAATGTCACAGGGTGTTACAAATACTGTAATAGCTAATAGAGGATCATTCAGCAGCAGGAGCAGCACTGATACTAATGTTGCGTTTCCCCTTTTCAGATCGAGTTCCTGAATTCAGTCATCGTTGACCTCCAGAGGAAGAATAAGGAACTCAAGGAGAACTTGGAGACAATGGCTGCTGCTTCTCTGAATGGAAATAATCCAAGTGAGCTGGATAACTACGATGGGTAAGTCCAATGGCTGTAGCTGTGAGGTTGAGTGGTCAACCCCAGAATAAAAAACAAATTGCTCCTGATGGCATGGCCAATATGTAGCGGCAATACAACTCATTTCTTGAGGTACACACTAAGACTTGTTTTTTTCCTTCAGCGATGATAAGCAACCCACAAAGAAGAAGCTTCCTCCGAGACTTTTCTGTGACATCTGCGACTGCTTCGACCTCCACGACACCGAGGACTGTCCCACACAAATGCAGATGCCTGACTCGCCTCCACACACCACCTACCACGGCACTAAGGGCGAAGAGCGGGCCTACTGCAACATCTGCGAGATCTTTGGCCACTGGACCGAATCCTGTACCGATGACCAGACCTTTTAAGCCTTTTTCCGCCCTCGTTTCGCACAATCAGTACATTTGCACATCATGTTAGATTTACGCTGTGCTTTATGGGTTTGGGTTTGTATGTGTGCATTTTGTGTGCTTGATTTTGCAAAGCATATCTGTTGTCCTTAAGCGCTCTTATAGGAGAATGCCCTCCTCAGAATCTCTTCATACAAAAAAAAACAGTCAGAGATAATAATTTAGAGCGGTTAACTGTTTGTATTTGTAAAACATTTTGATATCCTGGGCTTGTGTGAGTGAGAAGATACTGCAGGGGGATGTTTCATGGTGGGAGAAGCAATGATCCTCTCATCATTTAATTTATCAATATCCTAACATTGTTTGCACAGCTTGTTGGGGGCTACAAAGATTATATAGTATCATTAAAGGTGTTTATTTGAAACTGTAAATTACTTGATTGAAAAAATATCAGTTTGCGCAAAAAACTTGGTGAGGTATAGTTTATTTTTTTATGCCTGGAATTATGATGTACTCTTTAAAGGGTCATTAGTATGCGTGTCATTTTGTGAAAGGTAATCACAGGGAGGAACTTTCTCTCTCTTCCTGGAGTGCAGCGGAGAAACCCAGTGCTGTCTGGTTTTAATGGGAACGTTTTTTTTATGGTCTTCTTGAAAGAACTGATGGATGATTGTTAGAAAAGAAGCAGTGAAAGCACTTCAAACTCAGTTCCTGGGAAATGCCCTTCCAAATGGTTTCTTTGCAATTAAAAGAGCATTTCTCTATGAAACAATAAATACTTTGGTATTTCTTTAAAAAATGTTTGGAATATCTGTTTTAAAATAAAATAAATGTATGTATAAATTAAATATGAAAAGTGTGTGTTGATTGTTACATTGAAAGCACAATCAAGTCGCTGTTCACGACTGCACACAGTTTCAGATTGCACTTCTTAAGTAGAGCTCCATCAGCGTGGTGCAGTGCTCTCCTTAAAGTTTATTATACAGCACATTATCACAAATTTTACACTTAGGAATACACCCTCTGTACTTGGATAGGAGGAAAAAACTCCCAGAGAAACCCCACAGTTAATGGGGGGGAAATAGAAGAAACCCTGGGAAGAGCAACAGAGGAGGGATCCCTCTCCCAGGACAGAAGGACTTGCAATATATGTCTTGTATAAATTAAAAAGAGATTTACGACAAAGATGGATCTAGCCAATAACAGCCTCATCCTAAGTTGGTTAAGGGTTCTGAATGTATTTCTGTGTTTGTCTTCTATAAAACACCCGTGAACATGGCTAAAACAGACCAAAGAAACATAGGTGGGTGACAGCTTTTATAGTTGAGAAGCTGAAAGAGACCGTCCTTGTTGTATGGTGACTCGTGAAAACCCCCTCCAGCAGGGGGCGGCAGGTTACGCGCTCACGGAATTGTCCTTCCTGAGTCGCCTTCTCTGGGCTACTTGCAGGCAGCTTGCAACGTTGATTACCACATTCTGTGAACCAATTTTATTACAGTTCTGAATTCCACGTTGTTTTATGCATCAGTCGGGTCTCGCAGGTCTCTCAGGCCTGTGCCGAGTCACCGACCATCTGTACCTCAGTAATGGCCGAGCCGCCAATGATTCCTCCCAGGTGACTCGGTGCAACATCACTTGCATCGTGAACGTCACAGAGACGAAGAGCCGCTGCCCTCTGCACCGCGGGGTGGAGTACATCCACATCCCGCTGCCCGACTCCCCGGCCTCTCCTCTCGGGGAACACTTTGACGATGTGTCGGATAAGATCCAGCTCACTTCGGAGCTCGGTGGCCGGACTCTGGTGCACTGCAACGCCGGGGTGAGCCGCTCCGCCTCCCTGTGCATGGCCTACCTGATGAAGCACCGCGGGGAGTCTCTCCGGGCGGCCCACAGCTGGGTGAGGACCTGCAGGCCCGTGATCAGGCCCAATAACGGGTTCTGGAAACAGCTGATCCGCTATGAGATGGAGCTCCGTGGGTGCGCTTCCGTCCGGATGATCTGCACCTCCATGGGAGAGGTACCAGACATCTATGAAGAGGAGGCCAGGAACATGACGCCGCTGTGATGAAGGAGCCTCTTTATTGTGGCGACATGAATTGATTGCATGAGCGATATAAAAAGTGTCATGTGTCGCATATACAAGGAAATGATGTTGATATAAAGGCTTAAAATGTACTCTTTAATTATTATGGAGTCCAATACATTCCAAGGGTAAACATCTTTACTATAATATCATTTATGAACAGCTGTAGTTCCTTGTTTTAGATGGAAATGTAAGCCAACACAAAAGGTTTAATATATTATGAAGTACAATGCATCCCATGCTTTTCAGGTTTTGGCAGTGTTTAGTTTGTCACATTTTCGAGTTGTTCCACCAAATGGGGATTTTAACTAGATTTTCAAGATGGTTTCAGAGGGGTAAAACTATCCAATATTTAAAAATATACCTAAATTAGTTGGTTTTCTTTTTCCTGTTAACCATCAGATGCATTCTGTTTCCTCCTGACCCCCAGGTTGGGAACTCTGGGGGAAAAAAACTATGAAATTAAAGTACAATATAAAGCGTAGTGAAGTGCTTCTTAAGAATGGTTTCAGTATGAACTATTATAGCATTAATTGTAATATAAATATTTATTTCCTCTGTTGTTCAGCTACAGTTTACATTTTCTACATAAGTGCGATTGTGTTTTTGTTTTTTAATAATGCTTTATATGTTTTTTAACTTTACAATGTTGTATTGGTACTGTTAACTATTTCAGTATTTTTTTAACACTGGCTGAAGGTGATTTGACAGGCACTGAATCACAAAAGCAGGTGACAGTAAAAAGCAGTCAATGAATCCAACTGATTTGAGGCTAGAAAGTACAAAAACGTTTATTTTGGAATCAATACACAGCTCAATTGGTTCATCGGACGCAACATGTTGCAATAGACACTTGAATGACAACAGTATGTTTCCCTATGGACAGCAAGGCCTTACAAACTGAAATAAATATGTATTCATGAAGCTAATATGTTCATTAAATGTCTTTAAAACATGCCGTTTCATGCTTACTGTCAGACTGTATGAGAGGATGATTCAATTAGGTTTTTTCTAACGCATTTTTACCCATGAAAAGAGCCAATTACAAGATGCTGCGTTTTTCTTTGCAGATGTGGCAATAAAAAAATATATTTTCCGACACCATATGGACTTTGATTCTTCCACGAAACAATTAGATTACATTTATTTTTATCCAGATAGCATTTTTCATAAATGATGACCCTCAACCAGTACAAATATACGTGATAATTTAGGAAACAGGCACAAAACAAAAACCCCCACATTGAATAACAGAAAGATTGTTCACAATTTGGCCACACACACACACACACACACACACACACACACACACACACACACACACACACACACACACACACACACACACACACACACACACACACACACACACACACACACACACACACACACACACACACACACACACACACACACACACACACACACACACACACTCTCTTTATCTAATGAAATAGTCTACTATCCCCGGACACGTTTATTCCAATAACACACTCAAAGCAATATCCAGCCTTTCCAAAACTCCTCTTACAAATCTGTTACAACATGTCAGGCTACAGTTTCATGCAGACATTCATCAAAGAGAGGAAGCTACAGAAACAGACAGACAGCTTCCAGGTGAACAACATTCTTGCAATGCGTGTTTTTGCATTGCAAGAATGTCATTGCGGGTACATTTAGAGGAGTCAACATACCAAACCCTGACAACAGTTAACACATTAACATTTCCTCTTAGGAGCGGTTTCAACATTTTGGAAGATATGATATTTCATTTTCTAGCAAAAACTTAGATGAGAAGAGTGATAGTGAGCCTTAAAAGCTACTGGAAAGTAGAGTTGTATTTCTTTTGACAGTCATGCTGGCTGGTTTTCTGTTTCCAGTACGTATGCCAGGCTAATCTTACCTTAAGCCATATATACTGGAAATAATTTAGAGTGGTATTGATCTTCCTACATAAATCAGCTAGAAAGCAAATCACAGTATTTCCCAGAACGACTGCTTTAAGCACGAGTAAGTGTGTGACTTCAGGCAGTTAAAGTGGGAGAGCACTGTGCTAGCGTCTCACTTGAAAATAAAGGTTACATTCAACTTAAACCCTTGTTATATTTTTTTCAAAGAGACATTTAATCTCAAATAAAATGTACACATACAGTATTTTACAAATGGCTTATTTACTGCACAGTGCAATAATGTACTGAACATACAAATCTGGAATCCAAACAGATCATATTTTTCTCCACTACCTAAATATCCTGAGTCAGGTCAAATTACAAGATCGCCTTTAAAGTGGAATAATGACACAAGTGCAAAAACAGCATGCTTATTTTACCTTCACTGCATCTCACTAATTCCCTCAATAAGGCAACAGTGTCATCTGCATAGTCACATGATAAGCATCTATTGTTATAGAGTAAATTAATGTCAATTTATCCAAAAGGTGGAGTCGACGCCGAGTGCATCAGGAAAATATGTAACGCCAGTATTCATTCACCCTCTTCTTACCCCTAGTGTATTCTGCAGCACAAGGCAATGGCTTGAAGATCATGACTTGAGATTACAGCTGAAAGAAAACGGAGACAATTAAATGATATTGTTATGTTTTCATTTAAAAAGAGAGGAGTGTATATCTTCACATCAACCACTTACATTCTGGTCCAGCTTCTGGTAGTCTCCGGATTTTGGTCGACGAGAAGCTCTGGATTTCTTTCCTTCCAAAAGAAATGCAATGATCTAAGGGGAAAAAATAGACAGTGTCAAGTTTTAAGCTTTATGATTGAAGCTTGACCTACGAAACAAACAATTAGTATAATTAACTGAGGCATCGCAGAGGAGAAATCTCTCTCTGTAACTAAATGAATGAAGCACTTTGTATAAAATATCAAACTATCCCTTTGAGGTTGTTCCTCTCAGCTGTAGTGCTTATTTTGAGCCCAGAAAGGAGAACCAAATATTCAGTCACAAAATGTACTTTTAATTTAGACCAGCAAATATTTCCCTGAGCTTAAACAATAACCTTCCCTGTGAAGAAAATACAAATGCTAAATATATAGCTAAGCCACTTCTGGGTTTAAAACTATTCCGCCTCCACTACACAGACTGAAATGGTTGACACACACCAGATTTGCATCTAAAATCTGGGCTTGTGGAAACAGGAAGTATGCTTCAAAGATGTCTGAGTGTGAGCTTGAAGCCAGGTACCTTGCGTTTGTTGTGGTAGGTGATGTAAAGCACTGCCACCAGCACAGCTGCACAGACAAGGTAGGCAAAGAAATGACTGCTTTCCGTCACATCCTTGATATCAGATGGATCATATGGGGTTTTATTTGCACCGTCTAACTGTGAATCATCCTTGTCGCCTTCGTCTCCTTCTAGCTTATTGTTCTTGGTGTTATCTCCTTCTGAATCCACCTTGGGGTACGGTGGATCAGGATTTGCATCTTCATTAACTTCAGATGCAGGTGTTTGCCCACGTACTGATGGAAACATATCACGTTCAAGGAATTCCTTTGTGGATGCAGGCTTAGCAGTGGATTTCTCCTTTTTCTTCTCTTTCCCATCCGTCTCTTCCCTGCTGGTCTGATCCTTGTTGCTTTCCTCACTTGGTGTATTTGTGGTTTGCTCAATGTCTACTGGTTTCTTCGCATTGTCGTCTTGTCCTACCTTGCCAACCTTCTTGGATTCATTATGCGTTTTAGCCGGTTCTGATACTTTTCCCCCTGCTGGCTTTAATGTGTTTTTTTTATCAGTTTCTCCTTCTTGTGATTTCTTTGTGTCTGAGCCACTAAGAGCTTTATTCTTGGTTTCAGCAGAATCAGCTAGGTTTGTGTTTTCCCCTACTGTAGTACTGGGTCCTGCTGGTGGACTTTCTGGTTTTTCTGTTACGAGTGGGTCCTTGGACTTGGTAACGTGTCCCAAAGCACTCTCTGGAGTGCCTGTAAATAAGCACAAAATACAATCAGTTTTGGTTGAGGCAGATTCAGCAGTAGGTGAGCAATCTGTTATAATCAGGAAATAATGCATGACAGTTGGTTACCGAAATGTCACCCACAACTTCTGACTAATGTACTGTTTGCATGTTTGCAAATTCATGTTGCTGCAAGGAAAGTGGTGACTATAACAGAACTACCATTAAATGAATGCCATCTCATAATATATACAATAAATGCTGCCAATAAAACTCTTTTTTTAATAGGATTTTCTTTTTCCATATCTGAAGTAATTCATCAAACAAAGTGAGATAATAATATAACAATCTGTAGACTAGCTGTCAAATAATGAAGGGACAAATCACAGCTGGCAAAATTGAAAAGTAGGATATTATTGACAATCTTACACCACAGACACGTTTTAATTATCCCAAACTAAATGACAATCACAAGACTGAGGTCAGGTAGAATTACCGGATTAGAGTACTGTTTATCTGGGTGTGTTAATCAACTGCCATGCGAAATGAGGAATTTGGCGACAGGTCAATAAAGCATTAGATTTGGTTGTCTACGACACAAGCTATCATTTACTTTCAGAGCCAGTGCATGTATCAGTGTTTCTGTCTTTTGTGTAACATGATATTTGGTTTTGTGTGTGGTGTTTGGTGAAAAAGAAACCCAACTATATTTTCCCCTTAGCACGTGTCCAGTCATTACTTGGCACAAAGATGTTAAATACACAAAGGTACCAGAATAATCAGATAGCCAGACATGTGGCTGTGTTATAATTGATTTACCCGACATTCATACGTGGATTGGCTCATTTTCTCAATTAAAACAAGTGATACTTTGTTATTCAACAACATCGACACTTAGCTTAATTGGCTATCAGGGATTACGGAGGAGCATGTATCTGTAGTGTCTTAGAATGGCTATAAGGAAGAATAATACATAGCAAAACGACACAAAACTCACCTCTGTCCAAGCACAAACACAGACATGTTCCGAGCAGCAGGAAAGCAGTCCTCATCGTGTCTGGAAAAGGATTAAAAACCGAAAACAAACAGTGTTTATTCTGTCTCTCTTTTCAGCTGTCGACACTATCCGCGTAGACAGATTGACAGGTTGGAGCTTTTGACAAATTTTGCTTCCGTGTACAAACCATAGCCTGTTGTTCTTCTTCTGCAGGGAAAATACAGTAGTCTGCTCTACCGCCACCTACAGGTAGACGACTGAAACTACAGGGCTATGTTTTCCAGTAAGGAGAGTTGGAATAAAAATATTCTTCTTTGTCCTTCATTGTTTTCTGACTTTTTATTTTCAAAGCTTTCTTGGCATGCATTCATACCAGATATACAGCTGCTTACTTAAAGCAGGAGTCCCCTTTTTCTGTAAACATGTGTTGTTGTTGTTGTTGTTAGAGAAATAGATTATACTTTTCTGCTTATTTTTACCGATTTTTTAAAAACTGTACACACCTGCATTTAAAATAAACAATTGCATTTGAGTTACATTTTCAAGTCTCATTCGTGTTCAAATGCCATTTTATTTATAACAATCATAATACATTCAAATGTTTGATGCTAATAATATAAACGAGTCTCTTCTTCTTCTGCAGTGTAAAACACTGTAGACTGCTCTACCGCCACCTAAAGGTTGAGTATTGACACTACATGGCTATGTTTTCCAGCATTGGAAAGCGAGAATACAATAAAACAAATAGCCTAAGCATATTTGTGCAGGTATTATTTGTTACCATTTTGGCACTCCAGAAGCTTTACACAACACAAAGGGACTGTCAGCTTTCTTGGCATGCATTCATACAGGATATAAAGTTGCTTGCTTAAGGCAGGACTGTCTATTCTTTACACCATTCCCCTTTTCTGTAAACAAGTGTGACGTGTCATTGAGAACAATGGGATGAGTAAGTAAAACTGGGTGATAACGAAACGTGTCCTCAGAACATTTCAAATAGGATTTATTTATACTTTTGTGTTTATTTTTTGGCTGATTTCAATTTACATTTAAATATAAAAACATGCATTGAAATCTAACAAATGCAAGTTATATGTTAAAGTCTCCTTCATAATCGCAAATATTGTCATTTACATAAATACAATTTAGCCTAATGTATTAATTTATTTTCTGACATGTATATAGTTATCTTAATCTGCACTACTTGTAGACTGGTGGTGAGTGTTATATACATGTAGTGTAGTAAAAAGTACAATATCTGCTTCTGAAATGTAGTGAAGTATAAAGTAGTAATAAATGGAAATACTCAATTAAAGTACAAATATGTCAATAAAAAAGATTACAATATGTTTACCACTGAAAAATTGAATCGGAATTCACCCTACAAACCAATGCTCAAATCAGGTAAAACCAAGGAAACCTGAAACACTGGATCCACCAGTTTAGCAACATGAGATGTAGTTCCTGATTCCCTTGAACCAACCATCAGATCATTCCACTTGGTAAAAAAAGTACAAGCTATATTTAACGTGGTTACAGTTCCTACTTTGCATGCCTTGTTGGCAACTTTTGATATAATTTGAACCAGCTGAAAACACATGTATCATTTATATTTCCTTTGTATACCTGCAGTATCTCTGTATTAATGTCTCACAGAGAAAAGCGATGCATGTGTGCTGATTGAAGCCAGTTGACTTGTCTTTTAGTTTGTGAATCTTCTCATTCAGTGTGAGGATTGGACTTCACTTTCATTCTAATGGCACCTGTACACCAGAAGGGATCCAAACAAATGCTCTTACTTATTCCTAACCACACGAGGATTTGGTTACAAATGATAACTTTATAAAGTCAAACTGTAAGGATCTAGTAAATCAAATTTGAATTGGATTCATGACTTAGAAAAAAGTGCTTTACAAATCTGGTATATATCTTTGACAAGAGAGGAACAATGATTGGGCAATACAACACACAACCATAACCATTTAGTTATGACATTATTGATGTGAATATAGTGTATTGATATATATATATATACATTTTTTTGGGGTGTATGCCATGTGAAAATATCATTTCTTAAAATGTAAAAAATCAAATCACACGTTTAATCAAAAGTACAGTCATTATTAAGTCCAATTCCATATATATCACTGTAAGATAGGCTGCCATTTTCCTACTGTATTTACAGCCCATTGTGCTTAGTTGAGCTCAACTCATGAATGTAAAGAGAGCACTAATAAAGAAATGATTAACTAATGCTCCTCCAGAGGGTGCATTGAGGAGATACGATTTGTGTAATGATTGCCACCTACAGGTTAGATGCTAATAGGATTTCTTTGTCGCTCCACACATTTCAGTTTTTGACCTTATCAGCAGATGGCAGTATTGATATTCAGTGCAATTGAAAAAAGCCTGACAAAAGCCCATCATGACAACACATTACTTTATGTGCATGTGATTGTGAGAGTTTGCAAGAACTACAATCAACCTGTTTGACAATTATACAACACGGTGAATCGTATACAATTGTATTTCTTCTAGATTAAAAAAACACAATTTCCTAATAACATAAAGTCACTCTACTTTACAGACTGGCCCCATGAGTAATATGTAAAAATATGATATGGATTACAATCGAAGGTGTGCTTTAGAGACTAGATAATGATCAAAATGTTAATTGGAGGTGTTTTACATCTCAGCTGGGCGTGGAGGACCTGTGGGTTCTTGTAATGAATATGTCTTAATTGTGGCAGGCTGTTTGACATTTGAAAAGTCCGATGATCCCTCTCATTCTTGACACCCATTTGCATTTCCATCTTTAAGGTCAAATGGGCATGAATAATACATTAAGGAGGTTCTTAAGCTCACAGCCAGCTATACCTATCTTCACAAAGGCACCAGCTGAGTGTTGCTAAGCTCTATGAATGCTACAGAAACGATCAATTAATATCACTTTGGGAAACCACATGTGAAGCAAACAAGCCATCCTGTCATTAATGGGAATATAAGGTCATGAGTCAATAGTAGATATAGGAGCAGTCTTTTCTTTTTAGTTTTATAAAGTCCACCTATCAATCTCAACCAGTGTTTACTGTGTGCATTCAGACTAAACGGTGCGATTGAGTGCGTGTTTATGGGTTTTTAATACAAGTGTTGCAATTTTTCTCCAGTGAAAGTTCTGTGTGCAATATTACTACGCATGTGAACTATCAAAGGGTTAACCTGGAATAAATTCAAGATCAAAGGAAGGCCCAAAAAAAGAACCTTGGCAGGAGATTGGAAGAATTTAATGAGCAAAAATTAACATGTATTAAATCTGACCTCGTGCTTACATGGCAGATGTTGAGTGGAGCAGCAACCAGATAAGTTATTAGAGATAAACAGTGGCGTGTTACATTTTGACTGGAGCCCGGGACCTGTCTATGCTTTCATAAAAAAAACCACAATTATGTTGTATCGATCAAATTGTGGTATAATAATCATGTTTTAACTGATTTCATGATATTTTTTTCATTAAAGAAAAGTCCTACACAGGCAGGGACCTGTCTTTAATAGAGAATAGCACCTTGCTATATCCAGCACATTTGAAGTCATTCACTGTGGGGCTGAGTTTCATAATAAGGCTACTGTCTTAGGGGAATTGCACGGGATGTATAGCCTTGAGGAGACAGATTTGCTGGCTGTTTTGACAACTCATTACCTGTAATTTCACTGACGGATCGGTGGAGTGGCTCAGAGAAGGCAGCCGTGGCACCAGAGAAGCTGTGTGGTTTGTGCCTGGAATGATGTAAGATACAACGGCAAATAAGCAAAGATTTATTATGGCTAATGATTGCTTAAAAACAGAGCCGGGGAGAAATGACAGTTTGGTGCCACTATACTGAGTGGAGGGGTGGGGGCCAGAAACGGAAACACATCCTTATCTCACTTTTCTGTACTTCCAGAAGAGCGTTTATTAGAGACAACTCTGTCTAATGGCACTCAGGATTCATTCTGACACACAATTTAACAGTAGAGTGATTATTAATACTATATGCTGGATGAATATCAGTAAAATCCTTCATTTCTTTTGTCAATAGTAAGATAATAACTGTGGAATGTAAGTTTATTAATTAAACAGAGTGCTCTTTTGGTACAGTTTGTCTAATATCTGGAAATGCATCTTTTTTTGGGAAAATGCACGCACTGAATGTAAAGAGTAACATTTCCCTGTTCTGCAAATCTCCCTGTGTGACCATCCTGGTTAAGTTTCTAAATTTGCAGAAAAGGAAAGGTGGTGGTGGTGGTGGTGGTGGGGGGGGGGGGGTATCAGATGGGCTAGTCCAAGCCATCCCTCCCCCGCTCTGACATAATTGGTCCATCCCTGGCACTACTCCCCATCTCTAAAGCCACCAAAAACTGTAACCTACCTTGTGTATTTTTCACTAATTGAAATGCCTAATGAGGTCCCCAGGGCTCCATCCCATTACCTCTGAGTTAATTAAAGCCTTAGCAGTGTGCCAAACGGTGAATAAAGATGCAGTAAAAGTGCAAGAGGAACCCGAACAGGGTTCGCCGGGATGGGATGGGGCTGACCTGCTTTTCTGTCATTGTTGTGGGACGTTATATATTTGAAGAAGGAGCAGATGTCTGTTATTTTTTTATTTGTATTTATTTTAGGCTTCAAATTGTGTTACCCTGGTTCAGGCACTTATTTTCCAGTGTGGTTAGCCTAATTCTGCTTTATTAAACATTAAACTCACTGGCACCATCAGCAAGGATTTTATGAAGATGTCTAACTAAAGCAGAACGCGAAAGACAAAAAAATGGCAGGTGTGTTATGGATTTTTATTCAATTTGGTGTGGCTGTAATAAAATTATACTGCTCATTAAGTGTACATTTGTAACACCGACAAAACGCAGTTATCGACTTGTTATGCACTGTGGTCACTCATGTGGGAATATTAATCCAAACCACATAATCTCATTAAAGAAAGGTCTCTTTATTAAATGACAAAAACACCGGCTGATAGATCGTGAAAAGACAAAAAGAGACATTTCTTTTAAGAAACAATTTCAAATGTTTATTTAACATGTCAAAGAAGGGACACACACTCGTGAATTGAAAAGGGGGCGGCTGCAATTATTGGCCAGTACTATGTCGTAAACTCAATACTAAAATTAATCAGGTTTTGGCTAAAAAGAAAACATGTTTTTGTTTCTTTTTTTGTTTTTATAAAGAAACATTATGTACATTGGTTCTTTTATACAAGAAGTTCATTGGGTAAATGCATCAAAAAAAGAAACCAGTTCTGCAGTAAACTTTACAAAAAATACATTTCATTTTTCATTGAGAGATGTAGAAAAGGAGCCGGTCAAATATTGACCAATAATATTTCTTCCTTTTCATTATTTAGAAAAAAAGCTGTTCTAATAACTAATTTTTAAAGAAAAGCAATATACAGCACAATACATGGGATAAAAATTGCCTTTTTGCAGATTTAATCATTATGTTTGGTAACCAGGGAGAGGGGCTGCGACTGGAACAAGGCATGATGGGAGTGAAGGGCCGCCTGATGGTAAGGGGAAGGGGGGGAAAGCATGGAGTGGTGCAGGGAGGTGAAGGGGATTGGCCGGCTGAGGATGGGTGTCGAATGGCTACCTGAAGTACCAATTGGGATTGAGAGGTGGGAATGGGAATGGGAAGAGGAGGAGGAGGAGGAAGAAGAAGAGGAGGAGGAAGAAGATCCAGAAGCTTTCCCGGCTAGGGAGAAGTGGTGGTGCATGCGTCCCTCCGGTTTGGTGGTGAGTGATAGCGGCTGCGCCTGTTCGGAGTGAGTGGCGGCGGGAGCAGCGGGGGAGGCCAGGGCTGCGGAGGGAGTGGCGGGTGAGTCCAGCATGCTGCCGTGGGACGACGCCGGGCTGTCACACATCTTCTCTGAGGGCAGGTACTGCACGCACTGCTTCTTGCTTCTAATGGAGAAGTCTGAAGAGGGGAAACAAAAGGAAGAGTGAGGAAGCTGAATTATGGATCTGCTGCTGGCTTCAGAATCTGGTTCATGTCCCTCAATGCCGCCCGTGACAGAAGTGATCATCCAAACAGTGACAACGATGGCAGTGGAATTTGTGAAACATGGCGAATCAACTCCAAAACACATTGCAACAGGGAGAGTGGAACATGATGTTTAAGATATTCAGATGGTATGCATTCATTATGCAAAAAAAAAGAATGTGACACACAAAATGTGCACCCAAAAGTGGAAAGCTTTCTTGTTTTGGTTGCACAACAGCAGACATACCTGCCGCTATTAGCACTGAACCTCATAAGCTGCTTGTCAAAGTATAGAGGCAGGGGGAGAAGTTAGTAAGTGTTAGTGAAGAAAGAATCCATGCAGAAAAGGCAGATAATAAATAATATAATCAAGGTGCATTGTCCAGGGTTGCTCTTGCTGTTAGTTTCTACAGTTATTAATACTTGCTCAGGTCTGTGACAACACAATCCAAATAAAGGCAATCAGGAAGAAAAGGCCCCTTACCTTCTGGTTTCGAGTCGGGTTTATTGTCTCTCTTCCTCTTTTTTCGCTTTCCCTGCACAGATGAAACAATGCTGTTAAAAAGCTGTGAAAGTAAACCATCGAAGCACAATGTTTGCTGAGATCAAGAGTGTTTAATAAACTAATATACACATATTTGACCGAGTCTTCGGAAAACCTTTGTTGACAACTTCCTTTACTCATTGATTTAGTATCTGATCATCGTGCTACTCACGTAATTGTCTCGTGCTGACCACCCCGGATAGAGCTGGGAGTGCAGTTGCCTCTCTTTCCTGGCCAGCTCATAGTATTTGGCTTGCTCCTCTCTGGACAGGGAATGCCACTGTGGACAAAGAAAGAAAATATCAAAGGACTGCTAAACACACACACACACACACACACACACACACACACACACACACACACACACACACACACACACACACACACACACACACTGTTATAAACTCACATGCACATCTGTGTCTGCGCCACTTACCCGTCTTCCAAGGATCTGGTTGATGGCAGCGCTCTCTTTCAGAGTGCACTCGGCCACTACTTTGGCTCTCATCTCCTTCATATACAGCATGAAAGCATTCAGAGGTTTCTTGATATGAGGCCTCTTGTCCTCTTCTTTCTTGGGAGGAACGGGAGATTTCCTGCTAATACGAAACATAAAAAAATATGCCGTTAATAAACTGTAATTAATGGAGATGTGCTGGTCAATTAGATAAGACAAGGGAGGCTAATGTGCAGTAATGAAAGCAAGTTTTGATACAGCTAAAGGAATATATTAAGGGTTCTTACGCATGCATCGAGGGACTCATGTCATGGGGCTCCTGTTTGATTCCCGGGGAGACGATGGCTGGATGGGGAATGCCGGTCTGGTGGAGGCCGTGTGGAGGCGGACTCACCATGTGAGGCGAGAATCGGCTGGACACCAAACTGTGAGGGCGACAAGAGGCCACATTTTAACAGTCGAGTTTAACAGCTAGCCTCTGTTAACCTGACGGGAAAAGGTTTCGCTAACTTGGCACAACCCTCTGGGGGGGAAATTCACCTTCTATGTCGTTCTAGACGAAATCCATACACACAATGAGTTACATGCTTCCTTTTTGTTCAAATAAAGACTTTTTCAAAAGCTCCCTTCATTCAGCAATGACTGGAGAAAAGTGGAGTGTGCTGTAACCATGGTGACTGCATGGCCGTGACACCTGAAACCACTTTCCTCTGACAGCCATTCACACAGAACACCTTTACAAAAGTGTCTCTCTTTTATTTCCAATTGTTAATACAATGGAGCATTGTAATGAACAAGGGGGGAATTAAGCTCCATATCCTTCTACCACACATTTTAGTTTGTGCTAGATTGGAAAATTCCTCTGTTTTAATTCTTCTAGCGAGGCACACAGGCTGTCATGAGAAACAAAGCAGTGTGGCCTTGTGCTCGCAGTCCCTCAGTTTTTACCTCATGATACACTCTGTGACGAATAACCCAGGATAACTTTTACTCAACGGTTTCTCAAACTCTCCATTACCAGAAAACAATATTTGAGGCGAGGTTGCTCACACGGAAAGATGGTTCAAAGCTTGTTTTTTTAGCTCTTCATTTAATATTTACTGAATCCAAAATGTGACCTAAGGTAAGAAATGTGGGTAAATATATGAAGTCCACTAAGAAATGTTATTAAAACGGATATTTTGCTTTTTTTCCTTTTTTAAAACGGTTTAATAATTAATGTTGTATCAACAAGGAGGCGGCATATCATTCCCCAGTTAATAAACCTATACCGACTAAATCTGTAAACATCCACTTAGTCCCTGATGGGTTAATCCATACGGCTCCCAGTGATGGCTTGCAGTCAAGATCCACATTTTGAACATAATGCTCCTATTAGCATTTATGTACTGCGGTCATATTTAAGTCACCACCAATCACAGCGCGTCTTTGCCAAGATCTTATTCTTACTGGCTTTTTTAAAATTCATAATCACATTTTGAAGGTTACATCTTATTGAACAAACACTGGAAACAGCTTAAAGTCATTCTAGTTATGGCAATAAACCCCTTGGATCTACTGTATCCAAGAAACTGCTGTATAGATCAAAAAGCTTTCGTACTAAACAAAAACATTTTGAGGCATTTTTAGTGCATTTCTAAATACTTAGTAGGCCTAAACAGCCAGTCGATCTGCATTACTGATGTTATGTTATTTATAATTTGAACTACAGTGAACCATGTTATATACGCAGCTCTGTTTGGTATCATAGTGTTTGAAATATACAGAACACGTGAGATGAAGTTAAAAGACGTATTAGAAAAATCTATCAGTCAAATTCAGGAAATACTAAAAGCTTTCTTCATGTTTTACTGTAAATGTTAATCATATTCTAATCTGAATGAGAAAGAAAAAAAGAAAATGATGGTTGTACAATCCACTGTAATCAATGTGACCCTGACAGTCATGGATAAGCGTTTTCCACCGTAGTGTCAAAAGTAAAACCATCTTGAATTCATGTTTGTGTTAAAATGTTACGGATTATTGCATTTTTAAGTGGAGTAAAAACTTCTGCTACATGTGTTGTGATTGTTGTGATCGGTCTCAGGAAGGAGCTACACCCCCTATCGATCACAGAGACCCTGCTGAATATTTCATCTCACACTAACACCGGAAGGCTCACTACAAATCTTCCCAATTTTAAAAAAAGGGGTCAGAGAGTGTAGTCTGATTGGACATGTAGGTTCAGATGAGCTTTGATTTGTCGTTATCGATTCTCAGCCCTTTCATCTCGGCAGTGTGTGTGTGTGTGTGTGTGTGTGTCTGTGCGTGTCTGTTTTCAGAACATTGGCCTGTCCACAGAAGTTTAGCTCGGAGAGAAAAGACAGGAGGAGGAGTGCTGAATGCCAATAATGCCTGCACACTGTTTAAGAAGCTCTAGTTGTCTGTGACTCTGCTGCCTGTGCGATAAAGTGTTTTTCCCAAACAATTCCCCTGCCTTTTGTGTTAAAAAAGGTCAACAGATAGAAGTATAAAAGTGCACACAAGCCATTTCTCTAACCTAGCATTTAAAAAGGCTGTCAAATGCAGCAGGGTAAATGTGATTACAGCATGTCATAGAAGCAGCAGATATTAAATTTCCCCCTTTGGGAGGGTGGGGGTGTTTCTGAACATGATCTGCTCACCTGGACATGGATGCATTCATTGCTAGCGCTGGATAGGGGTGACGGAATCCCCCCGGAGGGATGGAGTACATGGGCTGGCCCTGCCTGAGAGACAGAGGGAGACAAAGTTAGAGAGAGTGTGAGGTGGATCAGACTCAGCCCCCAGCACTAATCCTCTACTCATCAACTCAAAGCCCCTGCTTGTGGAACAGCACCGTTGCAATTGATTACGAGAGCCGTGGCAAAACCCATAAATGTTCATAAATTCCTCATGGTGAATTCAAATGTTTGAAAGCTTTATTGTTCGGATGTGGTGCACCTGCACAGGCATAACAACCAGGCATGGACTTAAACAGGAAATTCAAGAAATGTTTTTCTAACTTTGACTTTTAATCACCTGATTTGAACTCGACAAAATGTGTGGTGCTTTTTTAAATCTTAACACTCAACAAGTAGAAAGCTACAAAGCGAATTAGCCTACCTCTCTACCCACACTCTGCTATCTGTATTTACATATACGTATGTAGACTCCTGCATTTACTTGATCACAACATTCATATAGTTTACTTCATCTGCATGACTTGCACATTTGTCTTGCAAGATAATCATGCACTATTTTATTCTACTCTGTTTCTTATTGCACTATTTTATTTTGTTTTCACCACCCTGTATTTATTGTGCATATGAAAATAAAGCCTTTGAATCTTTGAATTTTGAATCTGCTGGGATTTCTAACTTGGAAACAACACATTTAGCTGTGTGGACGGCTGACAATCATAGCAGTGACTTACTGTGGCATGAGCCATCCCAGAGGGTGTGCGATGGATCCCACAGCCCCAGGAGAGAGGGGGTAGTAGGGAGAGAGCTCTGACGGGTGAGGTGTCCGAGGAATACCTGCAGGTGCCACAAACAGAAGAAAGCTACTTTTAAAATGCAGCAGAGATAACATGCTTTTTATATATGGCAGGTATTCATAACATTATTTAACATCTCTGGAACTTTTTGCTATCTAAAATAAACTTGCCCTGTCTTGCTATGCCTGTAAGGTACTTGAGAGCAAATTTTCAGACTACATTAGCTATGGTGAAATTACTTTTGTCCAATGGTGGGAAAATGTCAAGATGGGCAAAAGTAATTTCCTAATATAATTTGTTCTTCCTGAAATGTTTCCTTTTGAAACTTCTTGTCTGCTTCCTGGTATTTGTGGATGTTGCAATATTAACTGTGAAAAATGATCAATTATAGTATTTATCATATCATTTATTTATCATTAAATGGACTAAAGATACACAGTGAAGTTAATCAATGCCTATCCTTGAGACCGTACCTGTCTTTGGGTCGAGGATCTCTGGGGAGAGGTGTGACGGCGGCGTGCCGGGGGAGAAGTGTTCATTGCTGTAGGTGATGAGGGGCGTCAGTGGGTGGACATGGTGGGCGTGCTGCACCACTGGGACTTTATTGGACTGTTGTTGGAGAAAAAACCAAAAGTTCAAGTGTCTGACACAAAACATTCAAATCAAAGCTTCTCTTCTTGTGGTTGTAACAAGTGTTGAACTATCCTAAAGTGTGAACCGCACATTATTTCTGTTGCCCCATTGTTGGAAGGAAATGCACTGTAAAAATAGGCCATCATGTGTGAATGCCCTCTACGGTAAACATCACATCAGTCTGAGCGTGTGACCGACCCTGTGATGCAATCTGGACCAGCACCAAGGAACACTAAAAAGCCCTGCAGGCGCATGCCAAGACCATTATGGTCGTTTAGCCGAGGAGAGAACTGTTTGTTCAGTCCAAAAAGAAAAACAACGGTGCCACTGGGTCCAAAAGTCACAACAGCGAGCCACAAACAAACACAATCAGCGTGAGGTAAACTGAATACCCATAAACAAGTGGGGACATCATCTCTAGCTGACAGATGATGGAAAGAAGCAGACGCCCATGGGTGGATGTTAGAAAAACATTTGAAGTTCTGTAAGATAAGTGGCGGAGAACAGAGGGCCTTTGACACACAGTGTGGAGATATTTCAACAACACTCGCAGAGATGGGACCGAAAACAGCTACAACGAGCCTGATGAAGACAATAATAATAACCAGCGTCTCTACTTTCATTAGGCAGCGCGCAGCAACGCAGTCATTTCCCCTGGCTGCCTGGCTGAATAGAGCACTTGTTGGCTCAACTTGTCACATGGGAGGGTCAAGGGGTGGAGGGGGGAAAGGGGGGAGAAAGGAGTCTTGTTCCTCCAGGCTAACCTTTCTTCAATATCCCTCCCCACCCCCCTCTCAACCTCTCCAACGTGGTCTGCTGGGGAACAAGGTTTGCATTGAGACTTCTGTACACGCTCTTGCTTCACGCTGCTTAGAATTGTTCCAAATCTTTGCTTTTTTTTCTAAGTAAGGTCCAACCTTTTCCTCCTTTTAAAGCTTTAGCAAATTGGTTTCTCCTATGTCTAAAGCAGGCTTTGATTCTGGTAATACCAGATGGGGTGAGAAAAATATTTACCGGTGTTAAACATGGCTATATTAAGATCCATTAGCTCCTTTTTCTTTCAGGTTATTCCAGACTTAAGAGCACACAAGGTGAATGCATATGATGATGCGCAGAGACACAATTGGATAAACACAGAAAAAGGCTTTGATGAAACCTCATGGCAGAGGTAGCGTTTGACCTGCTGGGTTGAAATCCCAAGTCCCACATGTCATGTATATTTGAGTTGTGCTTTGTTGTTCTACTTAATGTACAATACGCCTGCATTTTCCCTATATTGTGAGGGCTGTTTGAGACCTCTAGACCTGGGTGCCAACACATTTTGGGAAGCACTTCAGTGAGAATTTGAAATGATGCATATTAATTATTCATATCCTGGAATACACCAATCGTGTGCTCTACACATCATTTCTAAGTTTGAAGGCACTAGTTTCAACTCCAGGCTGTCTTCTGTTTAGCACGGCCGACAGAAATGTGGAGGAAAAATGAAGTATGCAGGTTGCACACATGCAAAACTATTCTGGCCCGTATACTACCTGCCAGACTGTCTCCTTAAGGAATAAAGATGGCTACTTCATCAAGCAAATTCCTCTTTTTATATAGGAACATTGGAAAATGGAATCAATCAAAATCTGCACTGTATTACTTTATCATTTCTCCAGAGCCCTGAGAAACTAACATGCGGTTTTGTGAAATTTAAAAACTACACTCCTCGCGCAAACATAAATTAAACTAAACACTTAAATATCAATGCCTTCTTTCACTTGCTCTATGTGTAGAGGTAATATTCCTCTACACCATTAGAGCCTCATATGTCTGGTTTCATGATCCACGAGCAAAGTGTAATAAGGAAACCACAAGGAACCTGAGCCATGTTTTAAATATAAACAACATCTACGTGAAAGGACAGATAAAGGGCAACCTGGAACCAGATGGTATCCACATCAACAGACAGAAATCATGCTCTTAACATAGACGTGCCTGTTGCAAAGCGGCCTGCAGTGGTGCATACCTCTCCGATAGCGAGTAAAAACACCTCAGACTGGTCTAGGAGCAGATTGGAAATAGTAACAGGAAGGTTTAAAAGGAAAAAAAAAACAGCTGAGAGAAAAGATGTCTGTGTTTTAAGAGGGTTTGAGACTAAAAAGACCGAGGTGGCAGTACCTCGCCTGGTTGTCCAACTTGGAACGGCGCTAAGAAAAGCACAGTCCTTGGTCAATGTGGGTGGAGGGGTGGATTTCATTCAAGCAAACATGTTTTTGGATCCTGCACATCTGAATTGAATTACTAGGCAAACAGCCGATGGGGAAGAGAGCTTAGAACAAACTGAATAACCCTGCAGCTTTGTGTGTCTTTATGCTCGGTGATTCTGGGTGGGAGGCTCAGAGGCCTTTCAAAACTCCAGGAAAGACAGGGTGAAAAGAATGCCTGGCATGCTGAGAAATCCAAGCCTTGTTTGTCAACGCCAACAGGAAGCGGACGTGAGAGTGGTCTGACCGTGTCGTATGTCTTGAAAATCAACCTCTCCATAACTATGTCATTCATCACAGACAACGTGTGCTTTGCGTCTGGTCGTCGCCTCTGAAAGGGTCGATGGGATTTATATTCTTGCTTAAAATAATAGCGGGCAGAGCGGAGTCATGTTACCGGAGGGAATAGCCCCAGTGGTAATGAAATAAAATCGGAGGGCTCTTAAAATCAGCACAGACACAAACATGGGCCGGTATAAATATTTGTTAACTGACATACATCAATTTCATCCTCTGGTAAATCTGCCACTTATAAACGCCATGTTGCGAAATCTTGTGAATTCACTCTGCGATGCTAAATATCCCCGATTTAGAGTTTGACTGGAAATCAAAGCAATGGTTCCTTATTCCATTTCTGAAGAGGATCTCGTCTCTGCAGTGGCCCAGCAGGACTGCAGACCTCAGATCAGTATTCAGTGCAGTCCTCCCAAAGCCTTTGATTTCATGATGGATCCCGGTTGTTCACTGCCTAATGCAAAACGAGAGATTCTCACCGGACTCCCAGTCAAAGGTCTGTTGGAGGAATATGGGTCGAAAGCAAGTGTATGTATCTCTATTGCGGGAGAAAAAACCCTGGCACATTCCCAGTTAATATCTCTACTTAAAGTGTCACATAGCCCTGAGAGTGTACGATTGCAGCAGACACATGCAGCAAGACAAAAGGCATCTCAGGAATGCTGTTGCTTGAGACCTCGTCACTTCAATTCACTTAAACAATTCGTAGACTAACTAGCTGACAGGACGTGTCCCTCGATACCTTGATTACGCTAGATGCTAATACAATATTGAGACAAAGACAGGGATTCTTGTGTCTCGGTCAAGCCCAAATTGGATGGCAGATTCCGCTGGTCAGTTCCACCTCATTACAGAGTCACAGCTCGTCCTGACTCAGAATAACACCAGTCAGTGTACTCAGTAATGACACAGAGAATAGGTGGTATGGACAAATTACTGCAAGTGACTGGATAACCTCAGAGGGACGGACGCAGCCTTGACATCATTATTAGCAGAGTGTTAATGACTCTAAATTGGTGCGTTGTTGAAGATGAGTATGAGTTGCACATGATTCAGACAGAAGCACCTCCTCCTGCTTCCCCTCCTTTCCTACTATTTCCTCTCCTCCTCTCCTCTACTCGGCCACTACTGATGGGCTGACATGTTCCCCATACTGCATCACCTGGCCCTGCAGCGCCTTTGATGTATTATTCATGATGAGGCAGCCCTCTGAACACAGGGGTCTATATGGGGGTTTTGGGGTGCTGATGTGTGTGTGCATGTGTGTGCGTGTGCGTGTGTGTGTGTGTGTGTGTGTATGCATGATGGGGTGTGCTACGTTCATAGAAAAAGCTTGTTCCCTACTTCCCAGTCCTCCCACCCCACCACCACCACCCCTATTACTACCAAAAGCAATACCAACTGAATGCTAAACAAACCTGTCTGTTGAATAATTGAGGATCTCAGGCCAGAGCAGGCTCTGATTAGCATACGGGCCTTATGGACCCAATCTGCACAGTGACAGGATGGTCTTTCCCTGGTCTTTGGGATCCAACCAACGCTCCGATTTCTATTAAACATCTTGTTATCTTGTTCCAACTTGCCAGAATTTGTAGAAAGGATTCCCCATTCACCGAAACAATGACATTAATCACTGTGAATACGTGTAGGAGTGTTATGATTAGGAAGAGTCTAAATATCAATATTGTGTTCATGCGTAGGCTTGCCGGTGGATTATTTATTAATCTGCAGAGGCTCTTGGCTGAACATGCCTCTCGACTAACACACTGTAGCCTTAACAGTTCACTAACATTATGCATATTTGACATGCATATAGGATGTGCTTACAAGCAGATTTTGACAGTCATTCCAAAACCGTCTTTCAAAAAAAGCAAAACAACGATGTCAGATTTAACACATGCTTGCAGAATGACTGCAGGATTACAGGTCTGCTTCAGGAGTTCCTGCTGGTGTCTCTTCTCTCTGGCTCCTCTTGGCCCTGGGCAGTAATCCCTGGCCCCCCGCGAGTGCCCATCCGCTCCCCCTGCTCTCATTAGTGCAGTGTTGGGGCCTGGGGAGCCTGCAGGCCTGGGGAGCCAGCCTGCTGCTCCCCTCCCACTCAGCCTCCCTCTCTCCCCGGCTGGAGTAATGAGCACATAATCAGCCTGGCTCCCTGTCAGCAGCAGCACAGCAGAGGGGCATGTGGGCTCCTGGCCCAGAGTGGGGGGCAAGGCCACAGCGGGGCGTTTCACTCTCTGTGCTCCGTGCACGGGGTACAGCGCGCCCGGTATTACAGTTTCCCACCACTAATCAAGTGACCCTGTAGTCTCAGGTCACCAGATCAAGCGACTTCCTCTTTTGCTTCACACACGGAAAATCGTTACACTTTCAATGAACTTCCCCACCTTTTATACCCTTTTGAAAAGGTTTTATGATTCCTAAGACAATAACGTTATTGATTATAATTTTAGTGTTTCATTTGGGCTGTTTTACACTTTGAATTCATTTTCCAAACTTTAAACTCCTTAAAAATTTAACTCTTCTGCTCTTTAACTCTTAAGTCAATAATACTGTTGTATAATTTTTTCTGCCAATGTAAGTGTTTCATATAAGATGATTGACCTCGAACGGCCTTGTTATGAGAGTTGTGTAATTTAATTGCACTCAATACTCAAAATAAATAGCACTGAAGTAATTACTTTAACTTAAAACTAAAATAACAAGCAACCTATATGCATGCAATGTAGAACCTGTAAAAGGTTTTTACAAGTTTCTATGTGCAGCTATAAAAGCATCTAAATAACATTTAATTACAAAGGGTAGATGAACTAAGCTTAAGGGAAGTACATATTTAAGCACACTAAAGTGAAGGCTGCTTATTATTCTGAAAATGAAGATTTCTGCCAGAAAACAGTTGGATCCCGATTCTTCTACAATGTTTGTCTCTGTATAGGCTTTTCTGGTTTAATGACGTTCAAAGAGATGAAGGCCAAACAGAATAAGAAAGAGGAAAGAAAAGCACAAACACTGAGCCACATAAAAAGTAGCAGAAACCACTGACGGGCAGAACAGAAACATCCAGGCAGGGAACTCAACCTCTGTCGATCTGCTTTCATTTCCTTTTTTTTCAACTGCTTTTATCGTCTTTATTGTTTTGACTTTTTCTCTTGATGTTCCTGCTTTGTAGATTCACACATTTCATTAAGATACATATTGTCTTAACAAACTACAATGAGTGTGCTGCAACAAAGCTTCACACTATTTCTTTCCCAACAGACTAAGCCACAGGGTCACAGAGAGGTCAGCATGTATTCTAATAAAATATATTTAATTGGTTTCTATTGAGACTCAAGTCAGTCCTGGATTCCCATGAGCAAACTCTGTCCCTTTCACAACAATTTCCCATTGACTGCGCTCAATGAAGACTTTGTCATGTGCATCGCTGCGATTATTGGGATCCAGCGAATCAACCACAAACTCAGCAAGCGCATCTTGCCGGGATATGTCAGGTCAGGAGGCTGAGTCACAACGGCTGTATTTACTGAAGTTGTGTGACAGCGTTTTCTTGCTCCACGCTCCGATTAACACGACTTCCCGAACCAGAAAAACGCCCGATACAATCAAGCAGGTGAGATGCCAGATAGATGTCCATGTTATCTAATGTTTTCGATCCCAAACACACATCCCTCAGCGAAACCACAAACCAAACAGGTCTGCTGAGGCCCCACATTGTCTAACCCCAGTGAGACACCATGATGACTAGCTCACACCTGTGTGGGAAAGATCAAGTATGGCAAGGAGGTTCGAACTTGAGAGATTTATTGTGGAGACGGAGTTATTGTGGTAAAGACAGACAGGCTGATCAGCAGTTTGCCTGCGGGGACTGTAGGGGCTGTGGGGGGGGAAACTGTGCATGCATGGATGGGAACCAGCATATTAACATAACTTAATTATTGGGAATAACCACATTATTGTTATAGATAGATTAAAGCATTTATATGGCTCGCAGTAAACTGGTTCCCCACATAAGATGATATGATTTGTTAGATCATTAGATTAATGTCCTTTAGCCCGGAGGATACATCTTGTTAGTGCTACAAAATAAGGCAGGGGAATTGTTGGGAAACTGGTCACACTTTTGTTTGGTGGGTGAAACTGTGATTTTAAATTCCTCTGTTACCAAGCCATGTTGGTCCTTTGTCAAATACACATTTTCACAATTTCAAAAGCCTAATTTTTCGGCTCGATGAAGTCATAATGAACGCCATTTAGTTTTTAATGGAAGTTTAACTACTTACTAGATGCCCCGGTGTTGGAGAACGGGAATCTTTAAGTCCTGCTGAGCCGGGGACGTCCAGAATAGGCCATTTCATCTGCAGGTACTGCGGGGGAGAGACAAAAAGAGGAATTAGGCCACAGAACCAGACAGCCTGCAGGTTAAAACAGTCATACAAATATGTATTAGAGAAGTTTTAATAAAATGCATTAAAATACTTGATAAAAGGACCAAATGAGCAAAATCTAAGGCTGTGTTTTGCAAAAAAAAATCTATTGTTTCTAGACTGTAGGGAATGAAGCGTGCAAAAGTGGTATGAATGATGTGAAGTCCGCAGAGATATCCTGCAGACACCTGTACCAGACCCACATCGCGGTTGGAGTCAGACAGTGAGTTCTGGCACGGGGGAGAGCAGGGGGAGCGATGTGAACACAACGGACTGGTGGAAGACTGTGAAATTGCCGTTTGTCAAGGAAAAACAAGAGGCCAGCTGTGGGCGCCCGTCGCTGAGCGGGTGGGAAAAGACAGCTGGAAGGAAGCCCCGTTTACAGAGCAGCAAAGAGGTTGAGCTGCGGACTCGGAGCTAACTCCATTGGTTTGGCCTTTTGAACCCAGACATAGTCCCGCCTCTATTATTTTTCACACATGTATCAAAGTTATCATAAAGGGTTGTGTGTCTTTGCTCTCCCTTGTTTAGTCTCACATGTCTTAAAGATTTCCTGCACTATTAAACCGCTGCCCGTCCCTTCGTCACTGTGCCACAGAATGCGAGCCGAGTGTACTCAGAGAGGTTTGTGTGATTTACTGCTTCATGCAACAAGCTTTTTTTTTTTTTGTCCTCCAGCTATGGAGATAGCATGAAGCCAGAGCTCCAAAAGCACGGCTCAAACATCTGGTTTATGGATCAGTTTAAATACCGGACGCAGCGGCTTGTCATGCATGTGGATTTTTCTCTCCGGTACGATTTCAAATTAATTACAATGGTTTTATAGGACAGGTTATGTTTTGCTCACTCAGGCCCATGTTGTGGAGACATAAAGGTTTCATAGTTCATTAATTAGGATGGCTAGTAGAATATTATGGTTTATAAATTCTATCTTTAAGTGGCAGTTACACAATAGCCCTATGCAGCTGGTATTTATTTACAATGTATACTGTCATCTTTATTTACTTAGCATTGCGCTCATGAATTCCCATGCACAAACACTTTGACTTCCACCCATAGCAAACATGTGATAAATGGAAGGGACACGAAATAGTGTCTGACATCTTTAAATAACGACTGACAACAGCAGTTTAAGAATATATGCAAAGCTTTGTCCATGTGTTGCAGGATGAATGACGACAAACAAGCAAACTGGAGGAGTCATGCATTCAGGTTCAGAGTTTTAAAACTTCATTCATCACTCAGGGTTTGTAAGGAGGAAGGAAGCTTGGATGGCTGTGGGTTAAAAATGGAAAATACATTATAGCAGGAGGGGGAATGGGAGAGGAGGGAAAAAAAACATTTTCAGGAATGAGTTTGTCGGAGCAGGCAGAGGGTATTGTTTCCTGACAGCTGGGGTCCAACAGCGCACCGAGGCAGGGGGAAGGGGACCCTTTTTCCCTTCCAAAAGAGGGGAAATTCTTGGAGTTGACATCAGCTCTCTTCATTTTCACTATACTGCTCAGGGCTGAATCGTAGGTTCCAACTAATGGGCCCAAGCCCATACAACTGTCAGGAGGCAGTTGCTTTTAGAGGCTGCTAGCTCCCTATTGAAACTTTACTCTGCTGTGTGCATGGCGCCTAATGAATGCTGCTCTCTGGAGAGAAAATCCAAAACAATGCAGTTTTCTCTGTCTAATCTATGTCAATCATGAGTCCTTCCACAAATGAAACGAGCGCTATTGTGAGCGTTTGGTCTTGCCCGGCCGTGCCCACCCCGGCTCTCCCACCCAATCCATCCCTTATTTGACAGCTTCTGCCAGGACTGAGGAACATACCCCCAGGCACTTTTTTTCCGAGCGCCTACTTTTCTTTTAATTGCCCGCGTGCCCCTATGGAGCAACTGTTCACACAGTGCCTGAAACATCCAGTCAGGTAATGCCAGTCGCACACTGTCACATTAGCTCCAGTCCAGACTACAGCAGCACTCACTAACACATGAGAGGCAGAGAGGAAGAAGAGAGAGGGAAGGAGGGAGTGTGTTTGAGTTGTTTCAGGAAACAAAAGGCGAGGAATTGTGGGTCATGCTGCTCAGCAAAAACTTTCTCAGTGTTTTAGTGAGGAAAAAAAGGACTCAAGGGAAGTAACAGAAAAAAAGTTAGGACAGCTGAATGAAGGCAAATGAATGTTTAAAAAGTTACAGCGTGTCTTAAGTGGTATTGGTTGTATTTAAAAGTTTGAAACCGTTAATATGAATGTTACTGCAGGATATTTAGTGACTCTTTAAACATGCCCTTATTTTTACTAGAAACAAATACAGACATATGGTCGGGGCCCATAGCTATGCCTGTTTCAGCATGGGTCCTGGAAGCCCTGGTAAATCGACTCGGACCGACTACTGAAGGAAATGTGTATCTAAAGTGAAGTTTAGCTGATCCATTTTCATAGCTCTCTAATTGTCTTCCAGCCTTCCCTGTTGCCTCCAACACTCAGAATAGACTTCAGTAGAATGTGCTACTTTTACAGGACCCAGATGCGACAAAGGTGGCAGTGATGCCACTGAAATTTTCCAAAAAGCTACACTGGAGCCCTTTGGTTTTCTGAACAGAGAGAACGCAACATATGCTCTGGGGCATGTGGCCTGCCAGAGCTGGGTTCTAATTGTTACATCGCCCTCACAGAGCGAAGGAAAACACAGCCAAGAGTCTTTGTCATCTCTGAAGTGTGTGGTGGCATACTGCAGGCCAACATCAGAGCACGGAGAAGAGACAGATGTCTGGACATTTGCTGTCAAACTAAGTCACACACTTTGCCAAAGACCCTGAAAAAAATCCCCAACTTTTCTAGCTTCTGTCTGGCGACTTCAGGGCCGCATTGAGAAGTCGTAGTGACCGTCAAAAAGTAAAGTAAAAAACGATATAAATGAGGACATATTAAAAATTCTATGAAGTGTGAACAACTACACATTTATCGAATGCAAAAACAGATGATTATTTGTGCAGTAATTCTAATCTAATCTAAACCAGATTATATGTTATTGTGTCTTATGCTGAGTTGCATTAACTCAACAATGCAAGAGCAAACAATCAGAACAAGTCAAACAACAAACAATAGAGTAAATATGTATAAAGTGGCAGCTCAGACGCCTGTGAAATGGCTCAGCCTGACTTGTGTTGAATAGCAGAGCAGCAGGAATGCCTCCATGGATCGCTCCAGCAGATAATGTCAATCACCTACTGTGTGGAGAACCCCTCCCCATTGTTTTCTTTTACCCCCCAACAGAAAACAAATGGGCCGCACAGCTTGCTGTTTGGCTGAGGTGTTAATTACCGTCCCCTGCCCATATGAACAGCAACTTCAGACAATGGCCCTGTCAGGCCCCCTACACACAGTCCCTCCCTGGTTTGCTCTGCTGATATCACCTGCTCATGCGGGGCCATTGACACCTCAACTTGATCTATGCATGAAACACAATTAAAGCCTTTGCAACAAAGACAATGTGATAAGTAGCCCCCGCCTTGTCTCAGAGTTTGCATTAAGGCTCTTTTGTTTACCAACATTAGAGGCAATTACACTGACAATTCTTAAGCAAACCTCGGCAGCCATTGTGCTAATTACTGTGTAATTGATGGGGAAACGACAAGCAGTTTAGCTGGTCAGACCCACAATGCACTACTGGGCCACAGCAAATTTTTCTGAATGGGGACCATGTCCTATTATCCGGTCCGCTATGAAGTAAGCAGATTAGTCAGGGAGGAAGTTATTAATTAAACCTATTTCAAAAGCACGTACAAAGAGACAGAAAGAAGAAATATATTTTGAAGATCATTCTTTAAGAGGCTGTACAAAAATAAAATTAGGCACCCGTATGTCAGAACCACATTTGTCCATGTTTCCGCTCAGCACTTGAATTACATACACTGCCGGTCTCTTTACATTATATTAACCGTGAGAAGCCTGCAGTGGAGATAGCACACGGCTAATGGCTACCACATTTGAAGTGTCCATTAGCCCTTAGACGAATGAAGTTAAGTGACTATGACAGGGGCACTCCCTCAGTTTGCCGGGCCTCCATTGTGACCCGGTTGGTCGTCCTGCACTCTTATTCACAGCCAGTAAAAAAAACTGGGTCAAAGGTCAGACATCCAGAGTGCCCTGGTTTCTATGGCAACGTGGCCTATTAAGGCCAGGCTCATTGGCCTCTTAACATGCTCTTGTACACAAAAGAACTATTAGTGCAAAGAGGGAGAGAGGAGCGGGGAGAGAGGGGAGGCAGCGCAGGGGAGGTCCTGAAAACACAGCCACAAGGTTTTTCCAAGATTTCAAGATGGTTACACTCTGCCTGCAGCTCCATACGTAGCATGAATTGAATTTCAGTATGTTATACGTTTAGCGGGCACCTGGAAGGAATTGTCAATGTGGATAATATACAAGAAAATCTCAAAAACAAGATTTAAATGAAGTGTTTAACCCCGGAAATAATTTCCAAAATTCTACTTTTAAAACTCCAATGGTGTCACGTGACTTCCCTATGCACACAAGGCACACTGGGTTTATTTGAAAAGTCCTGGGAGTGAATTTACTGCTGTTTCAGTAATAAACAGGCATTAACAAAATACAAGGCCAACATAAACCCCCTTAAAGAGCGTCTTTAACATTCAGTCCCAGTGAGTGAGCTGCGACTTCAGCAGGAGTTTGCATTTTTGCAACTCAAGCTATTATTTGTATCGGGGGTTTATTTTTTTACTTCCCTTTGCATGACATGATCCTGAGTTATTGCTTCCTCTATATCCACAGCTTTAGAGCTCATATGAGTCTTCAAATGAAAGCCACCATTGTTCTTATTCTGTCTCATTGACACTCAGGTACGGATGCAGTTCAGTCTGACTCAGGTTAAATTTAGGAATAAGGGAGTAATTCTGTTACAGAGCACTACTGCAGGTCACATAAAACCCACTGCATAATTAGACACACAAGAAAATAATTATGCATCTGGTAAGAGCAAGGCCATCTCATAAAGAAAGAGAGGAGAGTGCGCGGATATTCAAGTCAATTATGTGCAGTCAGTTATGTGGTTTCCCGTATACCTGGGAGATCTGCTATCAATTGTCACACACTGCTCCGCTTATAATGTCAGTGTAATCTGGTGTCAAGACGGGCTACACCTCAAATGTCATGGATGCCGTCCTTTTCCGTCTCCTGTGGCATTGTTTGTCCAGTCGAGCAGGAACACAACTTTTTTTATTGTTTGGGGAGTAGCCTCGTTTCATTGAAATTCACAGCAGTAAACGTCTGTATAATTAACTCCAGAACACGAGGTGGTTACCAGTGGTTTGCTGGATATTTACAGTAAAGCTCGACTTAGAAATCAAATGTGTGTGTGTTTCTGAGTGGAGGTGTGTGTGTGTGTGTGTGTGTGTGTGTGTGTGTGTGTGTGTGTGTGTGTGTGTGTGTGTGTGTGTTTGTGTGTGTGTGCGCATCGAAGTCTATGCCAATGACACACAAGCGAGACCTGAATTTTTCATTTATGACCGAACACAAATTGACTGGAGACAGCATGGGTTACCAATATAATACAGTGTTTCCTGCCAAGGCATTTAGGAGGCAATAATCCAGCATGCACCCCTCACACTGAACAGGGCAAATACCACAGCACGGTAATCACTCCCAACTCTCTGCGAAGACATAAAAATAATCTTTTTCTCTTCTTTTTCCAGAAACTGCAGATAAATATTTACCCCGCCAAAATAGTAAATGTGTGTACGTCTGCTAAAAGTGCGTTTTTCTTTTAATGACAAGGGGCAACAGAGGGTGAGTGTTTCTTTTTTTACTCTTAAGAGCAGCTGAGAGTGGCAGGAGAGGCATCCTGAAGGGGAAAAGTCAGTTTTGTAAGATTGAGGTGGGCATAAGTGGGTGTAGTGGAGAAGGCAAGAGGGAGGAAAAAAAAGGGCCTAAATTAAACACATTTGTTTCTGCTCTCACATACCACAAGTCTTATGAAAACAGAGGGCTGATTGTGTTCGCTCTGCAAGTCCACCCCCCACCTCTCCCTCTCTCTCTCTTCACCACCACCCAACACCCTCCCCCCTGCAGCAGCCTCCCCCCCCCCCACAGCTGCCTGCAGATGCCTCCTGTGTTTGCTCTCCGAGTGCCGGGCGCGATTCTCCAGACTCCCGGGCCCTGCCTCATCTCACTTTTTACTATCTGACATCCCTATCACCCCACTGCTAACTCCACTCACTCCACTCTCCGTCTCCTCTCCGCCCACCCCGACACCAAACCCCCCCCTCCCCACCACCACCACCACCAACCCCCACTCTGTCTTACTCAAACACGCAGACAGACTCACATGCCACAGGTATGTTTCGACACTCGGCCCTGTCGCAGGGAAACAGAGACTTACTGTTGGGAGTTAAAACTAAATTCCTGTGCGTTTTGAAACGACAATTTCTATCTACGAATCATAAAAAAACGGAACACGTTAAAATAGATTCAATCGGGCTTGAAGCTACATATTTCTCTAGCTGCTATTTCTAAGAGACTAAATAAGATAACAAATTCCTAAAATGTAAGTACTTCTTTTGGGGACTGACAATAATCACATTTTGAATGTAAGCCATGATCTGTTACACAGCATTTATTTGAATAAGAAAATATTTGCAAAAGTAGTTTGAACTTCCACAGTGTGCCACAAATCGCTGAACATACTACCATGACATTCCCCAGGATTAGTTATGCGTATTGTCAGAAGACAGTACGGAGGTCTGGCACGTCCCCAACGCATTTTTCTTCCTTAAAACATTTGTAAAAGTCATTCGTCTTGCAATCAACTGGCACACTGAGGGTCGTGATATTGAGTGATAAATCACGATTGGGTCATACATTTGGCTGTTACTTTAATTCACAATCAATTTTAGAGATCTTCTTACATGTCTGAAACTTAGTGAATAGTATGTCTTCTGTATATATAGGTTTATAGAGTTTAATAGAAAACGCCTTTAGAGGAGTCACAAGGCGGGATGAGGTTGGGGCATGAGGTCCCCCAACTCTTCAAGGTTCATCAGGTCTCTAGAAAGCAAAACAATGGAGTAGAAACAAGGGAAACCCCAGATATGTAATTTCTTTTGGCATTGTCTAAATGGAATAAATCACATTTTCACATCCTTGAAGACAGATGGTTTATAGGAGCTAACATTTAAATATGAGCTGTTCCAGTTTTATAAGTTGCAGAAAAATGTCTTCATAACGTTAACCAGACCACTGTGAACTCAAGGCTGGACATGCTATTTAAAAACAATATATACAGCTGCTGCTATCTTTCAGTTTCTATAGAATCTAATGAAAACGGCAAGGTGATTACGATCAGGGGCTGCTGTAAATATCAAATTCCCAGGGACAGACTTTAAGAGAGGCCCCTTACAATTACACAGTATTCAGGAATGCAGCGCATGAACCACAGTTACATGGAGCTGAAGACCAAATGCTCGTATCCAGATTTGGACGTTTAGCTTCCACCACGTGACAGAAGAGGTTTGCGAACGGTGTTAAAAAAAGTAGTAAAGTTTATCTTTCATGAAGAGCTGTTTCTGTGAGCCCCAAATCTATGCCACAATGCAACAAACCTCCACTCAATCCAAACTGCACACTTCTGCAAACAATTAGCGTTAACCCCAGAACTGTAAGCCGCTCAGAGAGGGAAAAAGAGAAAGAGAACGAGGGGGGAGTGACTGGAGAAAGAGAGGGGTGCTTGTGCACAATTACAGCAGGGATTTATGGCCTGAGAAACAATTTATAAATCACAGCGCCTGAGCTAATGTGCTCCAGATTGTTCTCCATGCAGCTGCAATTTTGGTCTGCGTGAAACGGCATAATAAACCTGGCTGGAGGACATGTTTGGGTGGTGGTGGTGGTGGTGGTGGGGCAGGGAGAAGAAGTTGAGTTTTTGGGTGGGGGCTGATGCAGGCGGAGATGTGGGCTTGCAAACTTTCGAAGGTGTTTGGAACAAAGAAACTTTTTTTTCCAAGTGAGATTTTGCTGAGGTGCATTTTTGACAGAGAAGCTGAAATCTCAGTCATATAAATTCTCGAGTTGTGCAAAGAAATACCGATTTAATGAACCATCCGATGGTTATAATGTGCTTACACAGTAGCTGGACCCTAAATGCCACAAAACTTTTCCAAAACTGAGTAATTACACAAGTTTCCACGGAGAAACAATTAAAGTCAAGCCGTAAACTTAGGACAGTATTACGACTTCATTGTGAAGCTGAACTACAACCATGTAATTAGACTTTTGAGAGAAGTTCAAATTAATTTTAGGTTCTAATAAGAACAGACAAATGTTGCAAACTGATCCCTTCATTGTGGCTGCAGGCTGGTGTGGAAGAACGGATCGGATGTGCGGAGGGGAAGCCTGGGCTTTTGTGGCCACTCCGCCAACTGGCCCTGAACCTTCACCTCTAACCCTTCACCCTGGGGGGCAAACAAAGCTCTGAGTGACATCTGAAACTAGACACTCTATGGGGAGAGAGTGTCTGGACAGGACTCAAATAACCCCATTAACTCTGCAGAAAAGATTTATGGCTTTTTATTCTGCTCCTGCAAAAAAATCTCGATGAGTCGCCCGATCCGTCAAAAATAATCACGCAATTATAAGTGTGCACAGAGTTTCGTCTTGTTTACTCGCCAACATCACCATCTTGCACGAAGATAAGCAGAAAACGTTCCATAATTAACGAGTGGAATTGTGATTAGCGGTGATACACACATATGCCAGCAGTTAAGTCTGTATCCAAATAAATTCTGCTTAATACGAACATCATGAAGCTAATCTTCAGGCGGTTTTAAGAGAGTCACTGATGCATATTCACTAGCACCTCCGATGGATTCTGTACAATGGATTACGCAAACAGCCCTGGCATTAGTGTACTGTAAACAAAAACAGAAGAGAGAAAAGTTGACGGTAAAATACGCCGTGGTGAATGCGTGCCTCCGTCGCCAGAATGCTGAAAGCCACTGTAGTATTTAAATCAGGCGAGGAGGGAGGAAGACTGGGCCAAGCATTCTGTAGCTCAGCTGTGAGGCTCTAAGCCGTTGCCCTAGGGTCTTTGTCCTGCCTTTCAGGGCAAGTCTGAGGTAGTCAAAGACCCTATTCATGACCGGCGCTCCCCCTGCCAACACACCCATACAGCCCCAGTCAAGTCAGCCGAGAGCTATAGAGCCTTCCCATTTCACACGAGAATCAGACCTGCCCCTAAAGCCTGCTTCAGGGATTTCCAATAGCCAGCCCCTCCAACCCATGTACAAATCAAACAAAAGGGCTCCTTGGCCTACTCCATGTCATATAGGACTGATTAGATCTTTTTTTCCTAATGTAGCTACTCTAAGTTTGAAGCAAATAAGTCAGTCACATTTGCAGGGATTTGGGGTATAGCCATGTTAATGGATGAGGGATTATGTCAGCGGATGCTTCTACGTCCATCATCCCATCGAGATTCACCTACTGCTTATATACATTTTAATGGAAAAACTTGAGTATGTCAAGTGATAAAGTCTCAGAACAAAGAAATCTAATCATGCTGATCATCTGAGGCAGGCGCACGGGGAATCCCTCAATACAACACAGTGTCTTGTGTCTGAGAAGCACAAGGTCCTCGACAACAGCCATTACTCATAACTAATCAACGTTTCATTACCACATAAATTGAAATTGAGCAGATAAGGTCAGGGAAAAGTTCTATTCTGTGGCCAAAGTAAAACATATCAGAAGCTTCTGCTGTTTATTCTAACAGGATCCACAAGTCTGGTTTCAGATAAGGAGGCTACACATTTTAAATGAAAGTGCCTTTGACTTCGGCTTTAATCGAATTTGTTGCTCCGCAGAACATTGTGACCTGTTAACAAGTACAATTGGTTTACGAGGGTAACTGAGGGACGCAAGGGGCACCCAAAGGTCACGTTCCTATCAATATTAGGACGAGGAGCAGGCTAATGCAAAATTATGCTTATGATATTTCACAAACAATTACCCTTAACCCTAAGTTAACTTACACGGACAAAAAAAACGGACTCATGTCACTAAATCAAATAGGTCATGGCAATGCCAAAGTTATTTGACGAATAAGCAAATTCATTGTTATGTTGCCCAGATGTTGCTGTTTTGGTAGAAAATGTAATTAAAATCTTTATGCCTGCTCTTATGCATTCACATGGAGAGTAAACATTTAAACTAACAGCCAAACAGTGTTGTTACTGGCTTTACTTCCAAAACTACCTCGAAAACTCAATCAGTTATGGACTATAAATAACTTTTACAAACATACATCTTTTCCTGTTGCATTTAAGACAAAGCAAGTAAAGGTAACTGCATAGTAGCATGTGTCAGGGTATTTAAATGTATTGAAACTTGGAAAAATCCCTGTGGCTCTGCTTAAGATTTATGTAGTCAAACATACGATCCATTACATACTCTGCTTGTGTTTTTGGAGCTGGAGCTAAATTCAGATTACAGATGGCACTTGGGCCTCATCGGTTACATCACCGGTTACAGCTGTGAGTTTATAGCATAATGCAAGTTTTCATTTTTCCATGGGTATCAAGTACAAGATAGAGTCACACTGTAAAATAAACAAAGGAGGAAGGTGTCAGGGAAGTTATCATCTTACTAACTTTGGGGTTAAACCATAAACTGGTTATAGTTAAGCATGTTGCATGTGTACGCAGGTGCAATGTGTTGACGTGACAGGTTCGCCAGGGGATGTGAGCCGCAGCGGGCAATCCTAACTCGCTCCACCATTACAGGACAAACTCGGTGGGAAGCTGCCTAACTGATTTATAACTTCAACCAGGAGAACAGCTGCTCTGCTTGCTGTCAACTAACCTCAGTCTGGACGGATATCCATCCACTTCTTAATTTAGTATGATCACTACAACCTCCCTGATACTACGCAGGACATGGCCTTTAGCAGGGAGAGCATGTTTCACTGTGAACTGAAGCAAAGCCTGATACAAATCTTAGTATTACTGATGCAACTTGTGCCTGATGTGATACTCCTCCTGCTGTTTGCTGATTGGCCCGTGACTGTAAGTGAAAGGTAGAGCATTGTGGTCCATGGTGGAGAAACTCTGTGGGAGACAGAATCCCTCAGATAAGTGAGTGCCTCTAGGTCTGGAAGCCGGCCCACCTCGGGATAACAGGCAAGAAGAAATGCAGGACCCGTATCTGCCCCAGTTTATGCTCCCACCACCACCACCACCACCACCACCAGCAGCACCACATCTCATCAACAATCTCTCGTCCTGCCTGCTCTCGCTCCCTCTCTCCTGATGCCTGCAGAGCCCAAACTCAAAACAGCTGCTTGGAATACCAGACTGATGAAATCCTGTTTAGGGCTTTTTCTTTCTCTTCCTGCTGTACAATCACGTTTTATTAGCATGGAGTGAAGCATTTAAGGTACAATTAGAGAGGGAAAACATTTCTTTATGTGAGCTCAACAGTAGTGGGTATATATGGCTTTGAGTGGGCTACATTTGGTGGGACAGTCCAACAACAGAGGGTAATGTGTAGGAATAGGAAAGATTGGCCTGTTAGGACATTTGTTTTCATTATCACTTAATCTTAAATGGTTTATTCAAACCATGCATATAGTGCTGAGTAATTCACTGATAACTATTTGATTATTAATCAATTGTTGCATTATTTTGACTGACATTTCCCCAAATCACTGATTAATATTATATATCTTTGGATTGTTGATCAGATAAAACAAAACTGTAACATTGGCATCTTTAAAAATAGTAATTGGTTGCAGCCATAACATCTTAAAACATTTAAACCAAGAAGAAGCTGCAAAGATGTGATGTATGGATATAAATGATTGATTATTAGAGATAGTTTCAGGACTGTTGTCAATCATTGGGAGTGAGTCTGACTAACCTCCTGATAAATCCAGGGGCCTCCACCCTCCCCCACCCCCCCTGCTCTGGGGCTCCAGGTTAAGACCACAGAACAGACATGACTAAGCTGGTATTCACATGACACATGATACGTGTCTCCACCGCCCACACCTCACTCTCGCAGAGCTTCCAATTCGTGCCAAAAAAATATACCTTTCTGATAATGAGCAGATGTGGAGGGACTGGAGATAGCAAGAGTTGTCTTTCCATTGCTTCAACTTCTCATCCGTCATCTCACATAATAGTTAAACCATGCAGTGACAGTAAGGGCGGACTGGATAATACCCTGACATTAACTTCCCATACCGAAGAGGAGATTCGAGAATCTGGTTTTTAATTGACGATCCGTTTTGAAGCTGATTGTGACCCCGAGAATCGGTCATACGGAAAGACTTACACCCCTAATATATAGCTACAGGTTTTTAGGCTTATTGAAACAAGAGTTTTGTTGTTGTTTGTACAACATGTCTTAAACTTCTTCAATGCCAGAGGGAAAAGCGGAGTTTTTTGGAGTGAGGTGCATTAGAGATGTTCACCTTTGGCCAAATGTATCTCAACTCAGACACAAGTTCGAATTTTCCCAGGCAAAAGCAACGTACCAAACAGTGCAGGAACTCCAGCCAAACACAGCGGAGGAGAAAAACACATTAATTGATAAAAACACATTTGCACATATATTCGTCTTGGCACATCAAAGGGATTCATTGATGTCACTGAACATGGGGGAGTCTGCGGCTGGAGAGGGGAGATGTTGGTTATCCTTTCCTCAAAGGGTGCTGAGATGCTCCTGATGGGCTCCGTGCTCGAGAAGCCAGAGAGCGCTATAAACAGAATTTCTAATGTCAGGCGGGCGGGTGGGTGGGTTGAGGTAGTGAACTAGCAGAGAACGGGGTACAGGGAGGAATTGACGCCAGCTCAGGCTTTCCACAGAGACCAAAGAGGGAAGGATACAGACCAGGACTGACACCATTTCATACACTTCTACACAAATTATGCTAGGAAGTCAACGTGAGCGCGCTCTGAAAATGAACTGCATGTTCTGTAAGACTGCATGAGAAACACTGAAGGCAATAATACTATTAGGATATGACATCTACTGACTTTAATTGACTTTGAATGATTTATACACGTCACGGCAGGTAAAGAGACACACTTATAATGTCTTACGGCTTTATAATCCCCAGCATAAACAGCGTTGCGTTGTGTTGCACTAATTAGACCTGACCTTGATTACCCCTGCGTAACATAAAGAGTAATGGCTGAGATACACAATTGTTGAAATACGCAACCATTGCAACTGTCATCAATTAAAATGCTTCTATTTTAGTGCAAATATCAATCCAAACACCGCCCTGCCTCTCAAACTAAATCATGATTAATATAATATTTCAACACCGCTTTTCCCCTTAATTTTATTTTATTTCCTTAACCCCGATACTGAGTTCATCATCGAAATGAATCACTCCAGGCGAGAGCTCTCAGCCAGCTATGGCATTTCTGCGGTTGCTCGGGATCTGTTTTTAATTGAACAGTGCCACTAAATTGATGTAGATGTGTTTGCCTTTGAAGGAAAAATCTTCTAAAAACTATAGCCCTAGTCAAAAAATGTTAGCTCTGTTGACACAGTGCTTGGCTGAAAAAATATTTGCGCCCTAACGTTCAGGAATACAACTCTGAGGGTTGTCAGACTGTGAGCCCTATACACTGTTCCCTCTGTTGCAAAGTATCCACACTGCCTCACCTGCACCCCGCCTCCACCCCCCCCCCCCCCCCCCACACACACTCTCAAACACACACAAACGTGTAGCACGCATGGTTGCATGTGTGCACACTCACACACACAAACACATGGTGAACGAAATGCCAAGTGAGCCACCTGATGAAAAGACACCTCCACACAAACAGCGTTTGCTTATGCAGGGAGAGGCCCTTTTATTCAGCGGGACAATGTCTGTGTTGACTTTTCTTTGTCTGCACATTTTTAAGCACCAAAAAGCAGCAGAAAGAATGGAAAAAAAAATAAGTCAGAGAGGCATGCAATCGTGGCCACCGACATGTTCAGACTTATACAAGCTCTCCATTCATATGGCAATCTCAAAACATGTACTACTCAACAATCATGCTCTGGAGTCCCACTGCGTATATTTGATGAAGATATATTCGAGTGGCTAACCTCGCTCTCGGTTATGTGCAAATCTCTCACACACAAGAGGCATTTCACTCTTTAGTGATGATGATGATGTACTCGCTTAGTTATCTAAAAGTGCTGATGAAGCTGACAAGAGGTGGCGTCAAGCAGAGTGTGTGCTCACCAATTAAATCTGGCACTAGTCTGTCACTACGGGAACAATGAGGCGATAATCACATCAATGAATTGACAAACAATAAACTGGATTTGTCGGGTAAGGTAAAACCCGATCTAGCCTCACACACCACAGCAGTCAGGAGGCTGGAGGAACATCTCTGCAAACATAAAACCTCCTTCTCAGCTCTCAGTGGATTACAGCAGAATGTCAGCTCTGAGCAGGCTTTAAATCAGTTATACTTGGTCCTCAGGGGAACTCTGTGCTGATCCCATGTAGGCCTGTCTCTCATTGCTCATGCTAGGGTTGCCACATCCAAATTTAAAAGTTCGGGCCTCAAATCCTTCATCGTGTTGCACATTGCAGGCTGAAATCACATCACGATGACTCTTGAGCAACACCTCGTAACTATTATTGAGCAGTGTGTTTTCTAAGTGCTGATATGTAAGGAGTATCTGCGGCTTCAGATGGCTTTATTATTCCTCAAAATTAATAAAATGCCAGACCAGAAGTGGGAGTTATAAATGGATACATGCAGGAAATGTAAAAAAAAAAAGATGGCTTCCAACAAAAGCTTCTATCAGTTATTTCAAAACATGTTTACAAATGTATGAAATTTGACCCCGGAAATGAAAGCAGTGGGTTTCATCGGCCTGGCATTAATCACATGATCTGTTAGAGAGCCATAACTCTATTGTGTCTCATGCAGCAGGACCACATTGCACACTACACTTATAAAACTAATCCGTCAGTGCCTACAGGGCTTTCCAAGACACACAAGCTATAATAAACTAGGAATGTTTTTGAGAGGTGACAACAAAAATTAGCTTACACTGCGGGCACATTTTAATCTCACAAACCAATCAGATCTTTCCCACAGGGTGATGATGCGTGATAAATGTCCAGTTCAGTAGTTTAACTAAGTTGTTTGCCAGACATTGCTGCGAGCCTCGGGTAAATATCATCTGACTGTATTGAACTTCATCCACAGGTGTAAATAAACCAAAGCCCAGAATGCGAGCCTAAAGAGGTGCTATGTCAAACCCCTCATCCATCAAACTCACTGCGTTCCCACTAAGCCATGAGCAACATGGAGGGCCTTAAGACGTCTGCTAAGTATGCCAGCCATTGTCTGCCTGCATGTTTTCTGCCACGCTGATGATTGACACAGTCAGCTCACCCTGTCCCATTGACCTCATTCTATTCTTTTCCTAATATGGGGGATTATACCTCTGAATTTCAAATCATCTCCAATTATTCACTACTTTGCCTCAAGTAACAAGAACAACAGTTTTTAATTTCAACTTTGCTTTGCTGGACAAAAACACAAGGGGGTGAAATGCTTTCATACGAGAGACCCACAAGTGACACAACAAAGAAGAGGCTACATAATAGGCTGCAAAAAAAATCTGTGAGGCTCTTTTCTAGATTATATGAAAACATCCTGCAAAGTTTCCTGCTTAGAAAAGCCACCAAATATTATAATGTGCCATATGTGATTACATTTACAAAGTCTGGCGGCCAAAAGCAACAAGATATGCGATCTCCACAGTGGTATGTATCACCTAGTGTGGGCAGAGTAGCCATTTAGTTAATGAGCCCCAATGGGGACCTCCAATGAAGCCATCAAGACTGCTCAGAATAACAATGGTAAACTAACGCCTTTCTAATTGAATGGAAGGTAGAGGGAGGCGAGGGGAGTGGGCTAGAAACAGTGAAAAGGAGACAGAAAAAAGGGGGGTTGTGGGGTGGGGGGGTCGTCTTTTCAGTCAGATGCCTGCCAGGCTTTAACGAAAGTACTTGTTTTTTGGGGGGATGTGACATGGATTGGGGGATGGACGAGCTCGGAGGAACACAGCTCTCCAGCAGGGATTATTACAAGGAAGTTTGCATAGTTAAATTGTGTAGGGTTAGATTTAGTGGGTTAGCAACCCAAATATTGTTGGTTAACTTGCTTTAAATCATGCATGTTTGTTTGTCAGTATTCTTTGTGAACACTACAACACTTTTTTTTTACCAAATGCGGGTTTTCTTATAATTAACTTTCTAATGTGACTTTATTAATCATGTTTGCAGAGTTACTCACTGGTGTGGATTATTATAACATCTCCATGCTTTATTAACCTGTTGTTAAGGCATGTTTAATATGTGATGACCTATTCTAGAAAAAACAGATGCAACAATAATCCTAGTAAGGGTTCAAAGCCACTTTAAAATGTTGTGTGCAACTGATGTGATGCAACAAGTTTATGAATCATTGCAAACGATGCATCAACAACACGTACTTAAAAACTGTCAACTTTATCTAGACTTTTCAAAGTCTCCAGACAACTGCTGTCACAGACACTGCACTGAAATGTGTGTCAAAGCATGGCATTACACTGTTGTGATTGTAAACTATGACTCCAGGAACCACTTTAAAAAAAAGATTCTTGCACAAGAAGGTGTGCAATAATGCAGGGCTGAAAAGGACTATTAGTCCCTTGTCTGCAAACTTAAGAAACCCCTTCCTTACGAACAGGAAAAAGTCAAAACAACATTGTGGGCGACTTAAAAATATCCTGTTATTGTACATTTTACAAAATATGTTTGGCTTCTTTCTACAAAGTGTAAGAGATGAAAGCACAAAAGATAGCTCAAGCAAAGCAAGGACACTATTAAGAATATAATCAAAATGCAGTATGTGTGTTTCAGGGTATTTTCGACAATGAGTAGCCTGTAGTGACTGTAGTAATGAACGTCTCCTGCGTTTCAATACGATCTCCACAAGCCATACATTATTCAAAAAAAGAATGACTACTGTCTCGGAACTTTGAGCTGAATAAGAAGTTGTCAAATGCGAGGCTTGTCGAGGGTTGTATAGCAGGGAGAAATGTATATCCCCCAAAAAGAACAAAGAAGTAGTTAGTACTCCTTGAGAGGCCACTCGGAGGGAATATGGCGGTCTGGCAGTGCACAAGGAACTTTTACGCACGGCCAAAAGTTTTAGCAGAGTGCGATTTGAGCGAGGAAAAGAGAGGAAAGAGTGAATTATCCACGGGGACACTTACTGTTCTTGCACTCGGAGACAGTGCACCGTTGGATAGGTATGGGTTGGAGAGGTCTGGGATCATGAGAAACGGGTAGCCAGGATAGTGAGGACTCTTAAAAAAGCCACCATCTTGCTGCCTCCTCAGTGCTGCAGGAAGAAAGAAGGGTTAGTCATCAAATAAAAAAGGCCACATAACTGCTGAAATAGATCAACACAATGAAGATGTTTCCATGTTTTACCTTCACTGAAGTAGTCTCTTGCTTTCTCATAACTTTCTAAGTCGGGTCTTCTTTGGGGGCGCCTCTCTGCTTGCTGACAAGGGAAAACAAAAACACACGGAGGGGAAGAAACTATTGAAACTTTCAACAGCATAAACTCTTATTTGTTCCTGATGATGAACAAAGTATAAGTATTAAATGTGCAGTTTAATTACCTCTGAGTCTGACGAGCTGCTGTTGTTTTCCGACTCGTTCACTAAGGAGGATTTCAGATCATCCAAATCCCTTTCCGCTGACACATTTTCGGATATCTTTTCTTCCTGCTCCCCTTCGTCTTTAAAAGAAATCATCTCATCATTGGCCCCCAAATCATCCCCACCACCTCCGTTTAGCTGTGGCATTTTTGCAGAATAGATAGTACAGAGGATAGGGTAAAAAACAATAACAATTGACTTGTTTTGTATCGGATCAATGTAGTCCAAACTGGAGTAGTAAACAAACTACAAGTAACTGTTCATGATTCAAACGCCCCTTTTCAACCACTGAACGAGTTCCCGTGGTCCATGACGAGACTGGCGATAATAATCCACAGTAAAAGTTACGACGAGGATAAACAAAATATCGACGCGCGTTTGGCTTCAGCGGCCGGATGCGCAGCAACTTGGCAAAGTTTGGTCTCCTTCGCAGCTTGTGGACAACTTGTGGCCGCTGAGTGTCTCCTTGTTGTGCTGCAGAGGAATGGGACTCTCTCTCCTCCTCCTACAGAGCCCGGGGACAACATAAACTACAGTCCGAGCGAGAAGGCTTTCACAAGAGCGAGAAACACGTCCGATTTCATCTCCTAATATCCATGTGTGAGAAAACAATGGCTGGAGTACAAAAAAACCCACAGAACAGAAAAAAACACGAGACGGTCAGCCTGCAGTTTTCTTCACTTCTCCATCGGTTGGCTTTCTCCACGATTCGCTGGTGTGTCTAACAAAGTTTGCAAAAACAGGAATAAAACCCGATGATAAAAGTGTGTAACAAAAAATGTTCAGCTGGACGTAGTCGCCCTTTCCCTCCACATTGCTGCCGGGGAATGCGCCCTGAAAAACTACTTGGTTGTTCAAGTGGAAGAAAAAGCGCAGCCCGTCCGTAGGGGAGGAGTTTGCTCTGAAAACTGACACTTCATTCACCACCATGCAGATCAGCTATTCTTCACCCTGCACACACCAACGCACAGCCACAGCAGCAAGCAGGGAAATTGGGGCATTTTAACAGAATAGTGGAGGGAAAAACATGGAGAGGAAACGTAATCAAATACACTTAAGTCACAGTTTTAAAAAAAAAGTATTACCATTTATTTTATTCTAATAATTATAATTATCTGATTTGTATCTCATAATAATAACAATACTTTGTTGGTAACAATAATACATATACATACATAAACAGTCAGTAAAGTGTTAATGGTTATTATATATTTTATTATTGTATAAGACAATTGAGATTTTACTTTAAATACAAATTACATCTTTTTTTAATATATTATTTTTCTTTAAATATTACACAAACGAGTGGACAGTTTTAAATGAAAATCCTTTCCGATATCCTGTAATACTGCCTGATGTACAGGTAGAATTTCAGGTAGATAATGTATTACATCCCCTTTAAGTTGTTGCATTTTATCAGAGATAAGAAGACAGTACAGAGCAGCAGAGGATGTTAACAGACTGCCTAAAGTTGCCATCAATTAGCTCCCGATGGCATGGCCAATGGTGTATGAATGTGTGTGAAACGTGGTTCCCTAGAGCAAAAGTGTACTGCTCTGTATGAATGGGTGTGAATGGGGTGAATGACATGTAGTATGTAAAGCGCTTTGAGGGGTCGAAAAGGCTGGATATATAAGTACAAGTCCATTTACCATTTTATTTTTAATCAGCCATTGTTGCCAGAAAGCAACTATAGTAAAAGTATCTTGAGCCGTCTATCATGTGGGCTGACCAGCCGGTACCTCCAGTATTGTCAGAGCGAGAGACCACACTGCCTCCATCTGTGTGAAAATGACAGACCTGGATTTAGTGAGAAAGTCATAATTACACACTGCCATGTAAATTGCACGTCTGCATGTCCTGAAACAATAGGCTGGGAAAGACAAAGCACAGTAACACCTGGGATAAGCCTGGGTGCATTATGGCACAACTGTAGGCATGACAGAGTGAGGCAACATGCAGGCCTCTTATGACAAGACGAGCCTCACTTCTCTCTGCCTCTCTTTCTCTACTCAGAATACATGGCCCCATTGTTGATTCAAGGAACAGGATTGGAGGCCCGGTTTGCAGGCAGCCGTCATGGAAGAAGGAGGAAGGGAAGTGGTAACAACTTTTCTTCATTCCAGTGGAGCAACCTGCACATAAATGTTAATCAGTACGGTTTTCTCACAAAGTTTTAAAGTTGGGTGTATAGACATATACATTAGCAGCAACTTTTGTGTCCCTGAAGCTCTTTTTAGAACATTTTCTTTCCCCATCCTTGCTTCACCTGTGTCAGTCCGAATCCACGGACCACAGACTTCTCTTTACTTCTGATGCAATTCGACAGGCTTCCCCCATTTGAGAAAAGAAGTCATTGATGTTGTCGACTGCGTGTCAGCAAGCTGAGGGTTGACTGACAATTCAGCAGTGTCTCCACGGGCCTCATTAGATCCACACTCCTACTGGGTGTGAGTGTGTGCGTGCACGTCAGTGTGTGTATTTGTATTCAGTTAAAAGAAACATACTGTAGTTGCATACTGCATCTTCTATGAATTGCATGCCGGGTTGTTATGGATGGTGGGTTTATTGTACACAGATAGACAGGTTTGCACTTGCCAGTACACACAGGTGGATATTTGCCCTCAGGGCTACATATTATTGTTTTTCCGGGCTAGAGTATGCAGAGAATGTGAAGGAATGAATTCTCCAAATGATGATCAGACAAGATGTTCATCCACATGCATGATGTAACCCTTTAGTACTGAGCCACAACATAGTTTTCTCTGCACAAAAAATATACTTTTTATTTTCTCCCCAAACATATCACATGTCAGAGATGTAATGGACTATGCATGTCCCAGCAGGTGTAATTACATTTATTCAGTGCTCCTGCAGCATAGCCTTATGAATGATTAATATAGAAATCAAATATTAAAACAAGTCAACACAGAAAAAATAATAATGACATGCATAAGCAGTTGCGGAACAGGAATATCTCTTAAAATGTGACACTTCTCACACACGCACAAGTTTCAGCAGTGTGCTATTAAGCACCATTGGCATGCAGTAAGTAGACTGTTGTTCTCAGTAAGCTGTAACAGCACACTGAGATATAACACTTCTGTGATAAATGTAAAAAAAAAAAATCCAGTGTATCTGAAATGTTGTATTCCAAAGTGAGAAATCCACCATTTTCAAAAACAAAAGGATGCCTATTGTTACAAAATGGATTCAGGCGTGAAAATAAAGCACATCAATTATTTGCTTTTAGTTTTTCTGGGAAAACGTAATTGCATTTTATTGAATGCTATATTGTCTTTCATGCTGTTTTATTCATCAAAGCAGCTTCACTTTTTATACAAATTCTGACAATTAAGTATTTGATGAAAATTAATTTCTCGACACGTGCAACACAGGATTTTATCTCCTCTTTCATCTCCTCTAAACGTACCGCTCCTTTCTCTCCATGACTGCCTTGTTGAAGAGGGATTGGTTTTAACTGGGAGTTGATGAGGGGTCAGGAGAGATGCGAACAGCCACAATCTTAGCCTGGGGGCAGATCGACTGGTGGCCAGAAAATTTATTCAGTGGGTGCTGTCCCTGCATCTGCCTTACTTTGAAGTTTTTCTCTCAACTCTGGCTTGTCATACGTGACAGTGTGTTCAACCCCCTCCTTGCTAAAAAAGAGTGCAAAAAAAGCACTCATGTGTGTCGATACCCATGTATGTGTTTCCACGTGTATGTGTGTGTGTGTGTGTGTGTGTGTGTGTGTGTGTGTGTGTGTGTGTGTTTGTGTGGTGTTATGTGCATGAATGTGTGTGTTGGAGAGACAGTGAGAGTGGAAGAGGGAGGAGAGAGAGATGCTGTGTGCCAATCCATACTCGCTTTGGAGAATTCAAGGTCATTCTTTCATGTTTTGCCAACCATCGGTCAATCAGTTTCCAATCAAAGTGGTGCTTAATTCAGCAGTAATTCCCATCTCCTCATCACGTTTTTTTTTTGCCTCACTGTTCCAGAGGCGTTAAAGCATTTCCCTTGTCTTCCCTCTGATCTGCTGCAGTGTGTCCAACATGTCTTCCAGGGCCAAACCCGCCCTGTCAAGCGCTCTAATAATACTAGTAAAAGTGTGCGGAGGACATGTCAGATCACACAATGTGCTACTGCTGCTTCCATCCATCTCACTTCAGGAGATTTAGGTTTCACTTGATTGTCTTTGAAGCATAGCCAAGTCATGTTCCTTCATTAAATAATAAAAGAGCCCTCACCCACAATGTCTCCATTTGTGTTTTTGTACAGCTTGAATATCAGGATCAAATCTGGAACTATATATACTAGATGTGGCCTCATATCTTTGTATTTATATTGTGGCCTATTTTAAGAAGCCTCTTTTTTTAATGACAATTTCAAGGGTTTCAAACCATTTCCATTGGCATTGAATCAGCAATAAAATCTATATATATGTTTTTAAAGAGGCCCTATTATGCTTTTGCGGTTTTCCCTTTCCTCCAGTGTGTTATAAAGCTCTGTTTGTTTACTTCCATAACATAATGACATCACTATGTAACGCTCGTGCTTTTATTGGCTTACAAACTCTGTGTGATAGGCTAAGGGGCGGGACACCTCTAAGCTGATGACCAATCACAACAGAGCAAGCCAGCTAACTAATTAGAGCCAACTCTTGTAAAATAATGAATAAAAAGAATATTTCTCGTAAAAATAGTCAAAAAAAGCACAGAAGAAGCACAAAATACAAATAGGAAAACATTCCCGCTTTAAAAAGGATATGACCGTGCATAAAGTGCGGGTAAACTTTCTTTCAGAATTCGCAGAAAGGATCCACAGATCTAAAAGACCATGAACTGGATTTGCACAACTCTTTTGCATCACCACTGTGCCATATTAGCTCACCTCCTCAGTCATCACACTAAGTCTGGATGGGAGTGCCTCATGCAATCATGGATCTCGCAAAAATAACCTCATATCCGTTTTAATCCACAGAAAGGTCTCCCTTCCAGGCTGGTATGGGCGTATATGGCATTTAAGACTGTGTGAGGATATGATTAGATGACAGTTTTTACTGACTGGAGGGTGTAACTGAAACACTAGAGCGTGTCAAGAAGAGAAAATACAAGTCTTTATCACAAACCTTTATTCCTGGCCTTTCTCATTCTTTCTGGTATTTTCTTGACTCTTTTCGAGAAGGCTCCAGAAAGTGTCCGGTTGCAGAAAAATGTGTGTTTATTTCTATATGATGAAATAAGTATTGTGAAATGATGTCCAGCAGTGGCTCAGTCAGTAGGGGGCTTGGACTGGGAATCGTAGGGTCGCCGGTTCAAGTCCCCAAACAGACTTGAAATATGGAAAGTGGACTGCTACTTGGAGAGGTCCCAGTTCACCTCCTAGGCCCTGCTGTGGTGCCCTTGAGCAAGGCACCGGACACCTCCAATCCCCCCTCCCCATTGCTCCCCGGGCGCTGCACAATAGCTGCCCACTGCTCCTAGTACTAGGATGGGTTAAATGCAGAGGACCAATTTCACTGTGTGTGCTCTGCTGTGTGCATGTATGTGACTAATAAAGAGGGTTTCATCCTCCGATTCTCTATGATTTAACAAGGTGAGAAACAGACTGAATTAACACATTTCTGTCCAGAAATTAAACGGACTATACTCCAGCGAAGAAAATGAACAAGCGAATAAATGAATATGCACTTACCACAACTAACCAATGAGACTGGTGCAAAGTGTGCGACATTATAAGACCTTAAAGACATCAAACATGTCAGAGTCCTCTCGCGTGGATTTACATGGTTGCTAAGAAGTGCTCACTCACGCCTCGACAGAAATACATGTTCATGTTTTTCTGTATTGGAGAGGATGCTTTTAAGGAGCATTATTTCTGAGAACTTCAAAGCCTGCCAAAAGCACTCTCCTTTTGGAGTGTGCCGCAGCTTGAAAATGTACTTATATTTTCCAAATGGACAGGAAGAGGCCCTCACTGGTATTGAGGTGATGCTAATGCATTGTGGCCCTAGTTTTTCAGTGTAACTCGGTTTACTGCACAAAAATACAGCCCGTATTAAGGTACTATTAGTCTTTTACAAGCTTTATTTTGTACTAACTTTAATTTCCCATCATTTTAAAATGCAAGGGGACAAATATACTCTTTTCTTTGCTATGTCTATATGGAAATTTGTCTTTTATGGCTTAAGGGAAAAAACAAGCACAGCCAACAGGTCCTCATGGACAGTATTTACTATGCACAACTCTGTGGTTACAATAATTATCCATAAAGCCTGAGTCAACCTGTCCAGATGCTGCATTCAGGCTATCTACTATCGCCTGGTTTTATTGATCCAGTTAACATTATCACTGGTAGGGTCAGAGTTTTCAATTGCCTGTATTTTCTCAGCTGAGGAGCATAGCAGTGCTCCTCGGAGGATTGGAGATTCTTTCCTGTGATGCAAAACCCTGCACAAGAGAGAGGCTGTTGACTTTATTGAATATGTCCAACAGAATTTTTTTTTTTAATGAGCATTACGCAAATGAAATGGTTTGCATTATGCGTGAACCATACGTTCCGGAGAGGCATGCACGGCTGCAGACAGCTGGAAGTAACTCGAGCCCCTCGGTCACTTATCAGCGCTGGCATCCCTGCCATTTCCCATAGACATCTTCAAGCCAGAAGAATCCAGCCATTGTTTTCATCTCTGTGGGCCCTGTGTTAACTCAGCAGTGCCTCGCTGATTGTTGCAGAGATATTAAAGAAAATGGTAGATTTGTCTTTGTCCATATAACCCTGTCTTGTGACATCCCAGCTCCATGTGTGTGTGTGAGTATGTGTGTTGAGGGGGTTCTACTTGATGCCGTTGCAGAGAGCAGCTGCACCTGCCCTGTATGTCAACAACAGGGTCTGGAGCAGACACTCAAGAAGAGAGGTGGCTTTCACACCACTGGCCTCAGTGAAGCTGCTTACTTTCCAAAGACAACAATGACCACGCTGCTCTGCTGCGCCACGGAGCTTTTAGGCTCTATAGGCTTGGCGCCTGGTCTGTGTGGCCTCCAGATTATCTCCCGACTGAGCCCTCTACATACAAGCTTATTGGACTTCCTCATGTCCCCTTGTTTTCGTGGCTCTAAAGTTTCCAGGATGCTTTTTGACTGTCTGTTTTACACATAGAGACAGGATCCCCCGTGGGGGCTGTTAGGAGGTTACAGGGGGGTAGTAAAGAGGTCAGGGAGAAACTGTCAGTCTATTTCCTTTCGCCGGCCTTGGGAAACTGCACCACAAGTCTTCTGCATATTTTTAGCGTCCTTGCTGGTTTTTGTCTGTGTGTATCCACAGGAGAAGATAAAGTTATTCCCAGTCCATGAGGACTTTTGTTTTTCACATGGAATACTTATTATTAGTGTTGTCTTTGTGGCTTCTTTGTTTCTTACACCCTAACAGGTTAGAGAATGACCATGTCCAGCACACAGTCAGAGTAATGCACAGGGTCTGGAAACCCTCAACGTTATGTGTTGCTGCATAAATCTTTCTTCCATAGTGTTTCTGCACAGTCCTCTGCTGGATGTTGCCTAACAGTGTACAGCTGGTAGTGTGTGCATAATCACAAGAGGCGGGGTTGCTGGGAAGTAAAATAAAGCTTGTATGTATTACATTTCACAAGGTTACCAAACTCTACAACATTTTCTGAAACAAGAACCAATAAGGACACAGAGATCTGCCGTGTGAATTATCTGGGGTGATTTGGGTTCCTATATCAGATCGGGTAACTTTGAATGTTTGTGTTAATATGGAATACAAACGTGCTCTTCTTTCCAAGCTGAAAGATAGTAAATGCTTTCTTTGAAAAGTACAGATATATTTTCAGAGTGTAAAATAGGTGCCGTGCTTTACTGTTAGTAAAATGATCTCCTGGGAGTGTACTCTTTGCAGGGAGCTGAGTCATGTTGATCAGACACATCGAGACTCTAAGAACTGAACATGGAAATGATTGTAGATAACTGAAGAAAAGAAATTAAACAGAAGTGAAACGAGATAGGCCAGATAATGTGCAGCTCCATCTCTTCTTCTTCCAAGGTTAGGGCTGGGCGTTCATGCTCATTTACATTCAGACATTATTTACAGAGAAACACATGAATTGCGCAATAGCCCAGGTAATATTACTCACAGACATGTTTAACCTGCTGCGCCACATTTCTTCCAGTCTTATCTCTACGTGCATCAACACCTCTAGTTTTCTCCTCTGCAGCTCATTCGTTCTTATGGGAATAACTTGCAGCTCATGTGCGGTTGTTAAAATAGCTGTCTGTTTAAAAACTGTAGCATTTTTAAATACCGCTGTACATGTTGTACTGTATAGTTTACATTGTCTTTTAACCACCTAGGTTATTATCATTCTCTGGCGACAGTCTCTATTTGTGTTGTCACTTGTGCGCTTCAACATCATACAGTAGGCGCTGTGAGTACAGTGTGTCTTCTCAAATACACTGTGGTGAGAACAGAGAATATAGCTCTGAAAAAAAAGAACAGAAAGCATGTTGGACCACATTAAGATTATTTTAACCAGACTGACACTCCTGCTTTCTAATTCAACAATACAATTATTGCTCAGTGAATGGAAAGATACATGCCAACGAAAATAAGTCATTTCTGTTTTGCTTCGGCCCACCTCTCAGTAATGCTCGACTCTGCAGCTGCACTGTGCTGTGGAAAACAAACAGTGCACTGCAGCTGGGCTCGTCAAGACAGCGAAAGGGGAATTTTAATCCCATTTTTTTCACTCTTTGGCACCAGTCAGATTTATTTGGTCATAAAGAAAGGAAAAGCACCCCGCCATCTGAGAAGCATTGGGAAGTGAGAACGCAAATTATGCCAGAACCCCAGTTGCAGACTTAGAAACACAACAGGCCAGGAAATGAATCCCCAATAGGTCAAAGTGCTCAAAGCGCAGACGAGTCCAATTAAGTCAGATAGTGACACATTTTCTGAGACAAACCTGGACAGCTTGGATTAGCCAGTCATACTTACATACAGACTAAATATGCTGCAGTGCAGATTTGTGCCGTGATATCATTCACTGTTTAATCACCATGAGGCGCATAAGCACTATAGCTAAAGGCTAACCTATACATGTCTCTCATCCATACCCTGCAGCGTGGTCTGAAAACAAACTATGGGGAGAGCCTCAAATCATTTCCAGCTGTCACGTCCTCTACAGTACAACTCCTAACCTGATATGACAGGGCACGGCGAGGTGAGGGTCAGGCCTCGAGGAAGACTCATAACATGTAACCCAAGCTACGAGCATTATATTCGTGATTGCCCGTGGTTGAAAAATGAAGATGGCCAAGTGCTGCACCTTTTGTCTCTCATGTTACTTTTATTAACTTCTCATCTTACGTCAGGCACAAGTCTTCATACAAGAACAATGAAAAAACACATGTTTACTCAAATATTATTTACAATTTTAGGTACCAGACTTTAAAGATAAATGACTGTATTGTACTCATTCATTTTAACAATTGTAGTTACATATTACTTTTCTAAATAACATTTTTATGTTTAAAATAAATAATACCAAAGTAATGGGACAGGGCATACACAAGAATCAAATAATAATAATAATAATCAAACAAACAGAGGAAAAAAGAAAGAAAAGAGTGATCATAACTGATTATTTGGATATAATTGACTGATACATTTAAGTGAAGGTTAATATATGAATACAGTAGTATAAATGCACACCCACACATACTCCTAGTACTAGGATGGGTTAAATGCAGAGGACAAATTTCACTGTGTGTGCTCTGCTGTGTGCATGTATGTGACTAATAAAGAGGGTTTCATCCTCCGATTCTATCTATCTACTCATACATGTGTTCGAACACATTCTTGTGCTTACCAAAATCTACAAAGAAGTATGATTAGTGGGTTATTATTTGGAGAACTACAAAACATATTTGATTTGATTTAATCAACGTCATCATTGTCCCTTCACAACACTATTGTACATAACAGAAAAGCAAGAGTAAATTCTACTTACCACAGTAATCAATGTTCCCTCTCGTATTACTCTGTTTTTGGTCTCTACCAACTCCTGAGGAAAATGCTTTTAGCTGCAACATGTTGTACAATGTTCACCAGGTCATCGCTAACTGTGTGTTTCTGCGATTGGTGCAGAGAGGTTAATGAACAGTGAGGTTTAAGAGCTTTTTCTCTGAAAACAACTGAGTGCTGTGGCCGAAACCAAAGCTAAATGAGAGTGATGACAGTGAACTCAAACCAGTAATGTTGTTTGCAATAGTTTGAGAAATAATGTGAACTTTTAACCTTTGAATGGTTGAAACAGTATGTCAGTATGTCTGTCATTTCATTGCACTATCAATTAAATGTGATATAGTGCATATAAAAAGAAAGGGACAAATACAGACACAGCCTTTGGTTTAAACATTAAAATTGATCAAATGCAAGGCAACAAGCATCTGGAATATTGATCAAAGTGTCCTCCTGAATGTCCAGAGCAAAGCTTGTCTACTCATCCCATTCCTCCGGTACACTGAGGCACAGGACAGCCCGCAGGCCCTGAGCTTTTTGGTTTAGGTTCAATAACCAGATGAGACTATTGCTCAAAAGCTTTAATTAATTAGATTCATGGGGAAACATGACTTGGATGCAGTTTCACAAAAGAGCTGACACACACCTCAAAGTGTGCTGTCAGTGTGTGTGTGTATTCTCAAGAGAGGCGCACAAAGTTTCCATTGTGGCAACACTGCTTAACTATCATAATTAGCCACTGTTATGAGGCGACATATTTAATCAGGCTGCAATAACAGCATTTATGTGGCTGGTTATGTGTTTAAAGTGTCACAGCAATCAGAAGCATGTATCTGCTCCAGAGTCAGTGTTTAAGCTCTGTCCGTGGCTAAAGAATAACATTTGTGTGGTGAAAACGGTACAATACAACCACTCCTTTCTTGGCAGTTTTTATTTTGTATCTTTAATGATACGCCTTACTCTCTGTTTGCTGCTTACATTGAATTTCCCATTTTTGTGTGGGAAAGCTTGTGGACTCTATGAAAAATATGCAAAGAAATGTACTAAAGGCAATCAGGATGTTTAATATGAAATAGTCAGTCGGAGCATTGTCCGGATTTCATTTCCTGAGACTCTTAATAGTGACTGGGACTTTGACTGAAAGACTTTGTGACAAGAGAGGAGAAACAAGAAGCAATTTTAATGTTTTGTTTTTTAAGGGGTGCGTGCATAGAGAGGGTGGGGGGGGGGGGTTGGCTCTTTATCATGCCTCACTATCCAACCTCTTACCTCCCCTTTTGGGCCTTTAGGAGCATCCTGTGACCCCCCGACCCCCTGGACAATAGAGGCCAGGACGTTTCCCAGTGAGCAGCGATGGAGCCAACAACAGGAACATGAGGGGTGCTCCTGGGAAACAAACTGTTTATTGTGCAGCAGGATGGACAGCCCCCCCATGTCCCAGTCACTTACGTTCACACACAATTACAGACGCTTACCACACACCTCTGCACATTAAAACCCCCGTCATACAACAGGTGGCTACTTAAATACCTCAGCAGCAACAGCTTTATTCGACATTTCTGAAGAGAGGGTGTGTGTGTGTGTGTGTGTGTGTGTGTGTGTGTGTGTGTGTGTGTGTGTGTGTGTGTGTGTGTGTGTGTGTGTGTGTGTGTGTGTGTGCTCAACTGTAACAAAAGTACCAAGATAACATCACAAATATGTTTGCCTTTGACCAAAATATGACTAAATGTGACCGAAAGGATAGTTCAAAACATTTTTCTTTGTCTGAGGACATTTTTCTGAACTCTTGCTTTCTCCTTTCTTGCGCTGCCGGCTCAGGCTGCAGAAGATACGTTTATATTTAGTCTGACTTTCTATTTGATAACAGTACCAAGCCATTTGTTGGTGCTGCCACTGCCTGTCTGTTTCAGAGGAAATCCCTCCTTTGTCTCTCAAGGAAGCTCAGCAAACTGGGAAAACCTGAATTTGTCATCAGAATTCAAACAGCTGGAAGACATTTGATTACGGAGAGTCACCGCTAAACGTATAAGTCAACACTGCAGACTAATTATTACCTATAGGCTCAAGAGACCACTCATGCAAGAGCAGCACAGTAAAACTGTTTCAAGAGCTGTCAATCACTGTGCCAAAACTGTGGTGCAACACAGAGACACAGGGGACTCTGGGGATGGCGCTTTAAGTGCTTAACCCCAAAGGATTACTGGCTCTTTATGACTATATGTGTGGTTTGTGTCTGTGCTCCACATGATGCACATCTGATAAGGGTGGATCAGAGGTGATGGGGACTGGATCTGATCTCATTCTTTTTGCACTCTCTGGAGAGACATTAGATCCTGATAATCAGAGAAGAATTAAAAAGCTAACCCTTAAATCTTTTTGGAAATGATCCAAAAAATGGATCCATAAATCATGTTTGCTGTGTTGTAACAACAATGTTTAATTTAATGAGATTTTTCAATCCAAATTTCGAAAGTCAAGTTTATTTCTACAAAAAATGCAGTTTGGAGTCCTGGTTTTTCCATGTTGTGACACTTTTTTTGTTATTGTTGTTATTTAACAGGAAAATATAACATATTTATTACTTTGCAACGGCTGAATTTACCATCCAAATTAAGATGTTACATGCAAAACTATTTCAATCTAATTAATTGGTATTTTGAAATGGACCTCTCATTCTTTGACATTAGGTTTTATTTGTTGTAAATGAGTCCAAAAACTGTTATTCAGAAAACAAGTCATAACTCAGCCTGTCACATTTAACAGGTCTGGCCAGTGTGAGAACACTAAAATGAAGTATTATTTTTGTGCTCGGACCCCTGCTTGTAAATAAAACATCCCGTAACCACTGTGCAATTAGGCCAATAAAACCTGCAGAGAACTCTACAGCCACAGTTAAAGCACATAATGCCATTTAATAAGCACATCCTTGAAGCTATAAATGTTTATATGATTGCATCATTTAAACATTGTAAGCCAAATAAAACATTGCAGTCATGTACTAGTTGGTTTTAAAGCAGAAGACGAGGCAAAGCTAAACTACACAGAGGATTTATTATTGAACTACGTTTAAACTCACTAATATTGATACTCATAAATGCGAAAAGTAAGATATGAACAAAAAGTCAGAGCCCTTTTTAGGTCAAAGGCCACCTTAACACTGACAAGCAGAATCAAATCACAGCAAAGGAAATGAGCCATGAAACAGTGATTGCTCCCCACATAATGACCCTTTTTTCCAGTTGCCCAGCTCAAGAATTATTTGATTGTGCAGAGTGCTGACTTCACTGCAAACATGAGCACTGCTTGCATATTGCCTGAGTGTATAATCAAATCAAGACCATTGATACAAGGAGTGAACAAATATCTCTTAGTATGGGGGAACAATGGATCTTTGTTCCATAAGAGAGCCCTCAGAAAGCTAATACACTGACCGAAGGTAGAACACCTCTGGGGGACTGAGAGCCCAGCTTGTGCTCGGCATTAATTGGTTGTGCTTTTATTGGATAATGCAGACATTAGCGAGATTCATTTAAGTTAATTTTGAAAATGACAGCGAGCATATGTGTTTTGTCATCCCAACCATGGGAAAAATGCCATCGAGAGGAATATACTCAAGCTCAGAGGCAGCTTTAGCATAATTGGCAAAATAAGTGGAATGCTTTCTGTTATACAATGGAACTAATGATGATTCATGTGACCAAAAAGACAGATCACTGGAGTCTGTTGAAGCCATGGTTTCAAATAACAGCACTAAAGGCTGTATTCCTCATGAGACAGGTCAACTAAGCTCCAACCCCCACCCATATCATCTCAGTCCTGACACGCTCACACCTTGGCTCATACATCAATTTGGAACATGGGGCACCAGACCTGAAACTAAAAACTAAACTTCATCTTATAGGTGGGAAATTCCCCATACAGATCAGTGATATGTTACCTTATAGAAACCGTGTCTTGCTTGTTGCTGTGAACGATCAGAGGTGAGAATTACCTAAGTACATCTACTCAGTTACTGTATAGTACAATTTTGAGGTACGGTACTCTACTTGAGTATGTCCATGTTATGCTACTCTAAACTTCTATTCCACTACAGCTTTAGCTACCTTTAACAAAATGCGTCTTTTAAAAATTAAGTGGACTTACTCTTTCAGTCGCAAAGGAGTCAAATGATTTAAATATTTTACTAAAAGTCACTGTCTATTACTACTTCTCCTATCTCTACATGTCACATTTATAAAGAAAATGATTTACACACATGAAGGTATTTTTTTGTGCACAATGATTACCTTTTATACTTTAAGTACATTTTGCTGATAATACTTTTGTACTTTTATTTAAGTAAGAGTTTGAAAGCAGGACTTTTACTTGTAATGAAGTATTTTGACAATAATGCATTGGTACTTTTACTCAAGTAAATCCTCTGAATACCTCTTCCACCACTGTGAACAATTTAAAAGGTAGCATCACCCAATAACTGTGGAGGTCTCACTATTTGTCCACTATTAAATCCTTGTAGGTTCAAAGTACACAGTAGCAAGCAAACCAATGTGATTTGAGATTTCCGAGGAAGCTACAGTAGGATGACTGTGGGAGGCTTTGTGAACCGAGGCTTCAAGCCAACAAAGTGTGGGCTTGACTGTGTCTGAAAACCTCATGCTGATAAATGGCCTCTCCAAGTAGACAAACTCCGAGCACAAGGCCCCTGCTGCACAAGACCCAAACTACTACCTCTGCTGCTGGCTGAATCTGATTACAGGCAGGCCCCGAGGACAGGCAGGTCATTGAGAGCACAGAGATGAGCAAACAATAAGATATTATCTGAAGGAATCTTCAGCCTTCCAAAGGAAAATGGTCCCTCTCAGTGTCACATTGACGATAGGATCCTCAACCTGACACTGAATCAGCCATTTAAGAAGAATGAACACTGCGGTCCATTCATACATACTCACTAAAATAATGAGAGCTCTTTTTTCACTCTTGTTTAAGACATATAAAGGGAAGCTCATGAGGCTTTGCAAGACAAGGCTGTGCAGAAACCGGAGCACGCAGCTGACTCAGATGAATATGCCTTTACAATGATTGGGTATTGAATGAACAATTCTATAGTCTTGTTTTTCTTTATTCCTATGTACTCGTAAATAATGCATGTGTTTGGTTGTATTGTACTTTGCAGCTCCATTGTCCTGCACTTTTGCACTTCAGCAAATGAATTTACAAACACACTTTTAAATGAATTAATTTATTCTGAGCATGCTGCATTTATTTTGATAAATGACACTGTGGATCTTGCTAAAACGTTTTCAGGTTAAAACTACATAATCCGTTTAACTCTGCCCATGTCTTTCTTGTGTGTTTTTGCTCTTTTCAAATAGTGACATCTTGTGGACACCTGGCCTCAGTTATTGTGTCATACACAAAGTCATACACTGTAGGCTGTTTGTTTGAGACCATATATAACCCTCTTGTTACAACAGTGAATTTATTCCTCTGGTATTAGTGCCGTGATCTTGATGATACAGGTGATTACATGAATGATTTTATTTTATGTATTTATAATAAATAACTTTTGATTTAAGAAAGCATGCTCAAAAGTGGCAAACAGAAAGCATGTAATTAGTTGACACAGCCGGAGAAATCTGAAAATGTAAGGAGAATTTTTGAGTTTTGGTTCATAGCATTAGTGATGCTTTAAATTAATTTAAATCCAAAAGTAGGGGGGCACACACGCATTTGTTTTGTAAAAATATGTATCAGTGTAATAAGCTGATTTAATCATTTAATGTTATATATCTTTGAAGTGTACCGTGTCAAACTGTCATGAATTAAAATTAAATTGCATTTTGAACAACAGCTGAACAGAAGTGTCAATTCAGGATTTGTACGACAAGTCTCGCGATATTACAAAAAACTGTTTGCCAAGCACCGAGAGGAGTAACGAGATCAGAGGAGAGACAGCAAAAATATCTCGGTTGCTCTGTGGCAAGCGAACGAAAGATCAATATTTAACCCACAATTTGTCGCTGTGATTGAACTGCAAACCACAAACTCAAAGCCTGCTTTAAATCAGACGTGATTTTCTGATAAAACATAAAGTGAGATTGGGAAGTACGCGGCCACAGAAGCCAAATTGTATGTGTGAAGTGCTAACTGTTAGCTGACAGGCTACATAGCTTTAGCCATTGATTCAATGGCGTTGAAACGAATTCAGAAGGTGAGTGTGTTTTTTTGAATATGCCAACAGTACTTAACACTATTTTCTGTTTTTGTGCCCTTGTTTTCTTATCATATCAGTGCGCAACATTATATTTAATATATCCTTGGCATGAATTGCTTGTTTTTGTGCTCCACGTTAAAATAATCTACAGACAAAGACTAACCACTGGTGGCCCTCTTGGTGCATTGCTACGATACCGTTAGCAATCGATTAGAACCCAAACAGCGCCATTATTTTGACAGCTACGTCGTGTTTGTACTTCAGTATATGTATTACACAGTCTAGGTCGTAAGCGTTATCTAATACGCCAAACAAGCTGTTTCGCAATGCAGCCTTTAGGCTAGCGGTAAGCTAACTGTTCTTAGGTTTGATTGATTGATTGATTTATTGAGGAGTAACATGACAGGGTTTGGTTTTTAAAATATTCACCTGACAGTGTCTTTATCCTTGTGGTTACTCACTAATGATAGGGCTGGTGGTGTGTTTAGTAGCTTAATGACAGACGCTTGCTTGGTGCCAAAATTGAACCCTAGTGTCACTGTTTCCATATATGGAGTGGCAAATGGGCCACTGGAGCAGGCCGCGGTGTGTATTTATATAACTGAATAGATAGGGTTCATTTTAAGAGATAAATAAAGCCCGTTAAATAACAGGCTTAATTTCTATTTAACCATCTGTTGTTTTTCTCCCCGTGCTGTCGTTTGGTGGATAGTATGAAGTGGCGTTTGGCAATAGAGTTCATTGTTGATATAATGAAATTAATTGAACACGTTTATGCCTTTTGCCTTGTTTTAATTATTAGGAACATTTTAGTATCTTTTCTAATGTTACTTTTGTATGCAACCTTCCTGGTGTAAATTTAACTGATGTTTATAATATATATATCATTTGTACTTAAACCACTATTTACATGTCAACAGCACAGAAGCAAACATGGCTGCCACTGAAAATACTAGTACTTCCAGTAATACAAATTGTCTAGAAATTGGGTTCGAACACCAACAAAGTTAAGTTAGCAGTCCCCAGGCATGAGTTCCCCATATGGATTAAGCCTCAAGCATTTGAATCGGCATATTTTTCTGTGTACCCACTAGAACGCAATATAAATACATTTAAAGGAACAACTCTTTCCAATATAATTTTAGGATGTGATTTCCATGCAAAAAAACATAGTTGTTACCAGACTGCAACTGAAAAGTAAATTCACAATTGTATTATGTGATTTTTTGCCTTTAGGAGCTGTCTGACCTGCAGAGGGACCCACCTGCTCAATGCTCCGCTGGACCAGTTGGAGAGGATTGTAAGTAGTTAGGAAATTGCTGGATCAGTAAATTCCTGAATATAATCATACCTTATTGCTAGAGAGAGGGAATGTGTGTCAGGGATTTGCTTACAAATGTATGTTCTAAGTGCTTTATATATCTTTTCTCCAGTGTTTCATTGGCAGGCAACCATCATGGGTCCGGTAAGTGAAACTGTTTATTAACCAAATTCTGATTTAATGGGAAAAAAAAGATTGTTGTACACTCACTTAACTTTCTTCTATTTGTACTTCTATAGAGTGACAGCCCTTATCAAAGCGGAGTCTTTTTCCTCACCATTCACTTCCCAACAGATTACCCCTTCAAACCACCCAAAGTGAGTAGAGGGCTATCCTACAAATATGAACTTACTTATTATTCATCAATATTATTGTGATGGTTATGGGCTTAACTAGAAACTAACATTATTCTTCCATTTTCTCCTAGGTTGCATTCACAACAAAAATTTACCATCCTAATATCAACAGCAATGGAAGTATTTGTCTGGATATACTGAGATCACAATGGTCACCTGCACTTACAGTTTCAAAAGGTATGTGAAGAGTATTAAAACATTGTTAAATGAAGCTTAATATGGTGTGAACTGTGTATGATATCAAGTCAAATGTCCATTCGAAGAAGGGTCATAAAGCCAAGAGGGAAAAACTGGTAAACATGCAGCCTTTTCATTTAAAACACATCCTCAACAAAACCAAAACACACATTTGAGTGCACACAGATTCTGAGAGAATAGCTGCAAATACCCCGCTGCAATTTCGAGAAGATGAAACTTCAAGAACAAGATGTCAATTTGTCAAAAGTATTTTTTATTTGTATGTACAATAATCCCTTGGATCCTCTTCTGGACTTCAAAGTGTCACACACTTTGATTCATTTTCTCTTATACTCTGACTGTTTTTCTCTGATTGGCCAATGTCAAAATTGTGTTAAAGTATATTTCCCAAAAAGCATTTTGTTGCAACATCCTAAGAGCACTGACTTTTAATTCCTTTGTACAACTCGTTCTTTATTCTGTTAGCTGCTTTTCCTATTCATAACAGGTTTGTATCATGTGAATTTGGGGATTTGGACAAGTTCCCTCATTTGAAAAATGTTCCAGGCCAATGTCAGTCTATAGTCGGGAAGCTCCCGTTTTAAATTGAGTTAAATAAGTCAAATCAGGTCAATGACTATAAGTGTCAATTTATAAATAAAACATGATGAGTCAGTCAGCAAATAAAACCATGTCTAAAATGAGGTTGGGCTATTTGGTCATGTATATATGACTGTGGGGATTATCTAAAGAAGTCAACACTGCTCAACTACTTAATGCCCTAGTCAATAAATCCCCTTTCAATTCCTCACTTGTTCCACAGTTGCTGCTAACGTAATCTAATTCCTCTCTGATCTATTCTTCCACAGTATTATTGTCTATCTGCTCTCTTCTTTGTGATCCAAACCCTGACGACCCACTGGTGCCAGAGATCGCCCATACATACAAGGCTGACAGGGAAAAGTGAGTGTAAAACATTCATGAGATTTACCACATCTCTCAGCTTCACTCGCTGTCATACCGACGTGTTATTGTTTTTTAAAATACTTCAGTTTCCACGTTAACCTGAAACCTCTTCCAAACTTTGCATTTGTCTTGCAGGTACAACAAATCAGCGAGAGAATGGACACATAAGTACGCAATGTGAGAATGCCAGGGAGATCAAAATACAAATGAGAACAAAAGAAAAACGTTTGATTTGTAACTTGAGGCAAATGAGCGACAGAGGGGGAAAAAAATAAAAAACTACACAACATCTTTTGGAGGAGGAAGCGATACAATGAGGTACAGTGCCACCTGGCTTTCCATGTGCTGAGCTGCTACCATGTGCTGTCCTTCATGACTTGTATGGATCTGCTGAGCAGGACCTGACAGGCTCCTTAAAGCACTCCCATATGGAATACCGGAAACTCTTCACAGTCCATAACCGCCACACTCAGACTTTAAACTGTTACTCCTGCTTTTGTTATTATCACCATCATCTTTGCTATTCATACGCATCATTTTCACCCTCAACGAGTCATATCATTGTGCTACTCGGAAAGCAAACTTTTATTTCGGAGATTGGCTCTCCCTTTATTTCAGAGGTACTTGTCTGTGTCCCACTGGATGTCTTGTTATTACTGTGTTTCCATGTATTTAGTGGCCTTTCTGTGTTTTTATTTTCGGTTTATGTGCAATTGAGGCAGAATGTTCCCTGTTCAACACGAAGTAGTGCAGTGCCATTACCAGCAGCCGATCTGTTGGCACATGCTGTCTCTACCCCGACACAATGTGAAAGATGTAAAGAAGGATCAGTCTCCTATCACTCAACGCATTTAAATAGCGACAGTACTTAAGTGCGTTTGAGGACATTGGAGAGCTGCCGTTAACAGCTAGCTGGCCCTTGCCTCACTTTTGTGGTGCTCTATATGGCAAATGTCACCCTCTATTTTTCTCACACATGCTGTCATTGCACTTATATCCTGTGTAAGTAAACACCCATGGCTGGTGTTCGTAGTGCACAAAATACTACTGTTTGACTTATTACTTGTTGTGTAGCTATGAACATGGCTACTCTTTGGCATATAGCTCAATGTGTGCCACCTCCTCAGTACAGTTACTCAGGTATCCAACCAAAACATCAGCCTTCACATGCAGTGACCCATGGTGAGAAAAATGAGCAGGCTTCTTCAAAATTGTACTGACATTAGTTAAATGTTTTGTTCACATAAAAAGAAAACATGCACGCTTCCTAAAGAGGCAACATGATCAAAGACAGATCAGCACTCCTGAAGTTCTTCACGCATATTCACCCTGTTGGTGTGTGCACAAACATAAGCTGTCCTAGAAGTACTGTCATTTTGTCACAGAGGGTTTTTGTTTTTTCGTTATCCCTCTCGAGGTCTTTTCGGTACCATCTCCATTTATTTTTGAATAACACTCGGGTGTGAACAGCTTCTAAACGATGCTGTTAAACATGTACATGCTACTGTTTTTCTAAAATGAAATGGCCTTTGGCTACAGCTGGTGTCACTCATTCGAAATGGGAACGTAAACAGTCTTGACATTTTCAGAAACATGGTAATATCAAGTCATGTGAATTGTGTGACTTGAGGTGAATTAATACAGTTGCCATGAGAATTTCATCTGCTTTAAATATCAAGTGATGTGAAGTTTGTCAGCATTTCTTTATGTTCATTATTCGGGTCTGCAAAGGTTTGTTTTGCGATTAATCATCCACACTGACAGTAAAACAGTTTGTCTCTGTGATACATTTGTGACCTCTTGTATTGTATTGAAAGCTTTAGTGATAGGCATTTTATTTTTCATTCATGTCACCAGAATTGAACAAGATTGTGATGTGTCATTATGTAATATTGGTTTTAATATAATCCATTGTGACTGTTGGATAAAGTAGTAAGGAAATGTACGATTTTTTTCTTTTCAACATGGCTCATAATGTGCTGATGCTGCCAATATAAAGGGAATTATTTGACATAACGGGGAATAAATTTAGATTTTGAGGCATTATCGAGAGGATTTATCCAGAAAGGGCCATACTAAAGCATGAACATTTAGAGGCTTTGATTGTAGAATTAACACCATGGTTTAGGCGCCAAATATAGATTTTCATGATTGTTTGCTGCAGTTGAGAAAATTGTCAAAACAAGTTGTCCTTAAATACGGTATACACTAATATGTTTTGAAAATCCTCTACTGCAGTGATAGTCTTTTACTGTCTGGCCACGATTGAAAACGACGTGTGTATTATAGTACTTCTTTGTGTGTGTTGTTTGTTCATTTGGCTATTTATTTATTTGAAAGCAGAGTATCTTCCAACTTTACAAGTGAATGCAGCTTCAATTCATCCTGTGAGTGGCGTGACATTAACTCCTTCTGTCCAGTGTGCTCGATAGAGTTTATATAGGCAGCTTGGCATGCTTTGCACTCTGGAGAACCTTCTCACAGCCATTTGCCAGATATCAGGGATTTCGTTACGATTCATCTGCCTAACACCTCTGACTAAAATTTTAGCCTTAACACTCATTTTGTAGATATATAGAGAGAACATTGTCATTATCTGTAAATTTGCTATCAGGGCTGTTTTCCCCCCAATGGGTGATTCATTTCATCAGTAGATATGGAAACCTGCTTGAACACTACCAATGTTTTTGTTTTTGAAATTTCAGCCTGGCTTTTTCTGAATGCAGGACCAGTCTTCATGCATCTTAAAATTTGGAATATGTGTGCTTGAAATGCCACCATGATTGTCCACTTGCCCTCACATAGCCTACACAAGATAACTATTGATCTTGTCATAACATATGAATAAAGCTCATCTTGGTTTACCATTGTCTGCAGTAATTTTTTGGTCTTCATGATGAATGAACAAAGAGGTATGCCATGAGCCAGAACCCTGTGTCCATTGACGGTATACAAAAAAGGAGCAATTGCTTCTTAATAACCCAAATTATTGTTCATTATAAGCAGAGAAGATTGTACATGTATGTTATTAGTTTATTGAACAGGGACAGTCCAAATTATTATACATTGCTATTTATGTGCCAGTCAGCCAAGGGTCTTTTTTCATCTGTAGTTTCTGTATAGATGTTGCAAATTCATACAAATGAATTATAATATTTGAAAAATAATAAAATAGTTTCAAACATGCAAACAAAAACAAAAAACTCAATATGGGACAGGCCAATGAAAAATCATGGAAAAAGTTGCGTGAATGATGTGTTTTATAATCATTGCCTTGAGTGGAATAACACTGAAATGAAAAATACGATATAAGACGAGCAACGCCGTTTAACTGTAAATCCAGGTATAAGGTGCGTTTGATTCATAAATACCTCATGCGAAGTTGGTGTGGTGCTTACGTCACAATCTCCTCGCAGGACTATTTTTCATTTGAGCACACATACTGAAATTGAATATTTAATAAGTATTGGACATTGGAATTGAATATATTCAAACCCAATATTAAAATAATAAAAAAACACAAACTACCTCCGCTTTTCCTGTGCGTCACGCTACTACAAATGCAGGACACCGTGGCTGCGGCGTAGCTGCTATCTAACCTAGCTTCCTGCACAGCTGAAAGGCAGCATCATCGCCGCTCCTCCCAATAGGAAGGGCGCATCCCGGATAGCTAGCTGGCTAGCTGTACTCAGCACAACGATGGCAGTTAACCTCAGCAAAAATGGCATTGCATTAACAGCTGCATTCAAGGAAGTGGTGGACGAAAAATCCAGTACCAACTGGTAAGTGGCAGCATTAAAACAACAACAAAATGATCCCATTGTAGGAGGGATTTGTTAGCATCAGTGTTGGCTAGCATTGTCGTCTAGTAAGTTAAGGTAACCTAACGTTGGATAAACTTAATATGGGACTAAATGTTAGTTTGATAACAGCAGGCTTCTACGTATTACATTTAGCAATAACGTATGATTTAGTCAGATTTTAATGTCTCACATTTGCCATTATGACGTGTGTTAACGTAGCTAACTGAATAGCTAGTAACATTGTTAATTAGCTTGGTACACTGACAACCATCAGGCTTAACACTTATGTAAATGCTTTGCATGAGTTTTGTTTACACACTTTGATGGAATTGGGTCGTACAATTAAACGCAAAGGTTGAAAGCCATCACACCCACTTCCTGGTAAGATATCAGAAGTTAAATATGGCCAGTATGTGAAAGTCAAATCCAGGAACTTCCTCTTTGTGTTACAATGAGTGTCATAGCCTTTAGGTTGAATTTAACCTGTTGATGACAGCTGCTGTGTTTAATGATGACCTGAATTAATTAAACTCGGGGAGAAATTGCCCAGGGAGTCCTGCAGGCTCCATATTTAGTCTTAAAAAAAGGTCTCTTGTAACTGTGTGTATCTTTTCACTCAGCCACCGCCTAACACCACATCTTGCTGTTACTGTGGTTTTTTCTGAAATGATGCTGACAGGAAAATATGCAGAATAAAGCAGCCGTCAATCAACGAGTACTTTCAATCTGACCCACTTCCACTTACCTAGCTCTTAAAGTATGTGTTACATATACTGTTCTGATCAAAACACTTTGCAAGGCCACTGGACATGAATACACATGCACTGGTTCTGCTTTGAATTTTTATTGCAGCTCAGGGGATTATCATGTTGATTACAATATAGCACATGGGTCATAAAAGCAAATATCATGAGTTGAGTTTGTGTATAAGAGCAAGCCAAATGATATCTCTGAGGGGAAATCACAAGAGCACTCATTGTTTCCTATAATATGACATTTATAGGGATAAGATCTTCATTGCCGTCATTACTCATTCACATCTGTGTGACCTAAATATGAGCAGTAACTAATGATAAAATGCATCATTGATATATCATAGTTTGAACTTCTGATAATAAAATGTCAGGAACCAATTTATCCCAAGGCCTGTCATTTAATATCTTGCTTTGTTCAACCAACAACCTACAACATATATTTAGTTTATTGCCATTTACAACACAGAAATGACACAAGTCACTCTGGTAAGTGTTTGTTTCCTTTTAATATGATTACGTAGCATTTCCCTAATATTAACACCAATACAAAATGGAAAAACCTCTTAGGCCCATATTTATTTAACCTGGACAAGCTTTTTGCCCTCCCGAGACTTAAAGGAGACAGGCTGTATGTCCAAGTGAAGACAATGCCAGATTCAAGATGGGAAATGTTCCTTCAACATAGAAAAAGGGTTCAGTTTAAACTAGGTTTACATTGTGTTGCGCTGCTGATCATCATTATCGAGGAAAAATCAGTGAAATCTTCTTTGGTGCAGGAGCACGTGGTCTGTCCGTATTACTGACATGGCTAATTTTAAATGGGATTAAAATAGCAGCTACATTGTATTTACACTAAAACCACCCTACTTCTGTAAAATGTATCCTGTTGGAACGGGACTTAAGAGTGGTAAAAACAATCCAGTGTTTTGAATGAAATGGTGCACATCAGCCTCTGGAACAAACTGTGTTTTGTCTGCCTGTGTGATCTGTTCATCTGGTATTTTAATATCCTTAATCTGGTGTTTTCCACAGGGCCTTGTTCACCTACGAGGGAAACAGTAATGATATCCGCCTGGCAGAAAAGGGAGGTGAGTGACCGAGCAGAAATAGTTATCACGTTTTTATTATCTCAACACGATAATATCAAATGTGTGCTGGAATTTCATTATCAGCATGCAGCTGGAATATCTGCACAAAAGGAGTGCTTGCCTCTGCGTTCTTACCCCGACATTTGTTAGAGGAAAAATGTGCACAGTTACAAAACCAACCACAGTAACCACTTCCACAATGTTTATGCTTCAGATGGAGGACTGGAGGAGTTGGTTGAGGAGCTGAACAGCGGAAAAATTATGTATGCTTTCTGCCGAGTCCAGGATCCAAATTCTGGCCTCCCTAAATATGTCCTCATCAACTGGGTTTGTGCAACACTTAACTATCGTGCATTTGTGTGTCCTCTTTGAAGTGGCCATCCCTTAACTTGTACGGTATTTCTTTACGTTTCAGACTGGAGAAGGAGTAAAGGACGCCCGGAAAGGGCTGTGTGCAAATCATGTCAGCTCCATGGCCAATTTTCTAAGGGTAAAACTCCATACATTTTACTCAAATCTAGTTCTAATATGCATTTGAATTTCTACTAGAGTCTGTGTATATTTGCAGAGGTTATCTTCTATTCTGAATGCTGTGTTGATTGGTTTTGAGCTGGACTTTTTTTTGTAGTGCAACAACTTTTCTGTCAGTTTGTCACATCATAGCAGCGAACGGTGCATGTAAACAAACTGTTGTGTGGTGCATGCATACACAAAGATAATAACTATAGGTGTTTCCCCGTGCATTAACCTTTTATTTGATGTTGCTTCAGGGGGCCCATGTAACAATAAACGCCAGGGCAGAGGAGGACGTGGAGCCTGAGGTGATCATGGAAAAGGTGGCCAAAGCTTCAGGAGCGAACTACAGCTTCCACAAAGAAGCTCCCAGCCGCTTCCAGGACAGCGGTCCTCAGGGTCCTGTGGTATGCAGCGCATGCCTTTCCTGCCTTGTGCCCTTCTGTTTGCGTATGTTTCATGCTAGAAAGATTAGCAGAGGGCTAGATCTTAACTAGGCTTTATAATCTCCAAAAAAAGGTTACTCTTTGTTTATACCTGACATTCAACCCAAGGTTTGGAAAAGACTGGCATATAAGAAAGAATGAATGTAGTCTGCCATGCTCTGGTTGAGAAAAAGCAACCGTTGGTTTATATCTGATACTCATTCAAATATCAAAACAGCTCTCTATTTCAATTATTCTTAAAATGTATGATGATTACAAAACTATATAACATTGTCTTTTCCTTCTTGTAGGGCTCCGTGTACCAGAAGACCAACGCCATGTCTGAAATTAAAAAGACCAACAAAGACAACTTCTGGGCTCAGGCAGAGGTAAGCTGTTGCTGCTGGCATCAACTTCACTTCAAGAGTTTCAAGATAAATGATCCTTTTAAAAATGAAATGGCATTTTGTTGTAAGATGTTTTTGAATCATTGACTCGTTAAAATTCTGCAAATAGCGCAGGGGTTCGCAGTTTTGAGACATGTGAAACATTTTCATTACTCTTAAAAGCTTATGAAAACATACAAGGCATGCAGTTTTTATCCATCGTAATCGTAGTCAGCAAAAGCATTGTTGTAACTTTTCCCTTTGTCTGCACTTTTGGCTCCTCACCTAACCTGTTGCAGATAGAAAGTGGTGCTCATTGCCTGGCACTTCTACTAAGACAAACTATTGTGCAATCAGGCTTTAAGGTGGCTGCAACAAAAGCAAAATACCAAATCCATCACTGACCTTGTTGGTCTCTTTGGCTTTTAGAAAGATGAGGAGAAACGGCGCAAGGAGGAGCGAACCAAAGTAGACGAGGAGCGCCAGCACCTGGAGAAAGAAAGGAAGGACCGGGAGGCCAAAGAGGCATCGCAGAGGGAGAAAAGGGACAAGGAGAGGGCGTCTCAAATCGACGAACAAAAGTAGGTAGAAGCCGATGGAAATACACAAGTCCAGTTTGAAATGGCACTTATTGAGGGACTGAAATTAAGAGTGGAGGACAAAGAAAAAGTATGAAGGCCACCATGTAGAAATCCTATTAGGAAAATGTTGCTTGCGTTAGAATGTATAAAATGTATAAAAATGTATAAAATATCCAAATGAATGAATTGTGAAGGATTAGAAGCATAAAGTTGCAGGAAATAGACATGCTCAAGTACTTCTAAATAGTACTCCAGTACTGCACTTATAACTCACCCCCAGTGCTAACTGCATCTATAGATACTGAATATTTGTTCTTATTATTTTGAACAGGAAGTACCAGCAGAAGCAGGATTCAACCAGTAAAGAGCAGGAGAAGCAACGCTGGGTGAGTGACGGACAACATTTCCCTCTGAGTTAATGTGTTTCATCTGTAAGGAAGTGTGAATGTGGACTGGTGCGCAGTTGACTCTCCTATAAAGCGGTTCTACGATAATGCATATAGTTGGAACAAAGTTTGGGTCGTACACACATGTTATTTAGTTAGAAAGGTAGATGACGTCAGCAGTGTGAACATTGGTATCGACATCATCAGGAGGAGCAGGAGAGCCAGGCAGCCCAGGCCAAAGCAATCAAGAGGGGTGACTCTGTGGAAAAGGCCAACGTGAGTTCCCCTTCCGGAAAGTGCTCTCTTCTGGCCATACTACTTCCTGTTTTCTCGCTGATCTCAAAACAAGTCTTTGAAGCTCAACATAACACACCTTCCATTTTCCAGCCTTTACTGCATGGTGTCTCCTTTCTCTTTGATCATTAACAGAAAAAGACATCTGTCTGTTGTGTAGTATTTCTGTCTTCCCACTGCATTATTAATAACCCGTGGCTCTCTAATGCTGATTGTTCCTATTGTGCGCTTTCTTTTTCCTAGGAGGCGGCTTCTCTCATCTCTCAGCGCGCTTCAAACCCAAGAGAGATGTTCAAGCAGAGAGAGAGAGGAATAACTCCCAGTGACTCTGACGTCCCCTCTGCTGCACCCGTCAGCCCCCAGCCAGGTATCAACCTCTCTATATACATCTGCTTGCTTTAAATGTCACAGCCTCTCCTCCAATCAACAGGGTTTCTGCTAGAGGAGATTTCCCCCCTATGCTGCCCTTTTCATCGCTCTAACTTTCCATCAGACTTTTTGTGTCATATTTAACGCTGTGGCTCCAACTTGTGGTGTCTTCTCTTCCTCTGCTCAACCCGTCTGCACTTTTTCCCTCTCGTCCATTTCTTTTTGGACGTTTTGCGGGTTCCATGTGTGTCTCTGCTCAGGGCGTCTGCAAAGCCCTTTTCTGGCTAAGCCTGGGTATGAAGCTGAGCGAGCCAACTCCCCTCAGCGCCAAGCTTCTCCTGTGCCAGCAGGCTCCGCATCTCCTGTCCGTGCCACAGGTGTGAGCTTACACACACACACCCACACACACCTACATGCAATTATACATGTGGAAATGCATACACATCATATTGGGTGGCAGTCTTATACTTCACTAAACGCCTCATTTCTCATTGTTTCTGTGTGTGATCATCTTCATAATCCTTATAATTACAAGCATCCTCATGAGTCACGCTTCCATTCAGTGCCCTGTGTGTTTCCTAAGAAATCAGATTATGTGTTGTTGCTCCTCAATTGCCAGCAGTCCCTCTCTGTCTGAGTTGGGCGGTGCTCTTCTGCCTGTGTGGACCTGTGAGTGTGTTCCCCCTGTGTACATTGCATGTCTGTACTTGTGTTTTCGGTGCTAAGAGCCTGATGTGGATGACCAGTCCAGGTGTGAGTATGAGGAGCAGGAGGAGGCCCCGCTGCCGCAAGAACAGTATGAAGGTGGGGGCCATTTCACACCACACCACTCTCACTGTTAAGCATGAGCATTGCCTCCCATCCGCATCATATAAAACCTTTTTGTATTTTGTTCTAAGCACATAATATTCCCTCCACTCTGAGCTGTCAGGACCATCTGCTGCTGCCCCCTGCTGGTGGGTAGACAGCCCGACTCAAACACATCATACTGACTGTAATCTCTCTTTTCAGAGGAGGCACCGCCGGCCCACGTCCAGGAGGCACCGCCTGCCCCTTTCGAAGAGGCTCATGAAGAACCTGCTCAGGTGATTGTTTACCCACTTTTTAACAGGAAATGCTTTTTTCTTCCTTCATATAAATAATTCTGAAATGCAACTTATTTCCAGCCCGAGGTGGAGGAGAACAACTCCTACGAGGTGACTCCTGAAAAGACGCCAGATGGGCCGCCAGAGAAAGGAACATGTGCCAGAGCCCTGTATGACTACCAGGCTGGTGAGGTTTTTTCTTTACGTCGTAGCCGTAATTGATCTACATATTTTGGCAGTTAGAAATAATTAACTTACTGTGGTCAAAAGACTCTCGCTTGCTGCCCACTATGGGAGGTTGGCACCTGAAGTAGCGCTGTGGTATAACCGTGCCTACATTTACATAACCACAGTAACACAAAATCAGTTTCAGCTTCCATCCTATTATTGTGAATGACCTGCAAACCTTTGAGTTTGCTAATGATGATTCAAAAGAAGATATGGAAGTTGTGCAATGATAACATATGAAATGCGAAGTTTCATTAGAAAACTTCCAAAACAGACCTTTGTGCAGAGCTGTAAATAAAAACTGGACTTAAGTCATATTGTATATTGTTTCCAAGGTTTTTTTTTTTGGAGGTCAAGAAGAGAGTATAGCTTTGACAACTGCTTTAAAACTATTGACAAGGACCAAAATTAAATGATGGTGTAACCCAGTGACTGCACCTGTATGATGCTAACTCAAAACATCATGGTGGCATTATGTTTCTATATATTAGTTACTTTGAAAAGTTAGCAGAGTAGGAAATATAATTTAATAAAGCTTTGATTAAAAACAGGCATTGGCTGTTGGAATTTCCTTAAAAAAAAAAACGATGTTTAAAAATGTCTCTAACGTGGCTCTGCTTTTCTCCTCCAGCTGACGACACAGAGATCTCTTTCGATCCCGACGATATCCTCACCGGCATCGAGATGATCGACGAGGGCTGGTGGCGGGGCTACAGCCCGAACGGCCATTTTGGAATGTTCCCAGCCAATTACGTGGAGCTTATCTAGCCCCACCCCCCACTCAATCCCTCCTCAGCATCATCACACTGGTATGCCCCGGAGGACCTCTGCAGGAAAACAACACACTGCCCAGTCTGTCCTCCTCCCAGTGAGCTGATCAGGCTGAACCGGAGCATCGTGGACCAATGAGACGTGCTCGTGGGCCAGAAGCTTTCCGAATCTCTCCTCTTTTCAAGAAAAGCAATTCCACTTAAATTGTTGATGTTGTGAGCAACTGATGGCATAGTTTAGGGATTTGTGAAGACCAATACTCCCTCCCTGCACCCCTCCCCTAAATTACATTTCCTTTCCTTTTAAATGTGATGCAGTACATTATCAACCTTTTGTTAAGTCTTAAATTAAGTCGTTCACATTCCTTACAAAGTGACTTTAGTTCCTTTTTCAGGTATAATTTTGTCTTGTAGCAAATGGTCCTGTACATTTCAGGACAAACAAAGATGGCGGTACCAGCTGCAGTGTAATCTTTTGCCTTGTTTTTGCCTTTCTTTACCAGCAGACTGAACTTTTCTTTTATGTGATTGATCCTGTGTGAATTTCAAACCATGTTTTAGTACTGGTCTCACTGTGGTTGAAGTGAATATTTAAAAATCGAACAAAAAAATACCGATGTTTGCTGTGCTCTGGATGGATTTAGTTGGGAATGCATTAAACGGTTCAGTTCCCTTTAACTGTGAGTGTATAACGGTTGTTCCCATTTCACATCCGTCTTCATCTGAACCAGAGTATTTCAACATATGTTTAACGTTTCAGGGACAAGCTAAGGAGAAGAAATCATGTGTCACCATTATTTTACTTTGTTTAGATCTCGCTGGTCTGAGGTTGAGTTAGAGTGCATAACAGATGATGTTATGGTGCCATAATGACGGGAAATTTTAATTGAAAATGTGCAAGTTCACTGTTTTTATCATGGAACAAACAAGTGGCTCTTTTAAGCGTCGAGGAAAAAACATGAATTGATAATGAACAGAAAAGGGCATCATGTATCCATTATTGTTTAATCCAGAGTATATTGTAATGCAAAGACATTCTTCATAATAAAATAAATAATTCAAACCACGCTGTTGTATGTTCTCAGATCATTGCTTACGACATCTTGACAGAACAGCAGGGATTTTCAGAGGGTTAACAGGAACTCGGATGTATACACAGGTTCAGTATGAGCCCTTCAATCAGTTTCCTGGAATTAGACAACAGCTGGGGAATTCACCGCTAATGCATAGGTTTCATTTTCACACCAACATCTGATTTAACCTCCCACATCCTTTACTTTAATCTGTGTTCGGTTGAATGACGAACTAATTTAACGTGATGAAAAACTTGCATAAAAACTGCATTTTCAATATATGTTTTTGCAATTGGCAGTTCTCATGCTTGCTTGCTTTGCACCATCAAACTTATTTATTTAATTGCTGGAGTTTATCTTTACTCCTGCAAATTATTTGACATATTTGATATCCATATATGTGTGGCAGGTATCGGAGACTTGTTAGTTTGATTAAGGTATTTTTAACACATTTTGAATTGTGCAAATCAATCATTCCAGCAGAATGAAGCTCCCTAAGAAACACAATTTGGCACTCAGTAAAGTTTCTGTGTAGCCTTGTATTACATTTTCATCTTCATAATGCACTTTCAATAATTCCAGAATATTAGTTTCAGCTTGTATCAAATTGTGTCTTTAAATGTAATTTAACATTAGCTTTTCACTAAATGAATCATCCTATTATCGGGATTTAGTTTCAGAACAATTTCCATTTACACCTACACTATCTAGAAACGGGTATCCAATAGCTTTCACTATTTAAGAGGTACGCTTTTAATGCTTACACGATTGCAGATGTACTTCTGTAAGTCATTTTTTATCCCAAAAACAAAAGTATTCTGAAAAAGTTCGTTCAGTGAATGACAGTTTCTCCAAGTGCCTTCAATCTAACTCCATGTTGTTCCCAGGAAAGCCACTCACTTCAGACAGCTAATATTTTCTCTTTTGGATTCACAATATTTGCTGTCCTCTCCATCGTGCTGCCCTCACCTCAACCTCGTGCTTATGGCAGTGAAAGTCTGAAATGAATAGCTGGGGATTTCTTGCTCTCACAACTGATGTTTTTGCTCAACGGCTCTCCACATTTGTTATCTGTTGCAGGGGATGGAAGAGATCAAAGCTCTGCAAAACATATTGTCACATTCAAGTGGAATCAAAAGGAATTTCCTAATCGGCTTATTGTACAACTATGGATGTGTAATTGTAGAAGTTCAAATCGAACAAACACATTATCTCTGCCAGGTATTTTTCACACATCTAAGAAGTGAATCAGAAGTGTAAACTAGATTAAATAACTGTATTCTATATTTCACATCTATAACTGTGTTTATATTCTGTGTGAACACATCAGTTCTTTATCACGTTTCTTCCAGTTTTGCAGAGAGCCATGATCATCTCAAAAAGGGAAATCAAAAACTTGTTTTGTATCAATTTAAAGAAAAAAAATCCCTCCTGAGATTTGAACATTTTGTAGATATTTGGTTATTTTGACATTTAAATGTTATACATTTTTGAAATGTCAGAGTCTATCCGCAACAGATGGGGGAATAGGGCATCCCCTTTTACATAGATCGAAAACAAGGGGAGGAAATGTGGATAGTGTTGAGAGCAGCCTTAACAACGGCTTGTGTTTTTATCAGCAGAGATCTGGGTCTTTTCACTGAGTGTGGGACTGTAAGAGGAAAATAAGTGGAAAATACAGATATTATATCAGTGTGAGAACATTACATAAAAGGGTATGAAATTATAGAGCGAGTATCTTTTGGATAACGTGAAATCTGTCGGAAAGTAATTTGATCTTTTCCATTTGAATGTAAGGAACATTAAGTGTTGAGACACCTCAGTGTGACTCAGAACTGTGTGAAGAGAAGTAGGTGGTGACTGTTTATTACAACTTCCACTCATTTTAGTAGCAAAAACTGCTTCTGCATTGTGCTGGCATTTTATTTTTAATCAATATGTTTCATGCAATGACCAGCAGGAAGCATTTTTAAAAAGTGGTGCTTCACCTCTTCCTTAAATGTAAGGTTTCAATCCTTGCAGCTACTATCTGCCCGCAGTGCCGGCGCTAAGGGGGGGCATTCGAGGGCCGTGCCCCCCCTAGCGGTCACTGATGCCCCTCCAATGTGCCCCTCCTACCAGCTGTGAAGCATATTCTCGATCTGTCACAATCGACTATAATTGACGCTGAGTTCGAAGTTGCCCCCCGCCAATTACCCAATGCCCCTCCAGTAGATCTGCTCTGGCGCCGACTCTGTCTGCCAGTCCCAACTTACTTGACTTGTTTACCTAGATTGTGTTTACTTTGGATATTATGAGTCAAACACCAGCCATTCAAGCATGGAAATATGTCACAGTAGAGACAGGAAATACAAATGAAACCTGGAAATTAGCATTATAGGGTCCCTTTAAAACTCGTGCCATTACAACAGCAGATTTTTTCTGTTTTACTTACTTACTAGCATTAGGGTTAGGGTTTGAAGTTTTCATTTCATTTTGTATTTGAGCGTTATGATAGTAGCAAAAAGCAATATACACTTTATTGAAATTTAGAGAGCAAGAGCAGTTTACTAATTTTAAACCAGTAAAAAAGTGGAACTGAAACCTGAACAAACACTCATTTTTTTTAAATGTCAAACTAAATTCAAATTATCAAACAGGTTCCTTTTAATAGGCTTACTCATTGTGGCACGCCATACTTAATGTTAAACTTCTTAGAAATATTTCGAAGCACCAGGAAATGTCTCTTCCTTTAAACACGTTATCAAGCAGAACATTATTATTAATTAACCAGCTCCAAGAAAAATATGTGATGCTTAATCAGAGATGATATGCAGGTCATTCCAGAATTGGAGGACATTTAGACATCAAAACCTTTCATTAATTTAATCCCTTATTTTCTATTTTTCTGTTATGTATTTGAGAAAAACAGGTAGTAAAGCTTCACAGAAAAACGATTTAGCCTGCTCAGGCATCAATGGTACACTTTTTATTAGATGGTTTATTTGTTGCTTTTCAACAGCACTTGAAAGGAATTCATAATCTGGAAATATTTTAAAACATGTGGATTATGCTAAATTATATGTAATTTGAATAAAGATAATAAATTGGACGACAGGCACTGCCGGGCTTCCTTTATTTGACATTACATTCCTAAAATACATTGCTCGGGGACAGTGGGGAAATGTTATGTACACTTTTAAACCTTAATGAGGGAAACAGTTAGATGCTGGTTTCACTTCCCTCCAGTGAGCTATTTTGGTGAATTTGAGCCGCACGCTGAAGGACTAAAATCATTGTATTATAAATTACACTTAATATAACATGAAAGCTGTGTGGAAGAAATGAGGGGGTATCAATCGTCTTTTCTAAAAAATACACAGTAAAAGTGTAAACATAAGGCACTACTTCATTATCTTGGTGTTTATTTGACCAGGAACTGAACGATTACCTACAAAGTTAAATTGCATCAGACACAATTCCAGCCTATGATATCAGACAATGTGAGATTTGAATAACACAATCAAGAACTCAGTTTCCCAGACTTGCTGCCAACAGATCAACCAATGAAACTGTTGTGTGGAGACAGCTTCCTGTTTGGTGGCGTGAAGCTGAAGAGAGCCCTGCCTGAATTACTGCTACCAAACACTGTCAGACAGAGAGCAGCACACCACTTCTGGAGATGGGTAAGAAGAACTTTAAAATGTGTTCAAGAAAAAATAGTAATCATATTTATTGTTTTATGTAATTGTATGTATTGAATCATGTACAGACATTAGAAATGTTATTCATGTTGTTTATTCAAAATTCAGAAACTGTCTGTTTTTGCAAAATGAAGACAAAATATGAATAATTAAAAGGAACAAACTAAATTGTTTTACACAACCATAATGTTTTAGGAATTCATGCTAAAATGATTTTATCGCAATATTCTGCTTGAAATCAATACCTGATAAATAGCGGATGGAGTTGTTAATACACAAACAAACTTCTAAAAAGTAACATCACTTCTTTGAATGGCTTCGGGTATATAACACAGTTTGGCAAATATATTCCATCAACACACGTGAAATGGAGAAGTTAGAGGCGACTGAAAGCAGAAATAAAGGTTCAAGCCACTGCACAGGAAACAAGTGATCTCAAAAGAGAAGCATATTGGTCTTGCACACCAGTGATATCAGTGTGGGTGGAGGCCGACGAGGTTTGGAGTTCACAGTTTCTGAAGAAATAAAAAAACGTCATTCTCAGAATCACATTGTGTTCCCAGGGGCTTGTAATTTGAATATGTATGTGGTCCTCAATATTGACCAAAGCATCAGACATGAGATTGAGTATTACAGTATTTCTCAATATCTCATATTCTAATACTATGGTAACAATAAGTGCTGTGTTATTGTTAAAGAAAAAGCCCATCTGTCCACATGCTTTCCTAAAAACAGGGGATAATAAGCAGTACATTGCAGTTTATGTCTTAGATCACCTGTCAAATATCATAGTTTATGTGTTGCGATATCATACAAGTGGTTATGTTCATGAGCAGGAAGTGGTTTTGTAACCTGTGGTTTTTTCAGTCAGACTCATTTGACAATATGTTTATCAGATTTACATTTTCTGAGCTTATCTGTCATCCCACAATTACGCAAATTACGCACAAAAACAACTTCATTCCCAGCATTGATGATGGTCTGCGTTAATGCATTCCTCTGAAAGATATCCTTAAACCTGTTTTGCATCCTTGCATAAATGTATTTCTGGTAATGAAGAAGTGTTGCTTCGACTACTGAGGTTCTTTGAATTCAGATTCACACTTCTCTCTGCTAATGTCTTGTTTTTGCTGTGTTTCTCGTGAAGATCAAGGGGATCAGAGTGAGACGTCACAACAAACATCCAGTGACGAAGACAAAGGGACAGAAACACAGGTGATAACCTCAAAAGTCAGTTGGCCGCCCAGCAACAGTTTGGGCAATTTCCCTCAGTTACAGTTAATCAGTGACTACAGACATGAGTCCTCTCAGAGAGCTATGCATTATGCTTTCATTTCCCGTTTTTTGGGTGAATTTGACATGTTTGCTCATTTTTAAAGTGCTGATTGTGTGTGTACAGTCGTTTCATCTCGGTGGCTGATTGTGAAATGACTAACAAGGAATGAGTGATTCTTCTCTGTATCTTGAGAGGGTCACACGTACATCTCACCCCATTAGACACACCACAGTAATTTCATTTCACATACAGAAACTCTAAGGAGCTCCTCGCAAGATGCTGTTCTGGTAACTGCAATGACAGCTTACAATATTAGAAGCACAAATTCGCTCACGAAATTTCCAGAGCTGATGCTAGTTGAAAGCGCGTGGTTTCTGTGGTGACCTCTGGCCCGCAGATAGCACCAATCCAGCACGCCACCTACAATCATTGTGAGAATCACATATCAACACACATACCCACACAGCTTTCCAAAAAATGAAACTAAAGGAAATCAAGAGAATGTTTCACAATGATATTCAGTACAGAGCAGTGCTGGAATGTAATGAAGTACATTCATTTATATCAAGTACTTTTACTGGAGTATTACTTGAGTATTTCCATGTTATGCTACTATGCTATTCTACTCCATTACATTTTACAAACCAATATTGTAATTTTCCATCCTCTACATTTACCTAATGCTAATACGGATTCAGATTATTAGATTATACAAAATCAAAACCCAGTAATTTAATCAGTGGTAATTAAGTACATTGTTTACTGTATTTAAGCAACACATTCAGCTAATAGTACTTTACTCAAGTATTTCCACATGATGCTACTTGTACTCCTTACACCGTGTAGGCAAATGTTGTACTTTGTACTTCACTAAATATATTTTACATATTGAGTTACTATTACTTTGCAGATTTAAATCAATCATACAAAATATAAATTCAATTCAAATCGACTCCACCTTTACCAAGTGCACCACTGCAGTGATGGTTAATGCATCAGTCATTGTAATGAAATAATACAAAGAATGCATGGTGCTTAAATTGGCTATTTTGCATAATGTGTACTTTTACTCTTGGAACTTAAAGTACTTTTAAATGCTGAAACTTTTTTCTTTCTTTGAGAGCAATTCTGAATGCTGGACCTTCACTTGTATCTGAGCATTTTTACTTTACTGTTTATTTTCTGCTTTTACTTAAGCAAATTATCTTCTTCAACCTCTGATTTAATTTTAATATTTAATATTATTCTGAAATGTGCCTTAACACAAATATTTGTACTTTTGGGAATTGTTGTATATTTTGATGCTGAAACTTTGTTTACTTTTACGATAGTAAGATGTTGAATGCAAGGCTTTTATTTGTAATTTTACAAGTTAGTATTGCTGCTTTTGAGTACTTCTTCCACCACATAGAGTGAAATGTGCGAAGGGGCTCAGTGTATTGCTTGAGTGCACACGCTTCCTGTTGGCAATCATTGACGCACGAACCTGAAAGTTTTGTGAATCAGATCTAAGAACAGTGAGTGAAAATCCCCTGTGAACTTAATGCAACATCCCAAGCAGCATTTAGAATTTAGAATTGATAAATGCATCCCATTCTTTTGATTTTGGATGCAGCTGCAAACTGAATTGTGTGCCATGTGTATCAGCCTTATAGTTCTGAAAATGAAGAAAATTTAAAGTGGTGTGAAATTTAAACGTCCCCTTTCAGATGACTCAGAATAGCTTCAGAATTGCTGTAAGCTGGGAAGAGCGGTGAGGATCTGCTGAACTGTGACTCAGTCTGGTCTTGCTTGGTTAGAGGCCTGCACCTTCACTATTACTCACTGTAGAGGCCTACTTCTCGGAACCAGGAACCACATAGAGGAACTTTATTCAGTATGAAACCACGTCGAGCTGTTTTGTTGTACAATGACTGCAACTGAAGCAAAGCACCCCCTGCGTGTGCTAATTCAAAGTAAAAATATTGGCACTGCCCATTGCGGTCTGTAAAGACAATCCATCAAAACAATATGTTGAAATTACAGAGGTGGGTATTTTAGCAGTTGTGCTCCCAAAGCCACAGATAGTTGCACTTTAAATAGCTAATGATTTCTAGGACTACTGTACGTTGCCCATATCAAAAATACTTAAATTAAGAGATAACTTAAAAGAGCAATCCCAAAATCTAACGTTCAAAGTCACACAACAGGTTTTCCTTGATTTGTACTTGAAACCTTTCTTACTGATGATTTTGTTTCTGCATGTCTTCACTGTTTCATTTCTCCTTTCTTGAAAACCACAAATAGTGACATTGTCAATTTCTTGTACTGCAGTTCTGAGTAGTCTGGGTTATAACACTTAAAACATTTACAGTTCCTCAGTATATTTAAATTATTTCGAAGTAGCTGACCCGTTTTCTGCGGAAATACAGCAAACGAGCAAGTTGTTATTTCAAAGCAGCATCTTTATTCAAAGTCTGGCGTTTCACAAGTCACTTCTGTCTTTAAAACCGTTCTTTTGGTTTACGTTTGTTTTTCAATGTGACATTTGTGATACCAGCGACTGACAACTCTAGACCAAAAACCCCAAGTCTGCTGCTTTCTCTCCAGACAGGATGTTTAGTGGTTATCTATTGAAAGCGGCGGTAAAACCCTTCTCTCTGATTTAGATGTTTCCTATAAGACATTTGCATCCCATGCGATCACTCTGTGTGTCTTATTTCCCATCCATGACAATACCTTCAACTGTAAAACTGGTTTCTATTTCGGTGCAGTGGACTGTGTTACCACTTGACATTCATGCACACTGCATCTGTTTTCTCCACGCAAGGCTTCACCCCCAGTCATCGAGATTCACGACTCTATGACTGAATGTGAGGAAGAAGGGAGGCCTGTTAAAGTGCCAATGGAGGAGAAGGCATTTGTATCCAGTCTGCACTCCTTTATGAAGGACAGAGGGACACCCATAGAAAGGATCCCACATCTGGGCTTCAAACAGAGTGAGTTCCTTTGCACTGCTCCTGCTGTTGAATGAAGACAATATTCACATTGTTTTTGAATAAAAATATTTAAGGTTTCCATGTTTGTTTGCCCCAGTTAATCTGTGCCGGATCCACAAAGCTGTGGAGAAACTTGGGGGCTATGATTCAGTAAGTATTAGTACTTTTAAAGACTTTGGTTCTGTTCTGTGCAATATTACTGCGATAACTACTACTGACTGTTACACCACTGCAGGGGGGATGTAACAGTACATTTACATTAAGTACAAATTTGAGGTACTTGAACTTCACTTGAGTATATACTTTTACTCCACTACAACTCAGAGAGAGTACTTTTTACTACACTAAATCTATTCTATGGCTATAGTTACTACTGATTTATAAATTGAGATGATTTAACACGCAAAACTTATTTTAAAATAAGATGTTTTGATGTAGATTAAACCATCCAAAATCATATTTATATACACTGCAGAAAAACGAGATGAATGTGCAGAAATGTTATTCGTTTTTAGTTCATGTATAAAGATATTTCACAGTTCCTGCTTTTCAACTGGGAATATGTTCTGCTTTTCATTTGAAAAATCTATAGGTTTTTTTCTGCAACTCTTTATAATTAAAGTACAATTTCCTGGTCTTACTTAAATACCTTGTAATGGATTATTTTTACATTGATGTATTTGTGCTTTTACATAGGAGAAGGAGCTTTTTCCATCTCTGCACCACTGTGCAAAATACACTTCTTTTTTTTAAACAATGTATTGATGTTATTTCTGGCAGCTACTATCCTTCACTTATGTTCACTTTCATCATGCTACCATGGAAGTGCACTTAATTGATTCATCTTATTAATGTGCGCTGGCCTTTATTACTTTTATTGGTATTATACTCATTTTATTTTTGCCTTTGCTGTAATGCAGTAAATGTCCCTGCTGTGGGACCCATGTCCACAGCATTTCAGATTCTGATTATTGTTCATAGTCCTTTGACTGCTGTGTTTACACGTAAGTGGAAAACTAGCTGTAGGTCAGGTACTGTAACATGGTTTCAACCACAGGTGAGGACATTTAGCACTCGCTGTTCTGCTGCCTTTGATGTTGAATGAGTGGGACCGTATGCACTTTATGTGTCAGAGGATGTGTTTAAATAAATTAAGCGTGGGACTGAGGCTCTATACAGAATTGACCCCTCACCCCCAAACCACCACTGCCACTGCTACACAGAACATAAGCTGCCAACACATTGTGTACACCCTAAAAATGAAAGTGTTTTTGAAAAAACAGCAGACATGGCATTTAAAATGTTAACCACCCTTCCTCAAAAATGGTTTGAAAACTAAAATTGAAAACAGGTTGTAGTCAAAGCCCATGATACGTCTGGGAATGGAAGACACATTATCATGGGGAGAACTACCTTACATTTAATTTAAATGATTCATTTACATATTTTATACAATATTGCGTTAAAAAGCCAGCCACAACAAAGGAGGCATTGAGCTTCAAAGTCCCCTGTGCAGACAACACATTAAACACATTTAAATGTAACAAATTAAGATGAATAAATAGCATTACTTTATCTGTTGAAGCTTCAAACTATATCTGACCACTACAGTTTCCTCCACATATACCTCCCTATTTATTATTTATCAAAATCACAAATCAAGACAACATTTTAATGTGTGTTTTATATTTTAAATGTATTGTTTTATGATTTTCTAAAATAATTTGAACCTATTAAGTGTTTTTGAGTATTAAAGCACTGTAAACATAAAATGTATTACTAATATCATTACAAAACATGCTAACATTTACACCTTCTGCAAAAAATACAAATAAATATCATAGGTGATCTTGTGCGCTCCCTTGTGGCCATAGACAACTAAGCAGTCCTCTAGTTCAAACATGAGAAGCAGCTGGGAATATAAACCATTAATTCTCCTAAAAATAATATTCAAACTGACATTTTTTCCACACTGTGTTTTCCAACAGGTGACAGCTCGACGTCTTTGGAAGAAAGTGTATGATGAGCTGGGAGGAAGTCCAGGAAGCACCAGCGCTGCTACCTGCACTCGCAGACATTACGAGAAGTGAGGATGATGCTGTTTCTAACTTTCCTGTTGATCATCACAACCAACTGTGAATCCTAATCAAAGAAACGTCTCTTTAGGTTGGTGCTACCTTTTGAAAGACACTTGAAAGGAGAGGAGGACAAACCTCTGCCTCCAAGCAAACCTCGGAAGCCATATAAGAGAAATTCAGATGGCAAGGTCACGAAGGCTGAGAAGAAGAGGAAACGGACTCAGTCGGAAAGAGAGATGGATTCAGAGCTGGAGGTAACATGTTTTACCTTGTTAAAATGCCTCAAGAAGAGAGAGATATACCCTATTTGCATTTACAGTGTCCTAAAACCCCATCTTTATCACTTTGTAGATTCTCCCCCAGAGAAGTCCAGATGCCTCGAGCCAAAGGGAAGCAGGGATGCCTCCTCTCTGGAACTCCACCTCTGATAGACACCACCCAGACTGCTCTCCACCAAACAGAGCCACCACCGGCCTTTGCTCTCCTATCTATGCCCACCTTGTCCAGGTCCCTCCATCCGTCCCCTGGACCTCTCACATCCCCCAAGGTGCCGGAGAGGGGATCTCACCCCTGGAGAAAAAGAAACGTATGGCTCAGGCAAGTCTTAACCTGCCCCTGAGTCCTCAGAGTGAGGATAAAGAAAGACCCTCTGTCATCCACTGCTCCCAGTCTCCAGCCAGGGCTTCCTCTTCAGGCCGTAACTGCAACTCCTCTGACAGCTCCCCGCTTCCGTTATCTCCTTCATCTTCCCGCAGCACTTCCCCTCTCTCTGTTTCCTCAGAGGACGGTCCTGAAGGGATTAAAGAAAAACCTGCATCAAGCGCTGAACTACCCAAAAAAAGTGTAAAAAACACCCCCTGCAGTGAGGAAGCCAAGGCTGCGAGTTGTATTCTCATATCAAAAGATCCTGCAGGACAGAATAAAGACATCACCCTCCCTTCTGCAGACTCTATCACAGTCCAGTTGAAAGACTGGCTGCCAATCCACAAAGGGAGTGTCAAATACTCGCATCCTTTGCACTCATCCTCCTCTTTCATGGTGAGATCTGACTGGGCTCCCACGTCTACCTCTAGTTTTACTAAAGTTGTTCCAAAATCTTTGCAGCTTCTGCGGCCTGCTCCTATTCGGCCGCAGAACAGCTCTGTGACCTTTGTGAAGAAGACCAACAATGCACCGTGGCTCTATCAGACAGAGAAGAGGGAGAGATCCAGGACAATGCTGCAAAAAGTTCCCTCCACTCAGCAGAGTCCGGCACAGTCCTCCTCCAGCCTGCCTGTGTCGTACGTCCTGTCCAGAGACTCTCGGCACCAGCCTGTGTTACACCCTGCATATTTCCCCAACAGAATGAGACTACCTCAATCTCAGATAATGTACCGACACGTCCCGATGAGTGCTGCTCATTCTGCTCTTATTGGGCCTGCTGTTTACCCATATCCCTACTCCATCCCTCTGTTAAATCCCCAAACTGGATATCCCTTTCCTGCCATGCATCCAATTTACTCTCACAAGCTGTGATTCTTTGTATTTTAACACCAAACTTTCCTCTTTACATAGAAGAAAGCAGCCATTGAGTTTGCTAGTCCACTTTTTATTACTCAGTGTAAATTGGTAATGTCTACTTTTGTTTTAAACATAGCTGAAGTTTAAAACACATACACACATCTAAGTTACGTGGCTTTACTAGTTACTATTATTAACCGTGTGACTGTGATGACCTTCTGTGGCCTAAACGAAACCACACTGAAGGGAAATTAAAATATAGCGGTAAAGTAATTATAGGATCACAGGTTGAATCGCACAAATGCATCACACGGGTGCATCATTTATAAACTCAAAGCAGAACTGTGCTGAATGTATTGTTGTTCTTTTAGCAGTAATTACATTACATTTTGACAATAAAATGTATTCCAATTTATAACCTGTAACGTGTCCATCTGATAAGTTAAAAATGCTTTGTTTATTTTACTCAGTAAAACAAGTACATAAGGACACGTTTTTTTTACGGCTTGCACATTTTCAATACTTTGTGTTGAATGACCTTCTTACTGTACTGTGAAGAAAGTTAACATAATGACACTGTGTAAATACTGTATGTACCATGGATCAACAATATTATATGAAGATCTCGTTTTCGTTCATATGTTGATGTTTTTTTAAGTAAATTATTGTAAATAAATGTCAAAAACCATCTTAAACCCCTTGTTTTTATTTACAGAAACAGTTATATATGAAAAATATCATAGAGTATTTCACCATAAGTGCAATCATATTTGATAGACAGCTTTTCTCTAATGTTAAATGATTTTTCTAAATCCATTTCCTCCTGTAATTATTGTATGGTTTAGTATGTTTTTAATCAGATAATTGGTGAATAATAGGATAAATGACATTAATAGGTCATAAGAGGTCATCATTTTAAGAAGAAATAAATAACAATGGCCAGTATTTTCATGTTTGTCCCTATGCACAGCTATTTAAAGACAATAAACAACCCTTTTTGTAACTAAGTGAGAACTGGAATTTGTGTCTGTTTATCTTCTTTTTTAAATGAATACGTCTTAACAGGATTTGGTGGGACCTGGATTAAACACTGCATGTCTGATTATCAGCAGCACAAACAAAACCAGAGAAGACTACTAAGAGGAATAACGGGCAATAGAAAGTTTTACATTCTGGTGAAGAAAAGCGATGCAAGACCATTAGTGGTGAAGAAAAGCAATGAATTCTCAGGCAAGAGCAATGAGGATAGATAGATAGATAGAATCGGAGGAGGAAACCCTCTTTATTGTCACATACATGCACACAGCAGAGCACACACAGTGAAATTGGTCCTCTGCATTTAACCCATCCTAGTACTAGGAGGAAAGGGAAAGAGGAAATGAGAGAAATGAGATGATGCTGCAGGCCACAATGTGGTCTGAAACAAGGCAGCTGGAACAAACCAAGCAGATAATGCATCCCTTTTAAATCCACATTATAGCTGATAGTGATGGACATGGGTGAAACAGAGACACAATTGTCAAGAGGTTCCATGGCATGGTGAATTTTGGAGTCGTGTGGGAAATGGGCAGTTACAGGACTGACTGTAGAAATATTTATGTTTTTATGTGTGTGTATACAAAGTCATTTTTTGCTTTGCTTATATCCCATGCTTTCATTCATGCTGCTGCAACACAAACATTTCCCAGTCTGGGATTAATAAAGTCATTTTATTTTATCTTATTGCCTGCATTCTGACTTGTCAACATTTTCACGTATATACTCACATTTAAATTTGTATTTTTTTACGAAATGCACATTCATTTTGTATTCATTCAAATGCAGAAGGATCAGTAGAAATGTAATGTGCTGCACGTTACCATCGTTATACAAAATAGAGGTTTTTTTTTAGCCCCATTGGTGCTTCTTGTGTTGCTAACGCTGGTGCTCCCTTCGTTCAGATTCTCAGGAAGCATTGCCCATAGATAATGTTAAAATTCCCTCTCTTAAGGTTAGCAAAGCAGGCACTTACACCAAAAAAGATAGAACATTTATATTAAATATCTTTTAAAGAAAGCATTTTATTGTGTAGCCTGTTTAGCTGCGTTCAAACTACACACAGCCTGTGTCACAGCTTCCCTTACAGACCTAACGTAGGGGAAATAACAACATCGTAATCTCGCGAGACCATGCGTAGTGGCGCGAATAAACAAGGAGCTTCTCCAAATAGACGCTAACTTTTTCTGAGCTATTCTGTTTGAATTTAGTTTAAGACCTTTAGTGTAAGACCTTCACATACTGTAAGCTTTTCGGTTACGCTCAGTACTTTGTCTGTTTGCTTCGTGAAGGATAACTATGTCGGACGCTTTGTCTGATGACGGCAGCGTGAACCAGGATGACAGTCAGGAGGATGTTATGACCCCGGCGGAGCTGATAGCCAAACTGGAAGAAGTAAGAATATTTAACATCATTAATATTTACTGAGACATGGCCTTCCTAATATGTGTTTAACAACATATACTCCTCCTGTTTAGACTCTATCCTCACAACCAGAGGTGGGATAAGTGCTCAGATATTGTACTTTAGTAGTAGTAGAAGTACCATAGTGTAGTAATACTCATTTACTAGTAAAAGTCCTGCAATCAAAATGTTAGTCGAGTAACATATAAAAGTATTAGCTTCAGACTATATGTACAGGGTAGCTTGTGAATGTACTCCAGGTGTAACTAAATTCTTATTTAAGGGTTGTTTATCGTTCATATCATTAATCAAAATCTGCAAAGTGTCTGAAGATAGTAAATAAATGCAGTGGAGTAAAAGCAGACTATTTACCTCTTAATTGAAGATGAGTAGAAGTACAAAGTAGCAATATATTTAAATACTCGAGTAGCAAAGTACCTCGATATTGTACTTAAGTACAGTACTTGAGTACATCTACTTAGTAACTTTCACCTCTGCTCTCAGGCATGGCTGAATGAGAAGTTCTCCCCGGAGCTGCAGGAGAACAAGTCCGAGGTGGTGGAGTGTGTGATGGAGCAGCTGACTCACATGGTAATTTCAATGGGGAATACCTCCAAACATCGATGTGTCATTTCTAAATAACAGAAAACACCCATGATTCTACCTACCCTTTCTAGATGTCCACAGCTCATACAGTACAGCGGTGAAGTTAGTTTTAGTTTCAGGTCTCCTTGCTTAGTTTATGCAGACACAACCCAATAGTTTTTTCCTATACCTCTTTGCTAACTTGCTCATTTTTGTGGCACACCTTATTGATTACCCGTCATGAATTGATTTTAGTAAAATATTCATCAAGAAGACCGTTTTAGTTATATTTACAATAGCTTCCATGTTATGTGATTTATTGATTCAAAATCAATTCACATTGCATGACGAGCAGTACACCTATTTTGGGGGGATTTTAGAGCTTTTTATTTTAGGGTTAGGTGTAATTCTTTCTTCAATACCTTCCATGTTATGTGAGCCAGTGAGTCCAAATCAATGTGGCATTGTAACACTTCACTGGACAAATAACACACATCAAAATGAATACTTGTCAATAAGGTCCTACTTGTTCAGTGAAGCAATCATTTTTTTTTTACCTTGACCTCCAACAGGAAGAAAACTTGCAGCGGGTGAAGAAGGGTGACGCGAAGGCCAGCATCCATCGCATGGAAATAGACCGAATTCGCTTCGTGCTCAGCAGCTACTTGCGCTCCCGTCTGCAGAAGGTCAGTAAGGTCAACAATACAGCGTTCAAAAATAAAGCTCTCCTTTCACTTGCTGTCTGTTGACAATATTGCATGATCTTTGCACAACATGTATATCTAGATTGAGAAGTTCTTCCCTCACGTCCTGGAGAAAGAAAAGTCACGAGGGGAGGGGGATCCGTCTCTGCTTTCACCTGAGGAGTTTGCATTTGCCAAAGAGTGAGTATAATAGAGTTATAATCTGCATACAGCTGTTTTTGTGACATTGAGGTGTAATAACACACATTTATATGGCTTGCAGGTACTATGCCAACACAGAAACCTACCTGAAGGCTGTAGCCCTGAAGCACATGCCCCCCAACCTGCAGACAGTGGACATGCTCAAAGCAGGTAAAACCTCCTTTGTATCTCTATTTCTATTTGTTCACTCTTGGATGTCTCAGGCTTGAAATACTGCCATTAGCATGCAGTGGCAGTTGGTGGCATTTGCTCTTGACATTTTCAGTGCCCCTCACCATAAATCCTGTGTGTTGTTCCAGTGCCTGAGCCCTGCCTGGACTCCTTTGTGTTTCTACGAGTGAAGGAGAAACAGGAAAACATCTTGGTGGAGCCCGAGACCGATGATCAGAGGTACGTTTTAATTGTCGGCACAAACACTAGATGGCGGTGTCTAGGCCTGCACCATTTTGGAAAATACTAGGGCTGTCAATGATAACACGTTAACGCTTGAAATGAATCTGAAAACCTTCACACGAAAAACAAATTCATCACAATACCAAGTTTGACCCCAGGTTGAGATAGGTAGTTCTCTCAGTATGATAGTACTAAAGATAATATTCCCTTTGCAGCGCACATTATATTGACCGGAATCACAACAGCTCTCTGGGACACCGGCTTCGTCGAGGCTTTAGCTAAGTGTCGGAAAATTGTCGGATGTCACGCCAGTAATTCAGACCTAATCAGAATCATTTTTTATCCTGTTCTTTATTAAAACACACACGTGTCATTTGTCTAATCTCCCCTGAAAATACAAGTAAATGGTATTTCAATCTTGTGATCATTCATGATTAAATGCGTTTCACACGATTATAGTCTTTAACAATCCGTGTATCATTCGTTCATTTGTTTTTCCGATTTAGTTGAGGATTGAAAAAATGAAAATAGCATTTGATTTCTCGTTTTTCCCATTTCAAAACCAAAACCAGAAATCGGATTACGGTTCGTTTTCTCGTTTTTTCGATTATGCACCCCCAAACGGAAAATGGAAAATGAAACATTCGGATAACAAATCCTGGGAGTGTTAGTTGTCAGGGAAACCGATCGCGAGCCAACAACTGACTCATGCCACAACTGATCTGTAAGGAAACATGGCTAATTTGGAGTCTCACTACGAGATGATAAATCAACTCTTTCTGTCGGGGAAAACTCACGCCGAAATGTCTGAGACATTGAAGAGTATGGGAATTAAGGGGTCCTCGGAGATGTCGGTGAGGAGATTCTGTGGCGACGTTGGGCTGAGACGGAAGGGGCACATCACAGACCAAGAGCTGGAAGAAGCTGTCCTGACAACTAACACTCCCAGGATTTGTTATCCGAATGTTTCATTTTCCATTTTCCGTTTGGGGGTGCATAATCGAAAAAACGAGAAAACGAACCGTAATCCGATTTCTGGTTTTGGTTTTGAAATGGGAAAAACGAGAAATCAAATGCTATTTTCATTTTTTCAATCCTCAACTAAATCGGAAAAACAAATGAACGAATGATACACGGATTTTTAACCGATTGACAGAGTTAATTGCGATATGGTTTTCAACATTAGAGAGGATGATCATTTCTGCATCGTTATTCACACTACCTTGAAAAATACAGCTCTGAAAAAAAATTGTAGAGATAAAGATTTAAGAACAATGTGTCCGGCGCTGTATGTTAAAATGATCGTGGGGAGGTTTATGGCGGCTCATAATAAAGAGGATCTGTACCAAACCAATTTATATTTTTAATATGTACAATATGAAGTAGGCCGGGACTTCTCTGCAGAGCCACAATACTTCTTTCAGATGTTTTCACACATTCTGCCTCTTCCATATATATACAATATGGAATCATTGTGCAGCTCTAGCGGTGTCCCCTATCCACATTCAGTCCTGATTTATTTTCTGCTTTAATACTAAAATAACTGATTTATCTCTACCCCGTCTCTTCTATCAGAGAGTACGTTGTCGATCTGGAAGAGGGCTCTCAGCATCTAATGCGGTATCGAACTATAGCACCACTTGTCTCGACTGGAGCCGTGCAGTTAATTTAAAAATCAAGGTAAGTAACACTGAGTTTTACTGCGCTGTCTTTACTCAACGCTGCCCTCGCACCCTCTAGTACTGACATCTGCTAATTAATTTCTGCAGATCTTACATAAGCGACGACTTTGCATCGGGGTTTATTTTTAGCTCTCACGGGTTTTTCTTTTTTCACAGCTTTCATTGTCTCTTGGCAACAGATTATGAACAAAACGTGTGTCTTTTAAGTCCAAAATAGAGTTACGATAAGCCACACTTGTCATGTAACTGAACTGCACCTCACATTTGATACCATTTAAACACTGTCACTTTTCTTTGTTACAGGTCGCTGCTTGTGTGGTTGCTTCTGGTTCCAGTTGGTCAGAAAAAAAGCAATTTTGATGCGAAAGGACATTAAAGTGGAGAGATTACATCTGGAAATGCAGCCATCTTTCCCACTGTTGTCAGGATTAAGGATTGCTTGTGGGAGGCACACACAGACATTTGTGGCACCATGTCATCTAGACACCGTGGGGAAATAACATCCAACATGATGTCTTTCCTGGTGTTGTGGGATGCTTGTTGACGAATGAACCGTGTTTACCAGAGCAGCGTTTGCAGTGTGTGGTGTTCTTTTTGGACTTTTTAAAATCATGTCACAACAAGTTTGGTTACATAATTCTAATGTATTCTGGTGTGTTGGTGTTTGTGAGGCTGATTTAAGATTATCTAATGCTAATTAATTCTGTTGACTCACATCATTGGACTTTTACAAGATGCATCCAAAGGGGAAATTTCCATCTGTTGTGCTTGGTGCAGAGTGCGTAAATAAATGCGTGTATGTGTGGTAGAACATTCCTTTGAATGGCATCCACGCTTAAATTAACATGCATTTCTGTCTCTTTAAATAATAGAAATCCTGTTAGAGTTCAGATAACGTCTGTGCCTCTTCTCACCTTGGCTTCCACTTTCAGACGTGTGTATTATATGTTTTAAACTCCCCTCTGCTTCACCAAGCTCTTCTGACTGTGTGTGTGTTTTGGTTTTACCCTAAAGGGGTGTGTGGAACATCGTTCTCTGAGACATAATTGTCATAATAACATTGTTATATAATGGTCTCAAAGGGAGCAATCAGTGCTTATTGTTTGCCCTCACACAGATTGCTCAGTTTTTGGAACTAATAAGGGACTGCAGGAGAGCGAGGCTGTGCAAATCTGAACCACGTGTCAAATTACTTTTGAACTGCACCGCCAATCTAATTAGAATCGTAGTGTGATGGTGAGGATAGGAGCAATGCACTGGGAGTGTCTTCTAGATTTACACAGGAAGAAATCTGAGAAGCATAGAACAGGAAAGCTTTCATATAAAAACGTTTCAAAATGAAAGAAGCGTTCTTTAAGACTTTGAAATGTGGATTTAAAAAATAAATAAAGATATTGAATTGTTGTTTTTGCTTTATTGTTTTACCTCTTAACATTGCTGCAGACACATCAAATTGATTTCCATTTTTCACCACAGGACAGGACTGCATTGCTAACATGTTATGTCTGTAATTAGCATATTCCGTATTAATTAATAACTGATCTAGGTTCGTAGAAAATATTTTTTGTAACACTTGGCTACGCATTCCTTGCCTGTGTAAATTATTTTGTTGATTTGCATCATAGCGAATGTTTTCAAGTAGGCAGTGATGCACCTTATGTGTCAAGGTCTTTTATTATGAAGGGAGAATGTGATAGAATTTCATTGTAAAGGAAGACTCATAGGGAACCAATGTAAAGGCTCATGGGGATTTAACACAGGGATTTAATGATAAACGAGGGTTAGGATTAGACATAAAAAACTACTGTATATTGCAACCTTAAATAGTCTGAATGTGACCGGTGTAATCCTCTGTAACACATCCCTCAGTCATCAAAATATCTGCAAGTTTTCTGACCAAATACATCTCAATACATCTAGCACCAATGTGTGGCACAAAAGGGTTTCATGTAGGCTAATGTTGGCACTTCTTTAGCTTCCTCACTGACTGGCATGCTGATTCGTTTTGTAACCCGGCCCCTCCTCAGCGTCACGCATACAGCGATCCCTTCAGGACAGCAGCCAGCCAGACAGCAGATAATTTGGCTCGAGACCTTGGTGTCTACTGACAGGTCTGAGAATAAACCAGGGATGACTGGAATACTTTCCACAGTGTAGAGGAGAGTTATATTCAGGAAACCTGAATGTGTTTGCTGCTCAACACCGTCATGATGTGACAAAACAAAGACATTAGGTTACAGCGACATGTTTCTGTTGTCAGTGATATTACAGATAGAGTTGCACTAGCACAAGTTAAATAAGGGATGATGCTGTAACTCTTGAATGGGTTTTTTGGCAGGTCTGAAATCCAGATAGCTATCTGATTGGTCAGGACAGAAGAGAGGGTGGTGTCTACAACATGACATCCTAACTGAGGTGGTATAAATAAGGCCCTGCATGTTTCTCCTGCAGACAGGGATTAAACACTGCAGGCAACCCACTGCTCATGGGAGTTTGTAAGTACGTTTTAAGACATATTTGAACATTTCTTTTTAGCTTATGAATGAAGAATTGCACACAAATAGAGGTCAACATTGATGCTGCATTAATCTTTATACTGGCATTTCTGTTTTCTAGAACTCCAACCAAACATTGAGGATAACGTTTCCATTATTCCAGATCCCACTATCAGTATGGAGATGTCCAGAGCAACGTAAGCAAACTAAGTGTCTGGTTAGCATTATCTTGCATCACTTTACTGTCCAAAACAGAGTTGGGAATATAATTATGGTCATATCATCTTAATCTTGCGATGCAGTTCATTACTAATAGCACAGGATATTTAAATGTCTATTAAGACTTCTGTTTTTAATGAAATCCCTTTATCTCCAGTGTCCTGCCAGGGGTCAGCCTTGGCTCAATGGCCCAGTCAGCTGGACTTGCAGAGATTGCTGTCAGACTCTGCTTGAACCAACGTAAACAACTTTGTCCTCATGTTTGGGTTCCCATCCTGAAGCCTCAGCGCCCCTGCATCCGCCCTACAGTGGCAGATCAGTTTTCCTCTGACATCTTAAGCCAAGCCTATCTGACCAACCTTTTCCCATCCTTCTTCTTGGAGGACTTTGATGAAGATGATGATGATCTTTTTTTATTCCCAGTCAAGAACAAACGTGTGATTTTTGCTGACTCACGGGGAATGTCTTTGACATCCGTCAGAATGTTTTCTGATGAAGAGGAGCAGTCTGACATTAACCTCCTGCCGTCACTGAAGGATTTGGGGAGCATGATGGAGGATGGCTACAGCTGCACTGTCAGCACCTGCTGCCCAGGAACAAGCCTCAAACTGGGCTTCCCGCAGCCTTCCGCAGATTTCCAAGCCTTTCGTGCAAAGCTAGCTGAGAGCATGGTGACCCTGGAGAACTGCAGCGTTAATGAACAGGCCCTCCACGGTACGGTGCGAGTCAGGAACATCAGCTTCCAGAAGGAAGTGCGTGTTCGCATCACCTTTGACTCGTGGCAGAGCTACAGAGACGTGCCCTGTACACACCTGCAGAAACGCTTCGGGGGACCTCAGACAGACATCTTTGAATTTGACATTGCTATTCCTAAAGTTCTGGATGCCAAACGGAAGATTGAGTTTTGTCTGAGTTATTCACCTGGAGGGCAGAGCGAGCCGTTTTGGGACAACAACAACGGAGAGAATTACAGCGTTACCGTGTCAGTCAGCTCTCATCTGTGCTGCGGGAAGGATCTAAGTGAAAGGGCATGGTGTGCTTCAGCTAGAAATGATTCCTTTTTTTGTCAAACAGAAAGCATCAGTCCTGGGAAAATATGAGCTAATATTATATCTTTTTTATTACATTTGAATTCATTTTCAGAAATGTTTAGACATCTTAGTAAGTGCTTTGTATAAAACTTTAAAACAGGTCTTTGCGTTAAATTTTCTTTCACATTCTCTTTCAATGGTTAAGCCTTTTATCTTTCAGTGCGCGCTCTCTTGACATGCCCTACATTCTGACCACTAAACCAACGCATGCATTACTGTTGTGCACCAGGGACAGGATCCCCTTTCACTTTGGACGTTTTCTGGGATTGCCATATAGGTCAGAGTTTACTGGGCAGGCCCAAACAGAAATCCAATAGCAAGATGGGAGCTAATCTTAGCTCAGCCCTGTTTACAGAGCAGAGGGTTGCTATCAGACTGATCACATGGAACTATGTGATACCATCTTTCCGAATACCTTCCTCCTGAAATCCCAGCACACTGATTCCATCATCACATTGCACCAGATTGTTAAAAAATTGTGTAACATTTAGACACTGAGTTACAATTAACAAACCATAACTCTACAACAACCTTTAAAGGAGTGGTTCAAGTATTTGCAAGGGAAGCTGAGTAGGAATAATATTAGACATTTGGCAGTAATAATAAATAAGACAAAGGACATCTGGCAGTGAGTATTGCATGAAGTAAATATGGCAAAATGTTTGTTATACCCTTATATTTTAGATTTCTGTAATGTTGGGACATTTAGCTTTGTATTGTTTAAAGTTGGATAAAACAGATTTCTTCAAGGGAAAAACATAAAACTAGAAGTACAGAGAAACAAAACATGAAATCAAACACATCTTAGGGGAAACATTTAAATTAGAAAGAAGAAAAAGATATTCATAAAATGCCACAAAGACAAGGGAGAGCACAGATAACGTAGAACAAATAAGCAGAACGGATATCTTCCAGCATCATTTCTCAAGCTGTTTTCTATCCAGCCGTTAATGAACTGTATTTCCTGCTGTGATCATGATGAAGTTCAGGGAATCACATTATAAAAATCCTCTATTTAATACTCACTATTCTATACGAGGCAAGGGGGAAGAGGGGCAGCAGCATGCACGCACCCCGAGAGGTGGGCTGTTTCCACTGTGTGCTGACCTACACTTGATGCTTTCAACTGTTCATCTGATGCAACACTGTGTCATTCAATCTTGTAGTTTCACAATCTCCCAGGTCTCAGCGCCCCACACTGATGTTGCACACTTTGCAGCTCGGGTCTTTCTTGGCGTTGGCTGTGGTCAGACTCATGAGCTGGTGGTGCCCTCGGATCTGCTCCACTTGGCCCTGATCCAAAGACACCGGCTCAGTGAAAATCACCTCCAGGATGACGTCGCTGGCATGGCAGAACAAAGGCTCATCCCCTGGCCTCAGAGGGGCAGTGTATGTCAGGAAGGCGTTGGAGGCCAAGTCCAGCATAGGGAGGCGGGTGCGACAGAAGGTATCGCCCTCCGAGCCAACAGGGGCCAGCACCAGCACTACGTAGTGGTAGGCTGTGTACATACAGTAGAAGTCTGCAAAGTACAGGGAGATGTTGGGGTTCAGCAGGTGTCCAGCTGGGATCAGGAAACGCAGCGGGCCGTACGGGGAGTCTTTGGGAGGGAGGCCCGTATCAAACTCTGTGCTGCAGCTGAAGAAGACTCCGTGCAGTTTACTGTTGATAGGAGATCCATGACTCCCACTGATGTCTTTCAGGGCAGGACGCATCAGGCCTCCACATTCCCTTCTAAAAAAAGATTTGAAACCAAAAGGGGGATTATACTTTACATTTTGGGAAAGACATTCTTGATGTGGGTTTAAAGAGAAAATAGCACTTTGTCCATGTATACTCAAGCAAGCAACTAGTTAGCTTAGCACACAAACTGGGAAAACAATAGATAACAAATCCGCCAATCAATATATCTTAAAGCTAAGATGATCTCGAGAAACTTGCAAAAGTAAGGTAGTTCTTGAAAGTATCTAACCGGAAGAAAAAATAAACACAGCCCAGTGTTGCCGACCCTTTTCCAATAAAGCTAGCTAGGTTCACTAAAAATCATTGTTTCTCAAACACTATTGCCACAAAAATGTCTCAGCTTGTTTCGCTAATAACTTAAGGTCAAGACTTCTGATGACTAAAATACTTAACCTAGTTTAAGATATGTAGTTTTAAAACAACCAAGATATAAAAAGGTTATGGATTAATGTTGCCACAATACTCATGTGCAAAGGGAGTAAAGGTGACCAATTGAAACAAACAATTACATGGTTTGGAAAATTGTTGTAAAAGTTTTAAAGGTTTAGTCATTTTTATACATTTGAATGTGGAAATTGTGTTACCTGCAAGTTTGATTAGGTGTCTTCTTTTTACCATTGCACAGATTTAGGGTAACTTTTCTCTAGTTTTTATTCTTAAGCTTGATGACAAACTGCAAGCATTGGCTTCTTATTTACAGTACAGAGACATGAGAGTGGGTTTAATTGCTGCTGAATTGCTTTGCGGTAATTAAGAGATAAGAATGCAGCACTGACCTGACAAAGTCGAAGTATTCTGGATGCTGGTTGCGATAAAACACAGAAAACTTCAGCAGCCGTCCTGCAGAGCCCTTGGCCTTGTCGAGCAGCTGCTGCAGGTGCTCCATGGCATAGTCTGCAAAAGTAATGTAAAGGATGAGTTGTGTAAAATACGAATGACCTCCAATGCCTCCCATACTCTTTACAGTACATGTAACTTTAGCTGTCAGGTATAGTTTGTCATACCCCCGGTGCAGAACTCCACCACCTGGCTCCACTCTGACACCAGGTAGTCACCGTCTGGCTGTCGGACAGCAGTTTGGACAGCAACACAGTACTCTGTCCGTGGGCTGAGGAACCAGTGTCCCCTCACTGCCATGGGGAGAGGCACAGCCTTGGCCACCAGCTTGGTTGGCACATCCTGGAGGAAAAAACAGGATGTAGTTGACATCAGACAACACAATGCAAGGCTAGAACAGGTTGTTGTGTCTTTAATTTACATATCAGAAGAAATGTAGATGCAATTGTTAGGCTAACCATTTCCCTACATAAACTTTGCCTTATTAGCAGGATTTTCACCTTCAAACGCAAGCTGCTGTAACTAGGATACATCTAATCAAATCAACAGCTTTGTTTTTTCCAAGGCTAAGAGAAGCACAGCTAATTACCAAAGGCTCAGAGGCCAATATATCCATGGCAACATCTCTGATGCAAGTTTGTTTGTTCCACTTTGTGTATCAGAGAGAGAGAGAGAGTGTATCCTGCATACAGGGACAACTCACACTCCTACTCCTGCCTTGACTTCATAAAAGCACTTTTTTAAAGCTGTTGATTTACCAGCTGCAATAAATGGGTCCTAATTACAGTCAGTAGAGTGTATCTGAAACAAAGAGAGATCATGAATGAGTAATAATTAGACACAGGATTGTGTAAAAAAGATCAAATCTTTCCTACAGCGATTTTAATGAAATAACTAGAGCTCTGTGAGGATGTATACTAATTGCTAACTTCAGAACGCTAACATGCTCACAAGGGAATGTTAAGATGCTGATGTTAAGCAGGTCTAAAGTTGACCTTTTTCACCAACATAGCTTAGCAAGTTAGGATGCTAACATTTGCTAACTACCACCGACTAACAGTACAGTTGAAGTTAATGTGTCATTATTTCTGCAGGTAGGAAACACTAATATTAATCACACGATGACACAAATTTAAAAGGAAACAGCAGTTTTCTACAACATATCATCAAATAGTTGTTCAATTATTTCTGTAGACCATCATTTTAGACAAACTAACCAATAAACTGACAAGAAATCTGCCTAACCTTTAGGTGTGCTACTAGCATGGCTTGAATTGTAATTTCTAACGTCTGTAAATCCAATGCAAATAAATACAACATGCTAGGGATGTGCTGCAGATGGGGAGTATAGCTCTAAATCAAATTCCAGTGCTCGAACACAAATATAAAAATATTTTTGTAAAGAGATAAGCTGTAACATTGCTGCCTTATTTCTGTGTTGCTTACATTTTAAACATGAAAACTGCTCTGTTTTGTAGAGGAATTTGTCAGTTTTTGTCCATTTTAAAGGGGAGCAATGTGAGTCACTGGCCTGAAGCTGTTGACTGCACATATTTTCCTTTTCTGCCTGTATTGGAAGTGACTGAAAGGGCGCAAGTGTGGTTTTCTGTGTTCACGCTGATGCAGAATATCATAAGGCAGTTAGACCCATCTGTTTACCCAGCTAGACCTCTATAAAATGGACATTTAGGGCATACAGTGAGCCTACAAGGAAGGCTTTCGTCACCAGTCCTATAAAAAATGATTAATGTGAATCTGAAATATGAAGTGGACAGCTTAGCAGGACGTTTATTGGATTGACAGGGAAAGGACAGAGGAAGGTACATGAGGTCCGACCCTGTGTTTGAAGCGGTTGGGATCCCGGCTCTCTTTGCGGCTGAGGTCAATGAAGAAGTGTGTGGACCTGGCACTGTCCTCGGGGGTCATGTCCCACATGATGCGGAAGGAGTCACAGGTCACCTCACAAATCTGGATATTGCAGGGAGTGGCGAGAGGAGCGTCCATTTTTGTTATCTGCCATTAAAGTCGGAGAGATAAAAGGACCAGAGGATAATCACTGTAATACCCGTGCTGGAGAACATCTGCTTAGAGAGATTAAAATGCATAATTTAGAGTTACAAACTGGACACTGTCAAACAGTTAAGAAACACCACATCTGAGTTTCCCTTCGACAGAATGCAATTAACCTTTCATTAAGGGATCTGTGTCTTGGTTATTTATTCACTGTCCTGCTCTTTTCTTCCTCCTCTGTTCCCCTTTTCCTCGCCCTCAACTGACATTTCCCATTATTACACAACTCGATACCCTTGCGGCTGATTGACTGGCCTCTGCTTTCCCCTGTGCTTTTCTCAATCCATCTACAGCCATCTCCGAGCAACCAGGCGTCTGCAGCCTCCCCCAATCTTCTCCTGTGATTCTCAATGAAGGGGGTCACATACAAAAAAACAGCAGCACCTGTAAGCTACAATTTAAACTGGGGGTAACTTTTTTTAACACTTATGCCTCCTGGCTGAAGTGCACTCCTCTCCAAAACAGCTGAGATAAGCGAACTCCTTGCAGCTCGAGGGAAATCTACCAGCTTTTATAATGTTACGGCAGAAACAGGGGAGGCTTAAGTAGGTAACAGAAGCAGGTGATGTATGATCATATTTCCTTTAGTTGCCCATCAGTGATTCGATCCAGGCTGCTGCACATAGCCTTGAGTCTCACACCGGGTGCAATTTGTTGGTCGGCCTGTGTCTGCCAGCGTTTGATTAGCTGTCACCATCCCTCTCATAAACTGGAGGTAAATCTCTGCAACCTGTGAACAATGGTCATTTTCTCTTGCCCTAAGCCTTAGTACACATTCCTTCCTGCATATTTTGCTTGTAATTTGCATCCATCTTAAATGTACAATCACAAGCTCCTCCTTGCTGACTAGTAGTAGTAAAAAGCTCTTTCTTCCTCTAGCATCTCAACACCAGTGCAGCTCATTGTTGTTATCTTCCTGAGCATATGCTAAATCACAGATGTGCCTAAAAATAACCCTTAGTACTATCTCTTTTTTGTGTCGTCTTACAGATGCCTGCCGTTGTGTCATTGTCTGACTTTGAGGTCTTTTAAGGTGTTTGATGGACAGGCTGCAGGAGCTCATTAAAGCCTGTGAACTGTGAAATGTGTGCAGCAGCTCGTTCACACGGGGGCCAGAGCAGAGAGCAGTGGCATCACGCACGTGTGTTTTCCCGCACTAGCTTTCCAGCTGCTGTTCTCGTTTCTAACCACGGTGTATTTTCCACAGAACTGGGGCAAGATGAGATTCTAGCACAAGTCATCAAAGCCATCCCCCCATGTCTCTGCATGTGTGCCACGTTTACATCCAACACAGTTCAAATGCAGGTTCACACATCATTCACACACAATCCCTTTGCCCTGATTTATAAATCAGCCATTGTAAACACTTGTGAGCCAATTATCTCTGCTGCAGAACCAGCTCTGATTGCTGTGTTCATTTGGGCTGTTAGAGCTCAGTCAGAACCTCACACTTGCTGTAATCTAGCTGTTATCTCTTTGAGACAGCATCATGAAAGAAGCTGCTGCATTCATGCATATTGAGCAGGGCACCGAACGCTTCAAAGTCATTTATTTTTCTCCAAGGAGTTATTTACTCATTTAGATGGGAGAAAGGATAGGCTGATATTTCACACTAAAAATTCAGCAATTTTCTTTAGTTTTTAATCACAGGGGGTGAAATGGCAACTACAGAGAATGAAACCCTGAGCAATATTCTGTGAAGTTCATTAAGCAAGCTTTCAAACTGAGATATTGTGCGACTAATACAATTTAAGGCACAGTACCCCCCTTGCACAATTAAACTAAGCATTAACATTTAGAAATGACATGAATCAGTCAATGCTGCTGTTTGAAATATCCACACAGCCCTGTATGACATGGGATGTAACACATGTACAAAGTTCACAATAAATATCATTAAAAAATGCGTGTGTGCGTTAATGCAAATAAAACTCATGCATTTACATCCCAACTACTGCATTCTTCTGACCATATATCTATTAATACCCCCTGAGTGATGCACAAATGAAATACTGATGTACACAACTTCATACACTGGGAGTAGAACATAATAGATCTATTTTGAGAGCACTACATGTATCTATAAGTAGACTGATTTAGAAAAACGCCTTACTTGTATGAGGCTCAAATTAGTCAGGCAGAAATCTATCTTCTTTTCTTCTTCTTGCCTCCTCTGCTGCAGTCGATGATAGATCTCCCAAGAAAACTGATTAGGAGGTGAAACGAACACACTAGCTTCTCTCTCAGTCTGTTTCCCTCTCACTCTCTGTGTCACACACAAACACTCTAACCTCCTCCCCACCTCCCTCTCTCACTCCCCCCTCCGCCCGGTCTCGTTTTTGCTCTGGGCTCTTGAGGATGATGTTTACTTGGCTCCTATTTGCAGCCACACCGGATGAATTAAAGCCTAAATGAAGCAAGAGATGAGAGTTTATCAACCGGAGTGTGACCACAGTGAGACACTCAGTCAACCTCGTCAGCATCATGCCAGTTATACACAACACATCAGTCTGCGGTAAGCCTGCCTTAAGGCTCAAATCCACACAAGCACACGCACGCACACACACACACACACACACACACACACACACACACACACACACACACACACACACACACACACACACACACACACACACACACACACACACACACACACACACACACTAATATAAACTAACACTTGCATAAATGTCACTTCTCAGATATGGGGACAGTTTTGACAGGAAAAAAACATGAACCAATTTTGTACACGCTCCAATGGCTACTGCGTGTTTAGAAGAGATTATGCTGAGTGGTGTCCCAGGAAATTACATAGTGCTCCAGAAAGACCTCAAAAAATATACATGTGCCAACTGTTATGCCATATGGACTAACTCCACAGGACATCTCCCCCCATCACATCCGGAGGCGAGGGATGCCACTGTTTAAGTCCAGAGTAAGCAGATTTCCCTTCAGTTTCAGAGGGATGTTTTTGTACCGATTTAACCTTATGGGAACAATTTCATTTAGGATTTCAGAAGAGATTAGACTCTTCCCAGATTAGTGTATAATCTTTTGTTAAAACAATGGACATGGGGGTAGAATAAAGACAGATAACAAAGGGATAAACTGAAGGAGAGTGGAATCCATTCACAAACACGTCATATTTGTGTTGACAAGGATTTATTGCCATAATTCCAAGGCTGTGTGATATTGAAAAGCTTCATTTACCCTCAGCCAGGCGCAGAAAAGCGATACCCTCAGCGTGTAATTAAAGTGCAATCTTCCATCATTAGTCAAGCCATGACAGTCTGCCTGTGTCCAAACGACCCTCTCAGCTCCAGAGGTGGGGATAGGCAGTTTGTAAAAGGGAGGGTTTCGCTGAGTGTCTGCTAGAGAGAGAATATGGCTCCATTTACATTAACCATTTGTGATGTCCTTAAAAGACACAAACCCCCAAGCCCATGCATTTTCAGCACGGTTGGACTGCAAGTCTGGTCAGGAGTGCCAAAAGAGTCAGAGGCAGCCCGCAGCAGGGATTTATTTCTCCTTGTTGTTACTTCAGCGGGACACAAAACTAGAACAACTAGCAGTTTGCAGAAGATGAAGCATCATATTTGCATTTATTTGCACAAGGTTATGAACAAATATAAAAAGTTACATAATGCTGACTTGAAGGTAACGGACATAACATTACATTTATTATCACATATTGGAGAACACATCAAATAAATACCATAGACAAATACTTACATTTTCAGAAACATAGATTTCGTCAATTTAAATAAAAAACAATTATCTGAGTATTCATAGCCAAACTATAAGACTTTAACACAGAGGTCTTTACACACAAATATGGTCCTTGCATTTTATTGATTTCATTGTACTTTATATATTATTAATTGGCACTGTGTTCCCTTTCTGCACAACAACTGTATGCTATTATAAAAACAACAACAACGATTTTGTATTTATTGTGTTGCATTTGACTTGGCAAGCCATTTTCTTTTGTTAGAATCATATTGGCCAAGTATTTACCTTGAATTAATGATCGAAAAATCCTTTGTCCAGTATCTTGAATAGTGAACTATGTGCCACAGCCCACACTTTTACATTTAGTAGTTGCATTTTTTACATTGACTGCGCATATTACTGATCACCCCTTGATAAATATAATATAGTATATATAAAGCCAATCCAAAGACAAGACGATATCTGATGAATGACGATTCATTAAATGATTCCTACGACGATTTAGTTCGGATTTAATGCGTATTTGCGGTGTTTCTGCGCAGGACTGATCCAGGTGAACTCAGACAGTGACGACACTGCGGAAGTGTCATGGCGCCGTGCGTCATGCAGTGTCAGAAGCACCGCTAGCACAAAATAACTATTAATCCTTCTTCTCCTAAAGTCTGGACTAAACATAAAATAAGGACATCAGAGGAATCATAGCGTAAGTATCTGGAGAAGCATTGTGTGTCCAGAGCTTTTATTGACAGCGTTTCAGGGCAACAACACCCACTATGTGCTTGTGTTCGTGCTTTAATGTTGCCACGTGTTGCTGATTTTCTTGCCGTTGACGCAATAACATTAAATATTACGAGATAGAGTCGTGATACAAAACCATGATGAGCTTCATCATGGTTTGTGCACTTCAAATGGCTGTCATTTGTTTATCTCACTGAGTTCAAAGTGCTCCTGTGGTGAAAGAATATTGGACTTTTTTTTTTGTTACAATTGGATCCCCATTCAGAAAACACTGCTTAATATAGACACTGTACGAAAGGTAAACAATAGATTTCCCTAACCCCGAACATTTGCCAGTACATTTGGATTATTGAAGTGTAGCACTGTTTAGCCAATCTTATCTCTGCTGTCTAGTAGGCTAGATACACTTGATTAATTCTGTGTCAGTGACTGTTTAGAGGCATAGTAAATCAATAATATAAAAGACAAGAATAATCAGAGAACACTGCAGGTTATACACTTCAATGCAGTCTATGCTGCAGTATAATTCTACCTGTTCATCAAAAATTACATTACACTTTATGGTATTTGGCTGACACTTTTATCAAAAGCCAATTGAGTACATTACTACAGAGTAGACATTCCTACAGGAGCAATTTGGGGTTAAGCATCCTGCCCATGGACACAAACCACTAGAGCTGCACATGTTGGAAAACTGTAACTCATTTTGACTAGTTTGACTGATATTGCGTTTGATGATAAGTACATTAGAGGGAATTACTGGGTATAATTATTATGGAGTGATATTTGTGTATATTTGGCCTTAGACAAATATTGGGCTTACAGCAATTATGACATTGCAACAAAATATGTTAATTGTTTTGCCACATGTCTCCAGTTTAGGATGGCAGATTCAGGCTCAGGTAACCCCAGTGGTCAACGTGTGCCAACGACCCCCGGGGGGAGCGGGACGGGACTGCTGATGGGGCGCCGAACCCCCGCCGCCATCTCTGCTGGCCGTCTCCCCTCAATGCGCTCAAGAGACCTCACTCTTGGGGGAGTGAAGAAGGTAATGCACTCTGTCTCCCTGTTAGAGCTTGTCATCATCCAGGTTGTTGCTCATTGTTCCCATAATGATTTTTTTTTTTTTTTACTTTTCAGAAAACCTTTACACCTAACATTATTGGCCGAAAAGCAAAAGAAGAGTAAGTTCTCAACTGACCTCCAAAGTAAAAATACAAGATGTATAAAAATATGGATTCAGCCACCTGTTGGATTTTTGCCAATGACTGTTATGTTTCTTTTTTGACAGTACAAAAATTGAAGGTGGGCGGGGGAGAGACAGGAAGGATGCAGGTCGCGGTCGGGGTCCGAGAGACAGAGGCAGGGGCCGAGGTCGCCCAGAGGTCATCCAGTCCCACTCTATCTTTGAGCAGGGGCCTGCAGAGATGATGATGAAGAAGAAAAGTAGGAGTTCAGCTGCACTACCCCTCACTTTATACTGCTTTTTCTTTACCAATTGACGTAGTCCTTTAAACCCATGTTTAACGGTGTCTTGCTTTCCTGTATCACACACAGGTGGCTATGAAAATGAGAGGGAAGCTCCCGCCATGGGACCTTCACCCATCATCAATATTAAAAAGGAGAAGAGAGAGACGGAGGAAGAGACCAAAGAGATTCTGGCCAAGTTGGAGAGAGATACCGTACGTCCGTGTTTGTAGTAATCTTTATTAAGTAGGTTTTTTAAAAACATTTTACTTAAATTTAACTTTCCTTTTCTAATGCATTTTCCAGTTTATAGACGATCCCTTCCTGAGGAGTGAGCAGAGGAGCTGCCCTGTCCAGCTTCCCCTTGCTGTTTCTGGATGGGGATTCACAGAGGAATTTACTAAATCTCCTGCTAAAATTGAGAAGGTGGAGGATGATGATGAACCCATGGAACCAATGGTTGAAGGTAACAAGAGAAACTTAAAAAGTATTTGATCCATGTCACAGTTTCCATGATGTGTAAAAGCAGGAAATAAATAACAAGCTTGTTGTCCACATAGCTTCTCTCTCAAATGATGCGTTATGTGCTCTTCAGTGAAACAGGAGCCGGTGGAAATTGAAATAAAGAAATCAGAAGGAATGTTCAGGCCCCCTCCTCTCCCTGAGCCGGAGGTTCTTCCCGACCTTCTTCATAAATGGAGTTTGGGAAAAGGAGAGGAGCTGTTTTTCATGCAGATGCCCGACACGCTGCCTGGCCAGCCCCCAACCATAGAGCACAGGCCGGTGAAAACAGAGGTGAAGTCAGAGGACGGGCAGTCTGTGCTTCTGAAAACAGAGTCTCAGGTACATATATTTATCGTCTACGTGTTGAATACATGATGATGTGAAGAACACGTGTTCAGACAGTATTTATTTCTATTGAACAGGAGGAGGAAGCTGAAGAAAACAACTGTAACCTGAAAGACCTGCGGGAGGGCCTCGTTGGAAAGATGCTGGTGAGGAAGTCCGGTCGAGTGCAGCTCATTCTGGGACAAGTGACACTGGATGTGTCACTAGGGACATCCTGCTCTTTCCTTCAGGTATGATATTAGTATTAATCTGTTGTGGATGATGGAGTAAGATCTTAAACTCACGTAAAAGTAGTAAAATTACAATGTAAAATCAAGTAAAAGTCCTGCATTCAAAAATGCACTTTATTGGCATCAAAAGGCAGTTAAGAAATGAAAATACAAAAAGTAAAAGCACTCTTTCTCCACAACAGCCCATTCAGCCCCTTCTAATATTGCATTTACCAATTACACCAGCTCTTTTTTTAAACTAAAAATACTTCCAGGTAGTTTGCACATTTTAACTGGGGATCTAAAGTTTAGTTTTAATCTTTAACAATACATGATAAGTTATTTGTTGATTATATGTTGTATTATTAATCTGAAGTACCTAAATCTTGTGGTGCCCGAGTAAATGTACTAACCAATTTCCACCACTGGAATTGGTGTCTCTTTCTGTCTGTTTGTTTTCATACTGAATCTCTTTTTTTTAAAATAAAGAACAGCTCTGATTGTTTTGCAGCTTCTTTACACACAACTGTTGTAATATTTTATCCAAGAGTAAATATTTATTCTGACATGCCTTTCTCTTCTTTTCTGCCTCCTGTTTCCTCAGGAGCTGGTCTCTATTCGCTCAGAGGGAAGAACAGGCGACCTGACTATATTAGGGAATGTCAAACACAAAATGGTTTGTTCCCCAGACTTTGAGTCTTTGCTGGAGAGCCGTGCTTGATGCACCTCACTGAGCCCGCTGGATGCACTTGTGGTGGGTTGTGATGTTGACAAGACGTTCACGTTTGATGCTTTGGAAACTGACATACAATACAAGCAGGATGGTCATTTATTGTGCTTATGTGTTTTCAGACTTGCTAACATAACATTGAAATACACTAACTATATATATATATATATATATACAAATGAAGTTTTAGTTTTTTGTGGAAGAGGCATATCAAATCAGGGTCAAAGGTTGAATGGTCTGCCAAATTTCAGCACTGTTTTCATTTCTCTATATCTGAGAATACTTGACAAGACTGTACATGGATGTAAATGTGTGAATAAAAAAAAGTATTTGTTAATCCAGTATGTTGGTGTCAAATTGCTTTAAATTCCCCCAAATTGTCCACTTCGTCATCACCATGCAGATTTATATTAATTACTGAGGTTTGAGATTATGTTTACACAGAAATAGACAACAGCTGAGAAAAAAAAGCTATTATGAACACATGTATGGGGAAAAATAGGTGTATATAAAAAGCAGACCCATGTCTTTTTACAAGTCCAGTTTTCAGGATTTATTTTTCTTGTAAACTGAATGCAGTTCAGTGGTGATACCCTCAACCATTTTCATTGATATAAATGAAGGTTTAATTACTATCCCAGAATATACGTCATCAAAACATAGCTTTACAGCGCCACTAGTGGCCATAAATTGTATACACATAATGAAGAATGTTGGTGCAGTAGCGTGTTCTGTCCAGTAGGTGTCACATCAGAGCTGAGTTGCTCGGTTAGAGGGGATGGTTCTAAACACGTAACGGCACAGAGCCGCCCGTTGTCTACCCGTGTTGTTCTCCGGGCGGAGTTTGGCTTCAGTTCCCAAGACAAAGACTACTGACCGGTGTACGCTTACTGTACGGACACAATACACACCGAGAGGTAAGTTAACTCACTAACTCTACTAAACTATATGCTTATACACTATTGGTACGGATAGTAACCTGTAACGTACTTAAGTTACGCTCATAACAAAAAGGTTGGCTCAGCATTTCATGCGGACCAAGCTAGCTGTACGGAGCACGCCAGGAGACAACATGGAGCTCAACCGTTAGCTCGGAGGCTACAAGCTAAATTTCTAATGGAATCATCCGTGGGAGTACATACGATTTGAGTTGGAAGACCCATCACTAGGTTGTGTGAATTACATGTGTATGCGCTTTAAATGATCCTAGAAAGCGTTGACCGTTAACTGTTGGTAGCATGGCTCTATAAAGAGACAGCGATGGAGGAGGAACCAGTTCATTCCTATGAGAGTGGCTCAGTGGCGCATGAAGCTCAGAGGTACCCTTATCTGGGCCCGTAGAGCATGCGCACTTGAGTTTACCTTAAGCCCCGCCTCCGATTGTCCGATCAGTCAAATGAATGGAGAGAGAAAATGACTCTGGATTCAGCTTTTATCGCATTTTACAACCTTTTAGACCCTAAAGAATTACACAAGGTCTACGTTTAAAAGAAAGGGTATTTTCTGGCCCAAAATTATGTCACTGACGATTTAGTACCACCGTTTGGCCACTATGGACATTCCAAAAATCTGCTTCAACGACCGGTTCACTTCCTGGGGGCTAGTGATGATGCTAGCTAACCCAGTGGATGTTAGCATCATCATAGGATACGTGGAACGAGGGCCTCTAACGGTATATTTACAGTGTGGCTGATAACAGTAACGTAAGGTATAAAGTTATTTAGCCCTTAGCTGAAAAGTGATAGTGTCCATTAATCCACAAATTCCCAGGGTTCGTGAAAAGTGTTTCTTTCCAGATCGGCTGGGTGCTAGCACTCACTTTGCACACCTCATACAGATGATAGTGTTGGTTCTTTCTTGCATTGTTTTATTACAAGATGTGTTGATATATTGTGAAACATGTCCTGACCGTTTGTTTACTTCTTCTCAGGTCTGTGTTTTCAGCAAAGCCCCTGGATCTGCACCATACAAGGGAACCACCTGCTGGGCCGAGCTGCTTTATTGTTTACATTTCTGTCCATAGGGAGGAGGCTTTGCTCCAATAGCAAACAACATCTGCAGACAAGACCTGCCCTTATTTATTCTCAACTGCTCTTTCATACATTTTCCTGGAATTTCAAAAGAGTTTCAAAACCAATTGGTGGTGAAATAATGAAATTCCTTGCCCAAGAGGGTGACGCCAGGATGGTCACTTGTACTTTTGTTGGTTCTCTATTCAGTATCAGGAACTCCATCCCGTAGTTATCTTGATGAAGTCCTTTTTCTGACAAAAGTTAAAGGCCACTTGGGGCCGGGACGTTTATTGCCGCACCTCCTCTGTCCCCTGATCTTAACTATTTGATAAACTTCATCGGCCTCCTGACTTCAAGATGGAGCTCTTCTTCAACCCTTTTGACAATTTGGTGTGTATCCTCCTGGGCATCTCCCTGACTGTGTGGTTCACCCTGCTGCTGGTCTTCATCATCGTGCCTGCCATCTTTGGGGTCTCCTTTGGCATCCGACGTCTTTACATGAAAACGTTATTAAAGCTCTTTGAGGTAAGCGCTTGTTTATCTTAAGGTGTGTTTTTATTCCTGCACAGTCATAATGATGCTATGTCTTCAACTGCTCCGACACCCTTTAACTCAACAAACCATAGTTGGTAACAGTTGTTGTCTGTTCTTTAAAGACAGGCTCTATTTGCTCTCATTGTACATTTTGTCCATTCCTTTAATCAATAGTTAACAGTTGTGTTTGCTTCTGAACGCTTTTACATTTTTACACTTACACTACTCCTTGTTAAGGAAGATTTTTTAAAAATGTGCTAGCCTTTCATGTTCAGGACATTGGTCAGGAGCAGACTTTATGCTTGTCTTTAGCATCCAACCAGCGACCATTGTATTCAAAAGCTGATGCAGATTAGCATCTCTCCCTTGTTATATAACCTCAGAAATCAGTCGTACAGACCTTGTCAGTAACTGTTGTCTGTGACACGACTCCAACAGCCTGGGGGATTGCTTACTGCTATGACGTTTTCAATTTCACAAATTGAGGTTGAATCACCAGTGATGGAAGTAATGCTCTAGCTTTACTGTGCAAATGAGAAGCTCTTATCTCCAGATAATAGTATTTACAAGCTAGTGGTTTTGTTGCCTCATTGACTTCAGACACAGTTATCCAGTTTTCCTCCTTCTGCTTTCTCTGGTGTAGCTTCACTAGTAAAGCTGTCATCACTTTCCAGCATGTAGCACTGAGAGCCGGGCTTGGGCCAGAAATAAATGGACCAGTGGGACATATGAGAGACAATCTTAGCTCATGATTCCTGCTACAACCATGAAATTTAGAGAAAAGGTCAAAGGACAGATTTAGTGCAGTACAAGACTGACACACCACAATGTTCTCTGGTTTGAACTATTTGCCAATGTGTCAGTGCTTGCAAAGGTATCCATTTCAGACACACTACTTTAAGACATACTGTGGCAATTTTGTTTTGCAACAAGTTGCGAGAAAATAAGATTGTGTTGCTGTTAACCCATCAGTGTGAGAAGTAGCACTATTTCCTGCTCACTTGAGTTAGTTTATCGATCACTTGAGATATTTAAATTAGGATACAGTGCTGTCTTTCACATGCAGCTCTGAAGCCGCAGTTTTCTAACCAGCTCTCTGCTTCTCCTCTCTCAAGCCAAAGCATCGTTACTGTCAACTGCTGCATGGACTCAGAATTAAAACTTGTCACAACATGATTTAAAGGTAGCTGGAAAAGTAGGCTAGAAAGGCCAAGAATGTGAGTGCCTATTCTATCAGAGTAATTATGGCACATTTGTTGAACAAGTCTTTGGGCTAAATGTCTTTAGGCTTCAAATAGTTCTCCTCTTCTCAGAATCGAACTGTCTTTATTCTGAAGTTGGTAGTTATCGTGTACATAATCCTAGATGAAAAACATTTCAGTTTGCCCCAAGTCTTTAAACGTGTGTATCAACAGTTGGTGCAAAGTTAATAGAAATATATAAAAATATACCTATTTTACATCTGCAAGCTACATCTCGGTCTCCCGAAATACTTTGAATTCTTTACATGTTTACAGCCTCTGGCTACTTCTATTGTTTCTGGCAAATTTGCCTGCTTACCATTACTGCATCTGAGTATACTAGCATTGATGCAGCCTTGTTGAACTGTTGCCTACCAATGTTTGGTGTAGACAGACCTTTGATTTATCATGTGCTGTGGTATGAACTGTGAAACACATCTTTCACCTCCCAGTCCATAAATTCCTGATCTTTCCTGCTCGTCAGGCAGCTAGAACACTGTGTCCTTTTCCTTCCTCTCAGTGGACACTACAGGTTTATTGGTATACCGATTGAAGAATGAGAAGTGGCTTATATACACTTACTGTGTTACAACAACACTGTGGTCACAGATAAGCATGCATAGTGTTGGCCAAGGATAAAGTCGACTTCTGTAAACTTAAAATCTTGTTTCCTCCAGTATCACACCCTGATGGTTACTGGCATCAACAAATACAATAATAATAGAGATAAGCATTAGAAAACTTGTGCAGGAAGCAGCCGTGACTGATTAAAAAGAACATTTGGTGGGTTTCAGTTATTTGAAGGCTCAAACGTAGATAGTCAGATATAACAGCTTGTAAATAGTGGCAGCTAGCTGCTACAAAAACTTGTTGCTTGCTGGCTCGCCTCCCTGTTCTAAGTGTTTTTATGAGAGCGCGTTTTTGCTGAAACAAAATGCTATAGTTCTTGTGTTTTGGATCACTTGTGTTTAACAAACCCTTTTGTTCTTTCTTTATAGTGGGCCACACTTAGGATAGAGAGGGGAGCGAAAGAAAATAATCACCATTTGCACAAACCCTACTCAAATGGTAAGTTTCCGTATGCATGCTCAATAGAATTGTTTGTTTAGAGGCTGAGTATGGCTGACATCCTTTCTCTCTCTGGACTGTTTCAGCTATCATTGCCAAGGAGCCCACCTCCTTGGAGGAGGAGATAAAGGAGATCAGGAGGAGCGGCAGCAACAAGGATCTGGATTCAGCCTCTGAGTTTGAAATGTCGGACATCTTTTACTTTGCTCGGAGAGGAGTGGCGAGCATTATGGACGATGAAGTGACAAAGCGGTTCTCTGCTGAGGAGTTGGAGTCGTGGAATCTGCTGACTCGCAGCAACAACAACTTCCACTACATCAGCCTGAGGCTGACCGTGCTGTGGGGGCTGGGCCTGGTAATCCGCTACAGCTTCCTGCTGCCTCTCAGGTATAACAGGACCTCCAACATAGAGGCTGTTTTTAAGCAGAGTTACTCATACCACTCAAAACATCTGAGGAAAGGTGAACACATAGAGACTGCAGCGGATGTAAAATACAAGCATACAAGTTATTTGATACAAAATGCCATTGATAAAACGTCTCATTGTTTGGTATATCTATCAGATGGAAAAACATTATCACATGCATAAAATACAAACCAACACAGTGAGATGCTGTGACTCAACTACAATATAAACCTGGGATGTATGATCACTATAAAAGCCAGTCTGGAGGCAATCCCAGCATGCATTACACAAGAAGCTCCTTCACACGACCAATACATTTACAAAAAATCTATGGATTTGGGCAGACTTCATGGGGTTTCAGACTGCTCCATAACACGCATGTAATTAAGTGTTGGGGCACACAGTGAGTTAAAGAGGGAGATCCTCAGTCAGAGTCAGCTTAAGCACTCATAGGGACAGTGACTCAGTGCTAAGCCTGGCTGGCACATTTCCAATTGCAAGTGGGGAGACGAATCAGGCCATCGCTGCACAGACAGACACCATTCTAGTCCGCCATCCACTTAATAGATTCCCTCATTCATTTCTTGTCTAGGTAAATATCGACCTGGTTCACTCACTAGCACAATGCCTTCATCTCTCTAGTGTTTGTTTAATCCTCAACCAATTTAATCAGCACCATCTCCAACCCTGCATGATTGGTTCATCCAGATTATTGCGACCTGTTGGCCAATGTAATCATCTCCTGCAGGGTGTGTAGTCTATAACCGCTGACAGTGTAGAGCACAGTGTGAATCTTTAAGTTGAGGACCCCACAGCCCTGGATAGCATTACTCATGACCTTTACATGTCATCTGAGATGATACTCAGTGAAAGGTTGTAGTACAGAAGGAACCTTTTTAGGGTTGAGGACTGTGTTCCTGCCTTTTAACACCAGTAAAAAAATTATAAACAAAAGGGGGATCCTCCGTTTGTGTTTTAAAAACATGAGGTTGCTTATAAAGGTTTCCCTTCTGTAAGATTATGTCGTCTATCTTTCAGGGTAACTCTTGCCTTCACGGGTGTAGGCCTCCTTGTGTTCCTCACCTGTGTTATCGGGCTGCTGCCCAACGGAAGGTAAGTCTAGCTGGTCTTCGAAAATGACATCGATTTTTGGTTTTGAAACATAATAAATATAATGCTGATGTTTGCTTCTTCTTGCAGGTTAAAAAACTTTCTGAGTGAGAAAGTCCATCTGATGTGCTACAGAATATGTGTCAGAGCTCTGACTGCCATTATAACCTACCATGACTGGTAAGAGAACTACACCTTGGTTTTTACAACACATTTTAACACAGCAGAAGTGCACTACGTGGTCAAACGTTTACAGTCAGATAAGGACCGGATGTGAAAAAGGGGAAATGTAGCACATGCAGGAGTTATTCAGTCTTTAATAGGCTCTGAGAGACTGCATGCAAACACACGAGACATTCAGACACGGTTATTTAATTAGGTCAGATGCTATATCTGTCAACAGAAATAGTGGGAGCTGAACAATGATCCATGAAAGAGTCATAGCAACCTGACCTGTTTCCTAAAACCAGACAATGGAGGTTGGGACACACACCTGTGTATTAGTTTAGAAGGCTCATTACTCCTATACAAACTTGTCAAATATTTTCAGTCCTCAGAGTGTAGCATGCACTCTGAGGACTTATACAGAGGTTTGCAATGTTCCTGCAATACCCATTTCTAACTCTTGGCTCCGTATCATCCCCACTAGCTGCTTTTCTCACCAGTAAGGTCAATCTTTATCATAAGGGTCAGCGTGTTGGGTGGGGGGTGCTGCTAGTTGATATGTTTAAGGTTTTTAACACGGCTGCCCAAGTGTTTACTCTCTAGCTTCTCAACTTCATTTTTGTATTCTCTTAATTGACAACCCAATCAAGTTCTCCCTGAAATAACTACAGGTGTGGTATATTATTTTGTTCCTTATACTTTAAGGTCAACTCTTGTCCAATACAATTTTGGTCCAAATCTGCAAATATCTCCTCATGGTCTGCTAGCTTTCCGTTCCGTCCGCTAAAAGCAGAACGACCCACACAACGATATTTCAGCTTGTTAACAGGATTATGGGGGTAGAAAGTGAAATGGGAACCTGGAGGCAGGGTGGGGGTGATCTGTTCGGCTCTTTAAACATCGCAGATCTTTTCATGGCCTTACCTTAAATAACTAATGAATGAAGCCACATATCCTACATGGTTATTGCTCTAAAGAAAAGTCGATCGCTAAAGTGTAGCCATTCGATAGAAAGGAAATGTTTTTCAACAACATTTAACGCAATATAAAGTAAGAAGTCATGTTGCCACTGGCTTTCCAAAGGCCTTGACCTCTAAGCAGCTTCTTTGTAAAATAAAAAGTACAATATAAAAATTCCAAACTTCTTAAAAGCTGTTAAACTTTTACACATGGTCCCATTACTCGTGACAGGGGTCTACGTCAGATTACCTAATGGTAGATGAGTTATCTCTGGAGCAGATACCAGGGAGTGTTAGCACTCGCAGTACGAGCACCCAGAGTGAGAGTGTGAAGGGGGGGGTCGCCTCAGGCTAAAATCTTGACTTGAGCATAAGTGAAGCACAAAACCCTGCGGATAAACCGTTCTCATAAACAAAGCCCAGGCACACCATGTTAATCATGAGGATTGGGGCTGCTGAATACACATGTATATTTAGCATTAGTAACTATCAATAATGGATCCTAAATGGTGGATATTGTAGTGCGAATTCCGTTCTAAATTAGGCTTTTATTTTAAAATGTTTAGACAGGGCAGGGTAAGAAACTAAGAGAAACATAAAGAAGAGGAGCACACCCAACAGGATATGGAGGAGGAAGCTGATGCTTTTAATGGTTGCTAACTGTAGTCTCTTACAGCTGCTGTTGTTTTGGTTAAAGTCAGTGAAGGCTTTACTACATTTTGAATTAAACGGTTGAATATTTTTGAGAACAAGAAACTGTGTTTGTGAAAATTGCTCATGGCTTTTGGCTTTTTATTTGATCATATCTTAAGATCTTAAAAACCCATGATGAAATATGATCATTTATATCTTTACATTCAGTGGTGAAAAACACACTGATAAAAATACTCACTATAAAACCTTTTTTTAATGATTATCTCGGCCAAAGTAATTTTTGTCCACTATGATCCTGATGAACATGATTAAAACTCCTTAAATGGCACTTAAACATAACAAAATCACTTAACGTAATATTGGTTGAGGCATTTTTATCCCATCACAGACCTAACAGATCTTTCTTTAGAGAAAAAACAATCAGTCTTAAATAAAGTAAGCCGGTTCCCCTCCAAATATATATATAAATATAAAAGATAAAACATTACGAGAGTCTCTTCTCTCTCACGTCATAGGTCTTTTTTTACAAGGCTATATTTCTCATTTCTCTACCATGATGGTGAGCCGTTTTAAGTCACTTGTGAGTCTATTAACTATTATTCAGAAGATAAAAAATTCCCCAAGATTTAGTGGTTTTATCACCAGTAGCTATAAAACCCTAAATTGCCTCATCCCTACGTGAGGTCTAGGTCTGATGTAACACGTATTGCTCTCTACTCGAGGTTACGGAGAAAGCGTTGCTCTCTCTTCCTCTATTTAAGATTGTAACTCTATCTTTGGTATGCGCAGTCAGTGGGTTCATGACCTGCGTGCTCTGGGTGTCTCATCTTCAAACATATCGACCACGTGTTGCTTTGTTTCTCCTAACAAGAGCGAGAGAGGCCAAATCTTAACCAAATCAACAGAGTGTATTTTTGTCTTCTAATTGCGGTGCTTTGTTCATTGTCATATTGTTCATGAGACACTCGCTTTTGAGTTCTTGATATTGAATCCTCCAGGAAGTGCCTTCGTGATACCTAGCTTGACTGTGTTCCTTCCTTTTCAATAGTGAGAATAAACCCAAGAAGGGAGGTATCTGTGTCGCCAACCACACCTCACCCATTGATGTCATCATCCTGGCCAGCGATGGCTGCTACGCTATGGTAATAATACTGATGATTAGCAGGAAGCTAGAAAAACATTGTCACTGGTCCCTTTTTACAGTGCAGCTGTTTGTCTGAGGAAATCAAATTACATCTGTGTTTGTGTTGTGTTGTCAGGTTGGCCAGATTCATGGCGGCTTGATGGGGGTTATTCAGAGATCTATGGTCAAAGCCTGCCCACACATTTGGTTTGAACGCTCAGAAGTCAAAGACAGACACCTAGTGGCCAAAAGGTAACAGTTCAACCTTCAATTGTATATCATCCTTTGTTGTTGTACAGCTTTTCCTACCATTTTTGGCAATCAATTGAGTTGTTGTATACACAAAGTGCATCTTTTATTTTGAATTTCCCTTTCAAAAATGTACTTATGTTCAAATTCTGTCTCAAATGACTATTATTAACCTTCATACTTTTGCAATTACAGATTGAGTGACCATATAGAAGTTAAAACTAAGCTTCCAATTCTAATTTTTCCAGAAGGTGAGTTTTTTTCAATGATTTTTTACAGATGGGAAAACCTCATAGTCACACTAGTTTCATCTTATTTCCTTTAAAACGACCAATAACTCTTATTATAAGTTTTCTAAATACTTTGAATCCCCAGGGACCTGCATCAACAACACGTCAGTCATGATGTTTAAGAAAGGCAGCTTTGAAATTGGAGGGACTGTCTACCCTGTGGCCATTAAGGTAAGTTGTTTCCTTTCTATTTTATGAGGTGTTATTTGTTCCTGCTACATCTTATTTGAACCCCGTACTGTTTGTTCAAAATACAACATGTATTTACTCTTCCTTCCGGTGTGTTTGATGTACAGTACGACCCTCGATTCGGAGACGCCTTCTGGAACAGCAGCAAGTTCGGTATGGTCAGCTACCTGTTGCGTATGATGAGCAGCTGGGCCATCGTCTGCAGTGTGTGGTACCTTCCTCCCATGTCCAGAGAGGTGAGACTTCATGGTTAACTCGAGGCTTCCCAACAGAGTCCCTTTTCTATGGTGCATGAAGCGAAAGCAGACTTATCAATTTGTTGCATTCGACACTTTTAATATGACATTTTTCATTTGTTATGACCACTTGTTTGCCTGAGTTATTTATGCCAATCTTCTCTCAACAGGAGGGTGAAGATGCTGTACAGTTTGCCAATCGTGTGAAGGCAGCCATAGCCAGGCAAGGAGGACTGGTCGACCTCCTGTGGTAAGATCCATTCCCTTCACTCTCACTCAATAACCTTATGACTGACGGGGGATAATAAACATTGCTTCAACATATGTGTCAATCCAGTCTGCTGTAGTGGTTTGAAGACAGTTTGAAGGGACGTCTTAGGAAAAGCACAGGTTCAATCGATTACCGCATATGAGTAACTACTAATTATACAGGAGATCCAGCCAAGCAGCCCTGCTGTCATGTGTGTTCACTTAATTGCAATGATTTATTGGGCGCGGATAGAGCTGAGCCTTTGTTAATTATAATGGTTCCACCTGTGCATTTCCTGCTATGAATGCCTGCCATGCTGCTGCTTCTATTTCTAAATCACTGCTAAATCAGAATCAGATGTCAATCACAGGTGTTTCTAGCTATATGAATTATGGTTGCCTTCTTCTACATGTGTTCTGTTTTGTTTCACCTGATAAATTCCTTCCATGGTTAGCATTATCAGTCCACACCTGTGCTTTTTCCTGCAGTAACGAGTTAAAAACGAGTTATATCTTTTGTATCTTGGGTGTGATAATATTAAGCTGTCAATTTAAGCTATAATAATATATTAAGCTGAAAATGTCCCCTCTGTGGGACGAATAAAGGTATTCTGATTCTGACAAATGACCATGAGGATACATTTGACGTGTCTACAACAAAATGTGGAAAAAACCGTTGAAATATAAAGTAGTATTTGGTAAAAAAAAAGAAGTGTTGAGCTAAAAATGGACAAACTCTATTGTATCGGAATTGATAGGAGTTACTTAATTGTGTATATAGACAAAACATTTCAAGGCCTTTACAGCATCATGAACACAAAATGTGTTATGGAGGCTATTTAGTCTGAATTTAATTGCTTTGTGAGGACTAAATCTGTGACAGAATATTGTTGAATTGCATTTTGTACACTTAATACCACGATATAAACATTGTGACTAATTTTAAACTCCTTTGCAGGGATGGGGGCTTGAAACGAGGCAAGGTAAAAGATACCTTTAAAGAGGAGCAGCAGAAGCTGTACAGTAAAATGCTGGTGGGCACCCAGGAGGACCGCAGCCGCTCCTGAAGGACCTGTGGAAGTGGACTGGCTCACTTCGGCTCCTCTGACTAACTCGGCAGTCAGTAGGGCTCCTTCGCTACTGGAGCTCTTGGACTGGAAAATTCCCTCTCTGATGTCAACAGTACTCCATTTGGCTTCCATGGTCACTGCCTCAGGCGGGCATGTTCAGTCTGCGTCGCTGTTACAGGTCATTCTGAGTCCGCTGCCCTTTGTTGGAATAGCTTGGATGAAGCCTCGCTTGCATTAGAATGAAATTAAGGTGCGAACAGAAAAGAAGCGTCGTCTTCCACGTTGGCAGTCCTTTGAGGGAAAACTTGTATTTTTAACTTTAACTGAGTTCCTGTCTTTGTTTGGTAGTTTCAACATTTTACTTTGACTGTCATGTTTGTCCCACACTGTAAACGTTACAGAGCTCATCATACCTGGGACATAGAGTTACTGTAGAGGAGAACTAGTCTGTTCTGACGCTAAAACCTGTGACTGAGTTTGGGTTTTGCATGACTGGCCCGTGCCCGTGATTTAGAGCATAATGCCAGCTTTTGTTACATTTCAGATATTTTTATGGGCTTTTTCCAAGAGAAAATAACTTGTATTTTAAGCTCTGTGTTTTACATTAAGACTTGTATCTACACACGTGGTCACTATACGAGTACACTATATGAGTTACATCGCAGATAAGCTCTTGGTATGTTATCTGTTTCTGTGTTTCTTCCATGGAATGTGTAAATGATCACATTATGAAATGGAAATTGTGCACCTGTCATTACTCTGATGAAGGTTCACAGATTAAGGGAGATTTTTCAAAAAGTTATCAGACAAAACGCGGCATACCTCACTGGAGAAAAAGGTTTTATCGTCAATTCATTGTCCCTTTTAAGGACCATTGCGCACAAGTATGTAGGATAATTACATCACAATTTGTCTCCAGACTTAAAACATAGGTAAGACAATTAGCTCATAGGTATTCACACCATTAATACACTTCCTAACAGGCATCATGCTACCTTAGCTTCCTGCTTGTGCAGTGGCCATCTTGCCTAATTTATTTTATGTGAACACTAAAACGTACTGTCTTTATTTTCTCCCACATTAGTGGTCTTTCTCCTGTTTGGCAGCCTCTTTTAAGGGGAGCGCTGCTGTAGTTGGAACTTTGTGTACGGCTCCATGTGAGGGACTCAGTGGACGGCCTCTGGGGTTTCTCCCTGAGGCCCCCGATGCCTCTCGTTTACTGTGATCAGGAACAGTTCTTTCGTGTTAAATCTGTTCATCAAATAAATGTGCAAGAATGTGACTCTACTTTTGACTTCAGGATTTTCTGTGCTTTTCACACTGTTGTGCTTGTTTTCCTCTGATGCACAAAGGGATCTAAACATACAGAAGCAAATGAAACCAGAAGTTCTATAACATGGCTGCAGTTCTGTGAACAATAGAGATTTAAAGGAAAGATGTCTGCGGCTTCTACAGTCAAATAAAAAAAACACCTAAGCTTTACAAATTGAAAATGGAAAATAGAAATGTTGCAGGGTGAGCTAAACATTCATATTCAAACACATCCAGCTAAATGTAATAGTAATAAACATGATATTAGAAGTTTCCATTTTGTGCTATTTTTAGAATGTCATGTTTTTGCTCAAAAAACAAAACTGTCTGCTACAGCTTTTCTGTGCTATTCTTGGCCCTGATAACATTTCCTGTCTGATTTATGTCCAGTAGGCACCAAGCTGCTATAATAGCCTGGCATGCAGGCTGGCTTTTTATAGTATTTATCCCCTGGTGTACATTGTACTTAGTCTAAATAGTATCCCTTTCCCTGGATGTATGCTGCTGATTCTTTTGCAGCTGCTTCATCTAAAACCCAGGCCTCTCCTGGCTGCAGTAAAGTGCCTCAGTCCTTTCAGAGAGGTTTCCCCCTTTAACTCGCTTTGTTTCTGAACCGGTGATGGACGTGGCAGCATTCTTTTGCATCCCTGTTGCAATAGTTTCAAATGGATGTGTTGACCTTGGGGAATAAAGCACACAGTGCTCAGGGGCGGAGTAAGAGGAAGCAGGGAGCTCAAAAGCTTGGCTGTGACCACCATGCCATGGTTGAACAGCTCCATAACGGCACTATGGAGAGCCAGAGTTTGGCCCCCAGCAGTCTTTGCTGTACCCCAGGCTGCTGGCCTGGAGATCAGACTGCTGGGTGGCACTGATCCATCGACTCCAAAATAAGACATTTACAGATATACGCTCCACGGGGTAGAGAAGTACACTGTAGGTGTGTTGTAAAGTATTATGGTTACTTTGTGGTGATGACTGGAAAATGTAGGAGGCTGGTAATTCTAGAGAATATGACTAAACTGTAGGTCTTGCACTTAAAAACAAAACACGTCACACACTTTATGCTGGCTTTAAGCAAGAAGAGCCTCAAATGGGCCGTGCAGCTGTTGCAATGTCTGTGAAGATAATATGAATTTCACACATTAGGCAAAGTCACATGAAAGATAAAAGCCTCTTATTGTTATATATATTTCGGAGCTTTCCCAGTTGTAAAATGGCTATGAACAATGAACAATCAAATGAAATGCAAACTTGACTCAGTGAAAGGATTATTCATTGAAAGAAAAAATTGAACAGGAAAAAAGACGAACTTCCTGTTGAGACTTCACAGAAAGAGCCTGTGGTGGGTTGAGTAATTTCGTTTTCGTGTCTGCTTTAAGTTATACATCATAAGCAGTGGTGGAAAGTAAGCTCAAGTACACTTTTGAGTATTTCAGTGTTCTGCTGCTTTACTTGTACTCCACTACTTGTCAGAAGTAAAGGCTCCAATTGACTTCATTTACTTGGCATCTTTAGTCACCATTCAGATTGATAATTCAAAAATATATCAATGATAATGGATCAAGTATTATTAAGGCTTAAGAACTGAACCCTTGGTGAATTCACCAGCTGCCCTACAGCATGTATAGTAAAAAGTAACCCCTCTTTTACCAGGTGTGGTATTAAAGGGATGCACTTTTAATTCATCAATACTTGAAAGTATATTATTATAAGTTATTACTGTAGTAGAATATAATAATAATTCAATAGGGGTGTATGCTGCGATATTAAATAGGTTACGCTAAGTCAATTATTTGCAATATAGGCCAACACAAGTTTCTATGGCTAAAAAAGGTAATAGGACACCATTTTGTCTTGAGCAGCAAGTGAAGGCTACTTTTACATGAGATACTTCACATTCTGAGACCATAACTTTACAAATACAATCTTGAATGCAGGACATTCACTTTCTACACTTTGGTATTCAGTATTTTACTTAAGTACAACACCTGATTACCAAACCACCACTGATTGTAGGCTACAATGTGATATTTTACAACATCTACCAAGTCGTGATTGTAGTAGAATCAAATTGGACAGATATTTATGTTTTGATAATAAAATTAGTCAAGATAAATCGATTATTTGCGATAGTTCATGGCAAATAGTGACACAAGTCATTATCCTGAGATATCCTTTGTGCAGATAGCCGGCTTTTTCATGAGGTACTTTAAGTACATTTACTTTTACCCAAGATCTTGAATGCAGTACTTTAACTTTTAAAAAGATAAGCTATTTCTACACTCTACTATTGTAGTTTACGTAAATAAAGCATGCCATTCTGGTATTTTACACACTCGTTTAACTTGTAGTAGACTATAAATCAATAGGAGTGTATGTTGTGATAATCGCTTGTAATGGACCACCACACGAGTTTCATGGTAATCAATTATTATGGGATTATCTTCCGAGGTAGTTAGACTTTGAAGCAGTGCTAAGGGGTAATAAAACGTAAAGGAAGATTATAATGGACTGTATGTAATAGAAAGGGGCGGAGCACCGGAGGAATAAGCTGTACTGCCTGTGTCTGCTCTGTCCGGTTGTCTGAGGGTTTGTGAAGGCGGCAGCAGATGCGCCTCCATGCCGCTTTAAATCAGCTAAGAAGCCACTAGTCCAATTAAGCGAAAGGAGGCGGACATAAACGCAGGCAGGCTAATAAACTCACCAACGACGATGGATATGAGCGTCTCTCCGGCACATGACGACTTGAAACGACAGACCGCCAAAACAAAACAAGTTGGACCAGAAGCGACTCAGTATCTTCAGTGAGATGAATTTTGAGCGGTGGTAGTGTCGGTTTCTGGACTCAAACATTAAGCCTTTGTAAGCTCCTGCAGAGTTGTGTTGTAAGGCCTGCGTCATACGGAGTTTCCTCGCTGTTTGTGGAGGTGCCTCGGTAACATGGAAACATACGCTGATGTGCTGCTTGTCACCGCAAATGTCGGCTCACTCTTTGACAATGTAAGTATAATTACAATTAAACCAAGCTAAAGTGCTGCCAGAGGATTAAACTTGATGCTGATAGAGGAATAATGAGCAAACAGGAGTACAGTTTTATTTGAAAGGCTCACCTACTACGATATAAGGATGTAACAGGTCCTCATGACGCGTTTACTGACCTGTTACTTAATCCTTTACGCAGCCTTTATTATACTACGATTTGAAGTACTCTGCCGTGTTTATCTTCTCTGGCTGCCGCTAACATGTGCTCAATATACCCTGTGGTTGCTCAAATAAAGCCGCAGAGTTGTCAGTGATTATTAAACGTGGGATGTGAGAGTTTCATGCTTCATGTTCTCAGCCCTCATGTGACCTGCTCAATATTGATGTTGCAATTAAATATGTGACCTCTGCAGGGTATGAGAAAAACTGATGGAAATGTTCACCAGATATATGACCTATGACCTTGGGAAAGAAACCTAACCCATGTAAGGTGTTTTGCAATCATTGCCTCCTTTTCGAGAATTATACAGATAATTCAAAACCAAGAGGGGTCGTCTTCCATAATATGAAAAACAACCATGCACCTTTGTCTAATTTCTCATTCATTTATGTTTTATTTATTTAATTCTTAATTCTGAGGCACAAGTTATTTTCATCTATTCTATGTTGGTGTGGCTGCTGCATATCTTGGCCAGAACATTTTGGGTTGAGTAAAGTTTAACCCGAGCAGAATCCAACCTCTCATTTTGGACCTTAAATGTGGACCACATTTTGTGTTTACCTAATTGGAGGTATCATAAATTGGTCTTTGTTTGCAATATTCCCACGAACATCCCTGAAATTCAATGCCATTCAGTGTTTGGGTTTGTGCCCCAAAGCAGTGGTCTTCCAGATACTCTTAAATAGTGGGCTTTTTTTATTAAAACCCTTTCTATGTTTAAATGTAGTCTTATGTAGGCATATGCACCATGGCCCTTTAAAGCTGTATAACTGTATGTGCAGTTCATTGGAAAATCACTGCTTATGACGTTCGTTCAGGAAGAGTCTGTGTTACTCAACAGTCAGTTTATAGTTTCCTTATCACACTGTATGGCTTAACATCATCAGCTCCAGCGTTATCACTATATTTCTACATTACTGTTATCTTACATACATACTTATCTAAACTATAGTCTATAGGCTAGTCCTGAAGGTTTGTATCTTTGCCTTTCTAGGTCACGTTTCCGAGTGTAGCTTCACTTTTGTACGGTGGTTTCTCAGTTTGGCTCTTTGTCAGCCCAGACAAAACGTTTAGACTCTGCAGGGAGGAGGGCTCTTACACTCATGGAAATTTGGCTCAGGACCACGTTTCCGGATGCCAAATCTGTCTCTAATGAAAACACGCTAGATCCTATTGTGGGAGATATGTAAACAGATGAATATCTTCCCCAGGGGACTTGAGTTTTTTCTACTGGTTTAGGCTCCCGTATTTCCATAAACACTGCTAAACGTTCACCAAGGCTTCGGGATAAGAGCAAGACCTTAAGCACATCACAGGATAAATCCTCCTGCTTTACTGGAGCCGTATGTCCCGCCAGAGCTGTTAAGCCAGTGGGACAGACGACTCAACTATTTATTTATGTAGCACCTTTCATATAAACACGCAGGTCAAAGGGTGTGATATAGAAGTTAAAAAAACAACACAGAAATAAAAAAAATTAAAAAAAATCAAGAAAAACTAAATGAAATCAATCAAAGAAATAAAAAAAACGATGCATGGATAAAATATATGTAAAAATAAACGATTAAAACATCTAGCTTAACCAGTACTCCAAATGAAAGCCATATTAAATACTATTTCCTGTCAAAGTACAGAAAGTGCATGTAATTCTCATTTCCATAGAAAGTGAATTTCTTGGTTTAGTGGCATAAACACAGAAACCACTCCAGATAAGGACCATTAAAAAGCAAATTGGTGGAGGGCATTAGTGATCTGGCTGGAGCATAACATTTGAAAAAAATCTTTGGTGACTTGGAGCTACTTTGTGCTACCAGCAACATTTCTATGGCCCACCAAAGCAGTATCCTGGAGATTTAACCCATTGTTTCTTGTGAGCTTGATTAATGACTTTGTATAGACTCTACTGCAGTGAAAAGACGTTATTCTTAAACAAAATCTCGCTGTATACAGACCAATGATGTCGGATAAGTTATATAATGTAGGGGGAGATCAGTTGTTGGAACTTTCATTATTGCCAAAGACACATTTCGGCCATGTTTCATTAACAAAGCATTTACTAAATCACCAGGCTGGATTCACTGAAGCCGTTTGTCTTTTTGAGTTGCTGTGGTTTCACTTAACACCTCTCTCATTCAAAGGGCCCAGTCCTGCATCAGTGCTGCTAGATTTACAGAGAGTAAGACACTATTTTGTAGCTGGATTGTAAAGGTTCAGTTCTTTAAATTATTCACTTCTACCAGTAAGGGCTGGGCAATATGGAGAATATTTGTACCATACCCCACACTCTTGATATTTTGCTGACATTCTATGGGTGACCATTTAAGGTTTCACAGAATATTTACACAATGACATTTTTGATAAAGAATCATCAGTCATGTGGATTTATTGACTAAGTGGGTGACGGTAAATAATAGCACAGCTTATACAGTCTGGTAAATTCTGAAAAGTACATCAAATTACTTTTATGCAGCCTGGAAAAACCAAAATCAAATCAGTCAAACGTTATTTTTACAGCCCAATATCACAAATAATTGTCACAGGTGGCTTTACAATGTTACCAGCACCCTCTGTCCTTGGAGCGAATTTAGCGTACAAGGGAAACAATTCCCAAAGAAAGCCCATAATTAACGGGAATTAATGGAAGGAACTTTGGGGAGAGCAACAGAGGAGGGATCCCTCTCTCAGGACACACAGACGCTTTAAAGATATCATGTGTATACGTTTAAAAATATAATACAATTAAAACATAGACAATCAAAATGACAAAAATTATTTGAACAAATACAAAAAAGATGGATCCAGGAGAATATCAGAAATCTACCCGGTGCTGCCAAAAATACCACAGTAATAACAGTAATAATGAAGAAGAAGAAAAAACACTTATGATCTCCAACTCATAAGACAATATATATTCTCATATCATAACATAAATTGCGAGGCCCTATCTTCAGTGTAAATGGTGTATAAACATCATCTCTAAAACATACATGTTATATATGACTGGATCAGGGTTATGGTTTTGTTCAGTAGCACATGCTCTGATAGAAACCTGAAGGATGTGAGCTGCAGTCCTCACGGCAACTCTGCCATGCAAATATGTTCTCTGTGCTATGCAAAGCCATTTCTACGCCAGTATGAATGGCCCTGGCGTGGCAGAAGGTCACACATTACTCTGCTCCCAAAGTGTGTGAGTTGGAAAGGGAATATGCATATGCCACAGTCTAGGAGCTGTTGCTTTTACTTTTACTGTTCATTTTTTTGATTTAATTGACATGTTTTGATCGATAAAAACAGAGTAAGAGAGAGGATTATCTGGGGTGAGACTCTAGAAGCTTGAATATAAATATATGGGCACACTTTCACAAATCTTTTATTTAATAATTTCACAGCAAGGCAATACGTTACAGCTTTAATAAGATAAGATAAGATAAATAAGATTCAACTTTATTGTCATTGCACAGAGTACAAGTACTAGGACAACGAAATGCGGTCTCTGCATTTGACCCATCCTAGTGTTAGGAGCAGTGGGCTGCCATTATGTACGGCGCCCGGGGAGCAGTGTAGGTAACCAGTGTCTTGCTCAGGGACACCACGGTGGCACTTGGTCTTTCGGGGACTTGAACTGGTGACCTTCCAGTTCCCAGGCCAAGCCCCTATGGACTTTGCCACCACCGCCACATAATAATAATAATAATAATACTAAACAGGCAAGAGTCCACTCTGTTAACACCTTCCATGTTTGACAGAGCTCATTGTGTATTTGTCTGCATGCTTTCCTCATTCATGCTTGATAATATTCTCAGTTTTGTTGTGAAATATAAAACTCACCACCAGATTCAGGTCGGACTGTTGTCAGATTATTACAGGTGCAGCTACACCAGTCTACTTCCTGGAAAACACAACCATTGGAAACACAGGATGATATTTCCACACTGTCTCTATTTATGTGTCTGTTTCCTTTTATGTCACTTACTGAATTCCACTGTTTGTCTGTTATCTGCCACAATGTCATTCGAAAGCCAGAAGCCAAATAAAATTCAAATAAAACAATTAGGTTTTTGTATATTCCATATGTGTGTAATAATACTAAGAAGCCCCAGTGTATGTACTTGAAGTGAGCCTTCCTAGTTAAAGCTTCTCTTATCCATTTTAACATGTTAATATATTAAATAGTATTGTTAATGGAGTTGCTCAAACTGATAAACCCGATGTAGTGGTGTTTCCAAAAAACAAGCAGGTTTTATCTTTGATTTTCAACATTTTCATAAAAAAGGATTTCAAACTTTTAATGTTTTTCCCCTTTGTTTTTTTATAGTTGGGTGAAATTCAAAATGAATGGTTACAAGAATTGTATAAGGTAAGTTTTGGACTCCTGGCTCATGCATTTAAACATTTAGTATTTCCACTCATCACTGGTACTGTCTCATATTTCACTCTTACATTTTGTGGGCGGTCAAAATAAAGATATTTAAGTGGAATCTGGCATCAGTACATGTACAATAACACACACAACAGTTAACTACTGAACAGATTTAGTGTATTAGCACTGATGGCACATCCAGACTTTAAATTAGATAACAGAAATGTCCACATGACCCCTAGAAGACAGTTCCCTTCACCCTGTGATGCGCAGTGTTGACCCCTTCACTCTCCATCCCTCTGTAATGTAAAACCTGCAGACTGACACCTGTCTCTGCTGCTGTGTTTCAGACGATCCACAGCCACAAGCCGCAGTTCATCGCCCTGCACTTCCAGGAGGTGGGAGGGAAGGACTACATGGCCAACATGGGCCACGCCGAAAACTTCTTTTGGTAGGACTAATGTAAATTAGTAAAAGTATTCACATCTTTTACTCTTATACAACTCTATCAGAAACAAAAAGTCCTGAAGTCGTAACCTTTTAAAGAGGCCCTATTATGCCTCTAGTGCATGGGTGTCCAAACTACGGTCCAAGGGCCAAATGCAGCCAGTGGCCTACTTTTAATTGGCCCTCATCAAATGCTAAATGTATAATGGAATATGGCCCACACCTGAAACTTGTGCTTTTCTTATATTGTACTTCTTAAATATGTACAAATGATATATTACACAGTATTATTCATGTGTTAAAAAGATCAATTTTCAAATAAATTAAAGTTGACAAATGTTACAAACAAATCATTGTTGATGAAAAAAGACCAATAACTTATTTACATAACACACTTGAAATATACCCTTCATATTTCCCCCTTATTATAAGCAAGCTGAAGCTTTTTTAAGGAATAATCTGTCGACTAAATAAATGAACTTCTATGGAGAGCTGAGATGTTTCTTAAAGCCTATTCAAGTATCAAGAATAATTGACCTACATTTGATTGATTTAGCTAACCTATAACTTTACTTATGAGGCAATATACCTCAGCTCTAGTGAGGGGCCCAGACCTTCGTATCTTTTCCTTTATGTGGCCCTCAGGGAAAAATGAAACCCCTGCTATAGTGTGTTGTATAGGTTTTTGTGCATGTAAATGATCTGCAAAGGCCACTTACATGCACAACAACACTGTTTCTGAGCATAAATGTTCATAAAAAATGACTTCATCATCATCAAATCAAGAGTTTGTAAGGGTATGAAACAGCAACAAGTAATTTATGCTGTCAGACAAATGTATTGGGGTTCAAAGGCCAATATTTGGCAAAATCGGGTTCTTCCACCACAAAGAAAGAAAGCCGTTGTGAATTCTAGGGGCTGCCAGGAGCAATTATTTTCAATATTGATTGAATAATTAATTTCTGCATTTGTCAGTTCATCTTTTAGTCTTTTAAAAAACAGAAAAAAGGTTTCCCAAAGACTAACACAACGTGGTTAGATTGCCCATTTAGACCATTCTGTCCAACAAACCTAATTAAATATAGTTTCTACTGCCTTTCGATATCTGTGTTGTTCTTGGTCTGTTCCAGGATCATTGAATCCAGCGAGGAAATGAAAGACTATGACAGGGTCTGCATCTATGTGGACAACCAGTTCCAAGCAGAAGACAGTTTCACGGTAAGAAAAAACTACAATCTCCTCAGAGAAGTTCACATGAGCCGCCACATGATGGAGCCCTCCTCCAGGATTGTGGTTAGGTGTGTGTGCAGGTGGTGTGTGCACTCTGATAAACAGGAGCTGATTTCTGGCCAACACGTTAGCTTAAAACCCCAGAGTTATAAGAACCGGAGAGGAGCATCAGAACATTTATGAACTATAAGGTTGATCAAGATGGATTCATTTTGAACATGGCTTAATTATATTCTGTATACTATTAGAGTCTAATAGTCTCATCTCATTGACCTGCAGTCTGACACACTTCTGGCAGAGCACTTTAAGTCAGTCTCACTGCTGGATTTTTACTCTTCTCTCAAAGAGGAGAACTTTCCACACCTGAGGAGGCATGCTCAGAAGATTCTAGTCCTCTACTACCTACACATGTGAACAGACATTCTCAGTGATGAAATTCAACAAATCCAGATACAGATCCTCTATCACTGATGATCACCTCTCAGCTGCCCTTCGCATATCCACCTCAGACGTTCAGCCAGATTTCAATGCACTTGTTCAAGCCCAAGCCAGACTGAATTTCTCTCAATGAACAGAAAAAAATTAAAAGCATGTATTGCTTTTTGTATAAAGTTAATCAATTGCATATCTTTAACATACTGCAAAACACCTTTTCAGTGTTTGTGAAGATTAGCTAAATATAAAATGAAACACTGATGTAATGATTGTTTTTGTTTTACTGTTTATTACTTCTATAGGAGTATTTTCCTATTTGACCTAAACCACAATTTCATATATTTATATAAATATTTACAGAATATCGTTATTCTTCTGATAACCAGAAGCAGCTAATCAAAATATATCATTTACTGCCTTTTAAAATGGGAGAAAATGAATATTGAGCAGAATTAAGTTCAAGTTATCTTGGTTCGGCCCTCCAACACAGTTCAGGTTTCTCATGTGGCCCCTTGTATAAATTAATTGCCCACCCCTGTATTAGACACAGATTTAGAGTAACATGTTTTTTGTCTCAATCTTACATCTTCAACAGCAGTTCAATAGTGGATGTGCTTTTTTTTGTGAGCAGGCTTTTAACAGGATGTTTTGATCATGCTTATTTCATTGTTGATGTAGATAAGAGAAACGGGTGAAATGTTTCATTATCCGAAGTATCAGGTCAGACTCCTCCTACATTTTGTTTTCTGTGTGAATGTAAACAGGTTCATGCTTGTTGTTGCATCACATCACAAAACACATCAGTGAAACTATGCCCCACATCTTGGATGGCGGTGAGATGAGGACCTATCAAACTTGAGCAGAGATTACCTGGCAAACTATTTTCGTCGCAGTGAAAATCTACCAGCACTATTGTTTTTGTTTCAGAGGTGTTGACCTCTGGCCTAGAAGGCGCCTTTTAGACCAAGATTATTAAATACAATCCCCTCCTAATACCGTGTGTGTGTGTGTGTGTGTGTGTGTGTGTGTGTGTGTGTGTGTGTGTGTGTGTGTGTGTGTGTGTGTGTGTGTGTGTGTGTGTGTGTGTGTGTGTGTGTGTGTGTGTGTGTGTGTGTGTGTGTGTGTGTGTGTGTGTGTGTGTGTGTGTGTGTGTGTGTGTGTGGTAAACACGTTCCCGCTTGTTTTGCATCACATCACATCACAGATCCGGGGAACAATGCCCCACATCTTAACTGCTGTTTTGTTTTTACATATGACTTTGAATATCCAGTGAGTTGTGAACGTATCGTACTTGGATGTTGTACTGATCAATGAAAAGTCCCGAAAAGTGTTTCAGAGGTGACCTTTGATCTCTAGAGGAAGCCTTGAGGACCCAGATTATGAAACACCAACCCCTTCAATTAAAGAGTCCAGAAGACTGTTTGGTGAGGTGACTCTAGCATCGAAGACGCCTTTTAACCCCTCCTTTATACCTACTCAGACTGCTTGTTGTCATGTACGGATTGATAAATAAAGTTTTGGCTAAAAACAAAACAAAACAATGAGCATAGAAATTACATTTCCTCGCGATTCAAATCAAACATTGAAAAAGTGGACTTTGATATTTTGTCAACACGTTTTATTGAGAAAGCTATGCTGGGATGTTTTGATCCAACAACAACACGTGTATCTACCATTTTCATTTTTGATGAGGATAAGAGAAACGAGTGTTATGTCATCAGAACTGTCAGGTCAGATTCGTCATACTTTTTCGATGTGTGTGAGTGTAAATACGTTCCTGCTTGTTTTTGCATCTCATCACAAAAACAGATCAGTGAAACTATGACCCACATTTGGAAGGGTGGTGAGTTCAGGACTTATCAAACTTGAGCAGAGATTACAGATAGAGATCATATCAAACTGTTTTCCTCGCAGTGAAAATCTACAGCCACTATGTTTTTGTTTCAGAGGTTACGTTGACCTCTAGCTTAAATACCAACCCCTCCTAAAAACCATCTCAGAGCTGCACACTACCTTTTTTCATATTTTGCAGCCACAAATGAAATGTGTACATGGCCATACTTTATTCGATGGAGATTGTTTGTGAGAAGAAGAAACGATTTATTATCAGAAAAGAGAATTCATTTATATTCATTCTTCTCATCAAACATCTTGAATCTCATCACAATTAAAAATAATACACGTTTTTATTGAGAAAGCTATGCTGGGATGTTCTGATCAAACAACAACAAGGTGTTTCTTTGAAATGGCATTACATCACAAGTGAACCTATCCAACTTCAGTGAGACGAGATTACCGATGAAGATAATTCCAAACCCTTTCTGTCTCAGTGAGGATCTACAGGCATCCGCTTTTAAATCATCTTTAAACTGATTTTAAAACTTTCCATGTTGTCATCTTTAAACAGATACCTGGGAACAGTTTTTATATCTGTATTTATACAGCAGAAATTATTCAATGAAAAGTCCAGAAAAGTGTTTTTTGTCTCTTGCCTAGAGAAAGCAATTAAAGGGGCCATATTATACTAATTTTCAGGTTCATGTTTGTATTGTTCTCCTCTACTCTGACATGTCTCCATGCTTTAATGTTCAAAAAGCTCTTTATTTTTCTCCTACTGCCTGTGCTGCAGCACCTCTTTTCACCCTCTGTCTCTAACCAGAGCCCAGTCTGCTCTGATTGGTTAGCTGGCCGGCTCTGTTGTGATTGGTCAACTGCTTAGAGATGTCCCGCCCCTTAGCCTATCACTTGCAGTGTGTTGCAGCGCTAGCCAGTAGAAGTTTTACAGAGTGATGTCACTGTGTCACAGAAGTAAAAACCATCTCAGAGGTGACTTATAGACAACTTGTTCTAATGTTTGGTCCCTAGGTCACACTCACAGGATAGTGGTAAGAGGGCTTCAACAATTTTAACAGTTGAACTGTGTTGATAATAGCATGTATTAACGAGAAGCTTATATCCCCGAGAACTGAGTAGGCCTGTTGTGTTTCTTTTGTGAGGACCTACGTTGCTGGTCCCTGGTTGTTATGAATGTACTCTATGGCCATTAATCCTCGTGTCCCGTGTTTGTGTTTACTGGTCTTGGCTTTTTGTCCACCAAGGCTCACTGCACATCTCGGGCATGATAAAAACTAGAGCTCTGGGAGTGAAATTCATCTCAAAGACATGGCATGAAACAATGTGAAGTGGTTACACACTGTGAGCACAGACATTAGAGATGTACTTAAAGACAGTTTTGTTAAGTGACTGCCCCTACCTGCATCTCGTGTGGTCATCTCTCAATGAACCCAGAGTCCTGTCTCTTTACATGAAGTAGTGGTCTGCTGCAGTGCATTGTGGGACATTGTGAAAGCAATTTCCTGCTTCTAACTTCTTCTTTCAGTGACCTCAAACAGCACAGGCAAGTTCTCAGTCTTTTCTCTGGAATCAAACTGTTGTCAGAGTTTCTCCTAGCAGGTTTGTCAACCTCACTTTCTCGGAAATTCTGCCCTGGTTGAAAAAGGGGCTGAGTATTTCCTAAACTATTAACCCTTACTCCTCCCATGTGATACCCCCACACTGGACGTCTGACAGTAGGGGTCAGCGGCTGCATCTGTAGACTGAAGGTGTGTGAAGTCAAAAGGAGAAAGTCAATGGCCAGGTGTGGGGGAGACAAGCCAAAGTCAATACATTTAACTCTAGATTAAAACTATTGATCCCAGCCCATTTGTGCACGATAAATAAAGTGTGTGTGGGGGGGGGGGGGAGTGGGAGACAGCTGGGACTAAGTTTCCCCTGCGCTTGAGTGTTCGCACCCTCCACTGTTTGCCCTGGGAGGGTTGCAGCACCCCCACCCCTCCTAATGCCTCATTCTCATTTCGGCGGTGCCACCTGCATTGATTTTCAATTTGTTTCCCCCCGGCTGCGGATCATCAGTTATACGGCCGAGAGAGAGTTTGGGGGGTTCTCCTTTCAGAGGGGCTGCAGCAGCAGAGGGGGCAGGTCTGCATGCATTCCCAGTACAAATGGTGTTTTGATAAAAAATCACTTGTAAGTCAATATTTTTTTATTAAACTGTGCACAAACCTGATTGATGAAGATAGGTGTTTGGCAGAGTATGTGGAGGAGAGTGTGTGTGTTTGTGTGTGTGTCTGTGTACTTTGCAGGACTGTTTGAACATAACATTGTCTCTTATATTACACAAACTAAGCCACATTTAGATCAGTATTCCTGAGCTAATTATCCGAATACACAGTAGTCATGGGAAAGCCTACGAGTATAGTAATAACGATGTAGTTGTAAAATAAAATAACAAAAACATTCTTTTTAAATGTGGTTTTCAGGAATATTGTTCACTCAGCTTTTTATTTTGAGTCTCAAAGTGTTTATTTTACAGTTCATAGTTTAATAAATATATTAGATTTTATAGTATAGTATTTATAGTAAAGAATTTACACTAAAAAATGTGATCAGTCATCTTCAATTTGATGGAAACGTCTTACATCTTTTTCCTTTATAATTTACACACAACAAGACAAGGAGTGTTTTCTATTTCAAGAAAAGGAAAATACAGCAGGGAGTTTACAGAAGCATGTTCAAGCTAAGGAAGGGAAATATATTGCTTCCACTTTTGCCAAGTTTTCTCAAATGTATTCTCCTGAAGCCTCATGAAGAATTGGATTGTTTCCATTTATAATCTCATACCAGTCAGTTTTAGTTAACAACCTTATCAGATCTGTTTGAATAACAGCCCTAGTTTTGACAAGTTGGTCACTAATTGCCGCTCACTGGAGCCGATCACGGAGACACTTCCATTTTATTAAATGAGGAGGACTTTGGCACTGAAGATAAATGATCTCTTCAGGGACAGATCTCTCATGCTCTGGCTGGGTGTTTTTGAGAGAAGGGGGGTTAGCACATCGGTCCGTCACGCCCCGAGCCCTCTGAGCGCCGGCTGATTTTTCTTCAGCCCCCAGTCAGCGCTGGCAGACAGCAGGCCTACTGCTTAATACCTTTTAAATTGTTTTAATTTTCTGTCTTTATTGATCTCACAGGGCATGATTAATCAGATCAGTGGAGCAGGCAGTAAGTACATTAAAAATTGTCAGCCTCACGTCAAGGATGATTGGGTGTTAAAGTGTGTGTGTATGAGAGAGGGAGGGGGGGGCAGTTTGTGGATGTGTTGTGCAGTTCACTCTCAACGTCCCTATTCTTTAAAGTTTCATGCGTCTTTGGGAGAGTAACAATATACTGTGTCGCAGTGGATGGTTCAATACGAGGCTCACATGATGGGGAAATGAACAATTCAATTCATCATCAGAGGCTGAGCTCAGATGAGGATTTGGATGATGAGGTTTTATCGTCGATCTCTGTTGTGAAACCACTGTTTGTGAACCTGACGGAGCTCAAATGTCCCATCTTAAAAACTTTAAAAACTATTTCTATAAAGTTTGATTTCAATTTGCACATTTCCAGGCATGTTTGCAGAACTTAAGATTTCAAAATGTAGGTTTTTCTGGGATTGTCTTTTGTTCTTTGCAGTCCATTTTTCAAACTAAAGCTGTTTTTCATGACATTGAACATGTCCCTTCAGTGTGCATTTCTTATATTCTTAACACAGCAGACAACTTGTTTATTTTTGTGAAGTTTGTGATGAACCTGAAACCAGTTTACATATCATACAGACACAAATATGTTCCTTATGTTTTTCTCTCCACAGGCTTTGGGGAGCATGTACTTCATCCACAAGACACTGAAAAACATCCAACAGTATGATTTTAATGGTAAAACTTTACTCCTTATGCATGATGTTTGCATTGATTGTTATCCGTCAGCTGGTGATATATTCCTATTACTTATCCCTCCAAAAAAAAGAAAGTAAGCCCCCACCATAAAGCTCTCCTCTTGCATCCTCTAATGTGTTGGTAATGGCTCATAATTGGCTCTTACTTCCAATAAACTAAGAGCAATATTGCATATGATTCAAATGATTATGGTCATCTTTTTATTACCAGGAGTTTCAGGAGGTTTCTCGAGTGTTTAACGACACTTTGATCTCAAACTCCTCCTGGTCAGATATTTGCAAAGAAACTGCATTTAAAGTGGAGCTGTTATTTTCCTGCTGCATAGTCCAGTCACGTTAGGCGTGAAAAAGCTCCTCAGAAAAGCTTATGGAAGAACCATAAACATCCTGCAGCTGCCACTCGCTGTGTGGCCCAATCCGATTGTTGTCCACCAAACACAGTCTAATGGCCCGCTTATAGATCCCCTCATCACGTATGCCGCTCTGATGAGGTTAACACCAGTTTATTGATTGCCGTTTGCATGTTTTCTCACTCTTTTACATGTCACCCCTCTCGCAGTTAAGGATTTCAAAACAGTGTCGGGACAGAGCAAGCACGTGGGCTCTCTGGATGGGGTCAGCACGGTGGAGAAAGAAAAATTCCCAAAGAATTTCTGGCCTGATGTGAGTATGTATGCATTAATGTGCATGCCTACATTTGTATGTGTGTTTGTGTGTGTGTGTGTGTGTGTGCAAGGTGTGGGGAGGCGTACGTGAGGGCCAAAGGGAGATGTCGGGACAAATGAGTCTACTGGGGCTGCCCGCTCTGACAGGGAGATGAGACAAATTATGTGAAAGAATCAATGATTATCAGTTTGGCCCTTCAAAGACACGGCTCGCTGCTGTTTAGTGACTCACATTCATTTGTCTCTGTTGCAGTTCAAGTGGTCCAGGAAGGGCTTCATGAGGACCCGCTGGATCATACACAACCAGTACGTACTAATGCACCAATCTCACCTTGATTAAATAAACAAAACTAAGTCAGCCCTGGATTCATTTCCCTTTCCGTTTTGGCTGCTTTTTGGCATTTGTGAAATCCAGTTGGGAAAACGTCCCTGCTAAACAGGTTTATCACGACAGCCTTGCTGGTGTGCGTTGCTCAAATAGCTTTGAAAACTAGTGTGATGATCTTGTGAATAGATCATGACTGACTTTAAACAAAGGGCTATCTGTTTCCCTCTCTATTTCCAGCTTAAAGCAAGGCTGTGTGTTATTAGAACTGCCAATCCTATACCTGACTTTTGTTGTTCATAAAAAATGAAACTGAATTCACACCTTCCTTTGAGATATTCAAACTCTGTTTCTACAATAAATTGTTTTGCATTTTTAGTTTGAATCAGTTATAGCACAGCTGTTTAGCTTCTTAAAAGTTGTACAAGACACAATTCTAATTTAGACTCAAATTTAATTTTAAGGAACTCAGAGCTGCAGCAGTGCCTAAAACTCATACTGTCTCCCATTACCGCTATCACAATATCTGGCTGTGTTGTCCCCTGTGGATTTATTAACTAAACATTGTTTTATTATGTATTTAGTTTGGCAAAATGATCAGCTTTTTATACATCTAAACAGAGCCAGTGCAGCATGGTGCCCTGCTGCTAACCCACACAGGCTGCATTTTACAGGACTGCAAACTTTAATTACAGAGCACAGAATACATTTGTATAGAGTATGTTTTGAAAACCATTGGAATTATGTAAATAAAAGCTAAATATAGCTGTGAAATTAACATGATAAATGGCACAGTGCTGCTGCTCCTACAGCTGCCTGTGTTCTCTGGGAGCTGTAGTCTCTGTTTGCTCTGCTGTGTTTTCACCTGGGGGTAAAAAAAAAAGGGAGGGAGGCCACAATCTTTGTGCAACAACATCAGACTGTAAGTCAACAAAGATCTTTTGTTGGATGCACATTAATTGTTATGCGGTGACAGCCAGAGAAAAAAGGAGCGGACGTTTCGCAGTAAAGACAAATGTGCTTGTTTGTCGACACGAGTGCAGCAACTGATAAGGAAGCTTCCCATAAGTGACACCTGTGCACACACACACGCACACGCACACACACACACACACACACACACACACACACACACACACACACACACACACACACACACACACACACACACACACACACACACACACACACACACACACACACACACACACTACATACACCTTTTAGATGTCAGGTGTTATCAAGTTGTTTCCTGTTTCCTCTCTCTGCCTGACACATATCACCATATTGTGTCTGTGTGTTTTACAGAGGTCTGGACCTGGTTAATGTCCACCTGTTCCACGATGCCTCCAACCTCATTGCCTGCAACTCCAGTCCCTCCATTTACTCGGCCAACCGCAAAAACGCTCTCAGATATGTCATCAACAGGTTGGATACCCAGGCGCACACAACTACAATAACCAAGAATGGCAAAAATGTACAACATGACAGCAAACACACATAGTTTCCATCAGATTTAGAAGTACCAAATTATGGAGTGGCTTTTCCCACCTGACAAAACACTTTTCCTCTATAAAACATCCCAAAAACACCTACAAGGCAATTTATCTGCTGTTTCGTAACCACATTCCATTTAATTGTCATTTTTATTATCTGTTGTTTCAATAGATTGCCGTCACAACTTCATTTATGTATTTTCTATATATCAATCTTGTGGTTTCTATAACTTGGTGGATTCTAACATTTAAGTGGATGCTTCAAATAAGCCGAGAGGGGTTTCTGCATCTTTCGGCACTGTTTGATATCTGTTAGTTTAATATATTTTCCTAACTAATGACAAAAAGACCTTTCCTGACTGAACCATATCTATGAAGGGAGTGTTTTGTCCCACAGTCTTGGCTAATTTCATCATGTAAACAGGATATTTCAGGAATTGACATAAACTCTGATCTTGGAAGGCACTGGAAATGACAATCATGTGATGAGAATTTCTAAATACAAACACATACAGTTGTTTTAAAAAAAAAACAAAAAAACATCCGTGTGATTTCTCACATCCTTCCAGGATATCAGACAGCCGGTACACTCCTCTGCCTTTCTTCCTGTTTGGAGATTTTAACTTCCGTCTGGATGCACTCAGTCTGGTGCAGGTATGTGACATCATTTCTTCTGAAGCTCATGTAATGAGGAAGTGCATCATCAGCCTGGCATTTTGACCTAAACCCTTCCTTGTGTTTTGTGTTTCTGTGAGCAGCATCTGTCCACCTCAGCAGATGTGCAGACAGTGAAGAAGGACAGCAGCAACGAAGTGGAGAAGATCATCTGCGAAGAGAAAGACAACGACCACCAGGTGAATAATGCAGTTTCATCAGGAAAGCAGACATATTATTTTCTGTGCTTCCTTTCCTAAACCTACATTTATTCCACCCACAGGTGCTGCTCCACATTGAGGATAAGCTGTTTGCCTACCTGCACCAGGCGGTTTTCAGAGAGGACAACGGCAGAGCGGTGAGAAAAACCGTCAACTTTGACCCAGACTGATCCGGTCAGCCGCCCCACAGCCTCAGAGAAACAATGCTATGACTCTGACTTACTCTACTACAGGCTGCTTAGCAACAATCCGACATGTCGTCATAGATTTAGATTAGACCCTATCAGCGGAAATACAATTCTAAGAATGACATTTCAGTAAATACAATAGCTGTGAGGTAAACAGAAGTGCGATAACTTTGACAGTAAACTGGGTTTTCCGCCCGCACTTAAGTCTTACTCACTCACGACAACTTGTTTTTAATGTGAGTAGATTTCCTATAGAGCTAATCAGTAATGGCCTCTGTCCCTCAGCTCTTGAAGTATGACAAAGAAGTCGCAGCCTTTCATGATGTTATTCGGGAAGAGGACATCGAGTTTCCTCCCAGGTAACCCAGCTCAATGCTGCAGACATACTGTGTCCGACATATATGATGTTTTCCCCCTAAATACGCTCTCTGTATGTGTGTCTCTCTCAGCTACCCCTACAGTGAAGAGTACACTAAACCGACCCGGTACATGAACACTCGCTGCCCGGCCTGGTGTGATCGCATCCTCATGTCACACACTGCCCAAGAGTTCATCCACAGGGTCAGTACACGCCACTATCGTTGTATATAAAGCTGAAATAACTAACCTTCTGGATTTCAGCTGTCTTGACAACCCCACACCATATACAGGATATATTCTCTGGTATAGGCTTATATAAACACAGTTTGATACAGGACTGTAACTTCTTGGTTTTTTTTTTCTCATGTATACAGCGGCCGATATTCTCACATGGCTAGTGAGTTTATCACAGGAAAAATGTCATTTACTGTAAAAGATACCCAGAGGTTGTATTATGAGCGAGTAAATTAACTGTCTAAAGGAAGCGTTGACATGTTCATATCTTTGAAAGCCCTGCGCCTCTTAGTTACTGTTGCAATGTCTGCCAATCTTGACAGATTCGACGATGACTCCTGTATTTTAGACAAAAACAAGTCTCTTATTGGTAGCCAGTGAACATCGATTGTCGGCTGAAATGACGAGTGTCACCCACAGACTATCAACTGCAACTAGCTAGCTAATGAGGCGAAAATTAGCTATACGAGTTGCTTAACATTTTGTCAGGAGTCTCACATATCCTGTGTAATGGCTCTGGTTTAAACATATAGTATTGGCCTTGTCATCATAATATTGTGTAATGCAACATATAACAACGCTTGAGATATAAAAAACTTACCACATAATGTCATAAAAACTCATTAATGAACCACTCTAAGTGTGTGGTGCTATATGTCCTTGCAGATATTGTGCTCCCTGTCTGCATGTTCTTTGCTTTAATGTTTAAGGGGGTCAATATCTATAGAAGTGTATACCGGTTGCTCAACTGGAAGCATGCATCCAAGATGAAGCTATCAAAAATGTCTGACCCAGAGCCGAAAGGACGCAAATATAGTCAGGAGAAACCACAAGTGAACAAAACCTCTGGTGTTGGCTTTCATCTGCAGGCAACTTTGGAAGTTGTTTAATGAACCGCAACATACAAATCCTACAGATTCTGCCCCAAGTCACAGACGTAACCTTCAGTGTTGAAGTCACAGTTTCTCCCTCTGTCACTCAAAGTTCATTCCTCCTTTCAGGGAGATGACGGTGATAAGAGCCTCGTTTACGACACAGTGGGTCCTAATGTCTGTATGGGAGACCATAAGGTAACACTTTTAATAACTTCGACAGCGTTTTGTTCTTATACTGTTCTACATGTGGAGTAACCCTGCTGTGTTCTTCTTGTAGCCGGTTTTCTTGTTCTTCTCACTGAAGACGAATGACCATTGACTCGGATCCTTCTCAATGGTAAGAGCCAGTGAGTGTGTTTCTATACTGTACAGCATGTGGAGGTGTATGTAGGTCTATGTGGGGATTCAGTGTGGGAGAGCGATCACAGTAATCTCGCTACGCTCCCCAGAGGGCCATAACCCAGTCTGGCACCACAGGAGTCGGGATATGAACTAAGATGAAGTGCCTGGGGGACACGAGCGCTCCTTTGTGTCCAGCGCAGTCGGACCACAGGCGATCAGCACCTTTCACTGATCTATGAGTATTGAATCCTCTGCAGTGTCACAGTGGCCACACACTAAGTGCATCACGCTTTTCATTAATTACCCTCTGGATGGTCGGCTGGAGAGACATGCATTGTGCCGGACAGCGTATTGGCATTTTTACGGCCATGATTTTGTTTTGCTGCCGCTTACATTTATTTATTTCAGGGATGGACTGCTTTTTCATGAGGATCCTTCTTCAGAAGGCTGCAAAATAATGAGTCCACGCAATAAAGCTGCAACCAGCGCTCATTACCTTTTGTCAATTCCAGTAAAACTAATTCTCTGTTTTTCTCAGGCTACGTTTACCCAGTAAAGACAGACATTTACATTTTATATATGATGCATAAAATAAATTAAGAAGTTTCATAATCACTTCATTTGTGATCACGTGCTTGGTGAGCATCATTTCCACAGAAAGCTGATTTAAATGGCTTTTTCATTTGGGTATAACTTGGAATAAGTAACAGTATTTATATGATAGGGAAGACTCTTACTGTATCTCCTGCCACTTTATCCGTCACGTGCACTGTGATCTATTCTTAAAGGAAATAAGAATTCCATATTATTTGGATAAAGTCCCATAACTATTCTCATTTGTGTCTGTCTGTGTGTGTGTGTGTGTGTGTGTGTGTGTGTGTGTGTGTGTGTGTGTGTGTGTCCTTGTGTGTGTGTGTGTGTGTGTGCTGCAGGTCTATATCCTCACAGCTCTGCCACAGTATCAGTACAATGGATAACCAACACGATGGTTACCGGCGACAAACACCCTCACAGCCAGCAGCGGGTCTCGACACAGAGATTCCCCGCTGTGAAAACCCCGTCGTCTCATCACTTGCATCTCACTAAAGACTCTCTTACTGCCACGCAGACAGCCACAGCTCCAGAGCCACAAGCACTGATTAATCTGCAGCTGGGATGGATTTCTGATGCAGTTTTCCAGCTCACTCTCAGATCTAAAGTCCTTTGACCTGAATGCAAAGTGTCACGAAGGCTATACATAATACATCATGTTACAATACATCATGTTACATTACATATTAAATATTGTTATTTAGCAGATGCTTTTATCCAAAGCGACTTGCACACACTTACATTTTGCAGTCATGTCTACAGGGGCAAATTGGGGTTAGGTTCTTGCCCAAGGACACGTCTTCAGCATGTTGACTACAGGTGATTGGATCGAAACACAGACCCTCTGATTTGTAGATCAGCACATTAAGCCCCACAATTCCTGCTTCCTTCAGCCGGATGATGTAGAGGCTGAAGTGTGTAACTGTTGGCCATCCTCTTAACATGGATCTGTACACAAAACATTCCTCCTTTTCTGCATTCCTTTTTAAATATGCCTTTTTCTTACTGGCAGTGTCAGACAAACCCCAGCGAAGGCGTCACAGATGTTCCCATACCTTTACTGACCATGGATAGTTCATCAGAATAAAAAATCAGACAGGTCACTTTGTAGCTCCTGAGCTGCACAGCTTTCACCAAGTAGGTTTTAAATTAGCTGTTCATTCGGCTAATCAGAATCCAGTGTTGTGAAACATACCTTGTTGTAGCTTAATATTATAAATCAAGATTATTATAAGGCTCTGATGATAGTAAAACATGTGGGTTCTTTAATATCAAGTATGGATCTGTCCTACTGCCTGTTTGTTCTTTTATTTTTTATTGTACGCCATTTCTAGGTCATTAGAGTTTACTACATCTGTGAGTAGATTCCCAGGTAGACACAGTCCAGGAATGCTGCTATGTCAGTTGAAAGTCTACGTGTTTAGTCAGATGCCCTTATTAAATGAAATATCGTCTATGATCAGTCAGGAGAACCCACAAGCAAACAAAACCTCTGGTGTTGGCTTTCATCTGTAGGCTACTTTGGAAGTTGATTAATGAGCCGCAACATACGACTCCTAGTCATTTGTGTCTGTATGTGTGTGTGTGTGCTGCAGGTCTATATCCTCATAGTTCTGCCACAATATCAGTACAATGGATAACCAACACGATGGTTACCGACCACAAACACCCTCACATCCAGCGGCGGGTCTCGACACAGAAATCCCCCGCTGTGAAAACCCCGTCATCTCATCACTTGAATCTCACTGCCACATACTGACAGCCCCAGCTCCAGAGCCATAAGCACTGATTAATCGGCAGCTGGGATGGATTTCTGATGCCGTTTTCCACCTCACTCTCAGATCATCTATGAAGATTATCTTACTTACATTTTATCCATTCTCTTAGTTACTTTCTCACATGGGCTTTAATTATGTCACATACTGTATCTCTTAACTGAGTCCCTTGCAGATTTGGTTTTGTGTTTAATGACACTACACAGAGGACAACAGGCCAATAACATTTTTAGGCAACAAGACTGTGTTTTAAATCCAGGAGTAGGAGCTGAACTTATTAACACATCACAACAGAAGAGTGTTGAATTTTAAGTTACATTATTTTAATTGTGTACCAACTTTACGTCTTTACCAAGTGCTTTATTCTACAAGCTGTAACTCTTCAGCTCTCAAGTTTTTGTTTCAGTTCGCATAAATCTTTTTCTCCCTGTTCTGGTTGGCATCAATATTATCTCATTGCCAAAACCATTCAACTATATTCCCCACATGTTTACTTAAAGAGGCCCTATTACGCTTTTTGGGGTTTTCCCTTTCCTGTAGTGCGTTGTATAGGTCTTTGTGCATGACATCACTATGTAAAACTCTGGCTTCTATTGGATAGCGCTCCAACACATTATACGTGATAGGCTAAGGGGCGGGACATCTCTAAGCGGTTGACCAGTCCTAACAAAGTGAGCCAGTTAACCAGTCAGAGCAGACTGGACTCTGGTTTCAGACAGAGGGTGGAAAGAGGTGCTGCAGCACAGGCAGTATGAGAAAAATAAAGAGCTTTTTGAACATTAAAGCATGGAGACCTGTCACAGTGTACCACTATGAACCTGAACATGAGCATAGGGCCCCCTTTAAGGACTGTGGATGCATCGATCACACTGATTCACTTCACAAAATCCTGTAAACACACAGTATATACACACGTGTGCACCCACACACAGAAGGCACTGTTTGCTTTTGGATAGATGTTAGTTTTGTTTTGTTGAATCATATAGTCTTAAACTGTAGCACCAGTGCTGTATAATAGTGTTGTGTGAAATGTTAGCGTGTTTGACCTGGTTTTAATAATGACTAATTGAATTTAAAAGAATGTAAAATAACTTTGCTGTTTGTTACTTCCATTCCTCTTCTTACACATTAACTGAAGCTAATCCCAGCTGACATGTATTTTATTTTTTGTGTGTTATGTGATACTTTTTTGGTCTAACACAGCTAGGTGAAACAATATACGTCATGCATAAAATTCACAGGTATTCGTGTTACTTTTGGTCTGTCAGTCTTGCTTGCACAGTGGGACTGAAGCCTTGCCATAACAAGATTAAGTTAAGAATAAGTGACGCAAATGTTTGTATAGATTAAAGAGTGTGTCGGTGATAATCTTGTAGCAGTTCCCTGTTGACAGACATGGGAGTGGACTTCATTAAAAGGCCAGTATTACCTTTAGACTAACTCTGGTAACACTACAGCATTGTCATACTTCACTTTTCTAAATAAAATATTCCCCTCAGAAAGGCGAGTTGTTTTTTATTTTCTCAGAAATTGTACATGAAGCCAATGTTGCAACACACCTTCTGGGATTTTGAGACAGTCATCGCTTAATCGTTCATGAGACACACCCCTTTGTGGGAAGTGCAGTCAGAGACGTGATGGTATTCACTACTCCACATTTGTGTAATTTTCCTGAAGCTGATAAGCCTGAATGGTTGGTGCTACGCGCAGCTTGTGTTGGCTTTATGTGATACCATGAAAAGAGATGTGGATCTTGACCTACATTAAATAAAATAAGACAGTTATTAAAACAATATCAAGTCTGTTACTTTGACAATAACAATTCTAAATCTCACAAATGCTTATTTAAATGTTGGTTAGATTAACGAAATATTGAACATAGTAATGCAAAATGCTTGCACAGAGACGGCCCAAACTTCACTGTCTGTGTGTGTTGCATTGATTTCTCAAAGTTATATTAATCTGCCATGTGGTGAGCTGCACTTATTTTTCAACAGAGGAAATATTGCATCTAAAACAGAGGTAGGTATTAAGCTTGCCCTCTAAAGCTGGAGTGGGCTGCCTATTAGTTTTCAAGGGTCAACAAATTTTTTTGGGGGGTGATTCAGTGGCCAGGTTGCAGCAGGTTTGAGGGAAACCACAGACAATTCACAAACATTGTATAATACTTAATCATTTTTAAATATTTGTAACATCATAATGGCAAAGGAGACTCAAGCGATATTTGACAGAATTTGCGATTGTATGATTCAAATATTAGCAAAACTAGATTGAATCTAATTAAACTAGTGTATAAAAATACCTCAAGAGGTTTGACTTATGGCTAATGTAGGCCTACTTTTAGGATTACTGTTGCTCTCACTGTGCTGTCACAGCTAAATAAAACGTAATGTCACACTTCAGCAGAACTTTTTTTAAATTAATGATGCAGAATTGTGTTTGACAGATTCATTTGGACTGACGTCTGAGACACGTGGAGGCTCAACGCACTGAGCTTTATTGTAAACGAGGTAGTCAGTTGGTATTGATTTTATGTTGACTGTGGGCTGTGGGGGTCATTGTCTTCAATTTAGCCCTACCACACTGGTAATCACACAAGATTTGACCTTTGACCTCTGCTCTTCTTTTCAGTGTTTGCGCCTTTTTGCTTGCAGTTTCTTTCCTTCTCCGTCAGAATAAAATACCGGCACGATGAGCCTTATTCTGTAAATGATTTCAAATCATTTATTGTGAATGAGTTTGAAAAAAAGTCAACAACAGTTAAACACAAAGCTATAAACCTGCAGTATTTTGACCAACTACAAGTCAACATTACATTTAATCATTGAGCAGAATTACAAATAATACTGGGGAATATTATAAGAGATGATAAGCTGTTAGCAGAGTGGTTCATCATACAGCCATGTTCATTTTAACAGGTCTTATGAAGTCCCTTTTCTTTTACTTCGTGCCCATTTAAAAACAAATTCCCCAGACATAGTTGTCCTAACATGACTTTTTTTTTTCCTGCAATGGCACTATTTGCTTTTGTAGTGTTTGGAGTATCAACTGTTTAAAAAGAAAACACGTAAATAACTTCAGGCTTCTCTCACCTTTTATTTATTCCCAATGCTAATAGATTCATGCAGTTTTTACAGTAACATTTTCTTCTATTTTTACAAAAATGGAGTGTGTAATAACATTATTCCCCCAGACACCAGTGTAACATTAAACAGGCCAGAGATACAGTAACTTATAAAAGTAAACGTTTTTAGATTCATTTATACAGTTGTGAACCCAGTGATACTTTTTTGTTGGACCACAAATGACCTGTTCTGGACATGCTTTTAAAGGTACTATTTAAAACTGATAGCTCTCATTACAGCATGCATGTGTGCTGTGCAGCGTGTGATCAGCCGGAAGTTGGTCAGACGTGGTGCGGCCCGAGGCGCAGCACGGAGAAAGCTCTGCGGTGCTTGCGCAGCAGCAGGCGGATCTTATCGTCATCAGAGTCCGGGTCCAGTGGCTTGTTGTACTCCTCGTCCTCCACCTCGTTCTCCGAGGCCTCACCGCCCGGCCCCGCCAGGCTGGCCTGCGTGGAGCTCGGTTCCGAGGCGCTCTTCTTCCGCCACTTGGTGCGTCGGTTCTGGAACCACACCTACACACAGCAGGAGGCATCTGGGTTACACCAATTTAGTGGAAAGCCCAGATAATGATCATGCATGACCCAGTTAGTAAATAAGCTAGATGGTGAGATATGACTGGGACATCATGATGCGATGCACCCCTTAGGACATTCAAGAAGTTTTTCCCTAAATGTAAGTAGGTCAACGATACTCATACAAAACATCATTGGTAAAGAAGTTTACCAATTAACTTCTGTTGCACCCTTCAAACCCAGACTTATTTCACACAATAATGAAGGTAAGGCTCAAATGTGGAGAAATTCAAGCAAATATAAAAAGGAAAATATTAAAGTATTGGTGTTAAGTGTCTGTAAGGCACCTCACACAACAGCAACTATTTAAAAGCTATAGCTAATGGAATAGGTCAACTTTATTTCTATTGCACCTTTCAGAACAAGCGTTAGCTCCCATCAAATCACCATAAAGGTCATATCTAGAGAAATAAGACAAGGTATAACAAATAAAACAAATGAAGTATTGGAGTACAATGTTTAAATCGTAAGGCTCCTCACACAAAAGCTACGTTTTAAAAGCTTCACCTAATTAAATACATCAACTTTAATTCTACTGCACACCTCAAAACAAGAGCAAAAATCAAGGTAAGGATCAGATGTGGAGAGATTACAGCAAATTTAAAAAGGAAAACATACATTGTTGGAGTAAAGTGTTTAAATTGTAAAAACTAAACAAAAAGCTTTAGCTTATTAGGGGGATCAACGTTGTTTCTTTTCGAAAAAATAAAGAGCTATAAATGGGCTGTAATCGGTACCTTGACTTGTGATTCGGTCATGCCCAGAGAATAAGCCAGTCTGGCTCTCTCCGGCCCGGCAAGGTACTTGGTCTGCTCGAAGGTTTTCTCCAGAGCAAAAATCTGATGTCCACTAAACGTTGGTCTGGTGTGTTTCTTCCTGCCTGACATATCCCCCAGAGGACCACTACCTGAAAATGTTGAAGGAGACAAAACATTTTTGAAAAACACTGTTGGATTGTTCTTTTTAACAAATGAATTATATTTAAAGTACTGTTGTTTTCTGGAGATAGGGCGGGACAATTTACTTTCTTCAAATACCCAGAATAAAGTATAAAAGTAATTTCTTGATAAAACTGTGATTCATATTCATCCCTTAGTCCAAAACTCTTTGTCTTAATATAGATAGAATATGGTTACATTGACCAAAGATCAAAAGCACCGTCCGCATTTTATATACAAGTGCTGTTTTTGGAGTATTTGACTTGATGTTCGAAATGCCACATACATTTATTCACTGGTGCTAATGAGCAAGGCATCGGACCCGCACACCGTCTGCTGCTCTACATGTAATAGCTACCCTCTCCTCCTAATACTAGGATGGGTTTAACGCAGAGTCTAAATGTATCTGTGTGAAAAGTATTTACATTAATTCTACTTGTCTTTTATAAATGTACAAATATTTATGAAATATAGGATAATATTTAATTTAACCTGAGCATCCGTTCATCCTCTGCATTTTACTTGCACCATTGTGTCACTTCAGCTATTCTCCTGCACATGTTATTTCAATTTCTTCTTGCCTGTTTGTATTTATTTTTCCGTCTTAAGTATGGTGTACAGTATGTTGTGTTGTTGGCTGAGCCTAGCACCGAAGATTTTCAGTACGCTGTAGCCATCGTGCGTATGACAATAATGCCTTTAAATCTACATTTAAAATCTGCTCAAGCATCAGAACAATACAAACTTAAGACTTTGGTCAAATCATCTATGGTATACTGGAGGTATCTGAGTTTGTACAGTTAGTTTACATTATGAATCTTTTCTGATAGAGTTAATTTGTCTTCTAAGGACATTCTGGCATCACTCAGTGAAGATGTAATGTTGCTGATGAGTCCCTGCTGCAGTATGGAGACTCACTGTTGGTGCACTGCTGCCTCCCCCCCCTCCAGTCACAGCCGCTCTCTGCCCAGCAGCTCACACTGCGACCCTTCATGGAGCACTCTGCGCCGGGCTTGGAGAAGCCACCCAGGGAGGAGTTGTAGTCTCGGTTATAGTACATGGAGGTGCTGCTGACGGAGGGGTTGAACCCCCCCATGGTGGAGTATCCGGACAGCAGGGTGGTGGTGCCCGTGGTCCCCATCCCCATCATGGAGCTCCTCAGGATGTCGCTGATGGCGTGCGGCGTCCCCGCCTGCAGCTGGCTGTTCAGGCCCGGGTTGAGCTTGTAGAAAGAGTTGGGCACAGAGTACTGGCACACCGGGGCCTTGAGGTCAGAGGGGAACTGGTTCAGGCTGTTGTTGAACAGGAAAGACCCCTGGATGTTTGGATCCATGGGAGGTAGTGTAACTCTGACTCCGGCAAAACATCCAATAAGATCCAAGCAGGAAGAGACCTCAGTTAGGCCCACACAGAGTTCCTCTCTTGGATCTGGGATCAAACCCACGTTCTCCAGATATTCAAATAACAAAGAGCGATTTTAAAGTCCTGGTGTTTACAAAAGTTCCTACCACATCAGAAAACGCAGATAAACTCTTCACCTCTTCTCAGCCACTGTGTGTTCTGTGATAATCCCATATCTGACGTCTCAGGCGAGCCCTCCTGACACAGGTTTCACAGTTCTGCTAAAGACACATGCCTGCCGCCGGCTCTCTCCTCAGAGGTCATAAATAAGGAGTATCTGGAAATGGAGTGGCACCTTGATAAAGATAGGCCATATTAGAATGCAGCCTGGGATTGGCCTGGGTCTCACAGCTTTAATGTCTCTCTATTGGCTCCTCGCTGAGAGCCAAGCCTTTTATTGGAAGGCAGCAGATTAATAGTCTTTTGAACAGGTGGAGAGGGAGCAAGTTGATTTTTTGATGGCCTGCCATGTCTGACCAAGTGTGGTGGTGCAGAGGCAGCTGAGCACCGCGTACACAGAGGAGGAGAAGAAGGGCTGATATACTTCCTGGTACATTAGTGGTGAAACGTGGTCTTAAAGCAATATATGTTTTATTGTAAATAATAAAACATTCCCCAAATGAAACATAATCTACTTTCCTGCACCAGTTTAAATGACAATGTGATCCACATATCTATGAAAGTTTCCCCCTACTTTTCTTTGTATTTATTCAAAAACACAAATATAGATTGTCAAAAGATATTTATATTAAATCTGGAACTTCATTATTCGGTTCATCGTATTCACAGATTCTCTTATCTTCATCTTCCAGTTTCAACAAGTTATGGCAATATACCACATTTTATCCTAGGTATGAATAGGAATCATGAGTTTTTGGATATATTCTAATACTGTATTGAAGGGTTTTATGTTAGAAAACGTGATAATATCCCCAATTTCTATTTATGTATTGTGCAGTGTGAAGTCACCATCACGCAATAATTTGTAACAATAATTAAAAAAGACGCGTACGAGAAGTCAACCAGGAAAGGTTTAATTGTTCTAAAGTTGTTTTAATGGTTATGAAGCTTTATGTGAAGTTTGCTGCTAATAGATCCTTTCCTTAATTACAGCCATTTATTTAATATTGTCATCATGGGCCTTTTAAAGGTAGACAATGTGACGGAAATACGTTTGGGTCGATACAGCTCTGAGTCATAAGCGTATTGCAAGGCAAGTTTATTTTTATAGCACATTTCAAGAGAAACCAAAGTGCTTTACAAAAATGAAAGCATTAAGAAATAGTGTAGTGGAAACACATCAAATTTATAACAGTAATTAAAAAGCAAAGACAATAAAATAAACATAAAACCACAGATATAAAATACTAAAAGTTAGGGTTCTGGGAGTTTGTTCCAGATATTTGGAGCATAATAACTGAACGCTGCTCCTCCATGTTTAGTTCTGACTCTGGGGAGAGAAAGCAAGAGAGTTCTGGATGGTTCATAATTTAGCAAGAGATCAGAAATGCAGAGATTTTTTCATTGTGTAAATCTCATTTATTTAAATGCATAATTTTCTTAACCCTTAGATGCATGAGTGATTGGACCCTACACTCTTCCATAAGTGGGTCAAAAATGTTTACATTAGACATTAGTTTGTGTGCCGTTTTTGTCATTTTGGTTAACAATAACCAAGTATTACATTTTGGTCCACGCACGAATGATTTCATGTTTGAAACATATATTTTTTTTGTACTATTTAACATTTTTTACATTTTGAAAAAACGGTTTGAACATATTCATAATTCAAAAAAAAGGAAAACACACACAGTAGAAATGCATGTCTAGAATCAAGCATTCGCTCAAAACACATTAAAACTTGCCTACTTTAGTTCAGATTATACTTAAGGTTTGGTGTTTCAGGGCAGGGTGTGCTGGGTTTTTTTTTGGGGAAAACTCGTGACAATTTGTCATAGTATGAAAGGAGTTAGTAACTTTCCAAGAGTGATGTCATGTTCGGTTTCCAGACGTGGCTTCATCCTGTCACATGGTCCGGGCTGCCAACCAAGAAATTACGGAGTGTGTGTCCAGCAGAGGGCGACAGAACTCGACACACACTGGTGTAACAAGTGGGGACATGTTCAAAGTAGGGATAATTTGAATACACTCGTCACTTAATCATGTATGAAGTTCCCTAAAATCCACAGAGCTAGACAGGAAAGTGATGTCCAAAATGTTGGTGTAATTTTCCACGATTTAATCCACTGCACCTGGGACAATAGAGCAATGGCTTGGCTTATTGGAAGCTTAGTTAGTTGCAGGATTCTTGAATGTAAAACATTTATATTCTTTGAATGTTTCTGTAAGAGAAGGTCATATTGCATTCTATTTCCCAAACAAAACAGCAAAATGGGCGAGGACAGTAAATTATTACGTTCATATTAGTAAAATAGCAGCTAAGAATCATAAATCGGATGCAGCCCATTTACAGTAAACACAGGGGAATACAGGAAACAGGAGAGCTGCATGAGAAAGGTGCACACATACAGGCAGAAATAAGAATGTATTATAATACATTAAATACTGAACAAATGCAATTGCAGGACAAACTTGTAAGAAAGATCTGCAAACAGTGCATTTATTATATAGTATATTATAGTACAAAAACAAAATCACAAGACGTGACAAAGAATGAAACTGATGCTGTCTGTTGATTTATTGTAGGCATAAAATGAAATGTTGATATAATGTCAGAATGAAACTGATTCTCTTTTATATCTGACCTTAATTACACTGTGAAGGGCACAACATTAAAAAAAGAACCTCCCTGCTTTCAACTGAAGGTAATTTTCCATGCTTTGGTTCCTCCCTCATGCCTCCTCTTTCAGTTTGAGGAGGGTGTGAGTGTTTGTGTTGACATGCCCCACGTGCAGCAATCTTTAAAAGCAGAGAGAAAGGAAACCAAGATACAGACAAGAGCACATCTTCTCTACAGACCACAAGAAGATAACTTATGCTTCTTCAAGATGGTGAAAGACACTATCAACAGGAACTCTGGTGAGATAGTTATTCTATTTTAAAAATCTTTACAGAGGACTTGATGTGGTATTTACACTGTCATTAATAACCATCTAAATATTCATCAAAAATCAATAATAATTTAGACTACTTGTTGTAGGTAGTCCAATTTATTATGTACTTTGAATTAAATTAAATGTAACATTTTAGTTTTAAAATGTTGGTGAAATATTATTTTGCTGTTAACAAAAATGATTGCTTTAGTTACATTTGGGTAGTCAACTTTAATTTCAAGTTTTAATTATTTTACTGATACTAAAATAAGGAAGTAAAAATGATATCAATATTTTCATATTCAAACATTTGAGTGAAAATTAACTTAAGTTTTCTTGTTGCAAAAAAAGCATTTTATGTAGAAAATAAGAAAATAAATGCATTTACAATTTTAATAAAAGTCATTTTTTGCTGTGATTGTCAAAAAAAAGAAAGAAGTATTAGTAAACCTTTTAAATGTACATTCTAGACATTGTGAAAACATCAGCACATTTGTTTTTAGGAGCTGCTGAAAGCCACCAATCTGGTCATTCAGAAAAAGAAAATCTGATCATGTTAAACACAAAGCAGAAGCGAGGCCAGGTCTCTATAGTCGGTGAACACAGAGATAATTAGCAGCCGAGACAAAGGCATTTCTGATGAAGGAGTTAATAATTGGAAACAACTGTCAAATAAAGTAGATGACCATAAACAAAAGCATTTACTGGAAACGTTCAGCTTGTCACTGAAATGCTTTACATACAGTTGGTGGGTTCTTAATGCTTTAAATGGGCGGGTCACAGCTGCAGAGGATTGCTGCTACTAGTAGCGTCTTATCAGTCCTTAACCGTCCTTTGATAAATGTCTTTTTCATTAAAACAGTGTTCACCTTATTTTTTAATCCTCCTCTGCTCCTTCAAAATGCTCCTACTATGATGAGAAATCGCTCTTTGTAATAGCATTGTTTTGTTAATTGTGTCGGCTTAATAAGAAAAGGTAAAACTTTGATGTTAGATTTATATCAAAAACTTTCATAAAGATTCCTAACTTTATTGATTTATTTTTTCCAGATCACACACATCACAGGTGCTGCCTGTCCTGCCTCGGCCCGCTCACCTTCCACTGTCAGGCGGTGGGAAATATGGTCCGCCTGAGCCGGGGGGGTCTACTGGCAGAGAGGAAGGATAGCACGTTCAAGAACGGCCTGGTGTTCAGCAGCCGCCCGCTGAAGATCCACGAGAGAGTCCGCCTCAGGGTGGAGAAGGACACCTTCAACTGGAACGGAGCTCTGCGTCTGGGCTTCACCACCGTGCATCCCATGGCCAGATCTCTGCCTCTGCCCATCATGGCCATCCCCAACCTCACTGAGACCCCGGGGCACTGGGCTGCTCCTGTGCACGAATCGTACTGCCAGGCAGGTGGAGAGCTGGAGTTCTGGGTCTCTGCTGGAGGCACCGTATACATCAGCGGCAACAACGGCAGGGAGCAGAAGCTGCTATCAGGAGTGGATGTCAGTCACCCGCTGTGGGCCATGATAGACATCTACGGACAGACATGCTCCATCTCCCTCCTGGGTATGTTTAGTGTAATAACAACATGCTCGCTGTGCAGCCTGTTTTTCTTCTTCTTGTTTATTTACAGTAGAAATAGATGCCAAATACAAAATAATTGTGTTATTATTAGAACATACTTTAATGCTTCTACTTCTCGCTGCAGGCTCAGAGAAAAGGGAGTTTCTACGCACCAGACGGTCCTGTCCTGCACCTGAGTGCCTCACCTCACCTAAGGTTTACAATCGCTGCAGTTTGACTACTGATTCTTCAAGTTTGGATGGAAACAGTGATGAATGCATCTCCTGTCTGGAAGTCCCAGAAGGTAAAAATCCTTCAAACCAAAATCAGATTTCAGTGTTTTGAACATTTCAACCACAAAGAACTGTCATTTCTGTAATCAGTTTTGTAATCATGATTCCTCTGTTTTGATCACAGATGGAGACAGTGCACCATCCTGCGTTGTGTGCATGGAGAAGCAGGCCAGGATCACTCTGCCTTGCGGCCACCGGTGTTTATGCAACCAGTGCGCCTCCAAAGTCTTGAGGCGGTTTGGCACCTGCCCGCTGTGCCGACACAACATCAGAGCTCCATCGGTGAACGGGAGGAGAGCCTCCGTCCTTGTCTGACCTCCACCAGACAGGAATCACCAAACATAAGCTACTGAGTGACTGTGACAATGAGAACACTTTACATAGCACATACTTAATGTTAGTATGTGCTAGTACCAGCAGACTGCAAATGGTTCAGAACACTACAAAAGAGATGTCAACTAAAACTACAAAATATGGTTGGTTTTAATATGGCTTTAAAAATCAGTACATTTTTGTTTGAAAGTAAAGAAAATAACTTTACTGAATGAAAATTCAATGGTTTAAATTTGATGGAATTGAAAGTGAAAATTACAATGTTGTGATTGTTAAAGAAGCCATGCAGGAAGCCATGCAGGAAGCCATTTGATACAGACGAGCCTGATATTGCTTGCACTCACAGCCCGTGTGTAATGTCATTTACACTGCACTGTATATTTAGAGTCCCTAATTTTGTAAATATGAAATCAATCTTTATTGTTGTACAGTAACTTTGTTTTTTAAACATGATAATTTATATAATTGTTGCTTTTTCACAAACTGGATGTAAAAATAAAACGTATTACATCAATCTTAAAATGAACTTCTCTGTTATTTATTGTAAAACGTGTGTGTGTGTGTGTGTGTGTGTGTGATACCTTTCTAATTGTTTATTACTTAATGGAGATCATTTGATGTGGAGATAAGAGGTTGTAAAGATAGATGATGGGTAAGTATATTTTTCATGTCGCAAATCTTTACCACAGACCCCTGATGAATCTGAAACTACAGGTATTAATAAATGTTAAGTCTGCACCAGGAGACATTATCACATGCATCACTGTTTACACAAGAATGATCATTAGTATAACTTTGTGGATTAGCTTCAGAGAGCTCCTGTAATTGAAGAGTTTCATTATGAATGACAGTGAGAGCTGTTGAGTCAAAACGAATGTGAACATTGCAGCAAAGCAAATGATTAACTGAAATCATATCCCAATAAATATCATGAGGTGTGTGTTTATCTGTCTTGTTTTGAAAAGTGTTCACCCCCTCTCTGTTTTAACTTCCTCTTTCTGTTGGATTCCCTGATTGGGTTCACCTGCTACCTTTCCCTCCCCTTGTCCTTGTAATTAGTCCTGAATCCTGAATGTATTTAAGTTCTGGTTAGTTTTACCAGCTCCTTGATGGTTGATCACAGAGGTTCGGTTCAGATTAGTTTCTGCCTTGCTTTGCCTTTTCCAGCTCTGTTTATACCCAGACAACTTACCAAAAAAGGACTTTTCTTTAAAGTGACTTTGGTTTGCTTCTCTCAGATCCTCCCTGCTCTGCTCTCCAGTGTGACAATGCAGGCAAGTAGTAAAAATCAAGCAGACCGTCCTCCCTTTTGAGTAAATCCATTTCAAGTTTCCACCTTGGGGAGTAATGGATAACATGCATTTGCATTGAATTTGACGTTGAGGTAATCCAAAAGTAACGGAAAGTAATCAGGTTATCTTTTTATTGTGATACTCAGTTGCTGATTGAATTATTTCACAGGTAAATAGTCATTGTTACAGATTACATTTTTAAGTAACCTTTCCAACCCTCCACATTTCAAATCACATCACATCCATTCAAACCTTCAGACATTGCTCTTCAGCCCTTCACCACCACTCATTGGACCGTCTATCAAAATAAAGACATCATGTTGGAGTTTGACCTGCAAAGACTCCGCTCTTATTTCTTTGACTTTCCTATTGTACACACTACATCACATACCAGTCCCCTATGTTACCTTTCTAGTTGTTTATTACTTAATGGAGATCATTTAATGTGGAGATAAGAGGTTGTAAAGATAGATGATAGATAAGTATATTTTTCATGTCGCAAATCTTTACCACAGACCCCTGATGAATCTGAAACTACAGGTATTAATAAATGTTAAGTCTGCACCAGGAGACATTACAAAGATATATTTAATACATCCTCAAAACTACTGTAACCTAACATGCATCACTGTTTACACAAGAATGATCATTAGTATAACTTTGTAGATTAGCTTCAGAGAGCTCCTGTAATTGAAGAGTTTCATTATGAATGACAGTGAGAGCTGTTGAGTCAAAACGAATGTGAACATTGCAGCAAAGCAAATGATTAACTGAAATCATATCCCAATAAATATCATGAGGTGTGTGTTTATCTGTCTTGTTTTGAAAAGTGTTCACCCCCTCTCTGTTTTAACTTCCTCTTTCTGTTGGATTCCCTGATTGGGTTCACCTGCTACCTTTCCCTCCTCTTGTCCTTGTAATTAGTCCTGAATCCTGAATGTATTTAAGTTCTGGTTAGTTTTACCAGCTCCTTGATGGTTGATCACAGAGGTTCGGTTCAGATTAGTTTCTGCCTTGCTTTGCCTTTTCCAGCTCTGTTTATACCCAGACAACTTACCAAAAAAGGACTTTTCTTTAAAGTGACTTTGGTTTGCTTCTCTCAGATCCTCCCTGCTCTGCTCTCCAGTGTGACAATGCAGGCAAGTAGTAAAAATCAAGCAGACCGTCCTCCCTTTTGAGTAAATCCATTTCAAGTTTCCACCTTGGGGAGTAATGGATAACATGCATTTGCATTGAATTTGACGTTGAGGTAATCCAAAAGTAACGGAAAGTAATCAGGTTATCTTTTTATTGTGATACTCAGTTGCTGATTGAATTATTTCACAGGTAAATAGTCATTGTTACAGATTACATTTTTAAGTAACCTTTCCAACCCTCCACATTTCAAATCACATCACATCCATTCAAACCTTCAGACATTGCTCTTCAGCCCTTCACCACCACTCATTGGACCGTCTATCAAAATAAAGACATCATGTTGGAGTTTGACCTGCAAAGACTCCGCTCTTATTTCTTTGACTTTCCTATTGTGCACACTACATCACATACCAGTCCCCTATGTTACCTTTCTAGTTGTTTATTACTTAATGGAGATCATTTAATGTGGAGATAAGAGGTTGTAAAGATAGATGATGGATAAGTATATTTTTCATGTCGCAAATCTTTACCACAGACCCCTGATGAATCTGAAACTACAGGTATTAATAAATGTTAAGTCTGCACCAGGAGACATTACAAAGATATATTTAATACATCCTCAAAACTACTGTAACCTAACATGCATCACTGTTTACACAAAAATGATCATTAGTATAACTTTGTAGATTAGCTTCAGAGAGCTCCTGTAATTGAAGAGTTTCATTATGAATGACAGTGAGAGCTGTTGAGTCAAAACGAATGTGAACATTGCAGCAAAGCAAATGATTAACTGAAATCATATCCCAATAAATATCATGAGGTGTGTGTTTATCTGTCTTGTTTTGAAAAGTGTTCACCCCCTCTCTGTTTTAACTTCCTCTTTCTGTTGGATTCCCTGATTGGGTTCACCTGCTGCCTTTCCCTCCTCTTGTCCTTGTAATTAGTCCTGAATCCTGAATGTATTTAAGTTCTGGTTAGTTTTACCAGCTCCTTGATGGTTGATCACAGAGGTTCGGTTCAGATTAGTTTCTGCCTTGCTTTGCCTTTTCCAGCTCTGTTTATACCCAGACAACTTACCAAAAAAGGACTTTTCTTTAAAGTGACTTTGGTTTGCTTCTCACAGATCCTCCCTGCTCTGCTCTCCAGTGTGACAATGCAGGCAAGTAGTAAAAATCAAGCAGACCCTCCTCCCTTTTGAGTAAATCCATTTCAAGTTTCCACCTTGGGGAGTAATGGATAACATGCATTTGCATTGAATTTGACGTTGAGGTAATCCAAAAGTAACGGAAGGTAATCAGGTTATCTTTTTATTGTGATTCAGACATTGCTCTTCAGCCCTTCACCACCACTCATTGGACCGTCTATCAAAATAAAGACATCATGTTGGAGTTTGACCTGCAAAGACTCCGCTCTTATTTCTTTGAATTTCCTATTGTGCACACTACATCAAATATCAGTCCCCTATTGTCCCATTTTATAAATCTTTTGTTTGATCTATTTATTCAATGTAATACTGATGTGTATTTGTGCTCTGTGGAAATTTGAAGGTGGAACTAGTGATCACTGATGTTAGACTTCTATCCTACTTGTATTTTGCACATCTTTCTATTTATTTCATGCATCGGAAATGACTCTCTGCAAAAAATATATTGGGTCCAATTAAAGTTGAAAGGATGAAGATAAAACCTAATTATTCTCCAAAATGTAAATAGCTTCATGTGTCAATAGTTCATCTGCTGTCTGCCTTTTTGCTGCATAGAGGTCAATAGTCAGTGATGTTTGCAATGCAATGTGTTTTTCCATCATGCAGAATCTTTAGCAGATTGTTGAGATGAGGCAATTTATTTACCAAACGTAGATCAAGAATCAAACCATTCAGCTGTCTTTTAGGTATTTTATTTCTTGCAAGAAAGTTCAGTCAGACGAAGAATAGGGTTTGGGTTGCATATTTAAACACAGAGAGGAGAAAGAGGGAGTCAAGCTTGGTGATAATGAAAGGATCATTCCGTTTTAGGGAGGTAGGGAGGCCGTATCAGGATGTTCTCAGTTCAACTGAAGTTGAAGGTCATACTGTTGGTGCACAGCGAGTGTAACTATCAACACTGCTACAAATCTTCTTAAGGAATTTTCCCAAGACTAGCAAAGAAGTGAAATTAAACCGAGATAAACATTAGAAAATAAGAATCACACTACGATATTCATAGTATAATATTTTCCCATTACAATTCCACTCTTTTGATCATCTACTATTTCACCAGATCAACAGAAATGAATACCTTTAGCTGTTTTTGTAGAACATAGACATTCTTGTTGTTGTAGCACACTGAAAGAATAAAGTGATTATTTACATAGCAAACTCCTCATCACAGGAGCCATCAGGGGAGTCACAGTCAGGAGTCAGCTGAGTTGAACAGGATATTTTGGAATCAGAATCGGTGTGTCTGGATTTTAAAGAACAACACCACGGATCACAGTCCCTTACCAGAGGTTGCAAAGGGTGATGTAAGCGAGTGGGTCATGGTTATCTCTTGAATGGGAAAGGCAACATTTGTGTGTCATCATGTGTGAGGGAAAACATTACTGGTAGTAGAAAACACATGATTGGTGGAGTGATGATGCAGCCTTTCTTTAGTGGGCTGCTTTGGGTTGATTGTGGGTAAGGTCGTTCTCCTGCTCTTCCATCCCTCGTGGGTGACACAGAGAAATGCCCTGTACGCCACTTAGTTGGAGCTTGGCACGCTACAGGTGGAGAGGAGTGCTTATTTCACCTCACTCTCTTTGGGGTGCCTCTGCCGACAGTTTCAGTGTCTCTGGTTTTGATGATGGAATCATTGTTTGAGTGGTCATTTCTTGTTCATCTGTTGGTACTTTTGTAAACCCTAAGACTAAATAGGTAAACGATGAATGCTAGAGCTATGACACACTTAGTGTCTGTGAGACCACATTAACCTGGCTATTTGAAAGGATAATATGGTTTTGGGCCATGTCTTTACGTTGGCGTCATCCTGCCGGACTAACGCAGTGTTTTCCACCGAAACCACCCCCTTCACACTCCTTCACACCCTTCAGCTGTGATCACATTTCCCATAAAAGTCACTTATTGCTGAACAAACTGCAGTTTAGACAAATATCAAATCAAACATCAAATCATAGGGTCCTTGCAGGAGTGCACATCCTGTAATTTGAAATTAGCATCAATTGACAAATACATATACAAACATACACATATAAACATACACACCTACATATCAGTCAAAAGAACCTCTTCATTGTGTTGGTCATATTAGTATTTTTCTGATTTAGGATCAACTAATTCCATTGAGACTATGGATCAATATCTGCTCCAAAAACAAATTTCCACTTTTCAGATTTAAAACTTTCCATTTAAAGTTTGTGTCTTTTCCCTGTAATGTGTGTGTGTGTGTGTGTGTGTGTGTGTGTGTGTGTGTGTGTGTGTGTGTGTGTGTGTGTGTGTGTGTGTGTGTGTGTGTGTGTGTGTGTGTGTGTGTGTGTGTGTGTGTGTGTGTGTGTGTGTGTGTGTGTGTGTGTATTATTTCTACAGATCTGGGTCCACGGATTACTGTGGAAAATCCTGTCCTATAGGCCTTTATAGAAGCGCTGTAGTGTCTTAACAAATGATCCTAAGCCTTACCACTGACATATGTCTGTTTTTGCCAAAGAGATGTAAGTAACTGAATTTTCTGCATCAAAAAGTAAAGTAATCTTTTCATCAAGCGTTACATCTGCAGCACAATGATCTGAGTCCATAAAAAATGTCAGAAACATACAACATTATCACCCAGAGTACACCAGTCAGCTCCAAAACCAGTAGTCACGTCTTGCTCACATGAGTATGTAAATGTAAATCACTTAGGTATAAAACTCATCGCATGCACGCTCAATACTTTCTTACCCTCCCTCTTCAATGTGTCAACAACCTCAGGGCAGCAGAGATGTCACTGAAAAGCCTACGGACAAGAAGGAGAAGTAGTTGATGTGCACAATATATGTTTTTCTTCAATCTGAACCACTTTTAGCCCCTCAGGGGTAGACACTAGATCAAACCTCTGCCTAAAAGATTTACAGGACGATTTGGAGATAACAAGAAGGAGTGTTTAACGTGCATGCTGTCTTCGTCAGTGCAGGAGATTGGGGAAGTAAAAGGTTCTTTACCTGTCATCCCTGAAGCTCCCACAGAATGAACAAAGTGACCACTAAGTTTAGGAGGGGGAGAAAGCATGGAGGTTTTTAACACAGAAATAGTAGGTCCGGAGTCTTTTTGTTCGTGTAGGCAAAAGCAACTCATCATTGCGTGTAGCTGCAGTGTGTGTATGTGTGTGTGTCACCTCTCCTTTGTGTGTTGACAGAAGACACCCCGCCTCCTCTCAGTTCAGTCAGATGTTGGTGGTTGCTGCTCCTGCTGGTTGTTGGGGCATTCACGTGTCCAATGTCCTGGTGGTCCACAATGGTAACACTTGTCACCGCTCGGTCTGGGGTATCCACATCCTCTCCCATGTCCCCTGTCTCTACCTCGTCCTCTGATTTCCGAAGGCTTGTTGGGGCTGCTTCCGTGCAGCCGGATTATTAGATGGGCCAAACTGAGTGACTGCAGCATGGTGATAGTGACTCTATGCACATCATTGGTTTGCTTTTCCCTCTTAATAGTTTTCTTAATCTGCAACTGTTCATAAGCACGTGAGGCATGTCTGGGCACCTCGCAGGAGAATGGGACAGCAGCTCTGACATTAGGTTTCAGTCCGGCAATAAATCCAATAAAAATTGGAGAGATGAGTCTCCCACACTTTCAACATGTCCACTCTGGCAGGAAATGCCGTGACGATCGCTGCGCCAACATTGTTTACATCATCCCCATAGTTGACGTTTTGGTTGGCATTCCATTAAGTCTCAACTGCTTGAACTTTATTGGTTGGGGAGACAGGACTGATTTTAGCCCAGTCAGATGGTGACAAAGTCAGTGCGAGCAGCCTGTGCAGCTCAACTGTGGTGGGGCAAAACTCACTGCAAAGGGTTTGCAGCTGCACGGCATATGTTTCTCCAGAATAACGACTGCCAGGTAGGTGTTTAGATGCCTGCTGTCATCTGTGGTCCAAGGGCGATACAAAAGTTTAGGTCTCTGTGGTCCTGCTACCTCACCTATGTGCAGGGAGAGCCTTTGAGGCTGAGGAGAGGCTTCATACCTCAGGCCTGTTTGGGTTTTTGAAGCTGACATCAAGCTGGATGCTTCATTCATGTCAAATTGACACATAGCATCATCAGAGTAGCTTGGTCATGAAGATGGTGAGTGTAAAACAGTCTGTTGATATCGAAAAGGGATCCCCAAAGGAGTGTCAGGGATTCGTGGCAGATGGAGGTCAACGGATGACGGTGAGGCGTCAGCGCTGGCACACATTTATACGACAGACAGAATGATTTAGTTTTGATTCACGACTCACCGGACAAAAATAAATGCCGTTGGTTCTCTGGATCCTCTTGATGATGCTCTTCTCCGCCTCAGGCCATCAGTACTCCCAAATGTAGAGGTTGGAGACTGAACTGTTTGGTAGTTCAGGATCGCGAGTCTCTGATGGTCCCTCGGCTCAAAGGATCCCTCTTCTGACACCAAATTGTGGAAGCAATTTATTTATCAAACGTGGATAAAGAATCAAACCATTCAGCAGGAACGTTCAGTCAGTCATACAGAGAGCAGACTGTCTGCAGAGTGAAAAGACGTTGCATATTTAGACACAGAGAGGAGAAAGGGGGTCGGGGGGGGGGGGGTGGTCAAGCTTGGTGATAATGAAAGGAGCATTCAATAAGTTTTAGGGAGGTAGGGAGGCCGTATCAGGGTGTTCTCAGTTCAACAGAAGTAGAAGGTCATACTGTTGGTGCACAGAGAGTGTAAATAACAACACTGCAACAAATCTTCTTAATAAGGAATTTTCCAAAGCTTAGCAAAGAAGTGAAACTGACTTTCACTTCTTTGCTAAGCTTGGGAAAAGAAATAGAGATAAACATTAGAAAATAAGAACCACACAATGATATTAATAAAGTAAGTAAGAGAGTATAAGGTTTTTCAATTACACAGATTTAATCTTCAGGAAAGGATTGAACGCAAACACATTCGTTGTCATGTTGTATTACATAACATGCCGGTCATCATTGTTGACATGTTATGTAAAACAACAGATTTAACCGCATGTTGAGTTGTTTAAAATGACTTGTTCTTCTCATTCAACAACAGTAAATAGATATATGACAAAGTGATATGTATGTAAAGCCTTTATGAAATAACCAAACCCCCCCCCCCCCCCTTGTCTAAAGGCCTCATTCATAGAGAATTAACACTTGAATACACTATTAACTTCCAGCGACAAGTGGAAGCTAACGGATTCAACAGCATCTCTGTACAAATGCAGGTCATTGAACCCATAGATAAATAGCATATTTGACTGTTTGACTGTAAAGCAATATTCCAACCCTTACCAAGATATTGTGTGCATTATAATAATAATAATAATTATTACATCTTTTAAACTTTATCTGTTTTATTTTTGTTGTTTTTGGGTTGACGGACCCAGTGCCATCTAGGGTGGTAGAAGGGCATTAGGGATTATTTTTTTTAAGGCTGTAGGGGAAAACAAGAGCCCTGACATTAGTTGATGAATGTCATAATGTGTGGAAAAACAAAAATAAAATGCTTGTTTAGAAAAAGGGTCGCCTCTGGGCTTGCTTCAGGGCAGGAGAACTCGCACCAAGCCAAAGATGTAGTTTTAATGCTCTAATTGGTTTGGTGCATTTCAAATGATCTGAAAGGAGGTCGTCAAGGGTTTTTAAAATGTCTTAAATAGAAATGAAGTTGCCAGAGTAAATGACAGAGGCTAAGAGGCTTAATTAGCAACTGAGAAAAATCCCTAAATTAATTACATAAATGTTCCTCAGGAAGTTTCTGTGGGAAACAAGGTCAGTAGAAATGATAACATCAATTCTGTCAACAATGGGACTAATCTTTTCTACAAAAAAGCTTGTTGGAAATCTATTTCCTAATTAAGATTCACTAAGGCATAAACAAATCAAATGAGTCCCCCTCTGAACCATCGCTGTATACTGTATGTTCTAAAGATGACCTTCAGTATTAAAACATATAAATGGCCAAGAACATCCCACCTAATCACAATCAATGGCAGCAAGAGAAAACCAGTTGTAGATAGAAGGACTAGGTGACACACTGTTGTGATGTCTGTGACGTGTATTGCAGATGTGATCTACATGATTGGCAGGAGTTCGTCAACAAATGTTGTTTACTTCATTTGAACCCTCATGGTGTCACAGTGTTTTCTCTTACCTGGGAGGAGACACAGGTATTCCCACGATACAGACCGACAGACATGGTCACAATTTCATTTTTGTTACATAACTATATATATATTCACACTGATTGTCCTTTTTAAATGTGTCTTCTGACTATGCACCTATTCTTAAATTACTTAAGTATCAGAGTCAGGTCTAAGGTCGAGAGGGTTTGCAAAAACATGGACTTTGTGCAAACCTACAGTAAGAGGAATTAAGTTAAGTTAAAAAAAGAGCAAAAACATTACCATTACAAAATGTTTTTAAATGTTATAGCATGAGAAAATAAAGAGAAATATAAATATACAAATCATTTTTAGTTAGAGGAGTGTTACAATTCAAAGTGTGAGGCCGTCGTATAGCTCAGTGGGTAGAGCAGATATGCTGGAGTTTGATCCCCATGCGGTGGACCCAGGTCCCCCCTGTCTCCCTGTTTCTGAACTGCACTATATTAAAGGCAGTGGTTGCCCAAAAAATTCTTCAAAACAAAAAAGAATTCAAAGTGTGCACATTTTAAAAGAGGAAGCATTGAACAGAATTGTCCAAAATATACAGAGAGATTTGCAGGGTTCACATGATTAAAATGAACATTAATGTAATGCACTAACGATAACACAACGTATTGTATTCATGCATTGTTCTTAATACTAAAACTACTGTAATAATGTACTGTTTAATATTAAATATCTACTACAATATGATACTGTGTCATCAACCCAATAAAGATTGTTCAATTGAACGAAAACAATCACATATGTAATAGATTTATTTCTGATATTTTTTGCTTTCATTCTATTGCTACAGGTTAATGGTGGCATCTTTATGATTGTGGCGATACCTGACTGTATTAACAGGAAATATAAACTGCACACGGTTCCTTTTGGTCCCACTAAGGGGCAGTGCTGCACTGCTCAACATGTTAAATCTGTGAAAGTGAAACAAGAGAATATTTTGGCACATGGCATCTTTTTCACAGACACAACAGTCATTTGTGGCAGGAAATGTGTCTTTGTTTTTGACAAAAAAAACAATTACAGCGTCTCAACTACAATTACAAAATCACAAATATATTATCGGACTTGTTTTTGTGTAAAAATTGCAAATGCTAATTGTTTGTTTACACATCTGTTCTAGCTTGTTCCTCATCTAGACTGTGATTCCCCTGAGAGAAATCTGAGGTGTCCCGGTGGAGGGTGAAGTGGTCCTCTACACATAAAGATAGACTGCAGAGAAAGGGAGAGTTGTGACCTTTGGTTGCTGATCCTCCAGCCAACCTGTTAAATATTTATCTTGGATGGCAGAGCTGAGGCTTCTGCTCCCGGAATCCAGCAGGAGTCTGCAGACTAATATCTCTCCGGACTGAGGGAAAGACATGGGAGTGTGGAGCCCTGATAAAGCTCCCAGCTTAACGGAAGCGTTACACTTTGTCTTTAGTTATAGAAACACAGCTGATGTTCTGCTGGGACTGAGGATTTAAAAGAAGAAAGCAGTAGCTACTTCTTATCTTAGCTCTGCTGCAAGACTCCTACTGGGTGAGTATTGTGCTGGAAGAAAACATAGAAACACTGAGACTTTTGAAGTGTGTGTGTGGGCATGAATATGTACATATACTTACATGTACAGATGGACTTTGCTAAGTGACAGGTTAGCAAAAGAGACACTTGGATCTCATAGATAGTCCTCCAGAGTCTCTGTGCCTGATGAGAATGATCTAAAAACCTTGAATAGATATTGCTGTTATGACATGTGTGTTATTCAGGCCTATTTATTGGGATGGCTTTGGAAATTGCCCGTTATTCCCTCTCACGTAAAACACTGGAGGGAGGTGCCACTGCGCCTGTGCCTGTATGGGAATCTCTATTCTTTCCAGCTGTGGATGGAAACTATTACTGAAGGGCCTTCTCCCTGATGAGCTTTAAAGTGCATGCTCACACACACACACACACACACACACACACACACACACACACACACACACACACACACACACACACACACACACACACACACACACACACACACACACACACACACACTTGGGAACATAAGCCACACACACACGCCTACGGAGACTCAGTCAAACATTCAGAACCACACTGAATCATTCACCAAAGATAAAAGACACACTGTTGGCCCGAGGAAGAGAAAGAAAGAGGGAGGGAGAGGGAGAGGAGAACAGCAGCGGTTCCCTCCTTCCTCTTCATTCACTTCCTCTGCACTGAGGAGACCTCACTGCTCAGCCTGCACTCGCCTGTAAGTACCGTACGACTTGTGCTGCCGCTTAGTATAAAAAGGAAGCAATACTTTACAATACAGACAACTTTTCCCAGCTAGTCTGGTGTTTTGATTTCAAAGTATGTATGTCCTTTGACTTTTTATTTGAGAGAATGCAGCCTCTGACATAGATTTCAGCATCATGTTGTCATCATTCAGGTCATCTTTGGAAACCTCTGAGACAAACAAGATAAGGGCTGTTTCTTATCTTTGCTGTCTTTGTTATTGCAGTTTCTTTTTATTCTCGGGACGTTGTTGTGTAACAGTTATGTGGATAAGGGTACTGTGTCAGATGCTAATCTTTTACAGTTAGAAGATGGTTATCAACAGATTTGTATCCAAAAATCTGCCTCTTGTTGTGGCTTTAGTGGATGTTTTGGTCTGAAACATGTTAGTGATGGAATGTTTTCCTGTTTTAAATGCACCAAACTTTTCAAAAATAAGAGCAGCAGGTACCATGACGATTTATGACTAAATCAGGCATTGTTAGCAGACAGTGTGACCTAAGCTCCCCTTGCAAGGCTTAGAAAAAAATGTTGTATACCGATAAAATAAACTATGATTCTTGTGTTTGTTCCCAGGAACATTCCTAAAGTGCTACCTCAACCTGTGGTATGAATGACACTGTGTTACATCCAGACCTACTCACTGTTTGTCTTCATGGTTATGGTGTTGTTTCGGCTCATCTCTCTCCAGCTTCCTATAATCTTTACTTTATCTCCTGATTTTTACAGACTTGTTGTCTCTTGTTTTCTCACAGTAAAGGAAAAACGCCTCGGGCTATACTGTAGTCGCCAAGTGATGTAGCTTTTGGGTATAACAGATTTATGTCATGGTTAATTCACTCGCAGGAATCTTTTTTAAACACTGGCACATGCACTCAGTGTGAAAGGACAGTGTTTGGCCATACATCATACCTCTCTCCTCCTGTTCTGACAATGTGTCTCTGTAATAAAAAAAGGGAGCTGGCATCGGTGAAGCCTTGTGTTTGTTTAGTGAAAAGACAGACAAAGCGAACAAGGATCCAGTGTGAGGAGAGGTGTCAGGGTCCGGGCCAAAGTTTCAATCACCTCTTGCGTGATGACCTCATTTAGCTGCAGAGTGACAGGGTGTCAGATGTGATCACAGCAGGGTGAAAGTCTGCTCCGGCGGGAGACAGATTATCAGCCTCATAACATGCACTTCCCAGCGTGGCCCTCAGGTTCAGCGGCTCAACTGTTTGGCAAAAACAACCCTGTCAGGAGAGCGGTCTCTGTAAATGGATATCTGCCCCGAGTTACGCTTCATCAAGCCAGACCACTGAATTATTGAAAAAGGGCTGAGTCCTTCGATTTCAAGCTTTAACTGCGGATACGCAAACATACTCCATGTCCTGTTTATTACTGCAACCTAAAGTGCATGAGTACAGCTGATTGCATTTGTAAGCATGTGACTGATCACCTTGTCTACCTGCTGCAGATTCAGTGCCAAAACAAGCCTGTCAGCACTTTGGTTTTTGTCTGTATTGGCAAGCAATTCAGGCTAACTTGTAATCCTGGTTTTTATTTGGGTGAGTATTATGTGCAAGAGGAGGATTAGAGACATGAGTTTCATCTCTCTTTGACTGTTTTTGGCTTTGAACATCCATACTGGTGGAATTTGAATTCTGACTGACTTATCTGTGCACACACAGCACTGCATCTCCTGATTTGAATAGTGTGAACATCCTTCAGTCTCTGCTATAATTCCTTTAACAGTGTTGCTTGTGTTTGTGTGAGAAAAAGTCAGCAGGACACAGCGGTGTACTATGTGGTGTGGAGTTATGACTCTGAAACACTTTCAGAGCTACTGGAAAAGAAAGAGCTCCTATTCTCTCCTCGTAGCCTTCACATAAACACATACACACAAAAGCACGGAGAGATAAAGTCATGAAGGGGTGTCATGGAGTCGTTGGGCAGTTTTCTGGGCAGTGGAGGAGGTGATGAACTATTTGCATTCCCCTTTGGTTAACCCTGCGTGTGAAATATCACCTCATCACAACAATAGGATTGCTTCACCCACGAACTGACAGGGCAAGAGCAGAGGGTGCTTTTTTGAACATGGGCCGAAACTTGGTTGCTATGGCAATGCTTGTCAACCGGGAAGTCCTGCAGGGAGGAAGGCAGGGCTGAGAGTAAGAAAGAGAGAGAGAGAGAAAGAGAAAGGGAGAGATTGTGTGTCCTGGCTAGTCTCAGTTAGAGAGCAGCGTGGGTTACGTGCAACACTGACAGGAAGAGGTGTGAGTTTAGATACTTTCAGGTGAGTACACTTGGTTTATTTAAATACTAGGGAGTGATTTTAAACATTGAGACTGTAGCTAATACTTTGTGGTCGGTTTGTGTTTTGTTTTTTTCTGACTAAATGTTGAGTAACCTGTCTGACTGCTCAGGGCCACAGGATTAGTGCTGCAGACCTGCCCACAAGTATATTGTCTGATTCTCCCGTGCACCTGAAAACAAGTTGACCCATGTTTTGATGTTGAAATCCGTGCAGGTGGAGGCACGATTTTGTGTGTGTTACAGAGAGAAAGGGCACTGAGGGCACCTTGTTTCCTAACATGTGATCCCTGAGCGCACCTGCCTGCAGAGCCTCGGAGAGTCTGCCTGTACTTTCCCATCCTGCTGCAGGATTCAAACCTAATGGCCTGAAATCAGGACCATCCAGTCATCACTGGTGGCTCCCCTTACTGTCAGGGTGATTTCCACAGCCAGCTCTGATTCCCTTTGTAATATTACTGAGGGTCCAGCTGCCAGACCTCATATCCACAGGCTGCACTCTGCTCCGAAGATGCAAAATGACAGGCATGAGGATTTGTGAGATTTTGAGTGTGTATTTTCTCATGCTCTCTCTGACACATTGCATTATGGTTTTACTCTAACAAATCCAACCTAATAAGGACTGATCCTGGATGATTAGAAGTGTGTTTGTTGTAAGGACTGGTTTGATAAACTTCCGCTCAGCGTTGGGTTATTCTCCCAGAGAGGGGCTTTGATTTATTCCCCCTGCAGCTCCTCCATTGAGAAGAAAACACACAGACTCCTCCTGTTGCTGTGACTCGAGGAGCACCATACAAGGAGGTGAAATACTTCCCTACTGATAAATGTGTGTATCCCCCCCAATAACTGCATATCATAAACTTGCAGCTCCAGAACCTTGTATGGGCCGCACATCTGCTTCGCTCGCAGGGCAGCATGGTTGCGTGATCAAACCTCACAGGACCTCTCACGTCTCTCAAATAACTAGAGAGTGACTCATTTAATGTATTTAGAAATAAATACCCCCTGTATTAATTCAGCAAATGTGTTTGAGATTACCTTCTCACCACTTATTAAGGCAGGATTTATTCTTGTTTTATGACCCTGTTATGCAACTTTTAAGGCTACAGTGATAATTTGTGTGTTGCAAACGTTCAAAAAGACTTTACCCTTCAGTCTGCCGTGTTGTTCAATCAGGAAATACACACATTATCAGAAGATCAGACTGTTTATGCTTTTTGAAGATTGTAAAAAAGGGTTTAATGTCAAATGCAATGCAGCTCAGTGCTTTCCCAAACAAAATGACCACCTTATGTAAATATTGAGATTGTATTTTGGCCCGTGTCCTTCATTGGTGTCAGCAGGACTTAGATCCGTTCTTGTGCAGTAGTTCCCACCTCATGAAGTCAATGATTAACTCAGCATTTCTCCTCACGGAAGCAGAGAACAACACTTGTGCTGATAAATGGAGATGTGACAGTTTTATTTGGTTTATTTAACTCTCAGGACTCTCTGTCATTGTCCCAGCTCATTACTGACACATTCTCCGAGGTCACTGATGATGTATGGTCGTCATGATTCTCCCTATGACCGCAAATCACTACTTCACTAATAGTGCGCCAACAGATCGCAAAAGGGTCAACAGTGCGTCAGGTTTTCATGAGGGTGTGGGTGGTCACCTTGACAGCCCTGTTCTTAAAGAGAACAATGCAAAAAGCTCAGCATGTGGAGGAGAATGAGGTCATGGTAGGTCAGGAGCTTCTCAGTAAGACACAGTCACGTCTTTCTAGGAAGAAAAACAGACTTTTGATGAACAACGAGAATTGGGGAATAGTGACCTCACATCTAGCTCACTTGCCAGGACTTGCGTTGGTTAGTAATGAGACCTGTAGATTGAATGGTTTTGTCTTTTCATGCATTTTTAAGGTTTGGCAATTTTCTGTTTCCATTGCATTCAGGTTTTGTTGCTATTCCGGTCCATGGAAACCTCCCTTTGTCATTCACAGGAATCACAGGGGTGTGGTGAAGTTCACTGACCTTTCAGCTGCTGAGCAAGGCTGCTCTGGCTCAGCAACTTCAGATAATAGTCTGGTTCCTCATCCGGTCCTCATGGGGCAAAAAAAAGGAAACTAAAAAAGTTACTTGCGTTTCTTTAAGTTCATCACAACTCAATTTCTGGATTTCATGATGGAGCTGTTAGACTTCTGTTTCTTGGATCAGCTTAACATCTGGTCCTGTGCTTCTTCGAGACCGGATGTGTTTCCCGGGGGAAATTGCAGATATTTCTAAACACAAATCCCCTGATTTTCATTTTGTATGTCCTCAGTTACCCTGTCATGGAGTTAATTCAGAACATGGCTAGAATGCAGCAAAAACTTCACTGCAGTAAGATGGAAATATAAAACGCAGGGCATCATCTCACACTCTGCTGAGATGCATGCAGGCCTTTTATGGCTCCTTCCATCCTAAACGGATCCTGTGGTGATAATGAACCTTTCACCTAGCAGGGGTTTAGCTAATACGTTGGGCTATAAAGTACGTGCATTTCAAACAGATAGCATCAACACTCTCACACAGTTTGTAAAGCCCCGTCTCCATGTGAGAGCTTAGTAACCTCGGCTGTTGAGTCTCGGTAATTACGTAAAAATGCACTGGGCGTTCGGAGCAACCCCAGGGAGAGCCAGACTTCTGGAGCGGGATATTTCTTGGTAGATATCAACACTGATTTGTCCTTATTAGGTAGGATCATGTTTGGTGCTCTTGAAGTGGGAATGCATGGACCGCTGAGACATGGAGAAATGTTATGACATGAGCTTACTCATCAGGATGCGACGTCGATGAAACATGTTTGGCTTCTGAGTGGAGGGGCTTCCAAAGTCAATGTTTAAAAAATCAGTTCAAAGGATGAACAAAAAGTCCTCCATGACTCTAGAAAATATCAAGACACATATCAGTTATTCCTTACATAACACACACACAATCAATTCAGTCCCTCTGGGAAACAAAAATAAGGGGTTTCAGCAGTTGTCAGATTCTATGTGTTGCTTTCACTGCAGGCATTCCTTTCAATACAAATAATTTCTATAATATTGCAGTGTGTATCAAAGGGGGGAAACCACAGCTGTACACTTATTGAATTAATATCCAGTAAGAAGACTTGGCCTTAGAGAACAAATGGTCATTTTCTTGTATTGCTTCTGGAAAGAGTTTTTCTAAAGTGTAAACAAAAAAGGGTTACAGTCATTCCTTTTATCTCGACTTGTTCCTGAAACTTTTAATGGTTAACAGAAGGCAGAAAATGTAGGAGTTTTAAGGAAATGAACATCTAGGAGAGGCTATTAAGCTGCAAGAGCTAGTGCTTTGGGAGCCTGACATATTACTAGAGACTAAAGTCAGAACATCTTCTTCATAATTGTCCATTTTGTCTCCTGTGATTCCTTACATTCTCAAAAGTCCAATTATTTGTTGGATTGCACCTTTTTAAATGTAGTTTTTATTAATGTAATTGTTCATGTTTTTTGAGGTAGCACTCTGAAATGTGTATAAAAAAGGTGCTATATTCAAAAAGAAGGAACTCCTTTGTTTGCTTAAGAATTCCTGTTTTAAAGAGGCCTGTGTGGAGACATACTCATAAAAGAAGTCAAATAGTTTCTCGTCTAGGTTTTTGTTCATTAATGAGATGGGGCCTTTTAAGTGAATAGCAACCTCCTGAGGAAAGATCCGGACTAAATAAGAACCAGCAGGTAATGCACATTGTAAATGAGATTACGTTAAGCCATCATCTGTTAATGCTGCTTGTTTGCAATGCTGTCTATTGTCAGACGGATAATCAGCCGGCTGGGATTGCTGTGGGCGATGATAGGTCATCTGTCAGGCTTGAGCAGTAATGGTATTGTAGCAGACACAATCCTCCGGTCCCCATATTTCCCCTGTTATGTAAGGCAGTTTATTAGGAGATGACTCACATGGAGTGACATCGTTGTCTGGAACGTGGAACATTGATTCTATCAGTGCATGCTCTCTGTGCTGTGTCCTAACCCTGTGCACAGAGACACAGAGTACATGTCGTTTTCGTGGAATTGGCCACAATTATAGACCCTAATGCACAGTTGCAAATGCCACATGGAGAACTCATTAGTGCAAATTGGGTTGGGCAGCTCTCAGCATGTAGTCGCCACACTTGATCATTAGCTTCTTGCCAAGCTACATAACCATCGCTTGCACCATAATACTGTTTCATTATAATCTGTTGTTTTTCTCCCAAGATAAGATAAGAGTTAACCACTTAACCTTGGTTTTGAAGTGCGGGGTTACAGGGATGCAGGGCTGCATGGCGTCTGTGGTTTCTATGCCTACAAAGTTATTATTGGCCATTTAGCCACTGTAGATGAGAGGTGCCTGCTGCATACAGGAGCGGAAATGGCCTCCCCCTCATCCTCCCCGTGCCTTTGAAGTTGAAACAGCAGCCCCTAATCTGTTTTTCTGGGGTGCGATTGATTAGGAGCTTCGCTTTCAGTAGCAGACCCTCTCCATCATCCAGTCCAGCTTATTATGGCATTGTATGACTGGGAGAGGGAAGCAGGCTTCTGAGTCACACTCGTTTTTTGGGTGGGTTTTTCCTTAGTACCAGGGGAAAGTGACGCCAACTTTCCGTCTTCTGAATACCGGTGGGCTGGGATAATGGAACAGTTGTGTCTGGATGCAGCATGTGATTTATGACAGGGAAGCTTTGTGGAAACCCACACAACTAGTGACTCAAAGGGTTAAAAAAAGGGCATGTAAGATTGGAAATCTGCAAAGAAAATGAAACAGATCTACAACTCTATTCAGCTTCTTTGAGCAACAATGTCTTTATCCACACTCAATAAATGTATTAATGCCCGCTCTCCTCTCTAAGACTCTGTGTGGCTATATTTCCATGAAACACTCAGTTTAAAGCAACATTTGGAAATGTGGTGACAGTTGTGGGATTGTTGCAAGATTCAAAACAGATTACTTTTTGTCTCTACATCTAAATGAACCAATACATTATTAGCTAGATACTGTACTTCTGTTAAGTGTTTGATAACTGTGGGTAACCCATGTAAAATGTCCAACAACATGACGAGAAAGTCCTTTGTATCTGCCTAAACAACTAAAACCATGACAATACTCTTGTCTTAAAGGTGTTGTTAGTCTCCCTTTTTATAAAACACAGTTTATTTTCATGATAATATTATTGCAATTCCTCTAGAAAATGTGAGTTCATATGTAAATTGTGTGCATTTTCTTATTTCTTTGCAGATTCTTTTGATGCTGGACACAAGCTTTTCACCTCTGTCACACAAGGACCAAAACTGATCACATGCAGTCTCAGGTAATAATCTTTAATTGCTATGAATGTTGACTTTCCCAAACATCCCATATCAATTTAAGGGATCCCATTGTCTTGAATAGGCACATTTAAACCCTCAATATCCAGGAGAACCACTCATGAGTGTCACAAAGGTTAGCCCAGGGGTCAACACAACATGCCTTTGATGCAGATAGCAGTTCACCACAGGGCTCAGAGGCTTTCCCATGACCCCTGGGAGGACCACAGCACCCGATTCAAATACATAACGTGACAATAGGGGAGCTAGACTGGCCATCATGGACGGGGGGGGGGGGGAGTAAAAAGATCACTATGGAGACCACTGCAAGCACGGCTGGACTTTGAGGTTGACATCGGCTGCCCCCTTCCCAACCTCCCTGCCCCCGGCTCCACCCCCTGGCTGGAGAATAGTGCGGCCTGCTGAATGGGGAGTTAATGGGCTCATAATGGTCCTCTCCTGTTTCAGTGCCCCCACTCTGCACCTTGAATGAGGCCTTTCTGCAGTTGGGGCGAGAGAGATGATGAAGTGGGTGGAACACCACTTCCCACTGGTCCTGCTTTAAATAAATTAGAGGCCTTTTCATCAGAGGATCCCCCGTCGAGGCCAGTTATTCTCTGGAGAATAGCCAAGCCGCTAACAAGTTCACATGACCTCTCGTAGAGAGCGGTGTTTACCCGGGCCGACAGGAGGACATGACAGGAGCAGAGTTCACACATTGTTTTTGTTCATCCATATTTCTCATTTCCTCTATGTTTAGCATCATGTGGAGGTGGTCGGAGATCCAAATGGCTCCCGGGTTATCTTCTCCGGGGAGCCTGGAGTTTCCTCAGGGCAGCAGATCCTGACCTCTCCAGAGATGACTCATGAGGTTGTGGTCATCTCCCCTGGATTCCCCACGCCTCCTCTGAGCCCTTTTCGCACTGTTGGGTTGTCATCTGGGGAGTATAAGGTATGCACAGAAGACTCCTGGAGGCTGTGTTTGTAACAATGGTTAGAGAGGGTGAGTGCATGCAATTCAGTAAACAAGTGCGCCTCCCTGTGGAGAACTGATGCATGACATGCTGTACGTTCAGGCATGGACATGTTTGGAAACCATCACTGTTGCATTTGCCCCTCACAATGAGGATGTATTGCTTATCAAATGTATTTCATTCTGCTCATCTCAAGGTGTCAGAAGTGAATGGAAATGGACCAACAAATCTCAGCTTTGGATCTTACTATGGTCCAAACCAAGTGCAAGGTAAGGTAAAGTTTTCATTTTAGAACATTTTAAATGTGTGAAGACTTTAAGCGTCATACTAGTTGAATTTAATGATTTCTGTATGTAAACATGAGGCTAGAAATATCAACTTTTAACACAATATGTGAGTGTAATGGCTCCTGAAGATGTATTGTTTAGACATTTTAAATATGTAAAATGGCAATTTAAATAAAAACCAAGAAAGAAGTTGAAATAGCAGTTCAGATTTAAGTCAAGGAAGAGCAATACATTTCCATTTAGATGCATACTCTTGTCAAAGCTGTCAAAGAGTAAACGACATGTAGTTAAAGCTTTAGAGGAACTGTAAGAGGTACACAATAATGTGGACTGCTTTCATGTGATGTGTAAACGTATACAAGCAGATTCATGGCTGTATACCACACCTAAATTCATCTGAAATGTATAGCTAAAGGGAAAAAACATGCTTATCTAAACGTGGTTTTCCTATATGAATCAGATGGACTGTCCAATGGCGTCCAAGGCTCCACAACTTTACCACACAGCTGGAATCCCACCAGAGATGAGAGGCTTATCAAGTTCTCAGGAATTGGTCCAGTGGATGAAACTGGGATGCCCATTGCCTCCAGATCAGTAAGAAAAAGACTCATAGTGTGCTGTTGGTTATTTAATACAATGACTAAAACTTGCCTACATTCACACAACAAATTGTACACTCCAGTTGAGTTGAAAGGTTTATATTCTTGCTACATCCATTGGGGTTGTATTTTTCTAGTTCTTATTCCCCAGATGTGTTTACCTTCTGCATCCTACCTTTTTTTCTCAAACCAGAGTGTGAACAAGCCCAGAGACTGGTACAAGAGCATGTTCAGACAGATTCACAAGAAGCCAGACGGTAAGGACGCTCCTCCTCCTCCTCCTCCTCCTGCTCCTCCTCTCTTCACAAACACAACACCACAGTGAATTCCTCTCTGTCAGTGTCAGGTACTATGGAGGGGATCCAGCAGACAAGCAGATTATTGCAGAGGCAAAATAAGACATGATCAAAGGGCCCAAAAGTCTTATGTCATCTCTGTGTTTTGGTTGTGATAATAATCCAGTCACTTATCTAAACCCTTTCCCAGGCTTATCATTTGTCTCTATTATGTGTTGCGTAATAGACACACATTCCCTGTTATTTGTGTGGTTAATGGCACCACATTGCATTCAGCACTAAGGTGGTTTGAGCCACTCTGGATTAGTTTTGTTTTAGCAGAACATGTTAAGCTCTTTGCAAATGATTTGTGTTTTTGACTTTTCATTCCAAATGAGTGCTGCTGCATCCAACTGAGGTGAAACCGATGATGTCTGTTAGAGCAAAGACATTTATTTGATAGATATTTTAGTTACATTTTATGTAGGCAGGCAACACAGATCAACCTCTAAATTATGGGGAAATCAGACAGTAGATTAAAGTTTCAAAAGCAGCTTAAACAATTATATACCAGTGTATGTGATATTATACAACACTGAAAGGTGTCATTCTGCATAATCAGTAGCCTACTTTAACTTTATAACCAAGTCCATTTTGCTTAAATTACTGTATTGGTATTCATAATACTTTCACAACATCACAATACCTAATACTACACAGTGGTTTCACAGGGTAGGTCTTATTATAAGACAAATCAATTGTTATTAAATGTGATATACATGAATGATTTGTCTTACAAAGTACTTCAGTGTTTGAGTCTAAAAAAAGTCCCTCTGTTGTACTTGTTTACCAGAACCTGAGATGGACGATTCAGAGCGATGGTCATCCGAACGTAAGTGAATCCACCAAAGTCCAGATAGCTAACCTGCACGGTTACACAACCACTTCTTTCTAACTTAAGACTGATCTTCTCTGGTCACCTGATCTGCAGGAATCCAGTTATCTGCCAACAACACAGAAGAAAGTAATGAAGCAGACGAGAATCTCTTCAGGCTAACACCTTATGGAGCCCTACCAGACTGGTGAGTTTACACTGGTTTGATGTGACTTCTCAGAGTCACAGGGGGGGAAATCGCAGGGGGTCTCAACCTTTTGAAGTCACTAGAGGGTCATTAAACATTTAATGTAAATATGTGTTATGTCACTGTCAGACGACGCTAACTGGTTGAGGATAGCTGGTTTATAGCATATCCCAGCATGCACTGGAGAGAAAACAGGCAAGCTGCCAGTGCATCAGACTTAATGGCATGTTCAGACATATTAACAATCACTCACTTCAACACCTGTGGGCAACTTAATAACGTTTTTTAAGTTAAAGTAAAGCTGAAATGTGTCAGAGAAAATGTATTCCAGGAACCCTTGTATGAACGTGCACACAGGAAGTAGAGGCAGGAAAAATGTGCTTTCTAACAGAGAATTAGACGGATAAGAAGATTGATACCACTCTTGCCTCTGTACTCTTTGTATAAACACAGTTACTGCCAGCAGCGAGTTAGCCTAGCTTAGCACAAAGACTGACAACAGGTTGGAACAGCTCTAGCCCTTAGTGAAGTTATTTCTTGGAATAGCCAAGGCAGCCTCTCTGTGACAACATAAATTAAACTAATTAGATATAACATTTGAAAATGTGTGTTTAAGGGGTTTTAGTTGGTAAGATAAATGTCTCTGGGCTAGCTTTATATATTTTCATAATAACACTAATGTTAGAGTGCTATCTATCTTTTCATCAAGAGTGATGTAAAACTACTACTTAAAGCTCTTACTGAAGGTTACCACTTTACCGACCTCAGAACAAAACAGTTTAAGTTGAAAGAGACGTACATAGGCTATAGGGGTTAACCTAAATCTGGAGATAAAACAATCTCACATTCAGTAAATGCAAGATTGGACCAAGCAGCTAAATTTGATAGGAGTTATTTTTCCATGCACGATGTTAGATACAAGAATTTTAAGAATGTGCATATTTACCTAAAGAGGATATTTAACAGTATACTTCACGTGCTGCTGTTTTTGAATTCTTTTCAACTATTTGAATAGGATTACACTTCAAAATGAATGCATTCACATCAGATAAAAGTATTATGTGAATACCAACCCCAAGTCAGACCAATACCAGTGGAGGGGAAATGTGTAGAACAGACAAGTTGGGATTTGTTTTTACAGGCATTCACAATGAAGGCGTGATTTACTTGCTATCCATGGTGTGTGTGTGTGTGTGTGTGTGTGTGTGTGTGTGTGTGTGTGTGTGTGTGTGTGTGTGTGTGTGTGTGTGTGTGTGTGTGTGTGTGTGTGTGCGGGTCTCTCTGTGTGTGTTTGGGTGTTATGTTTCAGGAGCGAGGATGTAGATAAGCTGTCAGACCCGGGAAAGCAGCACCTTAAACCCAGGAGCATATTTGACTTCGAGCCTGGAAAGAGCAGCACCTCAGAAAGCCAAAGCCAGGTAACAACCTCACATGCAGTCATCGTTTAAAAACAGGCTCTGATATGAAGCAGAAAAACAATGTTTCTGCAAGATTCCTTATCCTCTAGATTTCTCCAGCATTGTTGTTGGCTATAATGACTTGAAATCGTTGTTTAGTCTTACACTGATTTCCCAGTGGGGAGGATCAAGAACAGGTTTGAGGATGGGCACCTTTTCTTTAAGGATTAGTCCTCGGATTTCATTTTCTCACGCGAGGTGACTTGTGGTCATTTCCCAGTGTTACTGCTGCTATCAACCAGATGTTCTCACTTTCTTTTATTCAAAGGATTGAAAATGTATTCATGTAGCTCTTCAGACAAGAAAAGCCATGATGTAAGTGTTTATGTCTGTGTTTACCTCAGGTATTTCATTGATTTATGAGCTGACACTTTGACTCATATTTATTTACCCCAGGGGTTGTAATTTATTGTCTTGTGTATTCTCCAGTGTCCAAGAGCTTTTGTAATTGAGTGTGCAGCCGTTTGTGTTGGTCACTGTGTTTAAAACCCCTGGTGATTTACAAAGCGGTTTCTCATTTTTTGTAATGGCTCTTGCAACAATGTCCCAGATCTGGTGCATATTGTGCCCATTGGCCGCAGTTGTAAAAGAAAAGGAATCTTTGTTTCCACTCCCCCATGGGAGCGGAGGTGTCTTGTGATCTGTATTATGGTGTTAACCTCTTGTGGTGTATAATGGCTCACTGCATGGAGACTTATTTCATTTCCTCTTTATGACAGCGGCCTATGTTCTATCCCCTGGACAGCGTTTAGAACAACCAGCGCTCAGACCATATCAGGTGTTGTGCTGCTTCACACTGACATTACAGTCTGTGCATGCAGTGGGATGACTCCCAGCTGAGGGGAAGGCCTTGGCATTCACATGGACACCTTCAGCCAAGGTTTTCACAAAAAAAAAACCTGGAAATGGAGCAAAGAGTTTGTGGTTCTCTCCAACAGAGCCTTTTAAAGTAATGTTTCATAGAATCAGCTGTTCTCTTTTGTAAAGACAGATTGAGAGCGGGAAATTTGAGAATCGACCCACTTTTTTCTTTACTGTAGAAATTATATTCATGAGTTTTAATTCGGCAGCTGCATCGTCCAGATTAAAGTCCAGTGAAATGCTTAGTTGTTTTGAATTCTCCCACAAAAAGAGATGTGCTGATTTTCTCTTTGGGTAAACTCTTTTATGGGAAAGACTGTACAGTTTGTCCCAAATTGTTTCTTAATTTCAAAACACATTGTGTGATTAGTAGTGAAATGGTTTAAGATAAAATCCATAGTGGGCCCCAGGACAAACATGTGTTGTAGACCCTATCCTACGGTTTAAAGCAGTTTCACTTTTCTCAAATCGAACCAATATCGAACTGGAATAATTCAATCTGGCCTCAGGTTTCCTATAAAGAGCACATTAAAGCACTTTGATGACACATAACTTTATTCATGAACATGGACCTTCTGCAAAGTCCTAAATTTGAATTTGCGGAGGAAAGAATAACTTACATTCAGTGTCGCTCTCTGTTTTTGTTAGGTTCATACATCCCAGAAGAAGCAACCTCAGACACCAAATCCCCCTTCAATTGAGGTGAGCTTCTTTGTCATAATCTCCTTATCTGCATTCACTCTCTATCTTTGTACCACTTCAATACATCGTTCAAAAGGGACGGCATTAGCGCCATGTTGTTTTAGTACACTGTATTAGGATTTTAATTTTGCCATTCCAACTCCGTCACTGCGTGGCTCAGGCCAGCCTGGTTTCTGAGCTGAGCCGCTTTGAGGCTGAGCTGGACTCGGAGATCCAGGGCCTGGAGAGGAGACTTTCCCAGAAGAAGCAGCATCGAGGCCGGGGTGAGGTACTGAGCCCCCCTCCTGACTCTCTCTGCAGAAGCATCCCTCCCACCAAATCTAGCAGAATCCTCACCTACCCTCACCCTAATTTCCCCAATTAAGGCTGCTAGACTCAGCGTCCCTCCCTGCTTTCTAGCTTGCAAGCCCTGTGTGTTGTTCCTCCTCTGTGGCCTGGAGGACAGCCCCGGAATCGCCTGTCTGTCTTGCTATTGGATTGATGTGCTGTGTTAATCACCTGCCTGCGAGTTTGGCTGCCAAAAAATGAAGAATTTTTGCAATCAATTACCTTTTAGATTTTTCCTGCATTGCTTGTTTTAAAAAGTGATCTGGATGCAACACTGCCAAGAATGTTTTTTGATTTTCAAGCTGTTCCTGATTCTTGTGTGATTAAATTTGCTTTATAGGCTGCGATTTGATTGAAATCACTGGCAGCTCAGACAGATCATGAATGGTGGTGTGTTTTAGGCCGAGGAGGATAGGACCCAGGGGAGTTCTTGCTCCTTCGGGAGTGGTCAGCACCTCTACTTTGTCTGAGTTGTTGTGAGATTTCCTCTGAGCTGTGAGTTACAGCAGGCTGCAGGGAACAAACTTAACTTAATTTCTCTCTGCTTTCAGGAAGCCAGAGGCAAAGAGCCGGTGACTGATCCAAAGATTGGGACTACAAACTACAGGTCAGTGACAACATTACTTAAGAAAACAACATGAATGTGACTACTTCAAGGGACATTCAGAAAGGTAAAATAGCATGTAAACTGACATTTTTAACATTTACAAGGGATAGGTTCCACTAAAATACAAAGAGAGTTTTTACCTGCACTATAGTTTAATTTAAAGTTGTCAGTTTCATTTCTATACAGCAAAGTGTACAGTTCTTACAGACACCAATAACACCGTTCAAAGTAGAGTCAGGGCTTTCAGTGCTCACTATAAATAGAAAGTGTTTCTTGGCATGTCTTACCTTTACTTATTTTTATATAAAGTTGTGGCATTCCTGTTTCTCTAATGCAAATTCCTCACCGACAAGTTGAGTTACTAGACATTTCAAAAGTTGCTTGAAACATTGCAAGCAGTTTTATTGATAACTAAATGTTAAATATAAGGGTTTATTTGGTTTTATAGTGATGTTGCATCATTACATGCAGGACAGGTCAATGTTAAGGCCTTGGTAAATCATTGAATAACAGACCTCCTCTGAGCCCAACACCCTCTTAATCCACTTTGACATTATTTCCTTGAGTGGGAGTAACCGCCCATTGTTTCCTGCTGTTTAGGAGACACATCACTGTGATTGGACAGCACTATCATTTATACTTCGTTCCTGTCCTGTTAGTCTATCAGGTGACTCTCTGGATTCTGTTAGGAAGCTGTTGAATTTTAACTTGAGTTCACGTCCAATATTTGTTACTTCAAACAGCGGGCTGCATTCCACATTTCTCCCCATGTGCGTAATGCTCTCCTGGAGGATTCTCGCTGTTGTTTGCTAGGTTGAGTTCATGGGTTCTGACCTTTTCTTGGTTTGGTTGGATAAGGTTTTTTTTTCAAGAGCCAGTTGCTAAGGACATGTTATGTAGCTCATGGTGTCCAGCTGCAAATACTGGAATACAAAACAGTACTGTTTGGAAATATGTAAATGCAGTCAGAGGCTGCCAGGCAGGAAGATTTGGGTTATGGATTTAATTGTTAACCCAGAAACAAAAAGACACATAATTCTGATCATGAATGCAGTGGTGGGGGCTGTGAATGTGATTCAAACCCCAAACTTAACCTAAAACAGATTTTCATTTAAACGATGACAACTTGAGGCACATAATGTCGTCTGCTTGGCTTTTTAGCTGTCTGATTATTTGTCTCATCTCTGTCCAGTGTAAGAAATCTAACAGCTGCATCCAGATGTGTTGTACAGTTATTATGCAGGAAAATCACACACACACACACACACACACACACACACACACACACACACACACACACACACACACACACACACACACACACAGACACACACACACACACACACACACACACACACACACACACACACACACACACTTTCTCCATGTACATTTAGACTATTTCCGCTTGTGTACCCTTTTGAATGTACTTTGATGTTATTAGACAGCCTACCCCTGATTTGGAGACACATTGGTAGTTAAACAAACATAAAAAAGATCATATTTTCTTCCTTTTTTTCAGCCATTCATCAGCAGTAAAGCAGCCTGTCCATCGCTCTGTTGGCTCATCATTGACCTCCTCCCCCACACATGGTAAACATGGATTTTCTTCCCTTTTGGGCTCAAAACACATACAGTATGCGCACTATGATTTCCCCATCAACTCTCTTAGCCGTCCATAAGTTGATCAACTTCTGTTCTTCCCCTTCCTTGATCCCACTTGAATCCACGTGTGCAGGCTGCTTATTTAATCAGGCATATATTTGATGTAGGGTTTTCGTAATCTAATATATTTGAAGGTCCCATGATTCCCTTTAATTGCCACTGTTGTCTTCTGCTCCGGTATTTGGCATTCAAGGCTGATGTGAGCATGGAAAAGCTTTTGCAGTTTTTTCCTTTAGAAACAGAAGGTGTAGATGGGTGGGGAGGAAGCCCGCAAAAGTAGGAAGTGGAACTCGGAAGACCTGATTCAAGATTAGCGTTATCCTATTGTTTTTTTCTGGAAATGAGTCCAGATGGGCTCGGCCTGAACAATTTCCAGGATTCTTTTTTAAACTTATGCAGCTGTTAAGACTTTTTCATAGCAACATATCCAAAAACAACATTTGCTGAACAAAAGAGTGCCATTTTATGCTCTGCTCAGACCGCTTTGCCTTTACTTTGCTCTACAGTAGATCGTCTTTCCCCTGCAAATGAAACCATGGCGCTCCCACCTAAGAAAGAGGAGAAAAAGGTAGGTTTCTATGACTTCATGTTACCCAAAAAGAATAACAAAAGTTGCAGCATTATGTTTCTGTGATCTGAGTCAATGCTAAATTGTTCACATAATGACTGCATGTGTACAAGTCTTGAATACTGAATGATTTGTTTCTTTCTCCAGATGAAAGCAGCGCGAGCCAAGTTCAGTTTCCAAGCTCAGTCACCCAAGTGAGTAACAGTGTGAGCGGACTTTCTATGTCTAGACGTTCCTTTCTTGTATAGATTGCAACATAGAAAACGTTGTGTAAAAGGATGTCAGATCTAAAACTCTTAGTGTCTTCTGAATGCACATTTAAACTTTGGTCATCTAATGTTTGTTATTATTGATTTTCCTTTCTGCAGGGAGCTCACGCTGCAGAAAGGCGACATTGTTTACATCCACAGGCAGGTAGATGCCAACTGGTTCGAAGGAGAACATCATGGAAGAGCGGGAATATTCCCCACATCTTATGTGGAGGTACATTTCTTCACGTGTCTCATTTGATCTCTCCGTGGTTGTTTTTCACGCTGGTTATCCCTGCGATACTTGCTCAAAACTGTTTTCCCTTGTCCTCCATAGATTCTGCCTCCTACGGAGAAGCCAACACCAATAAAGTCTCCCACTCTGCAGGTGTTGGACTACGGGGAAGCTGTGGCGCTGTTTAACTTCAACGCTGATTTACCTGTTGAACTTTCTTTCCGGAAAGTGAGTATTGCAGTGTTTCTGAAACAGAGAAGAACATGTTTCTCTTGAATAATGTATTGGAACACAATCATCTGTAGTACCAGTCAGTTTCTTGCTTGGATATTTTCAAGTTAGATGAGAAGATTGTTACCACTCTTAATGCCTGTATGCTGAATAGAAAGCTTCCAGCAGCTGGTTAGCTTAACTTAGCATAAAGTGCAAAAAGGAGTTGGTTTGGCAGTAGCGAGGTTTGTGTGTGACTGCTAAACGAAATTGATTGATTACTGTACACACTGATTTATTGATCAGACCGGTTTTTTTTCCTCAGGGTGAGATGATCGATGTAACCAGGCGCGTTGACGATAAGTGGTTGGAAGGGAGGATCTCAGGGACCAACCGGAGCGGCATCTTCCCGTCCAACTATGTGCAGGTCAACAAGATGCCCCGCACCAGATTGTCCTCTGATGACTACCCAGCAGGCCCCATGTCTCCTGTCTCCCCCGGACCCCAGAGTCCAGGCCGTCCAATGCACTCCCCCTGCCCGCGATCACCCCTATCCCCTTTCACTCCCATGTCCCTCAGCCCCAAACCTGGGAACTCCCCGCTGAAGCCGTCTTCACCTGTACCTTACGGCAGAACAGCTTCACAGTCACGCTCCCCCACTCAGACACCCGTATCCAAAGAAACAGCCAATCGTTGGCCCTCAAAAGCGGCTTCACCCACCAACCTGAACAACCACTGGGCTGGGACACACTCCGCTGTTTCACCTCAGTCATCAGCGTCTGCACACAGAGCAGGAGTAACCACAGCCAGCACACCCAGATACACTGACCCCCCACAGGTCTGCTCTCACTGCACCGCCTGAGAATCTCACTGCATGTCCACGCCACTGATTGTGTTGATAGGGATGTTGTTAATCATTCCTTCATTTCATAACGCCTGACATGAGGTTTCTATTTCTTGCAGCGTGCCATTCCCAACCAGACGGCTCGGTCACACGTTCACTCCGTGCCACAAACTGTGCCAAACAATTCTGATTCAACAGCGGTGCCGCGCCACCCGTATGTCATCACATTCGGATTTGTCCATATTGTTGCAAAAGTGTTGCAGCTTTGGGTAATTTGTGGTTCAAACTTTTTTTTCCCCAATGGTATCTCTTTCAGATATAAAGCTGTTTACAACTACAAACCACAGAATTCAGACGAGCTGGAGCTCAAAGAAGGAGACGTTGTGCAAGTGATGGAGAAATGTGATGATGGCTGGTTTGTAGGTAAGGACCTAGACACATTATTTGAAAAAAAATAAAAATAAACTGTACATCACTACTGTACAACCACTCTCTTTGAAAATATATTCTGTTTAGTGTTTTATGACCAGCCTGGGTGCATAGAGGCATCCCCCGAAATGTGCAATAGCTTCCTGCACTTTTTCATTGACAAGGTTACTACTGCAAGGGCTTTCATCTCTACTCCTGCGACTGACCCCTCTGACCCTGTTCCATGCTCGGCTGTGTTTGATTTGTTTGAACCTGTGTCTCTGAATTCTTTAGAAGATGTGGTTGGCCAGGTTAAGCCATCAGGTTCTCCCTGTGACACTGTCCCACCTCACTTTTTTAAAGAGGTCTTCCCTAGTATAGGGCAGTCGGTTCTGGCCATTATTAACAGCAGTCTGTCTTCTGGTGTTGTCCCCCAAAGTTTTAAACATGCTGTGGTGCAACCCCTGCTTAAGAAACCTGGTCTTGACCCTGGTGTGCTAGCCAATTTTAGATCCATCTCCAAGCTGCCTTCCGCTGTCATATGGGGTTCCACAGGGTTCAGTTTTAGGGCCCCTGCTTTTTCATTGTACCTGCTGCCCCTGGGTTCAATCCTGAGAAAGCATGGTATCTCTTTTCATTGTTACGCTGATGAAAGCCAGATCTATGAGCCACTGAAGAAGAAGGATGCCTTCTCCCTGAAACCACTTCTGTTATGTCTTGAAGACATTAAAGCCTGGATGTCCATGAACTTCTTAAAATGTAATGAAAATAAAACAGAAGTGATGGTGTTCGGTCCCAGTGGCTCTTGTGAACCCCCTCCTGTTGACTTGGGCCCCTTGGAGCACTACAGGAAGCCAACAGTCACAAACTTGGGTTTTAAGATGGACAGTGATTTTAAACTGGAACGGCAAATTGGTGCAATATTGAAGTCCAGCTTTTTTAAATCTTAGGCAGCTGGCAAAGGTGAAGCCCTTTCTTGCACATAAGCACTTTGAAACAGTAATCCACGCCTTTATTACATCTCGGCTGGATTACTGTAATGCACTTCATCTTGGAGTCAGCCAGTCCTCCCTTGCACGTCTCCAGTTAGTCCCAAATGCTACCACTCGCCTCCTAACTGGAACACGTAAAAGGGAGCACATTACTCCCATTTTAGCCTCCCTCCACTGGCTGCCTGTAGATTTTAGAGTCCATTTTAAGATTCTTTTATTTGTTTTTAAATCTTTAAAGGGCTCTCGCCCCGTCTTACCTCTCTGAGCTGCTCCATCCTTACACTCCTGCCCGGTGCCTCAGGTCAGCTGATCAGCTGCTCCTGGAGGTACCAAGGCCTAAACGGAAGCTCAGAGGGGATAGAGCCTTTTCTGCTGCTGGTCCTAATCTGTGGAATGACCTCCCATTGCACATTAGACAAGCCCCTTCACTGCCCATTTTCAAAACTCGTCTTAAAACCCATTTCTATTCCTTGGCTTTTAACCCAGCATGAGACTCTGCTTCTGTTTTCGTTTCATTGGTCTTGTTGTTTTGATATTGTTTTTGTGTTTTGTGCCACGTGTTTTTATCTATGTGCAGCACTGTGTTTCAGCTGCGGCTGTTTTTAAAGGGCTTTAAAAATAAAGTTGATTGAGTTGATTGATTAAGGGACTGATAAGGTGGCCTTGAAGTCTATGGTTCACATATCAAATCATTCAGGGGACCTTTGTGTCCTTAATGTTTTGCCACCCTGTACATTTTAAACCAATGGGCTTTCACTTAAGGTCAGTCAAGTAGTTTATTTAACTTATTTTAAAGTTTTTGAATAGAAATTGCAAAATTGTGATAAAAAATCTTCTAATAACCAACAGGGAATAACGTAAGATTTACATTGAAGTTAAGGAATAGGATTTTATTTTATTTAAAACCTACGGTATTTAAAACTTAAATATCCTTATTTATAAAATATCGTTAAAATTAACTTAATTCTTTGTATTTCTTTTAAATTATGACCAACATCAAAACAAACTGCAGTGTGAGCACCCCCTCTAGTGGACATAATGAAACATTGCAGATGTCTTTGGAACAATGAACTGTGCATTGTGTATTGTTTTATTTTAGTATGTGCATATATATCTTTTCACTGTAACCACAGCCTGTGCTCTGCTCTCTGTAGGTACGTCAGAACGGACTGGTGCTTTTGGGACTTTTCCTGGGAATTACGTGGCATCTCTTTGACCTCCGCACTTCCTGCTTGCCCACATCCACCTGGGCTCATACGAGCCCGAACAAACACCCGCTAAAACTCAGATCTTTCTCTGACACCCTAGCATTTCTTCATCCCATTACACACTCCTAATCCCAGTTAAATCCGACCTGCATGTTCCCTCTGTTTCCCAGAACAGAGGTGAAGGCAGGGACAATGAGTGGTTTCTCACCTCACCTCCCTGCATGAGTGCATGTGTGTGTATTGCACAGACTTTGGGAGTGTTTCACACACACCACTTGAGAGGAAAGACTGAATGCTGATGATACTGTTTCAGATGTAAAGAATGGACTTTTTTGTTCCGCAACTATTTGCAGCTGCAGGAAATTTGCATTCCTTCTCAGTGAACAGCACTGTTCCTATTGAGATCATCATACAGTGTGATGCTGCATTCAGTTTTCTCTTTTTCACCACAGTGCCATCACAAACCTCTGCTGAGCATTTATGAATTAAAAAGAAAAAACATTTCAGCAACTTAAATGGATTATTGTTTAATTCAATGACTTCCTCAGATTGTTTTTCAGATCTTTGAAAATACCCTGGGCATGTTTGAGGAAACGACAAGAAGATCTGTAGAAGTCTGCGTAACGTAAAGCACAGAAAGGCTCGGACATTTCAAGAGAAGTTTACAACGTAATACAAGACTTTGCAAAAGAGTGATTATAATTAATGCGTGCATTGGCTTCTTAAACAAGTTATTAATTAGAGAAAATATGGCTCTTTTGGTTGACCTTCCCAAGCCATGGAGAGTTATGCCAAATGTGAAAGTCATTAGAGAGGGAGGGAGATCATGTTCTGTGCTGGAAAGGAAGCTTTGCTCTGAAATGAAATGTAAAACGTTTATAAATTGTAAAAGATCAGCTTTGTTGCATAGCCTTTAGCTAAGTCTGGATAACGCTTACATAGCAATGGTTAAAAGTATTGGAAGCTCTATGTGCCAAATGTAACCTTTCATGACATTTCTCTTTAAAAATCTCCATTTAGAATTTCCCAGCTCACTTTATTTCAGCTACTACTGCTTTTATAATGTGTATCTGCTTACAGGGTTAACGTTCTCACTTTGACAGTATTTCCAAAATCACTCATGTTTTAACATTGCATCTTTTGAAAAAGCGTGGCCTTAAAGCAAATTAAACATCATTATTACGAGGTCATTTCCCTATGATATATACATGATTTCAGTGTATAAATTGAATCATACTATGTGTAGACACAGGCGATGATTGTACAGACTGTAACCTTTTATCAAATTGAAAGTATAATATATATTTGCTTATAAAACAATGTATCTAGTTTGTATGGTACGCAATTTAAAAAAAAAGCAATTAAACATTACAGAGTGATACTGAGAGGCCGTGTGTGTGTGTTTATTATGGTAAATACTGACTCAACAAACACTTATGTATGGAGCATTAACATACAGTACACTAGGTTGTATACGTTAATTGACTCTGAACCATTTATTAGGTACACTTGTTAAATATTATACATTATCATCATTCCTGGTATAACCTCTATGTTTACGGAGCTCATAATGTTTAGTTTTTTATAAATATATTTTGGTTTTTGGATGTTTGGAAATGTGTAAACATAAGTATATGTTTATAATTGAGGTCATAGTTATAGGTGTTCTGCTGGACGACATTATATTGAAGTGTGTTTCTAATTTCTCCCTATTTAAAGACATGAAGGGAGTAGAGTAAGACCTCTTTAAAAACATTATAGGCATCATAAAAGTTGTGTATAAATACCTAATGTGTAATAGACACACAACAAGGAGCACAATTCTACAGCAGATTAAATTGGACAAAAAATTTGAATAAAATCTGATTGAATTTGATAAATCTCAAGTTCATTTCTTTTATCATCCAATTCTCATTTTGATTTTAAGTGGCTAATAGTAAGATTAAGAATATTTATAATCAAGAACACCTTTATTAAATATACAAATGTAATAGTAAAAACCAGAAAAATTGATTACTGGGATCATTATTGACAAACGGAGTAAAAGAATTGAGCTGATATATTTGTTAAATACAAGCTAGTTAGAATCGGAATCATGCATGAGTTCTGGTGTTATGTTTCTGCAAGTAAGTGTAAGCATCTTTGATTGATAAAATATTGCTTTTCATTTAACTTTTTTTTCATTTTTCAAATAATAATAATAATAATAAGAAGAAGATATACTTTATTAATCCCTTACAGGGAAATTGCTTTCTCTACTCTGTTGTGTTGACACACATAAGGCTGATGCTATTTACACTCGGGTGTCTGTGGTCAACAATGCTACATAAACCCGTGTTCTGGTTTTCTGTTTCTTTAAGTAAGTGTAAGCAACTTTGATTGACAGAATCTGTTTTTTAATTTTACTTTTTAAAACGATTTTCAATTAAGGCTGATGCTAAAACCATTTTAAAAAAAAAGGATAAATATAATCAAATGTTTACAGTAAATATACAAAGAAATATGCAAACAAGTAAGTTAAGCAAACATATGATAAGTTACTCTGATTATTTGCACTATAACACAATTTAAAATGACAGAGCTAAGCATCTTAAGGCAGTAGCATTGTACTTAAAAGTATAACACAAACAGGGAATGTGCAGGGTACTAATTACAATGTTTAATAACCATCTAATCAGACATACAATTACACCTGGGACGCCAGGTGAAAGCTGTTAATTTAACAAGCTGGTAGGACAGGCAGGTGAATCTACGTCACTAATTAATTGACGTGACGTCTGGTTGGAGCGCGTGCTGCTCTGCTTCGCGCGGTCAGCAGGTGGCGCACGCACACAAAACGCAGCCTCAGTGTTTCCATGATAAATGGCTCAATTATCAGGGCTGCACCCTCTTACTCCTCTCTCCCCGATGCGACCCGCCCAGTCCTGCTGCCTGTGTCAGACCTTTTATTTTGGTAACAGCACATGGCTCATCCCAGTGATACCACTGCGCGCGCAGCCACAGGTGGTGTACATGGGTGCCACAACCTTAACATCTGAAACAAAAGACACAAGGGACTAAAAGCGCATCACTGCTCCAGAGGTCCTACAGTGACGGGGGAAACTTATAAAGCTGCTTTCTGATTTTGTTTGGTCGCATTTTGGAAGCGTTTTTTTTAAGCTGAGGTGAACCGCTGTCTGCCGGGTGTGTGTTACTGTTTTCACTAGGAGCAACGCGATTTAACAGGTGGAGAAGTCACCTCAAATCACTCTTCTAACCTTGGTAAGTAATGTAGTGTTAGTAAAAGTGTCTCAAACTGCTTTAAGAGTCGTAGCTAACTTAAAAAACTGAATTGGATGTACAATTCAGCTTTATTTATAAAAACTCAAGTGACTTAAAACCCTTTTTTATTTGTTTTTGCACGTTTTGTGTCTGAAAGCATAATTTCTCGTCACATTTTACGTGTTTGTACCGTAGGTTTCTTTTTGTTATTTTTAGAGCAGTATTGGGATTTGTTATACTACCATTGTAGTCATTATTCCGTTCTTAAAAAGTGTGGGAACCTCAGAATGCATTGAAGCTTTGCTAAATTACAATTGATGCCAAGTATGCGCAGTTAAAATGTGCACTACCACCATATGAGCGGTTTTGCCTAAAGATGGTGAGTGGAAAGTCATTATAACTGACGAAAAACACTTTACGAGGCCACACAGAGGGCTACTTTCCAGCACCTTCTGTAGCCCTTCCACCCTGTCAATGCATCTGTATTCAGGAGAGCAGAAGTTTATTTTTCTGGCACATTAAGCAGTCAGTCAGTGTGATTTGTGGAGGGGCTGGACCAGGTGCAACCTCAGGAATCTTAAAGTCAGTATTTATGTCACATTAGTTCAGTAGTGTAAGCTGTTATCTTCTCCCCCCTTCTCTTAAAATGTCCTTTGGAGGGTTATGGTCCACTGTAGTTCAAGTTCAGCACTGGAATTCCCTCACTCCCTTTCCTTTTTGAAAAGTGTCTAGACCTGGCTGTTCCTACAGTTCACTTAATCAATATTCAGAGATAAATAGACCTGGCCCGTGAGCTCAGCAGGTGGGAAATTCATTTGTGGTATTTCACAGAGTTCATGTATAGTCCAGAAATCTCATATTTCCCATGTTTGTGAAGCTTCCACACTGGGGTTTTGTGACTCACTTCTCATGTGTATGCACTACATACTCTCACTTTATAGTGTTTGTTCCCTGGTGGCTTAGCTTCTCTTTGTGAGAGAGCACTGTGCTGTTACTCAGATAGGACAGGGCTGAAGCCATCCAGAAACCAAAAACAGACCACTGTAATTTTGGATAGAGCAAAGCGGTGGCTTTTCAAGAAAACTCGTTACCTTCTACTGTAACTCAAGGAAAGACTATGTTTGTTTTACAATCCTGTTGAGTTTTTTTTTTAGTTTTGCTAAATACTACTGTGGTGTTGTGCTTTTCATTTAGGTCAGGGCCTATAACAGACAGCTTTCCTCTGAGATGAACACGTTTATGGTTATGCAGGAAGTCAGTATGATGTGTCGAAGGGATGGTTTTGGTGCATGGTTTTCAGTTTAAGCTGAGGCAGGAGGTTTCTGACTGTTCTATCTTTCTTATTACATCACATTTTGTAGAAAAAAAACCATTTTGTAGGGTAGAGGATGTTTCTCCGCAAGCATGAAACATGCCTCTGAATGCAGTAAGGTGCACAGTTGCAACAGTGTTTTTTGAGAGTGTGCATGTGAAGAACAACGTGGTTGGTGTGTCTTTTGTGAGGAGGGGCTAATGGTGCATGCAGAGGATGTGGTGAAACGGCCTGATTGCGGAGCAGCAGAGTGTGCAGCCTGTTGAGTGTGAACAGCAGTAACATGATCTCCAGATGATGATGATGATGATGCCCAGGGAGATAGGTGGAGACACTACCACAGTGTCCTTGTCCTCTTATCAAGCATACTTCACAGAGGACACAATCCAGTCCACTGTTGCAGTGCTGCAAAGTTGTAAAGGGATGATGGGTAATCTTAGAAATTGTCTTTTTGAACTGAAGAAGATAAGATTATGTTACGGGAGGGTGCACCCTTAAAAGTGTTCTCACTGAAAAGGGAGTTGGCTATCCAACAAAAATGACAGGTATGGCTAAGTGTGTAATTATATTGATGACACATGTACTATTGTCAATACAAAATATATATACAGAAACTCAAACCACACCCTTTCTGACTTCATTAAGTTGTTGTTTAATGTTTTCTCATCTCCCTAGTGACTGCTCAATCTGACCAAATGGGTGTGATTTGGAAAATGCCCAGAATGTCATTTCAGTCTTCTCAGTCCAGGGAGAGGCTTGCTATTGCATTCCTTTCCTCTTAATTCAGAGGGTGTGTGTGTCCAGGTAGGTGCCTACTTGTGTGACACACAGGGTAGAATCAACATCAAACCAAATCGATGACGAAGGACTGCGGAAGGTTCAATCTAGTGTACGTCCACCGTGAGCGCTTTGACACGCGTGATTCATACAAAGAATATTCCCCCGCAGCCACAGAGGTTCTTCTGAGTGAGTGTGCCGAATCAAAGCCGTACAATCTTTCAGTGGGATGTACTGCATCTGCTATGTTCATTAGCCTGTCTTTTAGTATTAGCATGTAGTTTGAGTCAGCATTAGTTTGTTTCAATTCTGTGGATTTGCTGCCCAGGAGTCCAAGAAGGGGAAGGAAAAACAGTCTCAAGTTCTGGTGATTCAGAGAGGAGGTGGAGAGTTGATGAAGGTGGCCAGGTATTGCTGCCAGATCTTTTTTATATACAGAGGTTGAGTCAGCAATACACAGTTTATTTTATGCTGTTTAGTTTTAATGAATATTTGATTTCCACCGCAGGACATATGGTAGCAATGTGTTTTCCAAATGTTGAATTCCTTGGAATGAATGAGGTGTTAAATTTGAGGATTAACTTTGCTAAACATAATGACTGTAAAGGTTTCTCTAATCTTTTCCTTTTTGATGCAATTTTTCACTTTTTAATAATAACTGTCAACATGACCAATGGGTGCCATCACTGTTTTGGTGAAATGCCGATTGAAGTTAATTACTCTCGTGTGTGAGTCATTATAATTTCTGCCATACTCCAGTAAATTGCAGAGACAGTTTCAGACTCGTGTTAGCATGTTTCACTCATTCCGCCATAACTACCCGTTAGCGCATGTTATGGGTCGTTGTGTCACGTAAACATACTCAATTGAGGATTGCACATCAGTTAGGTGTTATTGTGTGTCTGAGTCTCACCCTAAACGACACCTCTGACCGTAATGAAGACACACTGAGGCTTACCTCATCTCTAGTCAAACACAAGTAAAAATAGCTGCACTACTGCTGCAGTTAAACTTGTACTATTTTCAGCAAACAGAAAGTAACATGTATATTTATGTGACGGAAATCAGTCATTTTTGTTTTAGCCTAAAATATGAATAACGTTATCTGATTTTGAGACAATGTTTTCCTTTCTATCCTTAAGTTTTCTCCATGAGCACGTAATCTATTATTGAAAACAGTTTTCAAAAGAAACCCTGAAGGCTCCCCTGCATGTTGAAACAATGAGCGTTGAATCCAACTTTGGGAAAGGACTGTTCCCCTCATACCTCCACTATCTCCTTCGCCTTTAGGGACAGTCGCTCATAGATCTGCCAAAAGGCCTGTGAATTATATACATGACAGGCTTTGACTTTCTCAGACACTGAAAATAAAGTCAGTCTAACCTCATTAAGGTCTTGTTTACTCTTTGAACCTCTCATAGTTCCTGCAACACCAAAGGTTGCTTCAAAGACAGAGTGTAAACATCAAGATTTGGGGCTTCGTTCGACGTGAATCCAAATAATGTATTATAGTCTGAACCTGCTCAAAGTTAATATCTTAAGCCATTTTTACACCATTTTTCCCTAAACAGTGTTTCTGAGATCTTGGACATTCACTTCAGTTGGCCATTTGCTCGTTAAGCTCTTCATTACAACATAGTGACCCAATATCTGTTTTGAGGCCAGGTTACCCTTCTCTTCTTGGGTTGGCAGTGGAGGAGCTGAAGTGTCCCTTTCTCACCTGGCATAAATGCTTTGTTAGATGCTGTAAAGACATTGGAAGAACCACATTTCAGGGCCTTATCTCTCATGGCAATTTCCTTTAAAAGTTCTTAATACTTATTTGTTTGGTCGGACCAACAGTCCAAAACCTAATCATATTTGGTTTCCTATCACATCTCAAGAGAAGAGAAGGTTTCAAAAGCAGTTCATCTTGACCATTTAGCATCTAGGGTCAGAAAATGTTTTGGAACTTTGGCTTGAATCTGTACGTTGTTGTGTTATTTTCTTTTTTCTATTTCTGTCACTGAATTGTCCCAGCCATCTGTAGAAGCACCTCTTGTAATACATATCAACAGCACATCCTTCTATAGCCTCCATAATAACATTTCTATCCACACCTTTGTCCCACGATCACAAATGAATATCAGATGTATGACTTATCACAGAGCCATTTTGTTAGACCACGTTACTTTAAGATGAGTGTACCGATTCAAACTCATAACTGGTTTAATGAGCTAATGGATTTAACCTGTTTGGGAATGTGCCTCTATTAGTCTGTCCAAACTGAGTCCTGTTTGTTGGTATGAAGGAATGCAGGTTAGTTGTAAACGGGTCCATTGTGTTGGTCGGAAGTGAGAGTATTTCACTACCGCCTATAGGACCATTTTCCATTCGCCTCACGTTGACCTCCTGCTGTGCGGCTGATGCTGAATTGAGCTATAGAAATGACTTCATGACTAGAATTTTTCTCATTGTGTTGGCTGTGTTTTAATTGTGCTGCCAGTTTGCCGTGGCAGCGAGATGTCACCAGAACAGACTTTGCCTTTTTTAATGGGTATTGGCAGCTGAGATAATGGCGACCCTGTTCAGCACTTTGTTTAAAGCGAGCAGCAGCGCAGTCTAAAAACCTCATCAATGGCCGATTAAGCAAAGCGCATTAATGTGCCGCTTATTCCTTACCACCATGTGCTTTTGTTCTCAGCTCTCTGCCGCATACTTTCCCCATCCTTTCACTTCGACATTATCCACCATTAGCGCTTTTATGATGCGAACAGTGAACGTTTACGCAGGGAATTAGCAGGGTGCTCGGTTCATAATGTCCGCTGCAGAAGCTCATGGAATTAATTGACACCACCAGAGGCTGGGAAACTTTGGGGTGGCTGCTCTCTGTCATTATCACAACTTCACTTATTCCTGGAGGCCACAGCAATTAAGAGACCCTAATGATGGTGAGCCCAGTAACCCGGCTAATTGGCCCAGACCATTAATGACTAACCAGGGCTACACTACTGTCCCAAACACTCGTGGAATGTGCAGCCGATTTAATGCTCCAGTGTTCGGAGAGATTGAAGGAAATGGATATCCATTTCATCCATACGGCTAGGTGGTTCGGTGCCTTTGCTCCTCATATCTTTTCAAAGCTTTGATAACTCTATTATGCAATGTTTATTATCATTGACAGACTTTATTTGTTGAGTAAGGTTATGATTGACATTCCTCTGTTAGCCACAATAAGTATTTCTGTCAACACTTTCTGATAAGAAGAGTCAACATGAACTTTTAAGTAAGATCGTAAACATTTTATTGGGATGATCAGATCTTATCCAAAATGAACTGATACAGTGAGGTTACTGATGCAGCTGTTGATCTATAAATTGTCTGAAAATGGTGCACAATTTCCATCCCAAAGTCTCTATCAAAGGTGATATCTGGTTTTGTCTTTCCAAAACCTAAAGATGTTCAGTTTTAATATGATTGAAAAAGCAGGAATCTACATATTTGAGTTAAAAAACTGCCTTTTAGCAAGAAAATAATAAAAGAACTGCTTCATAATTTGCATGACTTTACCTTTTGCGAAGTATGCAGGGACAGTTTACAACCATACCAATAGTGATAATATATTTAATACCAAAAAGTTCAAATTAAATCCAGTCTCTCTGTAGTGACTCTCAAATATTAGGTGCAAGTTCTACATTTACTTTCAGACGTTGATGTCAGACTCTTTGTTTCGGTTAGGCAACGGATGATTTAACATTGCTTTGGTGTAGACTTTTATTTTTTCAGAGGGGCAGGCTATACTTACAACAGCTTATGTAGTTGTCTACGTGTGCACCTATATATTACTTGTAACTCTAATGTCTTTACCGTGTGTTGTGTGTGTGTGTGTGGGGGGGGTTTCAGGTGTTGATGTGTTTATGAACTGTAAATGCTCAGCCCATCATCACCCTACTCTTGTGTCTCCGCATGCAATCCAACAAAAGACACGCTTCACCTGCAGCTGCAAAGTCTGAGCAAACCAGCAATTAAATCACACGTTATCCTGAAGTTTAAAAACATCACTTTAATGCTTTTAGAGCGTGTTCTGCTCCAGGTTTCTCCCACTGATTTTATAGAATACATAAGAGGTGTTAATGTTTACACTGAGTTTAGTTGATTATCTCGCTAAACAAACTCAAGATTTATCGAGGATGCTTTATAGCCAACATCATTGTCATGTTTTGAAACCCATCTTTAGAGCCTTGCTGATAGGAACATTATGATCCTTGTCATGCTGTCAACAGTGTTCACACCAAGGAGAATTTGACTGAGTGATTTGTTTGTAGGAATGGCAAACACACGCCAGGTATTTATGTCAGTGAGCAGCTGGCATCAAGCAACAAGAAGTCAGTATTTCAAGTATTTACTCGTGTGGATCCTCACTTTTGGACGTTCACACAAATTAGACAATGCAGATAGTTTTCATGAACTGCTGAAGAAAATCTGTTCGCAGCAGACAGAAGTCATCACCAATTGTGATTCTGCAAAGTGAAATGTTTTGGAAGTGCAATCCTCACAAAAAATAAAACATTAAAAGAGAATTAAAGAACATCTGTAACATCTGCTTCTTGTCTATCTTTTCATGTAACTCATTTGTAAGAAATAACTAAAAGTGTAACAGAATCTTGTTCTTTAACGACATGATAGTCAGTGCTGTCAGTCCTAAAATATTGTCAAGATGAACTGATTTGTCCCATATGGGAAAGTAAAAAAGTCTTTGTATAACAATTAGATTGTCTTAATATTGCATTATGCCATTCAAGAAATATCTGTCGACAATAGAGCATAGAACAATGAAAACTCCTCACATGGTTTCACTGAACATGGCGCCTCCAGTGATTGACAACAGGCTTTGTGAGAAGCACAGTCTTTAAATATGAATGGCAACAATTCAAAAATATTGGAACTACCATCAAGGGACTGAATTTTATGTATTGAATTCTTACACACCCCATTCTCATACAGAGGTTTCAAATTATTGACCATACATCGAACTACACCACTGTATACTAAACATGTACATTAAACACGACAGTCAGTGAAATGCATGCTAGCACGATTCTCAGTTTGCGTTTGTTCCCCTTGTCTTGAAAGGGCATTTGGACTTGATGAACTCTTTGACTTAGCACACATGTTAGTCAGTCAGGAGTCTTTCGTTGGCGATTCTTCCAATTCCTGTTTGATGTGGTTACAAAATCCTTGTCAAGGGGACTTCGGTCCGTGGAAGCGTAGTGTTGCTGGAGATGACAAGCAGGCTAATGCAAATGTTCTATGTCTTCTCCCCTACATTGGTGTTGTGTCCTTATTTGTGTCTTGTGCCTTGTATGAAATAAACTAACTAAATGAAAAAAGGCGCGGTATAGGTAATTGTTTTATTCTTAGTTTATTTTATTGTCACTGGTTGATTTAGCAGGACAAATGGATTACAAAACACATTAGTCGACACATAATAAGGTTTCTAATTTCAATTATAGGATTCTAGCAAACTCGGCTACCTTCTCAACATAATTACTTTTAAGAGTGAAAATGTAGAAATGCTATTCAAACAGTAGCACAACTTTAACCCTTTTAAGGGACAATTTAACATATTGGGACGTATGGATGGTTAGCTTAGCTTAGCATAAGCAATTGAAGCAGACGGTTTCACCCTGCCGGAAAAAAATGTCAATGTTTTTCCTGTGCATCTAACATTAGGCCTGGTGGTCATGATGGAAACACTCAGTGGTGCATATCTTTACGTCCCACATACAACTGTCATTCTCATGCTTTCTATTTGTCTTTCTTTTTCAGGGATTTGACGTGTGTGTGCCGACCTGATCACTAAATGGCGCTAACGGTGAACCTTATTGGTCCATCGCCATGGGGCTTCAGAATATATGGAGGAAGGGACTTCAAGAAGGCCATTACAGTATCAAAGGTACTTCAACACAGCCGCCTTGTTGCTGAACCTCGTCACACCTTATCAAACCGTATCCTCTTGTTTTTGCATAACATACCATTACAGGCCGTGTTTCCACAAAGTCAACTTCCTCCCCACTCCGTCTCTTTTCTTGTCTTTGTTTGTGTCCGCGGGCTGATTCGTACCTATTTCCTTGGCTACTAAACCCGTTGGAAAAGAATGGAAATGGATTACATTAGAAGGAAACCACTGATTACAGTTACAGTGGAAGCAGAAGTGGGAGGTGAGGGGGGTTCCTGATCGCAGTCTGTTTTTGGGGGGGGGGGGGGTGTCGGTGTGTCTTGAGTGCATTAACATCAGTACATTCCAAGTCACTGTTAAAAAAAAGAAAATAAGATGGAATAAAATAAGTGGAAATGTTACCACTATGAGCAGACAGCGCACAGTAAACAACACCAGGAAACCTTCTGCATACCAGAGACACCCAGTTCTGCCCGCTGCACAATCTGCTCCACCATCACCACCTCAGAATGTTTTTTTCCAGAGAGACTTTCTCCTTTAGACCATAAAGCATGAATTATGGCCACACTATGGCATGGCACCATTGCTTCACACAGACCCAGACTTCAAAAACATTTATTGTTTACCCCCCCTCTTGACAATTTATGCCAGAAATACGAGCAGATATTTTTTGACCAGTAAACAACACCAGCATGTTTGCTTGTCTCAAATATCAAACGGGTTCTCTGAAGTGACAGGGATCCTGCTGAGAGACAAACTTCATCACTGAAATTGGTCTGCAAAGCCCAGTTTGAGAAATGGCTTGTCTAACCAACACCCCCCACCCCCTACCACACACCCATCACCACAGTGTTGGACCATCTAAAATGGTTTGCACTTGGCATAGAGATAGATAGATAGATAGATAGAATGAAACCCTCTTTATTTGTCACATGCATGCACACAGCAGAGCACACACAGTGAAATTAGTCCTCTGCATTTAACCCATCCTAGTACTAGGACTAGTTTCACTCGGGGGAATACTCTTGGAAAAGAACCCCCAGCTGCTTTTAGTTTGTGTGAAACCAGGCGTCTCCTGATCAGAAAAGGCACGCAATACTGTAGGTCACCACAGCAACGCCTAATTGCCTCTGGAGTGGGCCCACAGTCCTGGCAACTCTGCACTCTCGTGTTGCTAAACTGACAAACAGCCCGTAGACTGGCACTCGCTTTGCGTCCATTTTTTCCCCCTTAGATGTCGGAAAGAGTCTTTAATCTTCTCTGATTGGCTCTTTATTTGTTTTGTTTTGCATTCTTTGTTTTATTGCCTTGCTCTGTTTTTAACTGTGAGGCGAGCACTGTTTGTGGCAAATGTCATACTTCTCTCTAAATTCTAAGCAGCTGTAACCTCCTCCTCGTTTATTCGTCCTTTTGTTTTAGTAAGCCTGTGTGTTTGGGAGCCAGGGACACGGGAACCAAGCTGAGAGCGGTGGCTTGGACATTATGTTTCGGCCCATTAGTGTGGAATTCCCTCTGATGTGGCGCTATAGCATTGGCTTTGACATGCGCTGAGGCCGGCTGCAAAGGTCAGGCCCAGTCAAACCATCAAGTAGCGTCACACTAATGACTTCTCCCCAAGGGTGTCATGAATCTGTCCGCTGTTGACCGGCACTGCCTCGTTCCATGTGAAACAATGTGGCGTCTGTTGGTATTTACTATGAGTATTATGTGTTACAGAGGGTGGCGATGTGATTATGAGTGTGGCAGTGGTGTGAAGCAACTCATCAACACCTTTCTGATTTAACCATTTGTTAATGCTGAGTGTCAGCCGCTGACAAATTGTCCACACAGCCTAAAGATACAGAGCTGTCCATGCTTGCCAGATGGATAGCATCCATAAAGTGTTATGTTGAGAGCAGGACCTGAGGCCAGTAGGACCTAACATGAGCTCATTCTTCCTTCTCAACAGGTCAACGGGGGCAGCAAGGCAGAGAAGGCCGACCTGCAACCTGGAGACATTATCTCTGAGATCAACGGGGAGAACACGACCGACATGCTCAACGTGGAGGCCCAGAACAAGATCAAGAACTCCAAGACTCAGCTGCAGCTCGTGGTGGAGAGGTACATGCAGATCTGCTATAGAAACAAGTTTTCCTGCTGCCATACTGTGCATGTGTAAAGGTTGGATTTAGAAGCATAAAATAATTGCCATGCAGTGCCGTGCAGCATACTTTCCCATATGGAAAGCCATCATTTTTTGCACTTGTGCCAAGACCACAGTTACCCCAGCTCCTATTTTTCTTTATGATGTTTTTAGCTTTATCATGCAGACACTGTATAAACAAAAACAAGTGATTATAATCAGGGGAAATGCCAGCATGTATGAGAGCTGAGTTCCCTTCCCTGGTCCTTCTTAATAAACTGTTTTGAGATTTGCCAAGACCTTGTTTGGATGAGGTTGAGTTGGCTTCTAAAATGTTTTCCTTTGAGCCATCACTGCCATTGGATGCCATTTTGATTAAATGTCCTCTCAAAGTTCGGATTTTGTCAGTTACCATCGTCACTCTCTTTTTTGTCCCAAACACATTCTCACGCACGTGTGCTTCCACATACTTCCTCCTTGGATGTCCCATGTCCATGTGAGTGAATTTTTTCCTGCTGACCTCATGTCTCCAACCAAGCCAGAAACAACACTATTTCTCCTTGCTTGCCCAGGATAATGCCACTGCGTAGATCTCGCATGTCTTTAATCCCACTCTGTGAACTGTCCAGCACCAACACTCCTGTCTTAATAGCCTAAATCAAGCATACCGATTTGAATTGCAGTGACAAACTCTCAAGAGGTCTGTAGTTGAGTGGCACAAATCTGTAATTTCTGACATTTTCTTAGCTTAGTCGAGAGTCCTGCCTGCTCAACATCTGGTTGGCAGTTAACTGTAATCAAACCAGCAGCGATGTGGGTACTGGCCGTCATAACACATACGGGGTTTCCCAATGGAAGCCGCTGGCATCTGCTCATCCTGTGAATGCTTGAGGCGTGTCTGTATACAGAGGCAGTGGTTTGTTGTTGGTGCATCCAACGGCATTCTCATCCCAGACTTTGCTAACTGGGTTATTTTTGCATGACAAAGCAATCACACCATCACTGTCTTGTTATTGACCCTTTGTTCACAGCTCCTTGTTTAGACTCCATTGTTCATTGATGCCTTGTGGATGATGTCACGGTGACCAATGTTGACCATTTGTCTCTCTGATCCAGTTGCCCTCTTGAATGTAGTTGGAAATACTTATTGTAATAGCTTTACCACACAGCTATTCTGGTGCGGTACTATAGTTTCATCTTTGATGCTGTGTGTGTGTGTGTGTGTGTGTGTGTGTGTGTGTGTGTGTGTGTGTGTGTGTGTGTGTGTGTGTGTGTGTGTGTGTGTGTGTGTGTGTGTGTGTGTGTGTGTGTGTGTGTGTGTGTGTGTGTGTGTGTGTGTGTGTGTGTGTGTGTGTGTGTGTGTGTGTGTGTGTGTGTGTGTGTGTGTGTGTGTGTGTGTGTGTGTGTGTGTGTGTGTGTGTGTGTGTGTGTGTGTGTGTGTGTGTGTGTGTGTGTGTGTGTGTGTGTGCATCCACCACCTAGTAAAAGTGAATATCTCATATGATTCAGAACACTTTATTGGAAGGCAAATAAAAAAAAAGTGTAAAAAAAACAAACAATGGTGTAGCAGATTACCAAAAACCACAAACATTTGCACCAAATTTCTGGTTGTAAGATATTAAAGCTCCATGTGCGTGTCTCCAGCTATTGCAATCTTGGCAGTGTGTAACATCTAACTACGGGCAAATCCAAAAATGAGCTAAGAGGTTGATTGTCGGTGAAGCGGAGGCAGATGACGCAGCAGAGCAGAAAGCTAATGGCTAACGGGCTTTATAGCCAACTTGTCACTCAACCCTCTTAGCCCTTAATTATGAATAACTTTACATTGATAAGCTGTAAATCGGTGAGTTAAGATAATTCATTCCTACACAGTTATTAATGAGGGTATTAGGTCAAGAGACATTAACTATTATTTTTGTTCCAGGGTGTAAATGTTTGGGTCTCTATAGGGAGCCAGCATTAGGTGGCTATTTGAGGAACTGCAGTTTTTGACACTTGCACGATGGCTTCATTTTTTAGCGTCAGAGGTTGCCACTTGGCTTATTCTATCGACAATTTTTCCAACAATATCAAAGCCTCAAACAGTACAGTATCTTACTTCTACTTCTGGTGGATTTGAATCTTCTTGAGTCAATATTTCATTTTTTTATTTCCAGTTCTCAGAATAGAGAGGTATTCTTGCGATGCTGGGCATGATATTGGAAGAATTTGCCTCTGGCAGGTTAACTCCAGGTTCCCTTGTTGACAGCTGTGCACAGCACATAACAGCAGAGGGTTTCAGGTGCTAATTTACGGTATGTCAGTTTGGCATCTCTTTGGAATATAGTCACTGTCAGCAATTTCACGAGAAGCAAATTATTCTTCTGTAATAGAGATGTGTAACCAGAGGTCATCGGAGACAGTCTACAGACTTATCTAATCATTGATCTAAAACATGTCTCATGTAGGTGATAAGCGGATGTTTAAGCGAGAGGTGAGTGTTTTGCAGCTGCGCGGGTCATAATTCAAAGAAATGCATTTTCAGCTAGCCACAAATATCCCTTACCTTCGGGATAAAATGTCTCCTGGCTGCTGTATCAGTTTTTGTCATCTTGCCATCCCTCTCATACACAGTATGTGGAGCCCGGGCCACGAGAGGTGTGTTTCTGGGTGATTTACCACAGGCATCCAGGCCTTCCTGTGTGCCTCATTACCTCGGGCTCAACCAAAAGCCTGTCAGCCTCTGGCCCTGCAGCCAGGGGGGTACTGTGTGTTTGCATTGGCGCTTATACTGCCCATATTTTCCCCTGCAGAAGCAATTATGGAATGGCTTACAGTGTTTTCTATTTAAGAAAGTTAAACAAAAGTCACTTGTTGGAAAGACGAGATCTGTGAATATTTCCTAAAGGGGTTCAGAGTGTGCAGTGCTCTTCCTCTGCTGGACTCTCTCTAGGATTAATGGGAACATACTGATGGATGCCTGCCAGGACATTAGCGAAAGGGATGTCAAAAATGATGTTTTTGTTTGTTCTTCAAATGAAGTTCACTTACACTTATGACCCTTTTAGAAAATTGATTATTTTTCTTCAAAGTTTTTAAACATGACATACTTTTGAGTGCAGATGCTTGTCCAGAACCTCATTTTAAATGAATACTTTGCTTATTTAAATAATGTTTTTACTGCCTTAGTTGATTATTTTTTTAATTCAACTACAATGAGATCACACTGATAATCTCATGCTACACCGATAGCGAAATCATTTTTCGTTTGCAGATGTTATGAGTGTGGACATTCAGTTGATCTCTGTGGTTTTATGTCTTTCAAGACCGGACCCTCCCAGCTCTGGACAGACCAATGGCACCAGCAGCCCTGAGCAGATCACCGGACGCTTCCAGGTCAGCTGCAGCTCCACAGGAGCTTGAATCTGTTCACAGTTTGTCTTGATGTCTGCACACTTAATTGCAAATTCGTGTCCATAACAGTATTTATCATATGTACTTCATTTCTACTAATGCACACTTCACACATCTGTTTATATCATATCTGCTTATTTTGCTTCCTCAATATGGAAGCAATACCAGACTTTGTAGTGATTTAGTCGTGTTCCTGTGTTTTATTGAGATCAACATGAGTCCCGAATCACCACCTGCAACACATGTTGATACTAAGTACAACATCTCTGGACTTGTTTATAGATACAACATTTATTTATGTATGCATGTGTGTGAGGATATTCTCAAAGGATTTATGTTTGTCAGTAAAGCCTTTTTTCTACTTGCAGTAAAAATAATCAAGTTATATAAATACCAATGTACACTCCTGTGATGTTTTGTAGGAGGCAGTCATAGTGAGTAGAGATGAGAATCAGAACTACAGAGAGTACACCATCTCCAGCCCGGCGTCGCTGTCCCCCGGGCCCTACTCTCCAGATCCCTTTGGCAGCCCTGACGGGAAGAGAGAGAGGCTGACACCCACCATCAACAAGAGGTAACTCACGTAACCACATTGCAATGTTCAAGCACGCAGATCAAATGTGTGCTTTATCTGCAATGCTTATCTGATGAGGCTTTTAAAGGTAGATGCTACCCGCCTCCTGTAATGAAGCATTCACAAAGTTTAAACTCACGCCAAAATGTTGCTTTAAAAATCCAATATTGTTTCTCGGTATACAAGCTTTGCTGTTGCATTTGGAGTTGTTGAATAGATCCTGAACCCTCAACCTGCTTGTCTACTCTAACATCGTTATTGTGGCGGCTATTGCCATAACAAAAGCAAAGGATTATACCATCTGAATTTACAAACATGTGATCTGGTTACTTCGAAATTACAGTTTGGACCTCATTTGAGGTTTTGGGGGTTTCTTTTTTAGAAACGGGTCCATTCACTTCTTCAATAGGCTCATACCTGGACAAAAGGTTGCAACAAGTGCTCTCTTGACTCCACAGTAGCACCAGAGTCAATAGGTACCGGAATAACAGACAGAAAGTGGAGCCATGTGATTGTACTGTAGTAACAAAGGATATGCACAGGATATCACATTCCACAGTTTGCATTCACCTTAACAAAAGGCCAAATGTGGAACATTCACCGAGCTGTTCTGTCGGTGCGTGTCCGTGTGTTGGCTGTCCTGGACAAGTGTTTGTAGATCACCGTCAAAACTCGCCTTCTCTCCCTCGTCCAGACGGATGAAGCTTCCTGCCCTGCTTCTGATTCATTCTTGTAAAACATCTTGGTAGTAGTACACCTAGAATTGTTTTTGACTGACACATTAAGGTACTTAATCACATTCATCAAACAAGTAATTAAAAAATCCAATAGTTTAATTAGTCTTTCCTTCTTATTGATTTACAAAGAATTCCACTGTAGTAAAATACATCTAAAGGTATTTCATGAAAAAATACTGTACCACATAAACAAAGGAGGAATGACATATTTGTCTGTCTTACGGTAAACTGTATATTGGGATATTGCCTTCCCCCACATTTTTTGGTTAACTTTGTTTTCTTTCTTTGTTATAGTGTCACGCTGCGCCCGTGGTCTCCAGATGAGAAGAGTCACAGGCTCTCCAGACCGCTGTCACAGGTTGGTTTCTAGTGCTTCTCTTTTAAATCCTTTATTTTCTGAAGTACTGCTTTTTGCAAGTTTTCAGCTTTCAGCAATATGCAGTCCAGATTTGTTTAGTCAGTAGTTGACCATCATGCCCAAAAAGCAGCTGACTTCCAGCTATAACATGTCTTTTATTAGATGTGGAATATTGGTTTTGAGTGTGCACACCATTGTGTTCATTGGTTCACCCACAAGTGCTGTAAAAGAATAGTTAACTTCTTCCTATATTAGTAGAGATGATGATGATTTTCTAATTATGAGGGCACTACAGGTTTAAAACTAGGACAATTACAATAATACTTGACAAATGTTTATATGAATAATACATTTCCTCACAATGCCAATCTGCCATTCATCTGTAGCTGCCGTTTTTAGGCTGCAGTTCATTAAGTCCAGACAGCTGAAGGTTATTGTCCTCTTATCTCTAGATCTGTGTTTTTATTTTGACTGTACTGTCGCAGTGTGCAGGAATAACATGTCTGAATGTTTAGCCTTTCCTTTGAATTGTTACTCTCTGATGCCACAAAAGATGCCCTACAGAGGGTTTGTGGCACCCTGATACTAGCAATGGACTTCAGTCAATGCAGGAAGCAGAGAGGGATTGACATTTTTACAGCAGGGAGTGTATGAACTGCAAAGGTCAGCCTTTGAAAATATCTGACATTAAGCTCAAGAGTATGGAGCTGTTTTTGATTCATAGCTGGCTCAAAGGAAATATTACTTTGTCTCAAAACAATGGTCTTTAACCTTTGTAGTCGTCTGAATGGAGACTCATTAATCTCAGTGAACGGTAAAAAATGTGGAAGTGGTAAAACACTGACTCGGGGTTATCATCAGACTACAGCTAAACTATGCACTGCTTATTTACCATTGTAGCCAAGAAAGGCAACTGGAAAGACTTCAGTGAGTTAAAGAGAGAAACATGTTGTGGGAAAGTTCATCATGAGCTATTTCAGTTATGCCTACATGCTTAGTCTCAAGCTTGGATCCCACTGATAGAACATGTGAGATGACAGAGCAGGAAAAAGACATACATGACCTTTTGCAACGACACAAGGAATTCCAGCCATTTTTATAACACAGGACAGTACATAGAGTTGGATAAATATGCAGAGGTCTGAACTTAAAAACATTCGAGAGTTTCTTCCAAGGGGTCGCCAGCTGAGAAGGTCCATTTTAAAGTTTCTCTGGGATTCTTTGTGGTGTTTACATGGTAAATAGGATTCAGATGCACATGTCACTCAGCAGTGTCCACCCTCTGAGAACGGTGGCTTGCATCAGAGTGCTTTCAATCTCTTTCACACTCGAGAAAGATGAACCAGTCTTGCCGTGATTTAACTGGGGTCCAAGTGGTGCTTTTGAGGACGCAGCAATTACTTTGTCAAAACACTTTTAACCACTCTTTATCTTAATAAAATGCTTCTGTCATTCATGAAATCTGGTCCCAGATAAATATAGTCTTTAGGAATGCAAGACAGTCTCTCCTAATAACTAAGTTTATGTGACTGCAAAGCCACACGGCATGTTGTCTCCTTCTGAGTTGTTTTAGGGCAGAGAGGGGGTGCCGGACGTCTGTGTGTGCAGACATGAATCAGCTCTCTGACTGGCTCGCTGTTTGGGCAGATTCGACTGACACGAGTATGATATGTGATGTTAATTCGGACGACTGAAGCCTCAGGCAGGGCAGTAGGCTGGACTGGAGATGATGAAGTTGCCTGGTGTCAAGTCCTAACACTTAAAAGGGAAAGTGGCTTTTCTGTGCCATGGACGTAAAATGAATTATTATAAATGAACCATTTCGAATCCAGATTATGAGTTCTGGTGTTTTTAAAGGAGAACTAGAGCAGTATACTGCAGTACTACTCCGCCTGTGAAAACAGTGGTTTATTATTTTCTGTGGCTATTTTATAGAGCTTCTCAAAGTCTTATAATGATGTCATCAGGGTTATTTTCAATTGGGCTTAAGCCTTCAAATTTAACAGGAAGTTTATGTTATAAACTTGGGGATTTAGTGTAATAAACATGAGCATTTACCATGCAGAGGGTTTAACCAAAGAGCTGAGTTTCATTTCTGTGCATTTGCAGCTTATCCCAATGGGTCTAAAATTCAGGACATCTTGGCCTCTGCAGCTTCAGTTTCGACGTTTTAAGCAAATATAACTTTGTCTCTTTTGAACCTCTAAATCAAATGCAGATCAAAAGAAATGGCTCTTGTCTTATCCTCTCCTTTTGGCTTTGTGGTCTTATGATCTGAATAGTTCAAATACTAATGCTCAATTAGGTTTACTGACATTACATTTTAAGTTTATCATTGTATTATTGCTCACTGAAGGCATTGTAAGTCTTGGTTGAACACAGCTGCTGATGTTTTTCAGCATCAATCCCTAACCACATTATAAAACGTATTGTGGAGTCATAGTGAGGCTGCGGCCAGCCAACCATGGTTGAGCAAACTCCTGTATAAAACGCATTAGGATGTGTATTGTGGCTCAGGGCTTCATCGGCGAGGCGATAGGAACACATTTGTTCTATCCGGAAAGACATTGCATGTTTGTGGTTTATATTTAGTTGCCAGTTCTCCCAATATCCTCAACATGTTTTAATACAGCTCTTTTTCTGATGTTGGAATGCGTATCCTCTCGTTGCCTCTGGGGAGACATTACATTCCTCCTATCTCTCTCTAATCCAATATCAACTTGACCTTTTTTTGCTTTACTTACTATATTTTTGTTATGCTTAAAATAATATCAAGCTATGTGTTTTGGTTGTCTGCTATTTGAATTAATATCAGGCTACATGTTTAAAGAAAACAGCACTTTGAAATGGTTAATCGCTGCTTTGTCTTCTGCTCTTCAAGCTGATTTGAGTTGCTTGCTTTGCCCTCTATGCCTGACAGCCTCAGTGTTTACCATCATCCAGCCCAGTGGATGAGCGTTTTGGGTTTTGGCTGACCCCTTCCTCCAAGGGATGTCTACCCTGGTTTTAAAGTGGTGACGAGCCTTCCTCTGCAGCACTGTGATTAGTGAGTGGAGTTCTTTCAGAGCGCTCTGTGGGGAAATGGCTGGGAAGAGGCCTGCCACGGGCACACTGTGCATTATGCTGCTCCGCCTGGCAGGAACACAGCAGCCCAGTTAGCGCTAAGATGTGGAGCCTCCACAACAAGGGCCTCTGTCCGGCCTAAGAGGTGCAGAGTGCTGCTGTATCAGGTGATCAGCCACTATGAAAAGCTCCTAAAAGGCTTTTCCACCCTTGTTTTGGCGCCTTGAGTGGGGAGAGTGGGATGCGCAATGGGATCCCCCAGTTTCCAGGGTGTTGGATATCCTGAGAAAAAGCATGTATACAATAGTGGCTGTGATGGCAGAGGTTGTGGAAGGCTGGTGCTGCTTTTTCCCTCACGTCACAAGGCCTGTCGTTGTGTGATGGGTTGTGGAAGAGACAGGCCTCAGGGTAGAGAGGACACCAGGGAGCCGGCTGACATTCCCAAACTGTACTTAAAGCATCATAACATGCTGCATCAGCCCATAATTCTGTGGTGCCTCACCATGAAGTCCAAACGGCCTGCAAGACCATACAGAACACAAGTCTGATAATCTGCATGTTTTAAAACTGTTTAACGCACTTAATAACTTTCAAATACAGAAGCACTTAACCTAATTGCACTTATTTAAGATGTATTGCATTTTCACACATTAGTAGTGTCTTTTGGATTCATTAAACCACTGTTAAAGTATTTCCCCTCTTTATCGACCTTAAAATGTTCCATTACATACAATTTTGGCCACATGAACACTAACTTTAAGGAAAAGTACAGTACATTTCGATCAAGAAAACTTAAGGGCAGTACGTTAAAGAAGCAATCACAAGATGTAGGTTCAAGTCTTTGTTGCAGGAAGCATTCATACAGCTAAAGTGAAGTAGCAGACCCAACCTACCATTCTACCATGACCTCTGTCCCCCAACTTACCAGCTTAATGTGACCACTGACCCCTATAAGAGGAAAGACAAATCCAAAGAAAAACTGTTTATTTTAAAATGCATTGCTGTGTGTGTGTGTGTGTGTGTGTGTGTGTGTGTGTGTGTGTGTGTGTGTGTGTGTGTGTGTGTGTGTGTGTGTGTGTGTGTGTGTGTGTGTGTGTGTGTGTGTGTGTGTGTGTGTGTGTGTGTGTGTGTGTGTGTGTGTGTGTGTGTGTGTGTGTGTGTGTGTGTGTGTGTGTGTGTGTGTGTGTGTGTGTGTGTGTGTGTGTGTGTGTGTGTGTGTGTGTGTGTGTGTGTGTGTGTGTGTGTGTGTGTGTGTGTGTGTGTGTGTGTGTGTGTGTGTGTGTGTGTGTGTTGGAAACCTCTGAAGCAATATGAAGGTTAAGCCATTTCCCTTTATGGTCCCAAAGTGTCATTGATGCGCATTATTAGCCGTAGCTTTGTAACCTGCAGTTTTCTTTAGTCATGCCATGATGTTTTCGACTTTGTTCATGGACTTTTATATCAACCCGATCAACACCATGACTAAAGGGCCACGGGCATCCTAGATTCCTGAGCGCCAGCATGAGATTGTATCTTAAATGGCCGGCACCCGTCATGATTCAGAGCATCTGTTTATATCATCAAGAACTGACCACAACGGGATCTCTGTTACGGTGAATCGGGCCAAAACCAAACTGCTTTTCATGAGACAAGACCCGTCACTGGGCCATTAGGTCCGGGCTCCATGTCTGGGTTTTCAGTTTCTGCACTTTGAGGTTCCTGAGGGCTGCCTTAGTGGGCTTCCTGATCCTGTGCTGGTATAGGGTGGTTGCTTTATAAATATATCTCCTAGTGTAGGATGGCCAGATCCTGCTGGGTGACACCCGGGCAGACCAGTCTTTTCCTCTTTATGCTAAATTGGGTGCAGTGGCCTTGGCAGTGTTACATGTGTCACTGAGCCTTTTATCCAGAGAGGGCAGAGTAAGTATCCATCCATACATCCTCCATGCGATGTCCACTATTCTCCTGCATGCCAGCGGCCGGGTTGTCCTGCTCTATTCTGGAGGTTGTGGTGGACTGGAGTGCAAAGCTGTGGTCATCGCTTTGGCGCAGAAATGGCGCCTTGGCATGCAGGAATAGAACTAAGTTTATGTTTTTTATTGAGTCCAAATGTTATATTGCACGCACTGTTGGTTGACGATTGTTGTTATTAAAATAATGAGGGCTGGAGACTTGGAGATGTAAAAGCACCTCACCTGTGAGTGGCTTCTCCTGAAGCTCTCAACAAAGACATGCATACCTCTTCCTTGACGTTGATGGCTTGGAATGATGTACTATATTTCAGGTCTGACATGAGTAGGACTGTTGTTTGGTTTGGCAGGCCGGTGCGGTGCTAAGCCAAGCCCGTGTCGGGGGAGCGGCACTGGCCGGGGCCACGGTGCAGGGATGTTTTCTTCTTCCTCCCTGCACAGTGAGCTCTGTGACCGGACAGTGTGAGGCCTTTTCACGTGGACTCGTAGCCGTTAAGCCTGGGGTCCATTGTGGCTGTCGGGCGGGCAGCATGCCTCTCCTCATCCCCACTGATTGATCAGCTCGCCTGTTTTTCTTTCCCTCAGAGTGGAAAAGCAAACTGGGGCACTTTTGATTCCTCATGCTTTCCAGGCCCCCTTACTCACTCATGGGGACACTTGGCCCTATGGGTTTTATGGGGAAACGTTGGCGGGGAGAGATGGGTCTTTTCACTCGTCGGAGCTGTTTACGAAGGTGGTTGAGCGGTATGTCAACATTCCAAAAGTGGTTGTCAAGGGAACGACGTGTATAACTGCCCCATAGTGTGTTCATGCCAGCAAAAACAGACATGTCAGCATATATTCCCCGAGTTTGAAACAGGACAGCACCTACATTTTAGGGTAATACTGAGGCATTTGTTGGTCATAAATCATAATTGTTTAGCTGCTAAAATGGAACTGAAAACATAAATGCATGTCTTGCTGACATTTTTGATTAGCATGCATGGAAATTCCGAAAGAAACATAGGTATTAGCCTGCACTCCATCATACCGTATTGCAATGTAAGTCATAGTAGTATGTTATACAGGAGAGTTACGGTACCTCTGGAACCACAGTGGGACATGCCAAATGTTTGCTGTGTGGTTGCTGCAGTTGTGATGCTGTCAGGCTCATTAGAGCTTTACCGTTACGGGGGGATTTTCACTGATGAGCTCTTTAAGTGGCCTCATCTCTCGACCTCCCAGCTCATGAGGACATTTTTGATCCACACACTTGGTTTCAGCTTCCTATGTTACTGGCATTTTTTTAGTACTTGTATAAAGAGAGGCTTCTTGGCAACCATAAATTAAAAGTATCACAAAGTCCAGCGATTAAAGTCCAACCATAATAAACTCCAGATGTCTAATGAGCTTGATACGCTGCCTCAGTCTGAGCTTTGCGGGGAATTTAATAGGGATGAAAAATGTGTTGCTTGTAGCACCCTTCGTGGATAAATAAACGCTCAGACTCATATTCATTCCTCATTGTGTCTTTCACTTTTGGTGGCAGTGTGGGTAATGCATCCCCCCCTCCCCGGACCACCTACACTCTGATCACATGAGACGGCTTTGGCTTCTCGAAGTATTCACTGCGCCATTTAAATTCCCACAAGATAAAGTTCATCCTAGTTTATCATGTGCTGAGCTTCAGGAATTATGGACACTGCAGTCCAACAAAACTTTGATCTGATATCTAATTTGCTAATTATTTCGTTGTCCATCCCACTGTTAACTTGTCAATCTGCCATTCCTCACAAATACTGATTTGGAAAATGTCTCTGTCAGAACGTAAATTGCAGCTCTGTTTTAGCTGACAGTTGCTGAAGTCCTCAGAGAGAATCTCTGTAAACTCAGTCATCCTGTTGTCTTCTTCTCTCTGCTGCTCATTTGGGCCTCTAATCTTGTACATATGGTTTATATCTGGAGCAGTAAGATGGTGTGTGGCCAGGGTTGAAGACTAGAGAGAAGGGGAGGTATCGCATAGATCTGTCATATTTTTTTCCATGTTATTGAATGCTGCTGAGTGTAAGCCAGGACCAAGGATTTATATGTAGAAAGCATTATATAGGATTGAGAAGATTGAGCTTCACTTCTAAACTTTACTTCACATACTGCAGAATGGAATGGGTACTGTATAGTATATTACATCCCCTCCCAAACTAAGCATACCCTTAGGTTAGAAAATGAGATCATCTTTACGGCTTATTTATATTAAAGTGGCAACAGACCTCCTCTCAAATGTTATTGCAAACACAAGCAGATCACTTTCTGTTCTAATCAGAGCCTAATACCAGCAACAAATGAAGTGATTTATTCAGACCATCACGGAAAGCAAGGCATGTATTTTGCTCATTCCCAATAGAGTGGTTCAGCGATGAGTTCTACAAACCCAGAAATTACTTGGCATTCTACCACTTCCTGTTCCCTGGAACACTTCTTGTACTACGACATAAAATACATCCGAATTACCCCACTCGTGAATGTCCAAAGTTTCCATGTGTGATTTTTTTTTTCTTTTTAAATGGCGGATGCTAACTAGTGTGCAAAAATCTACCAAACTTCCTCACCGCGACATGAAATCCATGCTTTTTTCTTGGTCGGCATACAAAAAACATCATCTCTGCACCACTCTGTGCTGCTGAGTGATCACAGTCCTCGACTCTTCTTCCAACAGCACAGGATCTATTCCTTTCCTTTGAATCTGTGTTCAGGAACTCTCTCTCTTCCATTGCGACCAACATAACCACCGTTGCAAACGAATGCGCGATGAAGTTGCCAATATGCAATGAGTGTATGACATCATCTGGCAACTTTTAGTGAGCGAATGCTAGCTTCTTTAATTAGAGAATAGTTGGCAACACCACACGGCACAAAATACATTTCGTTTCCCTGGCTTTGTGCCGTAAACTGAGCCTACAATTTCTTAGGAGATCACACCCGCTGGCAAACAGAATTGCATGTTGAAAGCAAGGCTTATGGGAAAACTATATAAACACTAATGGCATCCTTACTCCAAAGCCATTACATTGCGTAGTAAACATTTACTTCATCATCATAGGTTGAAGCAAAACACTTGTCTATTGCCGCAGAAATCTGGGATTGAAATTGCATAGAATAGAAACCTCTATAGGAGCGGTAGTGGGTCCGCACCCATCAGCCCTTTGGTGTGTCGCATCGTTATTTAGTCTGAGAACTTCCATAAAGCAGCAGCAGCTGAAGAATGTTAATGACATGATTTTTTTTATATAAACAATCATGTTTTATTTGTTACAGTATGTGGACACAGTGATGCACCATGGCTCAGACATAATTACAAGGCAGGGTCCATCAGTGACAGTGGGTAACGAGTAGGTTACCATCAGCCCCGGGTCTTTGCGCAGGACCTCCACCAATGCACGCTGCTGGATAGGAAACGCTGTACACAGCTCTGATTATTTCCCAGCCCACAATGTCTGGTGTCCCCCGCCTCATTGTAGTGCAGCAGCCATGTCTGTGGTGGAGACACTGAATGAGCAGTTGGAGCACTTTCTTACAGCGGCATCGGGCTTCCCAAAATAAAAGCTCCCCTAGGCATCGGCCTTGTGCGCTGCTGGCCCTTGCCCTGTAATTGAAGCTGCAGGGTGGTAATGATGATGATGCAGAGTGGCTTGTTTGGAGCCAGACTGAAGGCTCCTCTGCTAGAACTGTCCCCAATGTCTCCCATGGGCCTTGATCTGAAACAGCTGCCGTCACTTCAGTTCACCATTTCCTGTTTGTTTGTGTCTCTAAGTGGCCAATCACAGAGGCTTGTTCTTGTTTTAGAGATTATCATGACAGTTAAGCCGCCATTTACCCCTCCCATACTGAAGCCTTTTCCAGACCATAAGCCAGTCACACTCTGTCATTCATTCACTTAAATAAGATCATGACATTTGGGCTCATTCATCCCGAAATGCTTTTCAGAGCAGCAGATGACATTTGAGCGCGGATAATGAAAAGTATTTTTTAAAGCTGGTTTCTCTGATAGCCATAAATAAATAAATCACTTATTTGTAGAGCTTTATAAAACCGAAATTTGCACAAATGATGTTGTCTGAGAATGCCTTTTTTTTCTGGCTTGAGAAATGCAGCCTGCTATGCACCTGTCTGAGTCCTAAATAACTAAACAGTTGGAACAGGGAATGCACACGGTTGAATTCCTCCGTGTCGAAATTTTGCAATATTTGGTTTATGCCACATGTTGCTGATGCACAAATGTTCCTTGTTTCCCTAAATGCACGCTGGGGTATGTCTCGACCCCCTTGGGATAAAGCGTTCATAGAAAATGAATGGATGAATTAATGCAAATAAAGTGCATGCTTCAGCACAAACTCCCACAGCCAGTCTGCCATCTTTGCTGCAGATGTCTTGCTGCTACAGAGGGTCAAATCCTGCAGAAATATTTCAACAGTACTATTTTTCAGAGTTGTTTAAATACACTTTTCTCAATTTTTGGCTTGTTTTCTCAAAACTCTTAACACAAAACATGAAGCTCTATAAATATCCGTCTACCAAGCACTGATATGCTCAACAATAAACAGAGCTACACTAGAAATATCCTTAAGTACTGTATGGTTATTCCCTTTGAAATTTCAGTGTGAGAGTAAAAGGCTGTAAGCGTCATGTATATCTACGCTTGTGGATACATAGATAAACAAGCAAATGTATAAAGATATAAAAAATGTGTGTTTAGTTTTAAAACGCTGCATTTCTTTACTCTTTGAACCACATTACCTATAGGAGAAAACAAGAGAAACCTTCATTAAGGGTCTTTGGCTCAGGAAAAAACCTGAAAAACAAAACAATACTTTTAAAAGTTAAAGTGGTGCATTTGAAAACACGACAACTCTTAATACAAGAAGACAAATACAAGAGCTAATAAAGAAGTTAGGCTGCAACTTAACTCCTATTTTGGTCCAACCACAGCAGCTCATCTGTCCTGATCCACCACAGAAAATCCCCACATCAACAGCACCACATGCATCCACCCTTGCCTTTGAGAGGATGCATGCACGTGAGGGGATGGCGGTCCTACACCTTTTAATCACCCTGCAGGAAAAAAAAACCTTTGATTGGGTTAATGGGACTTCGGTGGGGGATGTAGAACAATAAATTGTGGGTGGCTGATGAACTAATTGCCTGTGGCCTTTTTACTGCATAGTAATGAACTCTGATTTTCTAGTTTAGCAACTTATATTTACAGCTTTCAGGATTGTGTGTGTATTTTGCCAATTGGTAAATCAAGCTTGGCATTGGGATTAGAGTTTCCAATGTTACATAAGATTTAAATTGTTAAAAGGTGGCTAATAAAGAGGCGGGGAGTGTTTATCAAACAGGGTGATTTTAGAATTGAACTGACTGTAAAGGAAAAATTGGTCTTGGATTGTTCAGACTGGGTTTAGCGATTTCCAAATGAACCCCATCCATAGTGATTAGAGCACAGACAAAAACAAACACAGTAGTCTCTTGTGAAATATTCCAAACTTTGGCGGAACATAGTGTGTTTGCAGAGGACTCAATCACTCATAATAAGAAGCCGATTTAAATTTCTGACCCTTTTTAAAAAGTGAGGTTTGAGTGTTTGAATGATCTCATTCATCAACTCAGACAAGTAGAAACCTAAAGTGGCAGACATTTAGTTGGAAATGTTATTGTATATGCAGCTGAAAACCAGCACAGCATACCAGTGACTTGCCGTAATGATCCCGGGTATGTCGACTGGAGCTCCTGATTACAGCTCACTGCAGCTTTAATCAGAGCTTCCTCTTCTCGCCAGCCACAGGAAGAATTGGCTGAGGACTTTCTCCAGTGGTCTTTCCCATCTAGAGAAACATTCAAGACAAAATAAAAGGCTTTACTCAACTCGCCTGTGTGCCCCTCCCTGAGTTTCTCTGGGCACTGTTGGCACTGCCATGGTGCAGTTAACCAAATGCTCTGAGATCAGCCATGTGTAATGGTGTGATGGCTCACAATGGAACAGGGATGCTTAAAGAACAAAAAAGATGTTTGGGCAGCCCAGTTTAAGGGCATTGCCAGACATGCCATGGTTACTGCTATAAAAGGCTGGCATCAGACTGTAGTGTTGATGATGGTTATGGGGGAGCTCCTCTTGTGGTGCAGACAACTTTTTCAGAGAACTTTCTAAGGTCAAACTCAATCACAGCTGCATACTCAGTGTCACGCTTGTTTTTTCTCCCCCCTCTTCCCTTTGTTTTTCTTTACTTCATTGCATTCCTCTTGAGTCCCATAGATTAGAGTTGGGATACTATCTGCAAGTCTTCTGCAGAGAGCATGAAGATCTTCATTCTGTGGCCAGACGCTTGTGTAACAAAAGGCTTGGTTTGCATTAGTGTGGATTCATATGCCCATACTGTGGCTTCACTGGGTCTTCCTGAAAGAATCCCCAAAGCATGTACATCTTTCAGGTATATGCACTTGAGATTGGTTCACAGCAGGGGAGGACATGGATGTCTCTTCTCTTCTGATGATATGGAAGATGTGATCTTATGAGCCTGCAGTTATTTTTTTCTGGGGTTTTATCCTTGGAGGAATGGCAGAGACGTTCCAATGATCATTTCTGGTAAAGGCTTTCTGGCATGCACCACTAATCTACCCACTCACTAAGGAAAAAGAAGAGGAAAATTGGCCTCAATTGAGAACAGAGACATTGTTCAAAGACTTTCTGAATTGGAAGCGGGTGCTGGCATTGGTCACACAAATCTTTGACTCCATCAGTGCCACTGTGTCAGCATGGAGCTCCAGCATCAGCTCCAACTTGACTCCCAGACGTGCACGGTTCAAAGACCCGGGTGGAGACATTATTTCCCTCTTGGATGGAGCTTGTGCAACCCTGATGCCAGCTGGTCACGGTTGAGGGAGAAAAACTCAGTGAGCTTTATTGTAAAGGCTGCACTCTGGAGTTGTCTGTGGGCTTTTTGATTCACAGTCAAACATTTTCCTGGACTGTGCACATGCATAACCTAAAGTAATAGCTTTGTTTCCAGGCAAATTGGGAGTTGTGAAAGTGTTCTGGGACTTCCCTTTTCTTGAAACCTAGAGATGTTTGTTTAAATATTGCAGCATTGCATGCATATGCTTTTCGTGACCAGTAAGCTGTAAGCAATGCAGGTGGACATGGTTAGATGCCAGACAGTGTTGTGGTCGAAAACAATTAGTTTGTTGGAATTCCTGACAGTAAAAGTGTCTGGGTTGAGTTATGTGCTGTGCAGACTTAGTCCAGGTGTGCTCAGTGTTTAGTGTGAACATGTGCCTGAGGTCACTTTCACTGGAAGTGCACCCCTGACATAATTAAACTTGGATAAATCAACCTTTGCCTGCAATGTTGTAACTCTGTATCGTGCCTTTGCTTTCTGCTCAGAACAGCCACAGTAAAAAATGTCGTTAGCAAGTCTACTGAGACCTCAGGTTATGAGCTTCTTGTGTACAGTAGGTATGTGGCGCCCTCTTCTGTCCTAAATCAAACATTATATACTTTACCGAGACTAAGCTCCCAGTTAACTTCCTGAATTACACTATGGCAATTTTTCAATTTGCTTGACTGAGGTTCAATCGGCGTGGAACATCTTCTCTCATTTCATGACGATGAACACAAAATGTTTATATCTACCATGAATAATTGTGAGATTTGCCCGCCATCTGGAAGATATTGAAGTACATGCAGGCCTGTCTTTCCGATCAGACCAACACTGGATTTAGTGCCAAACATCTGTTGCCACGCAAATCATCAGCTATCAGCTGAGGGTCTGAAGTACAGCTCTGATATACTGTAAATGGTAATCAAGATAAAAAATGTTCCTGTAATTGTTGAGACGGATCAGCCCACAGTGCAGGAATGCTGGGCGTGTGATTCATGCAATAGAGACATGGAGAGCACAGGACTAAATACAAATAAACAATGACAAAGTGCATTGTGTATTCTGCACAAAAACTTCTCAGGTTTCAGTCAAACGGGTGGAGATTATGAAGCAAAAGCCAGCATCTGTGGGGTTCTTCCATCTCGAGCTTATTCAAGATACTGATAAATCTCTCCTATTCTAATCTTGAATTATTATATCCTACTGAAACACACATTTGTTTTATTCCAACTTTTCCTACAGTGCAGTCTCCTCAGATTTAGAGCATCCTGAACCAATGATGTTATGTGTTAAGGGCCAATGTGCTTCGTAGAGGAGCAGTAATCCTGAAATACTGCTGGTGTTTTCCTGCCTCTGCTCTGAACATAGCTCTTCTTGTTTCTCTTTTACTGTGACATTGCATCATGGTCTATCCTCTTGTACACTGTCTCAATAGATTTCTAAACTCTAATCTGCACACTTGGTTTCAGCCGCTGCAGGAAGTTGCACTTTCCTGCTTACTCACTCTCTCTTGCTTATATTGTCATTTTCCTCTTCCTCTACAGGAATTCTCCCCTTCAGACTACAGGAATAACTCGGTGTCCAGCAGAACCCCGACCCCACCAGGGCGCTACTCCCCCCACAGCCCCATCGACCGGGACGTTCCCATGTCCCCTCGTCGCAGGTAAATGTCCACTTGCATTGCACATGAAAAAACATCCTTTGAAATATGATATAATCTTGCAAATGCAACCAGAAATATATTAGCTATTGCACATAAATTGATGATTGCACTGCCTCTGTTTCAAAAGTGGGAAACCCACTACTTGTACACTTTACTTTATTTATGTGCTAGAATATGAACAACCAGATGTTCGTACACAAGAAACACAACGTGCAGAAAAGCCTTTACACGTGAATCAATTTTAGTCCCTCAAACAAGTTCCTCTACAGAGATTAAAGTGTAAAGCACAGCCTGAACAGCTGAAGGATGGTGTCTGATCTTATGAGAGTGTATTATTCACAGGTAAGCATTCAGCGCCATCTGCAGGCCAGAAGAGGTTACACTCACAGGTTCAAGCCCAAGAAATAACATTATCCGGTCCAGAAAGGCTGATAGGCGCTTTCAAAGATGAAAGAAAAATATTAAGTATAACTTCGGTCTACCAGTAATAACTGATTCTGCCAAACATATCTTGTTGTTACCTATGGTTAGGTTTGAGGCTGTATTTATTGCACTTGTTTAATGGATGTGTACTCTCATCTAATGACTCTATGGTACACTTTCATCTACCATCAGGTTAAATAAGTAAATCTGACACTGTTTAATCATGAAATGGTCTCCATGAGACAAATACAAGTATATTGTGTATAGTGTGTTGAACTTCACAAGGTCATATCAGTGGTAAGGATATCACAATATTATAATTGGACTTCATCTGGAAGCAGACCTCTGCTTCAAACATTCCTTCATATATTTAATTAAAGTAAACATAATCGTCTCATTTTAAGTCTGTATGGAGAGACGGTTGAAAGTACAGATGGACTGAAAGGTCTTTAAAACAACAGCATTCATTTAGAGTACAACTGTCAGTCAGCCTGTGTGTTCAGTGCTGTGTAGCAGCTGACTGTTGGTGCTTGGAGCTGTTTGCAGCTGCACTCGGAGTCGTCTATTACACATGAACTTTCAGCCTCTGGGACTCTATTGTGTTCACCATCTGCACTGCAGTTGGCTTTTCCTGCTTCGCCCCCTCTGATGAGGTGATGAAGCTGTAATGTGACTCAGTTCATAGCGTGCAGGTGCTGCCCACAGAACATTTTTTGGGGATGCACCTACCAATGTTTGTAGTCTCAGCAGAAATGAAAATCTCCTGTGTCCACTCCGTGCTGGAGAGCCTGGTTTCTGTGTTTTTACAGTGAGGGATGGTTGACTTTGGCCCCTGTTCCCGCCTTGGTAACCACCACCAGTGATATGACGTGTCAGCAACTGCATATCCAAACATCCATATTCCCAAAAAAGTCAAATTTTACTTCTGCCCCTGATTGGCCCCCAGTCTGAAGCCCCCAGCTTGCACAGCAAGCCTCTCCCTTTTCCTCCCCAGCCAATCACAGCCTCAGTAACACCCAGCTTCCCACCCCTTCATGTCGCATGTCCAATGAGTGTCAGCTCAGAGGCACACCTTTCAGTCAGACTCTTGTTTTTCTGCTCTGGTTTAGATAGAGGTGTGTGTGTTCGGCATCTTATATTGTTGTTTCCCTTGTATGTTGCCAGTGTTAGACGTACAGGGACAGTTCCTGGACAGTTGAGCTCCCTTTCTTTGTTCCCTTTCTTTCTGTTTGAGGTGAGTCTTGTCATTTTGAGTTTGGTCATTTGGATTTCTTTACCGGCTTTGGTTTTTCACAGCATGTAATTTGGTCTGAGAAATGTGGTTGGAATTTGACTGTAGTTGTTAGCTTTGATATGTTTTGGCTACGCTCATGTGCTATGACTAGATCCTTATCATTGCATTGAGCCAAGTCTGGCTATTGAACCCAGCAGCACATTCATATTAGATGCAGACATTGTGTAAATGGGAGAACACTTAAAAGGGCAACTCTCAGATGACAAACTCCAATGAAGTTGTCTGAAACTTTGTGAACTCTAGCTGCTTCCTCTTAAAATCTGTGCACTCGACTGGTTTCTCAGATGCATGCTGCCCCCCCCCCACTCCCCTCCCTCACTTCTGTTATTTGTTTTCCTGCCGTTTGACCTCGGCTTTCCATTTGTTTAGTGAATGCAATTTCAAAAGAGAGATGGTGAGTGAGGCGAAAATGGAAATGGATTTCAGAGGGTGGAGCTGAGCATGCGGAGAACTTGGAGAGTCTGCTTTAGAGGTCTGTTTTCAATTTGAACCATGTTCAGTGATTCAGAGGGAAAGGGTCTGAGAGCCTCTGTCACATATTTGTTGTCTTGTCTGTTTTCCATCTCCCATTTCAGCCATATTCATTTAGGAGGAAGCCTAACGCTGAAATACAGACAGGAACAATGTAAACACACAGCACTGCGTCAAGCTTTTAAACCCATGTCGACGAGTTGTTTCACGTGTAAAACACACTGAGGCATGTTACATGTACAAGAGGTTGATACGTAATTTGAATGACACCCTTTTTAGTTTTTATTTGTCTTCTTTTGCACATTTGGAGATAAAACAAACCAGACTATTGACAGTAAACCGAGAGGTAACAGTAAAAGGTAACTCGACTGAGGAGGGGTTAATGAATAACTAATTGAACCATCCTTATCACGGGGTCATCCTTGTTTAAATGCTAATATATAAACCAAGACACTCTGAAAGTCCTGCACAGAGCGGTGTGGGTCTTCTCTCCATGCTGCATAAAGGAAGGGGATTTGATTCATCACAACACGCTTGGTATACTTAAGAAAACTAAGAGATTTCAATATTTTAGAAGAGATTCTCCGACAACAGCAATCTTTAAGTTTAGTTTTTTTATCTCTTGCCAAACTGTTAAATGCTCTTGACCATTCAAGTCTGCCACATGATCTTCATCCAGCATGTGTTTGACAGACGGGAGGAAAAAGCCTGAAACGAGCAAGAAGTGAATGTTTCTGCAGTACCAACCTGGCAGAGCACATTTGCTGTGTGCAGCTCATAAATACCATACACTATAAAGGCTTTGACACCATTTATGTGACACATCTGTGAAACAACTTACCATTCGAGTCAATTTGGAAAATATGTAAAGGAAAAATACTATTCCTTTACCCCTTTTTGCTTAAACTGAATCTTTAACTCTGCCTTTTAACCTCATAGTCATTGTTTTATATCACATCCAGTGTGCATTAGGAGGCCTACCGAGCAAACACAACTTATTTGTTGCTAATATATCACTGTCCAAACACTTGATTTTGTCCTTGTTCAACAAATACCATCCCTTACCACTAATACCCTAACCGTGGTGCAGCGATGCTTAAAGGTATGCACGTATCAGGGAAGTCACAAAGTGTTTCCATGGTTTAGGATTCGGCCGAGCAGATTCTTCACAGCGCAGGTGTCAGTCTTAGAGAGTAAATATTTGGGCAGATGTTGTATGTGACTACAGGCGGGACACTCAGTAGAGGTAGAGCTGATTGGCTATGGCTGACAGGCTGGCTGCAGGTGGAAGGCATCAAACCACACCTGGCTCGGCCAACCGGTTCCTACTGACAGTAAACACTCACCAGCTGCCTGCAGACAAACACACCACAACATACTTTGTGTCTTTTGTGTTTCTTTTGACTTATTAATAAGCTGTCAGGGGGAGATAGGTATTTAAACACACAGGTATGGAAGTAGCTGCACAGCCCCAGGGGTAAAGTAAGAGTGAGCCACTGTTGCAAATCTCTTAAAGAATTGACAGCTTATACTACACGAAGGTTAAAGACATTCTTGGTTGTTTTTTGTGGCTGTTTTTAGAGATTACAAAGCTCATATTCTTTACTCTCTCTGATATCTTGTATCATTTTGGACTTTCTAAATATGTACTCAAACCTTGGTTGCTAAAAAGATGTAGCTACTCCTATTGTATTGGAAAAGACCGCTTAGAGATGTCCTGCCCCTCAGCCTATCATGTACATTGTGTTGGAGCGCTAGCCAATAGGAGCGCGAGTGTTACATAGTGATGTTACTATGTTACAGAAGTAAACAAAGGAGTCCAAACTTTAGCCTTTGCATGCACACAGACCTTTATAACACACAAGAGGAAAGGGAAAACCATGATAAGGCCTCTTTAAGCTTCCATTATCCCTCTTAAGTCCTTTTTTTTAAACCTTGAGGCAAGAACCGTGATGAAAATGTAAAGAGTCTGAACAGTGCCTCTGGTAAGGGGATATGTTGGAGTCCTGTTGAGAGAAGATGTGTGATTGGTCCCTGCTTGGCCTCCTGCCTGTGCTGTGCAATCTAGACTTAATACTCAGAGGTCGAGGTCTCAAAGCCAGCTGCTGCCCCTTCCTTCATTTCCTCTGGTTTAAGTTAAACCGGACTCATGAGTCTTTCATGAATGTACATTTTCCGCTGAACACATCACCTAGAGCTTGAAGTATGATTTCAGTGAAAGCGATAGCCTGTGATATATCTTTACTCTTCCATCTACAGCAGTTCGAGCTCTGACTTCGCCATGCAGAGGTTCGACAGGGACTCGGAGGTGTACAAGATGATCCAAGAGAATAAGGAGTCCCGCGTGGCGCCCCGGCAGTCCAACACCTTCAAAATGCTGCAGGAGGTCCTGGAGGCTGACGAGAAAGGTTAGAAGCAATATGCATTTCAAATCATTCGGCTCAAGTGGAAAAAGAACGGCTGTCTATTTAGCATGCAATTCTAAATAGTGTTCACACATACTCGACTTTGAATACAAATAATCTGACATTATCAGGCAGCTGTACATACAATGCTTGATAAAGGTCACGCCGTCACTACTCTCACTCAAAATAATAAACAAGCTGAATGAGAATGTGTTTGCAATCACGTTTTTTCTCCCCTATGCATCATTTTTGTTTAGATTTGGACTGATGGTTAACCACAAACATCTCTCTGCATAGGGTGTTTTGAGGTTTCACCTATTTTGTCGATGCTAGATAATTTATTTGATCTCCTCCAGTTGTTTAGCTGAGAACTCTTCATTTTTAATATCGTGCAGAGGAGCGACGTAACCTCGACATATGGCCATCACCTGTGTGTAATTCACATTTTGAACAGCACATTGAGTGCATCTGTCCTCCTTTGCCTTCTCTGCTTTGATAAATGGCGAGTGGAAATAAATCCAGAGAGCAATAACATTCTCTCATGACATGATAATGACCAATGTGTGGAAACCCAATTTCATGAAGCGTGTCTCAGGGCTGATGAGCCAGTGATGGAGGGTGGGGAAAAACAAACAAGCTCCACTGACAGAGGGCAGCGAAGGCAAACCGATTGTTAATGTGATGAACAGAGATGCAGGCCTGTCACAACATCCCTTTTGAACAGCTCTGTTTGTGTGTGTGTGTTGATATACAGAGGCAGCGGTGCGGTTCCCAGGACTTTCGCCCAACATTCCCAAATCAAACACATCAGTGGGAGGCGTCAAAAAAACCCACACCTGTGAGAAGTGCGGTACCAGCATTCTGTAAGTCACCTGCAATTACACGTTCCCTGGACTCACATGGTGATGCGTGTGAGTCGATAGGAAGATCATTTGCCCTAAAGTAATAGTTGTTCCACATGAAGGGTTTGATATGAACTGCCTGTGGTTTTATCTTTCATTTTTGGAATGTATCACAACCAGTTATTAGGACTGCAGCATCTAATTACTGAAGATAATGAAAAAGTCTTAAAGGGCCAGTGTAGTGTTTACGGGTGTATTAGCAGAAAGAGAATATTAAGTTCACAGCTATGTTTATATGGGTTTTATCACCTGGAACTTATAACATTTTCTTGGAAAGTGAGCCTTTTATATCTACATAAGGAGAAAGTACCGCAGTGTTTCTTTAGTGGCTCAGAACCTGGACCGACCTAATACTGTTGTTCTCCCTTTCCCAGAGTTAACTGCGGTAGCGCCGGCTGCATTTCATTGGTCTTAAAGTAATTTTATGATTAGTTCAGCCTGAGCAAGGAAAAAGTCCTAAAAGATACCACTACAAAGGGAGGCATGAGTGAGGGGTTTCAGTTGGTAGTAATCTGCAACTACAATAAAAAATACCCATAATGCAGTTTTATTTCATTCTAAAGATGTTTTCAGAAGCATCTCCAAACATGTGAACATGCCCTTTAAAACCACAATTGAAATTAATTAAAGCTATTTGAATTTAGGAAAACAAGAGAATAAGTCCCAGTGTGACATCAACATGCTTAGATCTTTAGCTCTGTCGTCATTTATTCACAAGTATTCAAATTAAAATGAGAAGTCTGTGCTTCAACACTTGATTTGCATTGGAAATGAGGCAAATCATTTCACCCTGTTGTCAGACAGTGCAGCGTGTGTTTGCCTGGTGTCTGACTGACTGCTTTTATTTGTCCACAGCACACTGGCCGTGCGCATCTCAGACGACCGCTTCCGCCACGCAGAGTGCTACACATGCACAGATTGCGGCCTTAACCTCAAGATGAGAGGTCACTTTTGCGTCGGAGATGTGATGTACTGTGAGAAGCACGCCAAAGAGAGGTACCAAGGCCCAGGCACTTCCCCTCCGGCCACCGTCTCCCCTCGCCAATGAGTCAGCCTCTCCACTCCCGCCCCACTCCGGACGTAGAGTGCTGCTCGTCTGCCTGAAGCTCCACACCACCTGACTCAGTTATAGACCTTGGGATGGGGCATGAAGTGGACAGTAGCCAACTAAATGGCAGAGGATGCTCTTTTTTCTGATCACATTTAACCATACTTTGCAATATTATGATTCACTTTCTTGCCTTTCTTATAATCGTATGAGAATGGGGGCTTTATTTTCCAAATGGCCTCACTTCAGCTCTTTATGGTCCCACTGGGAAAAATTGGGCTTGCAGCAAAGCATTGATAAAATATAGTAACCAAATAACAGTACAACAATATAGTTTATTAAAGGCACACACTTTACGTTATTCAGCAGCCATGGACTAAAGCCACATCACATTGGCCAGATTCACATTATGCCAACACTACACAAACTCACCAGGACTGGCTCTCCGAGGATCTGGATCTGAATCTCCTGCTGACGCAAAGGGACCAAAATCTCACCTACACCTGCGCTGCATGCCATTTAAAAATGTACTGTAAACAGACAGTGCTTAGTGTGTTTGTGTGTGTGTATGGATGCATGCAGTGTGACTGTGTGTGTGTGTGCGAGAGAGGGAATGGAAGTGGGATCCAAGTTGTTACAGATGCAAAGAAGTTTGTGAATTTTGTGCTAGTGTCAGGCCAAAAGCCCTCGAGTTTTTCTATTTTTCTTTTGTAAGAAGAATTTATTATTAGAAATAATGAAAAAATACATATTTGCTGACTTGTTTTTTGCTTTGTTGCTTATGAGGGACTATAGATTAATGCAAAATATACAAATATTTTTGATGTTTTTGTGATTGAACTGTGTTGTATAATATAGACCATTTAAAAAATGCATAATGTATGCACAGGACATTTAGTGTGAAAAGAGTTGATGATGAAACTACACTTGTCCAGTTACAGCAGTACTCAGAGATACACCATTATGTTCACATTTCATGTGGCACTTAATAAAATCGCACAACCTAAAGCTTCTTCGGTGACGGTGTCTGTGTTGGAAAAAGTTTACAATATCATATGTGGTTCTTTACTTTATTAGGGATGTCTGTCTTAGACTACACTATTGATACCTGGCCAGGGTCAGCCAGGTTTCTGTGCAATACATATATGGCACATATTTTACACACCAAGTTATATACAACGTTTTTTGTAACATCCTTAATTGAAACACAGGTAACTAGTTTCGTTAATGGTGAATCCAGTGCTATTACTTTTGAGAAACATTAACAATCTTATTCATTTAGCTTTTTTCTTTTCTTATTTGTGAAAACTGCCATGAAAATAGCTCTTTTACAAAACATGACATTAAACCACAAACTATTTTCTGACTATGTGTAATAACATATGAATTTGGGATTGAAAACAGGCATACCAATTAATATCTGTTGTGAGGAGTGTTAGGAGTCCTAGGACATAAACACAACATGAGCACACATACTGTTGCCAATGCTGTCTGTTTTGGAAACACTAGTGTAGCGGCACACATTTAGATAATGACTGTGAGAGACGTACATCACGAACTACACAAATGGGTTTTTTTATTGAACAAGACATGGGAAAGTTGTCTGTCTGCTTCTGTCGATCCAGTTCATCATTTACATGAGCTGATTTGTCCTTTAGACTGTACACACAAACCATACCAACGTGCTGGATGGAGTTTACAGAATTAAAAAAAAGAGGTGTGGGGACACTTAATTATACAGGTTTGACAAGTAGGGTGTCACCCACATCTGACAACAGTACGGTTATACATTCAATTAGCAGGATGAGTTGTGTCTTGGATTGCCTTTTGTGAACTCTTAAATGTAAGGCTGAAGGTAACAAACAGAAGTGTTTATTCGGTCTTACAATACAGAATTCAAGCCTGTTTTCCTTGCTTTTCTCCCTGTGCAAATACACACTCAAACAATATTCCTATAAGTTGCTCTTCTGAACACAAGAGGGCAGCATTGCTACACTTGAAGTGTGTCTGAACATGGGAAAAAAAGAACAAAAACTAAGACTTTGTTGGATTTTATGGAAAACAATAATAAAACAAATTGTTTACATAAAAAAAAATCTGTGAAGATGTAGTAAGAATTATCTAAATTGTTTCAGATTGAAATACAGTCACCAACAGTATGCATTCATGTATTTCAGTACAGTATACATACATGTATTGCATATGTAATACCCAGTTTTGACAGTATTGAGTGATGCCTTTAATATGGATGACAAAATACACTGTGCTTTGCATTCACAAAAACATGTGCAACAGTATGTATTCTGGGTTCAATATTACAGTACCACTACTGCAGTTAAGTGTGCTGCTGATAATAATTCTTAATGATAGACAAAGGTATTTAGTGTTGAAAAATATGGCACCACATTATGATTTGATAACCCCATAAACTGAGGAAGCAGTGGGTTTAACGTCCCCATAAAGCCTTAATTAGAACCATTCACAGACAGTTTTTTTTATTTAAATACTAATGCAAAACGATGGGAGCTGTGCCTCAATCTACAGCACGTGTCTGGTCACCGCTTATAATAGCAGTTCATTTGCAATCAGCTGTAGATTTATAGCATGACAAAAGGAAATTGCTGCAAGACAAATCCTCCACGTAGTCTATCATACTTCCAGAACCTTACGTAACTTCCACCAAAACTCCCCGAGACATTTCCATCCTAATTCTCAGACATCTGGTCTCACCTTTCTTCTCAACTCTCCCTTAGCAATCCCCACGGAATGGGTCCAGTGTGGAGCAGGAGAGGGAGATTGCTTGCTTCTATAAGGAGCGAGGGGCAGTCGGGGACATACAAGAACAATTGCACTGACATAAAGTTGCTAGATAGCCATTAAGTAAATTTGGAGTAAGGTCAGATTTGATCGTGACATTTTAAATGAAACTGTCGTCTCCAATGAGAAGATTGGCCTGTGAGTCGGGGGTGTTGACTTGAAGCCTTAGTTAACAGCTTGGATAAACACCCTTGGTTATGTTGCTGACAGGGCCCACCAGCCTTGTGCTGATGTTTGCAAATCATGCGGCTCTCGAGCCAGCTTCGTGACAGTATCACTACAGATAACAAACCCAGGTACATCTGGTGCTGATGGTCGAGCCAGTTGACCTTATCGCCGGCATGCTTGCATACTGGGTACTTGCAGTTTGGAATGTCAGACCATGTCAGGGCCCAATCACATAAAGCGCTTTTCAATACGTTTTTATAACCTTCAATCTTAGAAAATCTCCAGATTGAATCGCTTCAACACTCCATCCTGACCCGAGCCTCTCGTAATCAAAAAGTACTTTTAACAGAATCCCGGAGATCCAGACTGTATTTTGGCAAACTTTCCATACACGCATGGCAAAATGGAAAAGACGCTTTATGGAAGTTTATGATCCCGATTTTAAAACTGTGGGATCTCATTTATGGGATAAGTGCTAGATATTAATGGAAGCACTTGATTCTTTAACAAGCTTTGAGTATGGATATTGTTATATCCTAAAGTACAGCAGATTCTACAAAATACATCTACTTGAGAATAAAAACAGCACATGGTATGCAAGAACATCACCTCAGGGCACTGATTTTCATTCATTCGTTACAATTTTGCTTGTAGATGCAAAAACTAATTGGATTCAAGCAGAAGCACTGAATACATCTTGAACTGCCAGTCCACTATCCCAACCTTGAAACATTGAATAATTCATGGCAATTTTTAAGAAGCTTGTCTTGCAGGTGGCCCCCGTTGGACAGTGAACAACTGCTCCTGGGGGAAATATGTCGTCATAGTTTGCCATCACAAATTACCAGCTCCGAATCTCTTATCATGTGAAACTTGTCTGTGGCTTAACAAGTCTCTGCAAGTGACATATTGAGAAATACTGAATTAATCATAAATTATTAATCCCCCCTTCGCGGAATGAATTGAAAGCTATGGGTCTGCAAACATTAATACACAAAGACCTCGGAAAACCTGCAGGACGACAGAGCTGCTGAGAGAGGGCGGGCCTTCCGTAGTGCAGCTGATCACACCACTAGATGTCACAGGATCACCAGGAAAAACCAGTGAAGGGCCTGGTGTTTGATTCCCTAGCTCCCTAGTTTTCTTCTTTTTTTTAATCTACTGGCAGAAACGCAGGGCTGAGCTGTGCCTCAATCTCAGCAGTCACTGTGTCTGGTTCCCATCTCTGACTGCCTTGCTGTTTTTGCTATATCGTGTGATTTAAGCAGACAAAAGGAAAATGCCCAAGACAAATCCTCACACACGTATCGTCTATCATATACGTCCCGAAACCTTACGTAACTTCCACCAAAAATCTCCCCAAAGACATTTTCTCAGTCCTACTTCTTCAGCCCCTCTGTGTTCCACCTTTCCTTTTCTCAACTTTCTCCCCTTTCGCAACTCCCCACCTGGAATGGAGTCCAGATGTGGAGCAGGGAGAAGGAGAGATTGCTTGCTTGACTATAAGGAGCGAGGGGGGCTGCGGGGTGCATACAGAGAAAATGTTGGAACGACATTAAAGTTTGTCTGGATGCCATTAAGTACAATTTGATGTAATGTGCAGTTTGGGACGTGACATTTTAAATGGAAACTGTGCTCTCCAGATGAGAGAGATTTGGGCCTTGTGGAGTCGGAGGGGGGTGTTGTACTTGAAGCCTTATTTAACAGCTTGGATAAACAGCCCTCTTGTTTCGTTGCTGAGCAGGCGCCCATCCACTCCTTGTGCTTTCTTTCAATAATCATGCTGGCTCTCTGAGCCCGCTTCAGTGTACAGTATCATATACAGGAATAACAAACCCAGGGTCCACGGTGCGGGTCAGAGCACAGTGCACCATTATACTGCCGGGCATGCTTGCATGACTGAGGTGCTTGCAGTTTGGATATGTCAGTGAACACATGTCAGGCCCAATCACATAAAGTCGCTTTTCAAATACCTTTCTTGAGTAACCTTCTCATATTTTGAAACACTCTCCAGATTTGAATCGCTTCCACCTCCATCCTGCCCGGGCCTCTCGTATATCAAAAAGTATTTTTAAAACAGAAATCCACGGAGTCCAGGACTGTATTTTGGGAACTTTCCATACACGCAGGCAAAAATGTGAAAAGGAGAGCTTTAGGAAGTTTATGATCCCTGGTATTTTTTAAACTGTGTGTGATTCTTTCAGTGGGATAAATGTAATATTTAAGAGAAGCACTTTATTCTTTCAACACAAAGCTTTGAGTTATTGGATTATTGTTATATCCTAAAAGAATCAACATGCAGAGCTACAAAATACATCTACTTTGAGAATAAAAACAGCACATGGTATGCAAAGAACATCACTCTCAGGTGACACTGATTTTACATTCATTCTGTTTAGCAGATTTTGGCTTGTTAGAATTGCAAAAACTAATTTGCATTAAGCAGAAAGGTCACCTGAATACATCTTAACTGCGGTCACTACCAAATTGAAACTTGAATTATCCCTTGCAAAGTTTTCTTAGAAGCTTGGTTTTGCAGGTGGCCCCCGTTGGACATGAGAACAACTGCTCCTGGGCGGGAAAATATGTCAGATCATAAGTTTGCCATCTACAATATTACAGCTCAGTGTCATCTTATAATCATGTTGAAACTTGTCTGTGCTGCTTTAACAATCTCTGCAAGTGACAATATTGAAAATACTGAAATTAATTCATAAATTATTACATCCCCTCCTTCGCGCTGAATGAATTGAAAGCCTTTGGTCTGAAACATATAATACAAAAGAGACCTCCAGCGTTCACTCTTAAGTTTAGTTTGCTCTCCCAGTGCAGGCGCACAATGTAATCAAGACCTTCCTGACTTCTACAAGCTGGGTGGAAACAGCCAATTCAAATCAAAGAGCAACTAAACAAAAGCAACATGGCACTGAAACAATTTGTATCTCATAAACTCTCCCGCTATTTAATCAAAAACACATCCACAATCTTCATCTCTGCTCCATAATGTCATACTCTTTACATCCCACCACCCATCAATAGATAAAATGCTGAATAACAAATATAGTTACCCTGTGCATATACTGAATGTGGCAGGACTGTAATGAGCTCACCTGGCTGTTCACCTGCGTGCACTTTGACCTCGCGTCACTGGAGACTTCCCCACGCTGCTAGCTTGATAGCTATGCAACAATAACAGTCAGGTTGGTTGGTTGTTTGTTTGCTGTCAGTGACGCAAAGTTGACGACTTTTTCGCTAGATTTGGCGACATTTGATGCTAGCTACTTACATTTGAAAAACTTGTGTCTGGTTCGTTTTTTGCGGTTGGATATTTAAAGAAAAAACATGAGCCTACTTTTATTGGCATCTCCAATGTAACCAACCCAGGCTTTAAGTAAACAATATGTCTCCTGCAATTTAATGAATTGAACTGAGTTTTTCTTAAATTAGCCTATGAAATGATAATAAGGTAAAAAGCAGGGCGGACACTGACAACACAGCCTACATGTGTAGCCTACATTACGCTCCTCGTACTTTACTTGAGTACTTATTACATTACATGTACTCCACCATATTACTGTGAAGTTTCATATTGGCATAAATAACACAGTATAAACAATACAAATCATGCGTTATTATAAATTAAGATCAACCTTTATTTATCCCTCGAAGAAGTTACCCAGACGCATAGGTCACTGATCAATGAGTAGTTTTAGTTTTGGTACTTTAAGTGAGCCACATATGTACTTGTACAGTTACTTTTAAGAAACTGCTTTTTTTATGTAACAGAGTGCACTTATTTTACTATATTCGAAAAAGTAGCCTGCTTCATCCAACACTGGTAAGCAAAAAAAAGAAGCTTTTTCCGTAACTTAAGATCAGATGCATGATTTGTATATTAAAAGAATGTGGATTGTAGTTTCTAATGAGTCTGCAAAAACAGTATGCTTTTTTTTGGTGCCATTTATGTATCGTTTACCATGCAATGTAGGAAAACTAAAATACATTAAGTAGCCTACATTGTCCTGGGGTTGAAGGAATATGAAGTGCCTTCAGGTGGGTTTACCTCAGGTCACATGTGGATCCTCCTCTCTGTCTTTCTAACGGGGCTGGATCAGTCTATGTGCTGGGTCAGTCTATGTGCTGGATCAGTGTAGTCTGGATGCGCTAGGACCGCGGGGACCAGAGCGCAGACACAGACGCAGACGGAATGGGCGCACTTGGGGTAGTAACTAAGTGAGTTTGAGTGTGACAGAGACAAGCAGGCAAAACCGCTAGATTTTGGGAATCGCAGGAGCCGATTAAGACCAGCTCAGTTCTTTTCCGAGTTTACAGTTTTTTCCTTTCCTTACTGTTATCTAAAGTTGCTTTTGAGAGAAGTCTAAAGGTAGACCTCCGGGATCGGGAAAAAACGTGAGGAAAACTTTGAAAAGCAGCGAAAAAAATCTGGCAAAAGACACTTTTTGGATGTACGTTTTACTTTATTTCTTCATAAAGAGTATTTGGATGTGACTGCACAACCGTGAAGGTCATAAACCCCTGGATTAATTTGTAGAGGGGAAGATAACGGTAATTTGGACACTCCCAAAGTGAGAGTATAAAACGACCAACTTTTACAGTCAGAATTGCGCGTCTTTTTCTACGTGTTGGTCTGGATGGAATCACACATCCATTGACGTTATTTGGACTATTTGGGAACCGTGCGCGCGGTCTGCCATGACATAACGGGACACTCTTGGAAAATCAAGAGTGCAGAATATTTCTGAAGTGACCGGATGATGCGTGTCCATTGTTGGGCGGAGGATTTCTAAGTTTAGCATTCATTCAAGACCTCATTCAAGACCATTAGGTTTCCAGTTGCCCACCTTACACCCCCCTGCAAGCTTCATGGTGGAGATATGGGATGACTGGAGGCGGGGGTGCAGCTGAGGTGAGATCCAGCCGAAGGACAATGTCTGCGCCTGGCGTTGGCATCCCTCTGCTGCCGGGGCGCCTGGTACTGATGCTGTTGCTGCTGTCCGCCTCTGAGCCGAGGCTCTCCCAGGCTTGTCCCGGGCTGCTCGCCTCCTCCAGCGGCTGCAGCTGCGCGGAAGAGCGGTCCAAAGCGCACGGCATCCAGGCGGTGGGGAGGCGGGTGAGCTGCAGCAAAGAGGAGCTGACAGAACCTCCGGATGCCAGCCTGCTCCCCAACAGGACCGTCACTCTGTGAGTTTGAAACGTTTCAAAAAAAGTTACCTAAACTAATCCCATATGACTGAATTGTGATCATCCTGTCCCGTTACTGCAGCATGTGTGTGGCACATGGTGACCTTACATTATGGTGTCATGTGAGAGAAGTGTTCCTGCAATATCCTATAGGTATTTTGATAAGAAAATCTTTTATGGATCCATTGTAAGCTGTCATGTCCTTCTCCATAGTTTCAGTTAGTGTGAGCAATGTTTATGTGAGGATCCACAGTGTTGTGTTATAGTGTTTATAACTTAGTTTTGATTGCATGTTTCCCATAGTGCATAGAAAAAAAATTCTTAGTCAGGGTACAGTGTTTTGATTAAGCCCACACACCCATGACTCTGAACCCATGACCTTAAGTTTAACTGTATTGGGGACTTGCTGCAGCAATAAGGCTTGTTAGGTCAGAAGTTTACATCTTGATCTAGTTTAACTGTGTAGAGCAGTGCAGAGCGTCGCCTCTCTGCAAAGCATTAAGAAGATCAGGGAGAGGGCAGGCTGACTGTAGCCATCATCCGGTCCTGCCTCTTTGACACAACTCTGTCACTTTAAATTTGTCTCTGACCCAGCCACCTCCGAGCTCTCATCCCTCCTTCTCTCTACACCTCCACACTGTGCACATGGTCCAGCCAACTCACTAACAATAACACATGTTTGGGTATTTTGTATCGGATGTATAAGGGCTTTACTGGTGGTGTTGGCTCCTACTTTTAATAGGGTAACGCCCTGTCTCACAAACGCCTTCTGCTGAGGAAAGAACAAACCAAAGTTATTTGGTGAAAACTGGACAGTAAAAGATCCTGGGCCAGTTTCAGTGTGATATTTAAATCCCAGTTCTTTGTGCTTGGACAAAACTTGAAAGGGGCCACATCATTGGCCAAAACACACTATCTTTCTTGACAGATGGACTATCAATCTATCAGTGACCCATGTTTTGGGCGGTGTTTCTGTTCACTTTCTTCACAGCTGCTCAGACTTTCTGAAGTTGTTGCACGTTCCCACAGGATGTAACTGTCCCCGTACTCTGACCCGATTGGAGAAGTGCTAGCTGCACATGGGCACAGGAAAGAAAACATGTTCAACTGCCCCACACCAGAGAGCATGTGAGGTAAAGTAAGGGGAGTTATGCCCCAGGAGAGCTAAAGTCAGCCAGCAGTCCATTTATTGGGCCTTATGTTTCTTGCTTAATAAAGGCAGAATAAACATCTGGAGAACACATTGCTGGAACCATAGGAGGAAAAAATAGGCTAGGGTGGCAGTGGTCGAGGTGATTGAAGATAATCTTCTATCCCAGCATCCACTAATTTTGGTTGAGTTGTTTTTATACAGATGTTTATCATTTTGATACACTTTTACAAGGCCGCGTACGAGAAGCAAACGATTCCACACGCAATCCGCCTTTCTACTTTTTACCTTTCCCTGGAACTCTGGTGTCTGGAAAGTACATTTTCCTGAAGATGTGGTGGAGTTCCTGATGCGCCCATTCTCCCATCGTTGCTCATGACATTAGCTCCAGATGTGGAATGTAAGAAGCTGTGTTGATATTCGTGTTATTCCTGACATTCCTCCGTGCGTTCAGAGACTGCAGACAGTATCCCAGGTGCAGCAGGGGAGCAGCACCTCGGTCCCTCCCCACATCGGGTGCCTGACAGCCAGCCCCGCTGCCCTCTCTCCTGGGGCAGCCTGGAGGAATGCTTTCCTCCACGCTGAGCAGGGGAAGGCTGGAGGACACCGGGCCCAGGGCTTCCGGGGCCGGCTGCTACGTGTAATGCACAACAGCTGGCCCCTGTGAACATTCCAGCTGAGGCCCCTTAGCCTCATGGGAAATCCCAATGGGGATTTGTTTATTAAAACTATTAGTTGGCTGTTTGTTGTTCCTGACAGCCATAAAGGAGCAACCAGCCACCTGAATGTTATCACCTTCTCCTCTGGATCTCCAATGAGTGTGCTGCTCTTTGATTACATTACTGCACCTCAGATTATAAACTCACTCTTATCACTAGTCTAATGATGCATCCTGTTGTTCACAGCCTTCCACCATGAGTCCTTCTTTCCCTCTCTTTCTTTATCTCCAGCTCCCCATTTCTGTCCCCTTCCCACCCCCTCTATCATGAGTTCATCCACACACAGTAACTCTCAACCTAAATATTTAGTCGTCTTGGTAGGAAACTGCCATGTCCAAACTCCTTCCAGATGTGAGCCTGCGCAGGCTCGTGTTTAGGCCTAATTATGCACGGCTGCAAAAGGAGCTGGAACACTGAGAGAGGAAGAGGAGCGGAAGGGAAGAGAGAGGGAAAATAGATAAGAGTGTGAAAGCGAAAAAGTGCCATTGTTCGAGGGGCAAACGGGAATAAATGACGGAAGTTGAAAGGAGGCTGGAGTGGAGGAGAAAGTTGAGTGTGAAGAGAAGAAGTGGGGAACAAAGAGAGGGAGCAGAGTGAGAGGATGGAGGAGGGAGAGGAGAAGCTTGGCAGGCGGTTCAGAGGGACGTGCCCCTGGAGACTGAAAACTCCCCAGCCCCTGACTAACAGATCTTCGACACTGGGGTGAGGAGGAGGAGGAGGAGGAGGAGGAGGAGGAGGAGGAGGAGGAGGAGGAGGAGGGCGGCAGCGCTTCACTTCCAAAGCTCCATGTCTCTATTATTATTAGCGTTTTCTGTGTGAAAGAGGAACTTTTTGTTATTTTGGTCATGAAAAAAAACATATCATACACATTCCCCTGCCGCCCCCCCACCCCCCCCACACGGAGCCATAATTCCTTTCAGTGTGGCGGCAGCTGTGTTTTAATGGATAACAGACAAAAGAGCGTACAGTGGCAGTCTATGTGTGAATGCGCTGTGTCTCATAGCTTGTGGTTTTTACCCGAGTCAAACCGTGCTCCTCCCTCGGCGTATTTGGTTGTCATCGATGCTTGTGACGGATGGCCCTGGTTTGGTGGGTGCCAGCATGAATGCGTGGGCACAGATGCTCGGGGTGGGGGGTCAGCTCGCCCGTCCTTGGCCTGATTCCCCCTCATCCAAAAGCAGCTGCAATGCAAGACAGTTGCTCCCTGCGCGGGTGCACTTGATCCCAGTAAGTCATCGTCTTTGGCTGGCAGTCAGGGGCTCAAGATAAAAATATTCCAACTAGACTTGTAATATTTTTATCAGTAAGGGTCAGCGTTGTTAAAGAAGAGTCGTAAAAGTTCCAGTTTATTCAGGGGAGGGTGCCGCTGAACAACTGCATAAACTTTGCTTCTTCTTAGGAGCTATATTTAATAGACTTATTTTAATTATGCTGTAGAGTCAGATGAAGATTGATATGACTTTATGTGGCATCAATCTTCTCTCTTCACTCTCAGTAAGAATGCAACATCAAACTATTCCTTCAGTGTGTTGTTGAGGTTTTTTGGGAGAAAAACATAATCGGGAGAATGTTTTTAAAGCACATCTAACTATAATGTAAGCGCCACAACATAGATTAATCAGCCAAGAGGACGGTTCAGGGGTTGAATGTCCTTATTATTTATAGTCAGAACTTTGGAAAGTAGATTTTCTGAACTTTCTCCACAGATGTCAAACTTAATAACCCTGACCGAGTTTAAAGCCGTTGTGAAATCTATTAAGTCACGGATGTCTGATCATTCTTTATCCGACTCAAATCTATGTGCTTTTATGGTAATTGTTGAAACTATGTGTTGTGTTGCTGCTATTCTTGGCCAAGTCTCCCTTGCAAAAGAAATCTTTTATCTCAATTGGACCAACCTGGTTAAATAAAGGCAGAATAAAATATCAAATCAACCTCCCATGTTTCAGTTTTCGTAGTAATAATTTACGATTCTATATAAGTGACCATCACACAGTCTGTGAACGTTTACTGAATTTGATGAGTTGTCTTGATTCATTCATAGGCATCTCACCTCATCAGTATCATCGATTGGCCTCAGTTCGAAGCTGCCTCCCCTTTAATCACCATTTATTCCCTGAGTCACATCTTCGGTCTCTTACTTGTGGCCCATGTGTGGACGGTTACCAAAGGGCCAGCAGATGTGTCGGTGGTTTAAGTTGGGTCTTTGAGTCAGTATGTGTTGAGATGGGAGTATGTCGATGAAACATCCTAACCAGTCATCTTATCGGGCTGGGAGAATTTCAAAAGTGGGGAGTGAATTGGACCCCAGGCATTCCGGCAGCGATGGAGTTTATTTATGTGGATAAAGGTGTTGAGAGGAGGGGGAAGCGGGCTCTCCTCCGCACATGTTAGGTGGGGCAGTGGTCAGCAATAAATCAAAAAAGCAAACAAAGGCCTGACACTGGATACTGGGAGCTTCATACTCAGCTGCAGCACCTGCCAATGCCACACAAGCCTGAGTTTTAGTGTGCCCTATGAGGTCAAGTGAACATGACCGGAGTGGGACATCCCACAACTTCTACTGTGCGGCACTGCTGCTGCCCGCCCCTTCAGATGATTAATGGCTATTTCATTTATCACCCCGTTGTGTTTGTTGATTATAAAGCTGCAATATTTCAAATCCTGGCAAAAGAAATGTGTTGTTGTAGTAATCTCATACCCCCGAGTAGCTTCTTGTTATTTTAGTTTTTCCTTTCTCGTCGCTCTCTTCTTATCTTACTCCAAAAATGCCTGACTTTGACTTTTCTTTGCCAGTGCTGACTTCCCTCTCCCTGCGTCTGACCACAGTTCCTGCTTTGGGTTCACAACACATGGATACAGATGGAGATAATGGGTGTCTATAGTGGGAATGCCTGTGGTGGTGTGTGGGTGTGTGTGGGTGTGTGTGTGTGTATGTGTATGTGTGTGTGTGTGTGTGTGTGTGTGTGTGTGTGTGTGTGTGTGTGTGTGTGTGTGTGTGTGTGTGTGTGTGTGTGTGTGTGTGTGTGTGTGTGTGTGTGTGTGTGTGTGTGTGTGTGTGTGTGTGTGTGTGTGTGTGATTTGCACTAACAAGTACTCTTATATTACTTTCTGATTGCTCATAGGTATACAGATTTACTTTGAGCACTCACCCACAACAACATACCTATCAACATGCATAGCACAACCTTTCCTGCAGTCAGGAGCGGGTAGAGATGCATATAAGTATTAAAGCAGCAATAGAAAGCACTGAGCAATCTATCATTCAGTATGAACTGTGTTCTGCTGAACTACAATTGCTATGATAATGTACTTGTTTGGGTACTTGAGATATTAGTGTAAATCATCTGTGATCTCTGCCGTCAATAGTTTCAGATTAATGGGAATTAGTGTTTGGTAAAGGTAGTTAAAAACTAACTCTGTTGAACTAAAACTCCATTTAGTAGATGTAGAATTAGGTTGGAGCAGAGCCTTTTATTTTTGCTGATCTTTGGCTCTATAAGATCTAGTTTCAGATTTCGGAAACATGCTTGATCTGCTTTCTCTTTTAGATAAATTTGGCCTGGAGATAGTTGGCTTAGTTTAGCATAACGACATTGGAAAAGTGAAAAGGTAACTCCAAATGAAACCACAATTTATTATTTTTACACATTGATGTGTTCTTTTTTAATGAACTGGATACAACATGTTGCTGAGTACATTTTAGAAGTACACTAGATATTGTTTTATCTTTTAACAGCACCATTTTAGCTATCAGAGCTCCAAGTTTAACAAGCAAACGAATGATTGCAAAGTTACTCAAATATCCAATCTTAGTTTTAGTCCACCCATATAGATTGTGGCTACTTTTCTCAGCCAACGAAATGGCATGTAAACCAACCCTCGACAAATCATCTTCGTCATTTCTCTATCATCACTCCAAACTATGTTATTGTTGAATACGCTATTACTGTTACGAAGAACCGCAATATATTAAAAATCCTCCTATATATTTCTTTTATCCATTGCTGCTTCTGTAAATATGTGTTGCTTTACTGACCGAATCAAAGGGAAGTCAGTTATGAAATAAAGCAATAAGCTTTTATTAAATCTGTGTTGATGGAGTCAACCGCTGTTTAGAGATACAGAATGAGTTATTCCCTTTAGCTGAAATCAAGTTAATATTCGAAAGCATGTTGGTCTACCATATTTTTTAATACATGCCGCATGATTGTTTAATTAATTCTGGTTAATTCTGGTGTGGAAACTGGTTGACATGCGGTCGTGGGGGTTAAGTTGATGTGGACACTGATTGTGATTCTCAAAACACCACGGTGACACAGAAATAAAATAAAAACAACAAACAAAAACACAACTTTCTCACAGATGCCTGTAAAGACACCGTGAGAGTATCTGGGGCAGAGAGATTGTAGCCAACCCTTTGTAAAAGCGGCCTGATTTCCCCGCAGCCTTTGCTCAGGAGCAGAAAACAGAGGCTGGTTATGAGACAGAACAATGAGACAATGTTAGCCAGGCATACACTGCATTCCACTCACTGTCTGAAAAGGCTAAATTCACTAAATTGCCTCATTAAATGTGTAGAAACACTTTAGACGGTGATTAAACTGACTGTAGTGTTCCCGCGCTGCCGCCATAAACTTTCCAATCTGGTCGACTTTGACTCGTCTTTGACTCTAAATATTGCAATTTGTAATTTATTGCAGTTTTACAGTAAGGCGGCGGTATTTCATTCTGTGCTCTCCGGGTTGTTAATATTCATAGCAGCTACTTGTTTACATCATTAAAGGTCACTGTCCAGCTTTAGTAAACTGTGTATAGACGGAGCAAGAAATAAACATCATGGATATTTCCTGTTAGCACGACTCAATGAATTGTCCAAAATTCGAAGTGGGGGATCGTCCTCTATTTAAGTGTGTGTATTGTGTGTGTTTGCCTGTGCACATATGGGAAGGGCGTGCATGGCCACAGCTCTCAAAATAGTCTCCAGTCCTCCCCTCTCTAATTAGAGACATTTCAAAAACCCCGATTTTAATTTTAGACTAGTAGCTTTTGGACCACTTGTGATCACACACATACACACATAGCCTTAAACGTACACACTTAATGTATAAATAAATCTGATAGGTCACACACTTGTGGATCTAAATCTGCACACACACACACACACACACACACACACACACACACACACACACACACACACACACACACACACACAGACCGCAAAGCCATACTCCTCGGCCCAGCCTGGTAACCCAAGCACGATGCAGTATACTCTATAATAAGTGGTTGCACATATCAAATGCACAAGCTCACTCCTCACAGCCTCGAGGCAGGAAAGTATGATAATAAAGCAAAGTAATGCAAGATTCTCCACGTACTATAATCATCAACCTTATTTATTTATCGCTTTAACATGCATGACAAGAATCTCTTCCACCCATTAATGTGGCTTCTCCCTCCGGGTTTGGATTTGCTTAATCAGGGCCCGCACAATGATTTCACAAAAAATATTTTGCATGCAATTACATGGATGCTCCTTTCCATGACAGGCGGTAAATGAGGCTTGTAGCTTGGCACTGTTCCCTGGTGGCTGCTACATGCCCTGTGGTGGGTCAGGCACAATGGGCACATTCACATCTTGACATGCATTTGCTGCTAAAGTGCCTGTTGTGCTCGAAGGCATTTAGTCTCTCAGTGCGGTGACTCTCTGAGGACGGACTCAGAGAGCATGGGGCTCCCGGCACCGCTGGTTTAGGTGGCTCTCCGTCTTTTTTTCTTTTACAGCGAAAGGGTTAAGCTATTTGGACAGACCCAAGTGCTGAATAGTGCGGCGTAGTCTGGAGGCCTCTTATAAAGTACTTATTGTAACAAAGATGACACAGCCACCTCCCAGTCTGAGAGATCGCTCTGCCTGTGTTCTCTTTCATTCCTCCTCTCTCAGCCTTCCTCTTCTTGTCTCTGCAACAGTGTCCATTAGCAAGAGAGGGAATGAAAGACTGTGGTTAGGTTCACCTGATGCCTGGCTCACAATACTTTCCACTGAAAATTTAGCTGGATCTTTTTCACATGATAAAATGAATGAATTATTCATCGTCTGAGCCAGAACAGTAGATTGATATTACAATCTAAATATAATCAAAACATCTGCTCCATCTTCATTTTATTGGGGTTGTTGGACACAGACTGGCCAAAGTTACATGTTTACGGTTTTATTATTTTCCACAGCTTGCTTCTGAAATGACAATTTACTTCCCCAGAACTATAAACAGAAAAGTGAGCCTTAGTCTGGCAAAGCCTCAGAAAAAATGAAACACTCAACCGAAAAACATATTATGTTGAATCTAAATTACACTGCAGATTACTTTCTCACTGAAATCGGAATTACACAACTCATTTTAAAATTCCATTTAGCTTGAGACATCAACAACGACACCAACCAGAAACATACGCAGCATTTACAATAGACAAGAAGAATGTCAATATTTCTATTTCTTATAAAAGATTTATTGAATAGAGACAGGCAACACCACAAAGTTCTAGAACATGTTAACTAAAACACGTAGCTTCCTGTATTAGTTCCTCTTTTTTATTGTTTGTTTGGTTTTGAGAACAATGATAGTAGCAAAAGCACACGTTTAGATACTTTAATGTTCAATTCATTTTAGCAATTTCAGTTGTATGTTGCTGGTAGTTTGCATGCTGCCTCACACTCACACTCTCGTTGTTTACTGAAACACTTGCATAGAGCGGAGCCATTGTTAACATAATTATAAACACCTGTGCTTTGCCTACTATGTCAAGTAAATGGCCTTTTGGTGTGAGAATGTCTTAATGATGCACACAGCCCTTTTGGAAGTCTGCAGTTATTGTGAAAACCTGTAGTTAAAAGTATGAACCATATGCAAACCTACTGCATGTAGCGTGCACACACACACACACACACACACACACACACACACACACACACACACACACACACACACACACACACACACACACACACACACACACATCCTGTGACATGTCGTGACCCAGAATTCTCGGCCACTAATGAAGGTCAAGACCAATTACTGCTGCAAGTCTGTCGCCACGGGAGGAACTCAGCGAGGGGGTTGCGTGTAAGTGTAAGACTGCTGTCTATCACTGAAAGATAAAGAAGTTTCATTGAATTCATCTCTTAACTCAACTTAATTATTCTTCACAGTGCTGGTTTCACTTATATCTTCATTTTAAAGCAGATTTACCTCAAGATCTGAGAAATATATATCCATTATCCATGCAATATGTGATCTATTTGACCCCAGACCACATTATTTTTGTTTTATGTGATAGCTTATGATTAGCTTAGCTTAGCATTGGACTGAAAACAGGGGGAAACACCTAGCCTGGATGTCTAACAACATCCTGCCACTAGCGCCTCAAAAGCTGTCTTCTTAACACATTGTAACTTTAATATGTATAAAAACCCAAGTGTGAAAATATTTGGTGGTTTTATGGGGAGTTATTTTGGAGGCTATTTTTGGCTTGGGCTAAGCTAATAGTTGTAGCGTTATATCATTTTTTTTGTATCTCACTCCCAGCAAAAAGTGAATAAACTGCTCAAAGCAACCCAGACCGTTTTTCACTTACAATGTATGATGTAACACAGGTATGATGTTATTATCCCTTCTCACTGAAGTGCACTCAGCTTATTACTGACTGAAATGAGTCTTTGATTGAGGCCAGCTCCGTGTCTGAGAGGTTAAACTGTGGTGTAACGTCATAATGGCTTTTGATCTATTAGACCTGGCATTTGGATTGAGTAAGCGGCCTCGGAAAACATGGTAACAGCCAAGTTAAGTAATACTCTTTATAATCCATCTTCTTGGTTCAACCACAATATTTTGTTGATCCGCTCTGTCCGTACTCATTATTGTGAGTTTGATGTGTGTGATGAGTATATAAAGAGAAATGCTGCCATATCCATTTAGCTTTCCTCTGTGAACAGCCAATATACTTGAAAAGCAACTCTGGCAAGCGGCTCAAATGGAAAGCAAAGAGGGAAAATGCAGTAAAAAAAAAAAAAAACGCCGCATAGTGTTCTCAGCTGTAACATACACAAATTAAAGTGCTCACACAATGCTGGGCTGTTAGTGTAAAAGTGGATAATCGCATTGCCTTTCAACAGAATTTAATTACCTCTAAGGAAAATTCCCTCAAGGCTAAATCATTTTCTTTTTTTGTATTTATATGAACTTAAGCACTGCTGTGACACACACCAGCATGTGCACTATCAAGTCAGCATGCTAATTAAAGTGGGCTTAATTCAATAATGAGACTCTCATTGAAAATCACTCTCATTATCTGGCTCCCATTGGTCTCTGAATTAAGACTGGATTTATGGCACATGACCAATCTCTCTCAAGGGTTCTTGTCTTTCACCTTGCGTGTGGTCCTCGAGGGTAAGAGACCCTATGCAAAGTTAAATGATGTTTACACAGTGACACGGGTTGTTTTAGCTCTCTTTATAAAGAGGAACCAGCTTATTTCCATCCTTGTTGGCCGTGGAGCGGTTGATTAACGCTTGGGGTCGGGAAATGAGGCAGATCGTCCAATCAGCACTCTTCATGCTGTTTCAGTGACCAACATCGCGTCACACTGCAGCAGCTCCAGGTGGTTTACTTGGTGATGCTGCAGGAGGACCCTGCATTCAAAATCAAATAAAACAAAGCTATAAAAAAATCAATACATAGATAATGAGTTCAGGCAGCTTAGCCTTGAGATGATTCTTTATTAAATATAAATCCCTCCTTGAGTCCTTTACTCTGTTTGTGGTTTGCTGTAGAGGCCTGCAGCTACATAGAGCTCACTGTCCAGCTTGCCTGAATGTTTAAAGGGCAGCAGAGGCCAATTGGAGTCAGCACTTTTTACTTAAATGCATCTCATTCATGTCAAATGCCAAACCAGGACAGAGCACTTCCTGCATATGCTTTCCACTAATAACAACAACAACACAAGTGCCTTGTAGGGGGACGGGATGACGGTTGCAAAGATTTAAACACCAAACCCGCAGTGTTAATAGTGCAAACAGGACATTCAATTTGTGCCTGCAGCATTCCGCCTGTGGTTAGGAAAGGTTGGTTTTCCACTGATGTCCCTGAGGACTGTGTTCGGCTGCTCTCTGTAGGTGTACGCTGTATGCTGTAGCCTACAGAATTGTAATTCAACATTTTAAACTGTAAATGAACATCCTACAATTGTTTTAAAACATTCTTAAATTAACCACTTGGGTAACTTCACATGGCAAGTAATATTATCAATTGTTTTTTTAGACAAATAGCTGTATTTGGCTAAATCATGTCATTTTTCTAACCTTTTTGGTTGTTGTTACGCTTCAAAAAAGGTTGAAAAACACTGCTGTACACAACATGTCCATCCTTCCCAGCTCCACCACAGAGATTCCTCAGTAAAATGATCGCTGACAATGACCCCAAACCAAAAGCAGCTGTATGAAACATGTTGCTCTTGACGGACAGTTCGAGTTTACATCACACGCAGGTACTCAGGCCCCCGCCTTGAAAGACCTGAGGCAGCATGTTACAGCAAAACTGCCTTTCAGTTGGGAGTTAGGGGGAAAGTCGGAAGTAAATCACTGAGAAAATACGATTTGCGACATGCTGTCATGCCCCTGTGTGGCCCTCAAAGGCTTTGTGGGTTTAGGAAGCAAATTGAGCAAACCAACAAAGTGAGTGGCACGGTGCAGGGAGGAGCTGCTGCGGTTTACTAGACAAGACTCTTTGTATGCTTTTTACTTCTTCACACTGTCACAAGCCCAGGAAACCCTGAGCGTACAGTGAGCTACGGCTGACATTGACACAGCAACCATATCAGTAGCAGTTAAACTATTTATTTTATAAACAATGAATTCAAATTACCATTAAAACAATGCGTTTCTTCAAATATGTTTCTGTGAGTTTAAGGATTCTTTGCCTCATATTTTTGGGCAAATGTATCCGTAGCATAACGGGGATGAAGAGGATTTTTCGTCAGGGCACTGTAAAAGAATTACAAAAAAAAGTCATTATTAGTTCATGGAGGGAATTTAAATGGAAGGTAATTACATGATTTGTCTGGACTCCAGAATTAGTAGCTAAAATGGGCCCAACAACTTCAAAAAAATGTTGGCGGAATTGTGGTGCGCAAATAGGTAACCATACCCATATCTTTTGGACATGCCCTAAACTAAGAACGTTCTGGGATGATGTGTTTGAGGCCCTTAAGTGTTTCATCAACAAAAGGATGCATTATTAGGAGTTATACCTGGAGGCATCGATGGAAGAGCGAGGACATATCTTTTCCAAATACTGCTCACAGCAGCAATTAAATGTATCACAATTAAGTGGTTAAAACCTGACCCCCCGTCATACAATCTATGGACTGAGAAGGTGCGGGAAATCTATCAGATGGAACAAATAACATATTCTTTGAGGCTTCAAACAGATATATTTATTAGAAGATGCAACCCTGCCATTACTACACTAATACAGTGAATTGATCCAAATCTCCCCACACCTTCTGGATCATAACAGTATCTACGCCCTCCCAACCAACAATGTTTGTAGCGGCATAGGTGTTGGCAAATGAGTACACACATAAACACACAAGTCCTCCGTCCACCCCCTTCTGCACCTTTTATTTTTTATTTCTTTATTTCCTTATTTTATATATATTTTTTTCTTCTTCATTTATTTAATTTGCTTTCTTAATATACTTATATTTACTTAAAATGTATTTACTCTTCTTCTCTTCAATTCCTTTAATCGTTTTCTACTTGTATAAAATATGCTGATGCAGTTGTTGAAAAAATGGAAAAACAATATGCAAAAGTGTATGTAAAATAATAATATGTTTGTATTTGCTGGAACTGAAATAAAAACTAAGTAAAAAAAACAAAAAAACAACGTCATTATTCAGAAAATGTAGTTTTCATTTTAAAAACCAATCTCTATAAAGATGGAGACATTTTACTGTCATGCACCTGTTTACATGCAGTTCCTGTCTAGTTACTGCTGGCCCAATTTGAGTTTTTATACAAATATTTATAATTGATAATAATACCCTTTTAAAAATATTTTATTTGGAGTGTTTGTGGTGATTGTGAAATGAATTGAAAAACAAAGCAGCCGCTGAAAGAGCAGCATCCTTTTCTGTGAGCACAAGATAGCGTTCAACAATGTGACAATTCTTGTTTTAGGTTACATAATGCTTCATACAGCCCCCCCAAAAAGACCATGCCATGTCTTGCATTGTTAGCTCAAGTAAAGAATCATTTGTGCAGCTGTCCCACATTGATGTGTCCTTGGTCAATACTAAACCGTTCCAAGTGTAATTAATATCAGGCTGTTGGTTTTCTGTCATCCTGTTGATAAAGAGACAAACCGACCTAAAACATAACCTCCCCATTGAAGTTATTATAGATTTGTTTGTATTCACTTTCATTCCAGACTTCAGGGCAATATAAAACACAGATCACATGAAGTGTGGATTTATATATGTGTGCTCTCCATATGTACCCTGGTTTATCTGACCCTGTTTAACCCCTCGACTGAGAGCACACCGCACATGTGAAGGGCTGGTTTCTGTGCTTCTGTTTGACCTGGCTCTTTTCAAATGATCTCCTTGCTTTTTTATCTTTATGTAAATCAATTAGGTGAAATTAGTAAATTGGATCTCGGAGCCTGACATGTGGCCCTGTTTTTAAAAAAAATAGTTTTTATAAAATGGATTCAATTAGCCTGTCTTTTTTCTTCGAGGCCTTTGTGGACTGACAGGGTTAAGTGTATGACAGATACCATCCGTAGTCTGGATTTAGTTATCACATTGTTGTGGCTTCAGCATATAGTTTATGGCTCTTGAAAGCAAATGAAGTCAATCTGCCATATGATCTGTCACTTATGGCAGAATCGAGGAGCCACTGGTGTACAGTAAGGCCTCAGAAGCAATACAGAACAGACGTTAGGCCTGCATGTAGCGTGGACTTTTATGATTAGGAAGCTATATGTTAGAGAGTGAATACATCGAATAGACATGTTCACCTCCCTCTGAAATGCAGGGTGGGATATGTTTTTGGGTTGTAATGTTTCCGAGTAATACGAAACTCTCTCAGTTCTATGTGCATTAATGATATACAATGAAAAATGTGATGTTCCCCTCTGTCTGGTCCCCTGTTCTCAAGCTACCTATTACTTATCAGGTTGTCCCATTTCACGTTTCCGTTACGTGTCTGTATTTTTATTTAACTTAAAGGACATGAAGCTGCTCATCTTTTCTGATTGTTAAGCTCTGTTAACTCTTCGTAACTCCGGAGATGAAATAATGGACGTATGCCTCAGCTGTCACCTGCCTCCGGACACTGCTCCATCTGTCTGATGGCTGTCCGGAAGGTGCTCTCTCTTCAACCCCTGACCTCCTAAACCGGGATCTGAATAAACAGCTAATTGGCTGGGTTTCCTGTTTAGCCTGATGGGAATGTGACTATTTCTGTTCTGTTTACAGAGCTCTCTCTATTTCTCAGAGTTGTACGCTCTGTATTGTTTATAAGAGAACAATGTCCTTCACTACAACTGCACTTCCAAACATCAGCCTTTGGAGATTGTACAGTAGTGTCCAGCCTCTGCGTTCCTGGAAATGTGCGTCTTTTGTTGTCTGTGGGAGGGTTTCATTTAACCGGTTTTGTGGTCTTTGTTTATTTGTGAAAGTCAGCTTTCAAGTCCTGGTGTCCTGAGTAGTGAGCACATTGAAATACCATGTGTTGAAATGTCTTGACTACAGAAAAATGAGGGGTATTGTGATAGGATGCCAGATGGGAATTTAATTTTTCATCCAAATATGCGTGGGCAGAACACACACATCTGTATAGGTTTTGAGATGCAAATAATTTCATACTTATTGCCATAGGAAATGCATTGGTAATAGCACACTGAAGATGTGTGCATACACAAAAACTGTTTGCTGACTAATAGCTTTTTTTCTGCATGGTAAGCTTAGTCAAAATGGAACTCTCTGTATCTAAACTGTCTGTGTTGAATTAAATGGCTTGCTCCTACGCCAGATGTGACTTTCTCCTCTCCTATCTGTATTGAATTATTCAGGCAGTTCCGGATCTTCTTTTTCATCTCGGGTCTGCATCCAGTTATAGAGGAGATACTGTGCACAAAGTCAAGTACTTAATGTCCAGGAGTCATAGGTTCAAATACAGGCTACGACACGAGAGGACTGACTCTGCTCTGATCTAAAAAAAACACTCTCAAAAAGACTTGATCTAATGTGTTCCAACAATTCAGTGTGGATTTGTGAACATGACATGTTTTTCATTTGGGTTCTAAAGTTAGTAATGCTGTCAATTTCCGAGGCCTTATGTTTGCAAATGAGTGTGGATTTTTGTGTGATGATTCATGCTTTCACAGGAAAGCCTAAAATAAAGATGATTTTGGTTTAAACTCTAAGTAAAACATTCAGGCTGGCCTTCCTTTCAGTATTATAGTCATTATCAGTGGAGCTGCTCCAGTCCTTTGATTGCAGCCCTGTTAAAAATACATTACTCTGGTTTCTATTTTTAGTAGATAATTGTAGGAATATATTTACTTAGGTGCCCAGGATAACTTCAGCAGATGATGATTTACTTTCCATGTTGGCTTTCCTTTTGTTTGCTCCTTTTCTGTCTTCAATCGTCCTGGTATAATGGCTGTCAGCAAAGTAATTTTGGTGAAGAAATAAGGCCGGCCAGTTTGTCCCTGTGTACAACGAGTGGAAGATTAAATCTGGTCATTAAGTGAGTTGGAAGGTGCAGAGCTGAAGGCGGTGTTTTTATTGATGTGGCAGGAAACGGGGGGGCTGACTGCTGCCGCTGAATCTGTAAATCTTGCAGACTGTTCACAGTCCGCTCCCACTTTTAAAGGCGCTCGCACAGTTCCACTCTCTCGATTAAAAACACACTTAATGTTGCAAACAGCCCATTAAGCACCATGTGGTAGAGGCGAAGATGATGTGTAACTGAAGGGTGTGTTAATAATGGCGGGCTGTCGCCAGAGCAGGGCCCCTGCTGTACCCCGAGCTCTCGCTGTGTGGACTTGGACCGCTCTGTGGGACAGTGCTGAAAACATTGAACCTTGGCTTCGGAAAATTATGTTCGTGTACAACAAATCTGCAATAGCAAAGAACATATTGGTCTCGGTTGAATATTGTAAAAGTCAACTTTAAGCACTTAGACAGGATGCAATGACTTTTTTAATATTAGGCAGACCACAATCTTTCCACAACCTCTCCCAAGTGCTTTGGTATTATACAATTAACAACACATGGGATATAAAGGCATATCCCAGTCTCGTGGTGTCAACCTTAAGTGGGCCAAACCATCCACCTCAACCTCCTCCCTTCAATTTATTTGCACTAGAAGAACATCACACCTCCTGTATTTAAGAAAACATTGACACTTAACACATCCTGGTAGACAATTGTGTTTTCAAAAAGCATTTGGCAAAGAAAGAAATGAGTTGAACATCCACTATGCATCCACAAGGCTTCAAACACACTGATAGATGCTCTTTTCTTAAAAGGTCAGAAATAATAAGAAATGACACCATGCAGTGTTGGGCAGGTGTGAAAAGAAACAGTAGAGGTTGTCAAAAAGTAACTGAACGTTGAAAGGAACATAGTCGCTTTGACTAGGTAGTCAAGCCCTAATTCATACATTGCTTTACCGTCTATTTTACTCTCAATGGGACAGTGATTTACTAAATGAACAATAATAAATATTGAAGAAGACTGTTGATTGAGACCAGTGGAAACATATTTACTAAGTTAATAAATCAACTGAGAAGTAAAGAGGGATATTCTTAAGTTTCTATACAATCAGAGAGAATACAAGTTTAAGGAACTTCTGCAATTGCATCACTTTTTTTAAAACCGGAGATTGCCGTCTGATCCTAACTGACTTTGACAATATCAAGTCCCTCGGAGCAAAGTGATAACTTGAAATATCTATTCCTATGATTCCCTGCCAAACAAAGCAATCTCAATCTTACTTCCAGTGTGTCCCATGGACCTCTGCCCTCAGGTCTGATAATAGCTTTATAAACCAAGACATTCGCCTGTAGGCAAAGGGCTAATTAACATGGCATGTACCGCCATTTGTTTGATGTGGAAGGACATCCTTTTGATGTAAAAGTATATGCGAAGATTATCAAGATTACAGCTTCCCTCTTAATCTTGATGTCCCACTATGTTCTTCACCTTAATTTGAAACATCTTAAGCTAATGTCTCTGATCATGGCGTGTAATTGCTGCACCACGTGGACATTTCACTGGGCTTTCATCCACCCCTTCAATGAGAGTTTGGCTAAACCTGAACGCTCCCTCAGTCCCACATATTTACTCAGTACTGTACTATATACTTCAGTTTATTCTCAGTGGGAATATTTCTAACAATACTGTTTTTCTTTTTCAGGGTACTGAGCCACAACAAAATCAGAGTTCTTAGAAATGGCTCCTTCTTTGGACTTTACGCTTTGGAGAAACTGTAAGTACCCGACTGTTTATCATACTTGTGCAAAATCACTTCTGCAGATGCTTCAATGTCTTGTTTAGTCTGTACCAGAGATATATCTTTTATGCATTCAGGCTGTTATTTTAGCTTGCCTCAGGGCCTTTAGGGAGGAATATGCAGCGAGTATTAATAAGATCTCAGCAACTCTGTGTGTTTTGTATCCAGTCATGGGCTCCTGTCCAGAAGGGAGGATGATGCACTCTGGCTATCGCATAGTTATGTTGAAAAGCTCATATAATTACACTTCAGGTCTTCATTATCAGGTAAGTCCCACTCCACCGGACAAGATAACGGTGGTGCACGTTGGCAGCTTCGCCTGCGGTTAACATGCAGTCTAGCCAACCCTATATCACCATAATCTCTCTGAATGAGGTGTAAGACGGAAAATAGACAACATAATTTCTAGGAAAGTTTGAATGAATGGCAGACCTGGTGAAAAACAGGAAAGAAGAACTGTTGCCCACGATGAGTCGAGAGTACAGACCTCACGCTAACAGTCTGTCTCCATGTTGGTCAGTCAACCACTTTGTTCCAGACCTAAATATCTCAACGTATATAAAGATGAGGTGCCACTAAATGTGGTTTTAGCTTTCATGGACCTACTGTTTTTTGATCGCCTGACTTTGACATAACAAACATATTGGGGTTAAGAGAAATGTCTCAACAGCTATTGGATGGAATTACTTGGTACATACATTCATGGTCCACAGAGGATGAATTAAACCAACTTAAATCAGGATTAAATGTATTTGGTGATTTAAATAACACTATTATTGGGTAAAAGCATTGATTTGAAACATTTGACTTGAAATCAAGATAACAAGAGAGACGTCTGGCAGGGATGCTTAATGATAATATGTGTTTTGATCAAAATTACAGTAAACACAGTCAACACAGTCAACACTGGTGTTTACCAGCTACATGCCTCTTGCTCTTTCGTAACTCTGACGTGAGAATCGCATCTTGTGTGTTTCCCACCAGACACAAGGTGTTATTTTACAGAGCATCCCAGTAAAGCTTTATAGCGTCCTGGTAGCTAACAACACACATGGATCCGCTTCAGTGTGGATACTGTAGTCTGGCAGACATACTTAATTTGTTGGGGAGGGGGTGGGTATGTTGAAGGGATATTAGTTCCACATGCCACTCAGATCTGCCACCCATGAAGTGTTACAAGCTTCTCAAAAATGTTGAAAGAAAGAAAAATATGGTAATTTGTTACAGTTGCTTGTTATTATGTACCTGCTGGAGCTCACACCAGACGTGCCAAATTTGCTGAGATTGCTTTTTTTATGTCTGGCATCTGCAATGGGTGAATAGATCCAAGGCCAAGTTCTCACCTTAACTGTCTTGCAACAAAGGCGCTAATAAAGCTGTCAACAGGAAGACAATACACAACCCTGTGACTAAAACTGCCAAGGAGGATCATTTAAAGTAAAGCCAAAGAAGATCTGTTGCTTGAAGTTTCGGGTGTAAATCGAGCTGGTGTTGCTTGTTTTTGTAAGTGCGGAGAGTGTTCCCCGTAGCGCCGTAGGGTCGCTGGGTCGGGTAACCTGAGCTTACCCACTAACCGGCCCTTGTAGCTGGAGCAGTGATAAAACTAGCAGGGGGGCAACAGGGTGGAGCTTTCATGCAGAATCATAGCTAAAAGACCTGTGAGAAAGACACAGAACAGGCAAAACAAACCAGCACACACACACACACACACACACATACTTATTCTCTTGGCGTCTGGTGTTGAGGAGAGGACATAACGTAAATCATGCAGGCCTCATTTCACTCCTCTGCCTCAACCTCCGCTGGCTCTCTGACACACAGCAGTGGAGGTCTGCTCACTCACTCACTCGCTGACGTCTTCAACCTTTAATTGAGCCTTGCACAGCTTACAATTAAAACTGAGCTCATGGTAAAATCTGCTGTCTGATGCGAAAAAGTGCCACATTGAAATTCACCGTTGCTGTGATGGAAGGGTGAGTTTACGGTAAAAGGTTTGGATGTGAGATTTCAGTTTGGTTTTGTTGCTCCAGGTTCTCTCATTCTTTCCAGTATGTCGTCTACATGTGCTAATCCTTTGGAGCAGTAGTGAACAGTTACTCATATTATGTGGTCATTGCTGTAATCAAAGGCCGGCCCACTAGGGCTGAGTAAACACACATCAGGGAATAAGACTGCATCTCTTCCCCTATGTGACAAGGATAAACACAGTCTGCTCCCTGACTGCACATGCTCACTCTCACTCTCTGTGTTGACTCCAAGTGTGCACCGAAGCTCTGAGTGTGTTTCCTAGTATGGGCACCCTTTGCTTCTTGTCCAGTCCTTTCAAATGGCTCTGGTTCTTCTCTCAGGACCCGCACACTCACACCAGACTATCTATTAAGGCTTGAATATAGTCTGATCTGCTGTTGTTGGTGGGAGAATACAGCTCCAGGGCAGGCCGCCCTCCTCCAGGCCTGGGCCAGACAGTGCAGCAATCTACACAGTTAGCCCTTTCATTGGGACAAACCTCCCCAAAGCCACTGTGCCTTCATAACCTGCCAAACCACCCAAGTGCAAAGGAGCAATTTAGCCTTGTTTGTTTTTGCCCTTTTACTGGACTACTGTGTTTGTGTAGCTCTTTTTAAATATGCCTGCCTTCCAACAGCTACATTTGGATGTTGGAAATATCCCTTTTTTCCAGCTGAAACATCAGTTGAATTATACCTGGTTTCTGTGTAAGTGGTTGCTATGCAAAATCAGTTTGATTCAAACACGCTATCAGGCCTTCGATACTGTATCTCCACCTTTCTGTTGGGATCTGGCGCTGGCAGCCCCGCTAACGAGCCGGGACCTTTATGAGTTGTGGACAGATCCCAGCAGCCTGTCCTGCACTGATTTGAGGCGAGTTAATGAGAATAATGAGCAAAGAGAGGGTCGAGCCGGTCTGGCACTTGTCCAACCAGGGCCCCATGCACCATGGGACACAGGACAGGCAGGCAGGGCACAAGGGGCCCCTCATTACCAGGTCTGCTCACCCTACAGGGAGAGAGGGAGCAGGCAAGGAGAGCAGAGGGCAGCGATGATGATGGATGAGGGAGCAGCAGGGCGCTTGCAGGGAACAGGTCTGGAAGGCAGGCGTGAGTGAGGCTTGTGGTTAGGACTGGTAAGAGGCTCGAAGGTGTTGGCAGCATGATAGACTTTGTCAACAAGGGAGTCTGAAATGATCCCCTCCAGTATCAATCTACCTGACATGACTGTACTTTTACTTCTTGCAGGAGAGTATGCACGGGAAATGTTTTTATTTAATTAAAAAGTGCACATTGATAAAAATGAGCACTTGAGTCCATCATGCTAACGTGCAAGACTTACATCAGCCATACATTCAAAATTTCATCTGCAAAAGAACACAGAACAGCACATGGGCACAAAAAAAACACATAATAAAAGTTTATTCAAAATCTACTGTTGACTTTCAGCAGCAGGAAATAAGGAGCTGGTTGTCATTTATGCTTTTAAAGACACAAGATTTAAGGTTCTTAAACCTGTGACCAATAATAAGACTCACAGTGCATGATATTGTGCAGATGCTGGATATGTTCAGGGAAATGTCTGCATGATGAAACATATATACACTATTATCACATTAAGAAACCATAGGCCAATCCATTACTCTCTTGCCTTAATAGTATCTGCTTTACAAAAAGGGGAGACGGGCCACTCAGTCTTTGCCTGAGGCTCTCTGAAACCGACCTTGAAATATCCTCTGCCATTCTGAGCAGCCGGGGGTTAGGAAGTGGTCCAACTTAAACAACTCTACCATCTGACGGAGGGGAAGTGGAGCAGAGATGGCTAAAGATGGTATGGTGGCTGGAGAGAAAGGGAGGGAGAGAAGGAAAGCACACTGTTGCAGTTTGTCTTCTTATATAAATCTGAGCTTGTTTTTCTTAGTTGGAGATTGATGTTGTTTTCACAAAGGCCAGACAAATTACCTTGAGGATTCAGAACAAAGCGGAGGTGTGCAGCATGTAAAAACGGGATGATGTGCAGACATGGCAACGAGCCCCTCTGTCTAGACTAGTGTGGGTAAGACAAGGTTCAGATTGAAGCAGCCCACCCCTCAACAAAGAGTTAAGGGCAGTTCTGGAGGCTGCACATCCATACTCATTTTTTCCCCAAAGAAAATTGAACATTTGTGTTAGCATGTTTGCCCGCACACGCCATTAAGTGGCCCCTGGTTAGGCAACAGTCACCTAATGAGAGTGCATGACATTAGGAGGTGGAGCGGGTGAGGAAGGGGTTAAGCGTGCTGGAGAGTGGAAACAGAAAGGGGGGAGTTGATAGACTCCAGATGTGTCTTTCAGATAAACTGAAGGAACGGGTTGTGTTTGTATTGCAAGCCTAGCTCAATCGTGGCTCTGGGGGTTTATTGAAACAGCGAGCGAGCCCCCTCATAAGCCCATTACCAAATTGTACGGTTTATACGCCAGTAACTCTCTCTCGCACACTCATACAGCAAACTTGATATGGTTTCAATGGCATTTTCCTTCAGAGGAACTTGAGCTTTCCCTGGTCGTACTTCCCCCCACTTCCGTTTGTGTTTCTTCTCTGCTTTATTTTTGCATCTCCCCTCTCACAGCTCACTGGGTCTCTCGCTGTTCCTCCCCCTTCCCACTCTGTACATGCTGTAGTCCACCTACTGGAGGAAAATTCACTCGCGGATTTGAGTCTCCGCTTTCATTGATCATTTGAATGAAAGGCGTTTGACTCTACTTCCCATCCCAGTTACAATGTGAACATTGTTTCGACTCTCTGTTAACTCATTGTTAGAGACGCTGAATGAGACTATTGGGTCTTTCATATCAATTGACTCAATTTGACAGAATCAATCTAATATAATGTCATCAATATTAGTTACAAGTAAGTAAAAAAACTAAGAAGATAGTCGCCTTTTTCTCTCCAACTCTGACCCTGAGAATCTTTACATCTTCATTAATCTGACAAATAGTATGATATTCTGTGTGTCCCATCAAAATAATAAGTCATTTTTTTCTGCACGCTTGTAGATCTCATAAAGATCAATAGGTCTGTCAAAGCGAGCAATGCCTCCTTCTCTCGTCCGGTCCAAAAAATCAGTCAATACCAGACCGTGGCTCCAGAGTTTCCTTTGGCACAATAACCTCCATCTCGTTTTACTGCAGACTATAGAAACATGTAATCAACTTAGGGCATTTAACAACTCACATAAAAGTGTATATTTCTATTTCTGTGCAGTTGGATACACAGTTTATGTTTCTGTCAGTAACGAGCATAAGACACTTATGATGGTCAGGGGGTGGTTGTTCAGGTTTCAAAAGTATGTGTGCAATGGTTATTGATATCACAGCAGATTTATGAATGTACTAGCCTGTATTTAGCTAAATGCCAGCAATAATAAATCCAGAGAAACCATAGATAACAAGTTGATGAGGTATACCCAATCTTAGAGGAACCAGAAAAAAAATAAAGAAAATAATCTGGGGAAGGGGTAGCAATGCAGGAAATTAGTAGAAAAACAAGAGCCGGCAGATCCCGGTTTCCTGTTTTGGGGGGAGGCCGGAGTATGTTTCTTGCCTGTGTTACAGAGCCCCCATTGTGAGCAAGTGTGTTGAGGAGTCTGGAGGTGGGGTCTGCGAGGCCAAACACAGGGACGATTTTGCTCAGTACTGAATCCCCTTACCCACCTGCCCCTCCCTACAGGGAAAAACTAGCTAGTGAAAAAAAAAGGAGAAAAAGGAAACTGTAAAAATAAACGAGCAAGGGCCTCCGTGCTACAGACGCCAACCAGACAGGAAATGACACGCAGCACAAAAATGGTCTCCACCGACCTCTGTCAGGAACCGAGGTGCCTGTTATCCCCACTTACTTTTTCCCCAACAAAGCTCCAATCCCTCAATATATTTGTTAATGTTGTCAGGGAATTGCCTAATAGTTTGCTACAACATATAAATACAGTTTAAGCATAGAAAGAGTCTCTGTACTGCTATGTCTTTCCAGTAAATACATTCCAGGAACAGGAAATTCTTGATTCCAGTCTGGCGATAATGAGTGGCCAGTTCCCTGGCTTCAGTCATTTTCCCAGCTCCCTGCGGGGCTGGGGCCTAAACAATGTCAGTGGAGCACTCCAGTCCCCATCGCTGTGCTCCTGATAATGGAGCACTCGACGTCTGGAGCGCTTTACAGACCATGTCTTCATTATTACCCTCTCGCTGCCCTACAAGCACGTCGCTCCTCTCCAGGCTGCATGGGGCCCAGGTGCTCATCCCATATCCCCACAGAGAAATTACTCTTCAATACGGCAAAGGACCAGCCACATTGATCGGGAGGAGTTTGTGGGAGGGAGGGGGGAATGGCAGCCGCTGCTGTAAGGCCCAGCGGCTGCAGACAATGGCCTCTTCTGCGCTTGAGTCTGTCACAACCCCATCACACAGGCCACATGTGGAGGAGTGGATAAATCACCGCACCCAGAGGTTATAAAGCAACATTCAAAAGGAATAATGACCTGTCAACACCAACCATGTAGCTGCTTCTAAAGATAATGAAACATTGATAGCAAATTGCAACTTTTATGCTCGGCAAGCGTGAGGCTTTGAAGTATTTTTCATCTCCGCTATTATCCTCTTGCCCGGTGACAGCTGTTGTCATCAGGGTTGAGGCCACTGAGCTGTGAAGTTGTTGTCAGGGAGGGCACTGTCTACTCCAGAAGGCACACAGACAAGTCATCGCCTGAGAATGAGCTACTGGACTGTAGGTTGGAAATAAAGTTGGAAATAAATCTGAGGGCGTGGGCGAGTGGCGCGGGGCTGCAGCCCAGATTTTGCCTGGATTATGGTGTGGGGCTAAGCGCTCGCCGTGTGATTCAAGTTCTGTTGACTGTGGTGAGCTCCTCAACATTCCCCAGCTTGGTGATAAGAGAGTGTAACTGAAGTAGTGGACTGCTGATACTCCCCGGCCAAAGCACAAACTGCGCTGTAACCTCTCATGCCGGGAACACAGGAGAAGACCTTAGAAAATGCTGATGTTTAAAGTCTGATACTTGTTTTTCTATTGCTGTTTTTCACACTGGGTAACATGTTTGTCCCCAGAAAGCTTGAGATGCTTATACACTATCATGTCATGTGCCAATGTGTGACTCTCAGTGCCTTGTATTGGCTAAAATCTCTACTACTCAGCAGAGATTGGGGTCATGCATTTTGCTTTAGGTTACTGTAAATATCCAAACAGAGAATGTGAACCGATGCAAGACAACAAGCTAATGTAAAATAACACAGGTAAAAAAAATACAACAAAAAAACAACAGCATGGTTTAAGATATGAATAGTTATTGGATTTAATCAAAAGCAGCGGCAAAAAGAAAATACTTCAGCCTAGATTACGCAAGGTCCCCTAAGGACAGCAACAGCAGTGTATGCTTGTGCACGTGTAAATGTTCTGTCTGTTTAGAAACACAACACATGTCAACAATTATTTCATTATATCAACCTACAATGCACTATTTGATGCTATATGTGATTACAGCCTGGATTTTGTAAGGTAATTTATATGTCATTTAGATCTACTTTGATCTGAATCAAATCTTGAATTACAATCATGCTGTACCATCATTAAGAGTTTAGGGGCCTTAACGTGAAGACAATTACCCTAAGGGCGTCCAAACCTGTAGACTACATTACCCACTATTCAACTCCCCCACCAAAACTTTGATTGGAGATTTGGGTGTGTAAAAGTTGGAGGCGGCTAATGTAGCCTTAAGCTTTTACCCTCAAGCATCAGTGAAATAACGTTAGTCAGTCTTGAAATCTGGTCAAGGTGTTTTTAATTGAAATGCAAAAAAACGTTTAAAATGGTAACAATATATTTAGTTTCATAATGAGATGCTTAAACATTAGGACAAATCCACCTGTTTGCGTAGATCACAATGATGATTACTACATTTAACTCTCATTTGTCATAAAAAGCTCAATGTCCAACAGTTTTTAGGACATGATGCAGTTAGAAATGTACTTATTTCAGAGTGGATTAAGCAGTGTTTGAGTACAAGATACCATTTACATCAGGCAATATGAAAAAAGAAACATTCCTTTTGGATACTATAAGCAGATTTTAATCATTTGAAGACACAAGGCGTGTGTGTATGAGTGTGAAAAGGACAGGGAGGGAGGGAGGGAGCGACGGTCATCAGAGGGAGGAAATATTGGGCAGTGCCTCGTCTTTCAGCGCCGGAATAATGAGTCCCGGGACACACAGATTGGAAACAGCAGTATTGTTCTCAGGTCAACAAATTCCATATAGCTCTATATGTACAAAGATTACCACAGTTACAGGCCCACACACACACACACACACACACACACACACACATTGGAGAGTATTCTTTTTAGTTGTCAAATACACAGTTTGATTTGGTCAGTGAAATGCATACAGTCTCAAGCTGATTTTTTATTTATTGTTAAAATAAAAATGGAAACGTGTACACCTTTATAAAAACCTGTGAATTTGTTGCAAAATGACAAGCTGGCATGCACTCAAAGAGCTGGGCTGAGCTGCTGTCTGCTCTCAGACATACACAACAGACCTCAGCCTTTTGGTCCGGAGCCAGATTTTTGCTCCATCATTATAACCTGTCTAGCATCTATAATCCAGATATGAGCGATGGCTGAGCGAGAGCGTGGACCAACAGCAAAGCCTCTGATCTCTGACTCTGTCCCAGCCGTACCGCACTGTCCGATTCTTTACTGGAAGTCATTTCTAAAACAATAATCCTGCCCTGGTTTTTATCAAAATAGCTCATCTCTTGGAAAGAGGACAAGACAATGGTTAAGAGATGCCTGAGGTTGTACATGGTGTGAGGCAGCGTGGTTCGAGAACAGCGCTGACAGATCATTTTGGTGAGAAAAAAGGATCAGAAAGTCCCCTGAGGTCTTGCCTACCACAGCGGTAGTAGTGATTTAGACAAAAATGCAGCCGCAGCATTGATGCTTTTGAGCCACTGGAAGAAAATCCTCTTCTGTGACCAGTCCGATGGGAGCAGGCATTTTTCATGCTGCAGCAACTAGGATCGCTTTCCAGCCCGCATTGACCACGTCCTGCCGATTACCATCCGTCTCCTGACCTGCTCTAAACTACATATTCCTACCCTGCCAATAAAAACATCTAAGATTCAAAATGTAAGTGATATAGGCACCTGGCTGAAAAGAGGGCCGGAAACATGACTGGATTGTATTTAGATCTAGAAAGGTTGATTAAGAAATGGATGTGTTTGCAATGACTAACACTATAATGTGAAGAGTCATTGTGAAACAAGCAGTAAACACTTTTAGATTCCACTTGAGTATCTGCATCTGGCTAGCTTCAATCCCAGGTGGCTGATGGGATAAGATTTCCTATCTGTTTGCAGAGGGTACCCTGCTGTGTCCCACTGGAGGAGCCAAGTTAAGGGAAATGTGTCTTCACTCCCCTTCTATTTAAAGATAAAGAAGCCTCCTTTCCACATCTTGGTGTCAAAGCAATAGTTCAATATTTTAGGAAATGTGTTTATGTGGTTTCTTGCTTGGAGTTAGCTGGGAGGATAGATGCCAATGTCCATCAAATACTATATGAAGCAGTGTGTTAGCTTAGCCTAGCTTAGCATACACACTGAAAATAGGAGGTAACAAAGGTGGCAAAATGAAAGTGACAGGTTAATATGGGGCTTTAAATGGTGCTGGTAGGCAGATTTGGTTTCCAGTCTTTGTGCTTAACTCAGCTTCTGGCTCAAGTTACAACATAACAATACATATACAGTATGGGAGTCGTTTAAATATTGTCATCTAACTCTCAAAAAAGTATTGATACTGTATCTAAATGTATAACTATTCGTGTGAGACATTTCAAAATCCTCCCTAGAGGCTATGCATTTTCTCATGCACCTTATGCTTTCTCTCCGCAGGGACCTTAAGCACAACTTGATCAGCACCATCCTGCCCGGAGCCTTCCAGGGCCTGTTCGAGCTCCGGAAACTGTAAGTAGACATCAACAGATGCAAAAATATGAATGGAAATCATAATGTTCATTTCAATTGTTTGGTATGAGACAAATGAAGGAATCAGGGTAGTTTTGTTGTTAAATGAGCAGCATTCACATGAAAAAGGGCTTACACATCGCCTCATAGTGTAGAGTATATCTTCAGTAGATGCTGTTTTAGCAGCTCATGGCAGATAACATGTGTTATATTGAGCTCATGGTGTTAGTGCGACAATAAAGGCCTCCTTCAACAAGTGTTTTTGCTGATCCTCGTGGGGGCCCTGCATTCTCATCTCTGGTTCCTACCACCACCGCCGTGGAAACCTCACGGCCAGGCAGAGGTTTCTCACACGTCAGTGAAGCGACTGTTTGCATCTTTGGACACCGGAGTCTGGTTTTGGCGTGGGTCGTACTTGGTCGTCTGTGCTGCACCGCGTGACTCCCCTTCCCTCCTCCCCCTACTTGTGTTTTCCCTGCGAGGTCTGGGGCTTCTCAAAACAAACAGGGGGAGATAAACACATGCTCTGGACAGCTCTCTGCTGGGTAGTGTCAGAGGTGCAGCAGAGCAGATCCCTCTCTGGCTGTGGCTATACATCACACTCAGAGGTGGACGGCAGAACAGGGGCCCCGCTTTTACCCCATCACTGATAAACTCTAACTGGGAATCCATGGATTGGAGATAAGAGAAAGTGGCAAAGCTTGAGGACATGATTGTTTAGATGTTTAAATGTAATCTTTATTGTGGTGGGAAATAACTTTTAATTTTAAAAGAAGAGCAGAAAGGAGGTGTTGCACAGTTTTATCTGAATGTCCTTTCTGCAGTGTTTGATATGATATCACAAAAATGACATGCAAAAGAGTCGAAATATCACAGTCTGTGTGGAGCCCTCCTGATTTTAAGATAACCAACACATTCTTTTGTCTTTTCACATTTCTAGCGACCTATCCAACAACCGGATTGGCTGCCTGACTGCAGAGATGTTCCAGGGGTTGACCAATCTCACCAAACTGTAAGAGACCCCGTTAAACTGATACCATAAACAATACAAATCTGCATTGTTGGGAGGCAATGATATTGACTTTTATATCACTCTTGTTTACTGCTAGGAACCTCTCTGGCAACATCATATCGACTTTAGATCAAGGAGTGTTTCAGGAACTGCCGTCCCTCAAGCAAGTGTGAGTATTAGACAATGTTGACCGTGGCACTATACTACAATAAATCCACTCTCAGAGCAGTTTAATATCTGAATAGATAATAAATTCAAGCCTGTTGAAAAATTCAAATAAGCAATGAGTATGAATTTGACATGTATTTATTTGAATTTCAATATTATCTTAGGTAATCATTTGTAGAGGAAAATATAAATGCAAACAATCATTTGACAATAAGACTGTTTACCCCCATTTCAGATGTGAACAAACCTCTGCTTGATTTTAATACACTTTACTGCCAGTTCTTTCATGTAACAGACATACTCTTGTTGTTGTGTACAACTCAAAATGTGGTTTCAGTTGACAAATAATCACCTTCCTGGTGTAACATGTGGATCATATAATGAGCAACTAGAGACAACACTGGAGCCATGTGGAGCGAAAAGAAATTTCTGATAAATGACCGTTACTTTTCTCTACAGAAACTTTAACTCAGACTACCTGTCCTGTGACTGCGGGTTACGCTGGGTCCCAGCATTCTTCCGCGGCAGTTCAACCCGGTTGGGGGACGAGACCCTGTGTGCATACCCGAGGAGCCTGAGGGGAAAACCCCTGCGTGGACTGAGGGACAGCCAGCTGAGCTGTGGTGAGTGCCCAGCGTGAATAAGGCAGTTCACCACTTTGTTTTAAAGAACATTGGCTTGGGAATGACAATTACAGCACACTCATACCAACCGTTTATGATCGTCCCTGTATTTTTAAGATTTAGTACGTCAAAAAGCGGTTGAAAGAGATCAATCACAGCAGCTCAGCAGGAACTTATTTCTAAAACTATCAGTGAGCCTTGTTGACAACTAATCCTGTGGGTTCAATTTATGAATTGCTGCTGCCTGCATCCAATCTGCCCCAGAAAAGCAGACTCATAATAGCTTCTGTGGAAACATTTAGATGAGGTTGAGAAATGAGAGAGCAGCAGAAGTAATTAAGAGTGATGTGTAATGCCGGCGTCTTTTCCCACCATTTTGCTCAGACGGTCCTCTGGAGCTGCACACACTGTCGCTGCTGCCATCCCAGCGTCAGGTGGTCTTCAAGGGCGATCGGCTGCCCTTCCACTGCACCGCCGCCTTGGTGGACAAGATCACCACCTTGCACTGGCGTCACAATGGTCAACTGGTGACCTCTGACCCGGACATGGGCGTCCAGCTGGAGGACAGTGTGCTGCATGACTGCACCTTCATCACCAGGTACAGAAATCTATTAAATAATTGCGTGATTATAAACATTTACCTTGTGCAAAGTGATCTGATGTAGAATAATGTTTTTCTAGTGCTGCACTATAAAGCATGTGGTGATAATTTGTTATAATTAGCTATCTCTATCCTCCTATCCAGTGAGCTTATCCTATTCAACGTACATGTGGAGGCCAGGGGAGAGTGGGAGTGTGTGGTTTCCACCGGGCGGGGCAACACCTCCCGCAGTGTGGAAATAGTGGTGCTGGAGAACAGTGCCTCCTTCTGTCCAGAGGATAAACTTGTCAACAACCGTGGGGAGTTCAGGTTAGTTAGAGCTCCAGGGATTATTAATACATACCTAAAGAAACAGCGGCCTCACACTGCTCTGGTTTTTAATCCCCAGGTGGCCCAGAACTCTGGCTGGCATCACCTCACATCAGTACTGCCTGCAGCTACGTTACTCCTCCCTGCCTATGGAGGGAGGTATTGAGGAGAAGAAAGCCTCTCGATACTGTGACCGCTCTGGAAACTGGCAGGAGGGTGACTACTCAGAGTGTCACTACACAAACGGCATCACCCGCGTCCTGCATACCTTCATCCTGGTCAGTAGCTTAACCTTCAATACATTGTTCCTGTTCAGTAAACATTTTGTAGACTTTCAAAACATCAAACCTTGCCCTATTTTTGCCTAACAGATGCCCATCAATGCGTCCAACGCGGTCACTGTGGCACATCAAGTGCGCACCTACACCATGGAGACTTCCGGCTTCACTGACTCTGTGGATGTGTTGTATGTGGCACAAATTATGGAGAAGTTCATGGAATATGTCAGACAGCAACAAGAAGTAAGATTTGATCGCATATTTATCTACATATAGTATACAGGTAGGTTTTATCCCAAAGTAACTGTCCTTTAACTTTAAAATATTGTGTTTTGTTTCCAGCTGTCAGAGGTGTTGGTGGAGATGGGCAGTAACCTGATGCAGGTGGACAGCCAGATCCTCGCTCTGTCCCAGAGAGAGAAGAGAGCCTGCAGCTCCATAGTCCACTCTCTGGAGACTCTGGCCTGGCCTCAGCTGCATGGTCATGCTCAGTACTTCTCCATGGTAGGTATCAGCCTAATTTAATCTTTATTAAGTTAAGTTTGTACTGGTACCTGTAGAGGTGTTGATCTTCTTGAGAAAGGCACTGGACTACACACTGCTCACTGTGCACTTTATAGCTACCTTTCTACTACTAGGATTGGGTAAATGCACTAAATTTGTGTGGTGTGTTTACATGATTTACAGTCATTTTTAGTTTGTTTAAATTCTTCTATTTCCATGATATTCTGGAAATACATATATGTGAAGTTTTGGGAATAATGTGTGAAAATTAAAGCATCATTTTAAATCCTATTTATTATCTGAATGACTTAATTACCATAAATACCTTGATGCACGCAGGCATCTAGGAACATCGTCATGGAGGCCCTCTTCATTAGACCAGCCCACTTCACTGGCATCACCTGCACCGTGTACCAGCGCCGCGAGGTCTCCACAGGCAGCCTGGCTATGGAATCCTCAGAGTCCACTCATGAGCAGCAGCTTCGTTTCCGCTGCAGCACCGGCTCCCATAACACCTCCCTCAACCATTTTCCACTAAAGGTGAGGCTTGGGGACCCCTTCTTTTGGATGATATTATTAAATCCTGTGCTATATTGCATCTGCAATCAAAGTTTTCAAGGTGCTCTGGTGGATTCTAACATAAATACAAAATGTGCATGTGTTTACTCCCATAGAATTCAGTAGCCCTGGCCTCTGTGACGCTCCCAGCTACTTTGTTTCCTCCCGATGCTCCTGCAGACTGCAAGCTGCAATTCATAGCCTTCAGGACTGGCAGCTTTTTCCCTTTGTTTGGGAACTCAAGCAACGCTGGGCAAAACTCTCGCCGCCGTAGCGTCAACACTCCAGTCATCTTTGTTGGCCTAGGTGAGAATCCCTCTCAGCCTATTTTGTGAAACAACTTTTTCTTTTTTTTACAAAATGTGCACCTCAAACTACTGCTGGAAAAACTTTCTGAGACTTTCGTTGTTTTACGATCTTGTGGATGGCCTATGGGGATATGACATCATGTTAAAATATTTTAAGTGCTGCATTACTGAAGCATTATCCATACAAATTGGCCATTTATAACATCAGAAATTGGGTCTTGGGGTCAAACAACACCCAGCTATTTTTTTAGATTTTCAACTATTTTAATCTACAGAAAGAAGAAGTAGGAAGCAACTTCTCTACCATCTAGTTGTGCTATTTATTTGTTTCTGTGGAATATACTTTATCTGAGCTACCATGCCTGACACATTACAGCCCATATCATTGTTCATTTGTTTGACCGTGACAATGTTTGCAATCATTTTAGTTATGTCCACCTACGTATAAACACACATTAGGACCCAGTTGGTGTGGGATGGTTTGAGATGTCCTTCAAATTGAATAATCGCTTAAAGCAATGCACGGGAACAAAAGACAAGAGGGAGCAGGCATCACAAACAGACTGCAAAGTATCCGTGACTCAATTTCAGTACAATTTCCCCTCTTTCGCTACAGATGGCTGCAGCATGTGGAATCACTCGGAGCCCATCTGGGTGTCTCTGCGCCACTTGTCCCCTGGTTCTGATGCTGTGGCTGCCCAGTGGAGCCTGAAGGCTGTGGAGAAACACGGAAGCTGGAGCCAGGAGGGCTGTCAGCTGGTCCACAGTGACAGCAGCACCTCCACCATGCGCTGCTCTCTACTCAGCAACTACGCTGTGCTGCAGGTGGGATACATTATTTTTTTCAGTGAGTGAGTGGCGGTTTGAATACTTTAAATTAAGCAATCCAACATATTACAGGACCATGTATAATAACAAATACAACAAAAATGTATAAATAAATTCAATTAAAACATTGAAAAAGATAGAATAACCAGCAGTTGTAAACGGTTGTCATCACATCATTTGCCTCCCCACTCATACTTGCAAAACAAACAAACACACCCTCTCTCCCTCCCACCTTAGCACTTACCCTACCCACCCACCGCCCCCTGACTCACAGACATTTGACAGACAGGCTTAAGAGGTGTTTCCTAAGATGTTGGGATGCTAGGATATGTGATTGTGTGGCTCCAATCCATCTACAGACCTTCATAAATTGTATTATGAAATAGTTTTACCTTATTTCTGCCATTCCTGTCATCGTCCTGGATTATCAAGGTTCAATAAAACTTTAACTTGTGTGGGATTTTTTTCCAGGAGGTGCCAGACTACCCCAACTCCAAACCCCTGTCTGTAAGGGTGCTCCACCCTGTGGTATATGCCTGCACTGCAGTGCTCCTCCTTTGCCTCTTCACCATCATCATCACACACATACTACACCACAGGTATTGCATTGTGTGCATGAACACACTTCTCACTCCTATTATTTATTTGCTTCTTTTTTTAAATATCGGTTATGTTTGCTCCCACAGTTCTATTCACATTTCAAGAAAAAGCTGGCACACATTGCTGAATACCTGCTTCCACATAGCCATGACGACAGCCATCTACGCAGGGGGCATTAGTCTGACCAGCTACCCAGTTGTTTGTCAAGCAGTAAGTGATGCATTTAAATTGTCCTCATTTTGATTAATGGTGTGTAAGCTTGGTGTTTAACCTGAGTGTAATGCGTGATAGGTGGGCATCGCCCTGCACTACTCCTCCCTCTCCACCCTGCTGTGGATCGGAGTCAGCGCCCGGGTCATCTACAAAGAGGCTGTGTGGCGAACGCCCCAACAGCCAGAGGGAGAGCCTCCAACTCCGCCTACTCAGCGACCCATGCTCAGGTCAGTGAGCAACCAACAACTCACCCACTTCCTGTACTGTTTGATTGTTGTTTGCTGTCAATACGGTTTATGTTTTAGACTGAGGCAGAGGTTTTATGCCTGGCCACCCAGACTGTGCGCCATCAAAGTGGGTCATTGTGCCCAGCAACTAAAGTCCCTCTGTGTTTGATGAAACCTTGGAGGGACATAACAGAGTATTGCTGTAAAGCTATAAGTCTTTATGAGTGGGGGAGGGTAGGAAAGTATGAAACCAACAAAACAGAAGCAAAGGGGGTCGTCATAAATCTGCGCAGGGTGATTCAGGGGGTGCACTGTCTTTCCGAATATTCCCTTCTTTTCCCCCTCCCATCCCTGCCCCTGTGATCCAGAAGCTGCAATCATACTCTGACCCCGCTGACCCCCCCGCTACCCTTTTGTTGCCCACTCAGCCACATGGGATCAGGCTGCATTAAATCACAGACTTCTGGAGCCTATGCTGACCCTTGTAACAATCTGCCCACTATAGGAGTGACGGATCACACAGCTCCGTTTAAATTATAGACAGCCAGAGAAACATAAAAACACAAAAAGGAAAATGACACCGACATCTGTACTTTTAAAACATCGTAGCTATCAAAGGTCAAACAGCATCCTGTGGCACAAATGAAACTGCTTTTGATTCTGAAACAGCAGCTGGGAACTTGTGTTTTAAATGTTTTTTCTCTGTTATTCAAGATTCTATTTGATAGCCGGTGGAGTTCCTCTTATCATCTGCGGGATCACTGCAGCTGTCAATGTCAACAACTACGGTGACAACAGCCCTTAGTGAGTGCTTCTCTTTTATCCTTGCTCCTTTTGGCTCTTGACTTTGTGTTGTTTTGTTTGGTGCTGAAGTGAATAATTCTGCGTGAAACGTTGAACACACAGATGTGTCCTTGTTTTGCGTTGACCCTCCTGACTTCTTTTCTGCTTCTTGCAGCTGCTGGCTGCTGTGGCGCCCCAGTCTTGGCTCTTTCTTTGTCCCTGCTGGGCTAGTGCTTTTGGTGACCTGGATCTATTTCCTGTGCACTGTGTTTCGCCTGAGGCACCGCGTGGCCAAAGAATGCACAGGAACCACCCTATCCTCTCCTGAGGCGGAGAGCCAGCCTGCACTGGCAGGAAGCACCAGCCTCCTGTCCACAGACTCAGCAGTGGGTGCTATAACTGCTGTTGTGGCGCCAGAGGATCAGTACTCGCTGAAGACACAGTTCTTGGTGCTGGTGGCGACCCACTTCCTGTTTGTGGTTCTGTGGTGTTGTGGAGCCATGGCAATGTGGCTGACAGGGCACATCAGCTTGTTGTTCAGCTGTCTCTATGGGATGGCTGCCACAGTTCTCGGGGTGTTCCTGGTGGTGCACCACTGCTTCAGACGTCGGGACGTGCAGGCCTCATGGCTGGCATGTTGCCCAGGTAACCGACGCTCCCATCCTGTTTCTACCTACGCACACACCTGCACCACAGGGAGCGGGGTGCAGACCTCTGAGCAGGGATCACAACTTTTCATCAGCTGCCACCCACCTGGTGACTCTCATAACTCCTCTTCAGCTCGATCATCTTCCACGCCAAGTGGAATCAGCAGCGTGGGCCCTGGACCCTGCAAGCTCACCAACCTTTTACAGGTGGCACAAGACAATCCAAACAACACTACACGTGCCCCTGCAGGCAACAACCACAGCGTCAGTACTGACAATACCACCAAGCCTACAAACAATGTCCTGCCCACCATTAACTCTTCAGCGCCAGTGCATCCCCAGAGAAGGAAAGTGAGCAGTAGAACTAAACAAGGAAGCAGTCAGTATCACCATCGAGGTGAGGGTAGGGGTCACTATCGTCTCAAAGCTCTAAGGACTGCAGGGGGGGGCAGCCTGGGAGCTTTAGGGCCCTCCGGTTTAGATCACCTCAGTTCTTCACACGTGGTTCACAAACAGGCCACGAGTGAGAATGGCAGCATCCACCACAGCATGTCAGAGAACCAGGCGAGCCCGCTTACCAATGGGAAGCGCGTGGGAGAGTCTTTAGCGACCAGCCCCTCAGAAGGAAGCGACGGGGGCAGTAGTGGGAGCCGCAAACCCTTCCCCCTGCTACCGTCTATGGCAAGCCGGGCGGCCATGCACGGCGCTCAGAGACGATGCGCCAGCAAAGACAATTTGAAACTGGCTGCCGCTGTGGAGCGAGACACTAAGCGCTGCTCCTACCCTTTGAACAGTGTCACCACCACTGTCCCTGGCGCCGCCGCCCCAAACGGCACCCTCAAAAACTCAGTGCTGGAGCTAGAGCACGACATGAGTGGCACGGACCAATCCCAGAGCTCCGTCGGAATGAAGAGTGGTTTGTGGAAAAGTGAAACCACAGTGTAACCTATACTTACTTGTATGCATGACCTTAATGGACTCTGAATGATTGGGTTATGTTTTAATGGTCTCTTGATTATAATAATTATATAATTTAAGGTATAAAATCATGAAGGCATCCAGGACCCTAAACTGGTACTTTTGCCTCAGTAGCATTCTAAGAATTCACTGTGAAATGGTAAAAAATAATAAGCAGGTTTTTAATTATCAGTTTCAACTCGTCTATTTTATTCATTTCACAAAAAAAAAGTACAAGATATCTCTGAAATGGGCATATAATGTTGATTTTGGATGTCGAATGAAAGCTTTACTGTTTGTAATTGTCATTTTTTTTCTATGCATATCAACTATAGCATGAAATGGAAATCAAAGCCGTCCATTTCCAAAGTTCAGCTTTATGCATTCAACATGTGGACAACCCTTCACCCTTATGTTTGCTTCAAGTCATTTTTTGCTTGTGATCGTGTGTGTGTGTGTGTGTGTGTGTGTGTGTGTGTGTGTGTGTGTGTGTGTGTGTGTGTGTGTGTGTGTGTGTGTGTGTGTGTGTGTGTGTGTGTGTGTTCATACACAGCGTAATGTCATGAACGCGGTTGTACAGAATCTCTGAGTGAATTAAACAAGCTATGCGAGACTTTTGAACATGATACAAGTGTTTCCTTTTTATTCTATTCTCCCATCAGCACTGACAGACATTCCCTTATCTAATAAATTCAGAAAGATAAAAAACATTGGAAACTAAATATTGGCTGTTAAACTTAGTCACTTTACGGGAGAAGTCTTTCTCTGGTTTGTGTCTAAGGCAGGAATGACTGCCCCCTATTGGCATGTTTCAGGGATGACTAAAAAAAACATCACCGTAGCAGATCATTTTTTTTTCAAGGAAACTATTATCTTCACATTTTAGTAGACCTAGAAATGCCTAAAGTTTACTTCTGCTTTTTAGTCAATTTGAGTCATTTGCAATTCAGGAAATTACACTGACAGGAAATAGTGTTTCCTAATGCAGCTCATTGTCAATGCTTGTCGCATTGTTCTTCTAGAGGAAGTCTCAACGAAACCAACATGATCACATACTGTTTGTAACTGTTGTTTTTTAATACAGTCTGTTTGTTGTGCTTATATTCTATTTTGCAGTTTAAACTTTGTTATAAGCCCAAAAAGCAGGATGTATTCAGGATGTAAAATATCTCCTGGAAAACAAATGTAAACATTAACACCGTCTTGTTCATGATTCAATAAGAATTTCAGTGTCATCGAGATCAGGTAAGTCATGCATCCGGTGTTAATACTGATGTAGGGTGTGTGCAGACTTAATGTTTATTTAAACATTATTAGACCTTTAAAAACATTTTGAATGGATAAGGTTTCTAATGTTTGCCAAAATGCCTGCTGTACAGTATGCAACTCTAGGTTGCAGAAGACTAGATTGAATTGCTATTTCACATTTTTAATTATTTACAACTGATACAAATTCTGCTAAAAGGTCCCATACGTATTTTTCCCCGGAATAATTTCGCCTGTGGAGTACTCTCTATGCTGTAGGCCTATGTTACAACATCCTACAAAAAACCCATGAAAATGTAACGATTAAAAGGATATTACCTGAGTTCCATTAGCGAAACATCATGATTAAGGCCTAGTTAATATATAAAGTTGTGGATACTGAAATGCCAGAGAGGTAAAAGAGGATTATTTTTCCTTTTATGAATGACTTAGAACATGTATAGGTACACATATAAGCCATCTGAAATAACATCATCGGTCCTAACCTGATCACATAAAAAGCACTATTATTTTAACAATTCTTCTGAAATATAATATAAATCGAACGAGAAATGTCTATTTTTGCATATCTAAACATTTTTTGCGTATTGTAATTTAATTTCCTGCATTGACAGTCTATGTTACTTAAAGAAAGGGAGAATTTAAAAATACATGATTTTACTTAATTTAATACATTCTTCAAAAAACCTCAGACCCAGTGTTACAATCCCTCAAAAGTTCTGGACATCTTTTTTTTTTTATGAAATGAGGTAGCTTTACTGAAGTCAGATCAGTTCTAATTGTAGTCCAAATAAATTCTTCCATGACATCTGCGAAAGTAAACTGATTCCTAATCAGTGGCTGAGTCATACTAATGGTCCGTGACGTAACAACACCTCCTGCGTGCTGTCCAATCACTGCCCGATTTAAAAAAACTGATCGAAGAATCAACCAATAAGGAGGCAGCATGAAGAGTATGGGCGGAAACTAATAACATCAGGGAAGTGGAGTGTTTTATGTAGCTGGGGCAAAACAAGGGAATTGTTTTTTAAGAAAGCCTCTTAAAGGAATTAGTCGCACCGCAGTGATGTCCTGCCTGGGTTACTAGTACCCTTGTTAAGTTGGTTAACCGAGTGTTAACTTTAACTCAAGTTTTATTCGAGACTTTAGCACTACGCAGAGGAGAGGTAATTATTACGACATAAACGTGAGCTTCCTGAGGTGAAGCTAGGTAACCCAAACCACCAGAGGAGGAACACAGTGCAGGAAAAGGTTAACCAACAGATTGGCGTGGTTATCATTCTAATATCTCGGATTAACTTTGGGTCCATTTTAACGAGACTTCCACGATGTCTCTGGCCGACCAGAGCCAGACCTGGTTCCCTACGAGTGTCCAGGTAACGGTGCACCAGGCTCGGAACCTGCGTCCCAAGGGCAAGAATGGCACCAACGACGCCTATGCCATCATCCAGGTGGCCAAAGACAAGTTTTCTACCACCGTGTCGGAGAAATGCACAGCTCCGGTGTGGAAAGAAGAGGCTTCCTTCGACCTGCCGCTCTTCCACCCGGGAAACGCCGACCGGTGCACGCTGTATATCATCGTCATGCACCGGGCTCAAGTGGGGCTCGACAAGTTCCTGGGTCAGGCTGTGGTGAACCTGCTGGACCTTCATGACAACAAGTCCAGCAAAAAGACTGAGTAAGTGACCACTTAAAGGCTGGGTATTCACTGAGGGGATTCCCCTGGGTTTGTTGTAGTCAAGAGTCACACACAGATTAATCCAGTTTATTAAAAGTGCTTCATCAGGCCCAGCAAGTCTCAGATTGCAGACTGTAGGCTACATAATGATACTAATTCACACACTCAGTCTAATCCAATTTACCATAGTGTATGACTTTAAGCTCACCATCAAACTTTAAATACACTTTAAAGCATGGGTAAACTCCAATCTGAGATAAATTAGATTGGTAAACCACTAGTTAGGTTCATCCCCTACCATATCCTGAATTGTATTAATACTTCTTTCATTTATTGTCCTGTAATCTTACTTCGACCCCTCTATGTTCACTTGCATGTTTATTATTGAAGCTGTGCCTCCGTGACAACAAATCCAATGAAAAATGACAGAGTATGTGACTACTGAGAGGCGGGGAATTGATTGTGGTGTTTCCCTGGGTTTGTTGTTGTTATGAGTCACACACGTTTCCATTAGTTTAGAGGAATAAAGCAGATCTGTTCTGATTAATCTCCTCTAAATCCAGGTTAAAACTTCGTTCCGGTTTATTAAAAGTGCTCCATCAGGCCCAGAAAGCCTCTAACCGCAAACTCTTCTATCATAACCTTTATATTTAATAAAGTGAACCTCATTTAAAGACCATTAACATAGCTCGTTGTGGCTAACACCTGCCTGATCATGAGTTGTATTAACATTGTAAGACAAAATGTTGTAGATATCACAACTTCTTCCCTACTTTCAGTCATCAAATGTTGCCCTTGGTATTTATTAGGCTACCTGAGACAGACAATCCATCTTTGACTTTACATCAGCAAAAACAGAATCAGAGTAAAAGTAAACTGTGTCTTTATGAATCAGTTTTGTATTTATTGTCACGTAAGAGGCCAATCCTGAGTTTAAATTAGCTGTGGAGTTTTTTTCTTCCATTTCATCATGTCGAGTCTAGTTTCAGAGACAAGTAGACACACAAATAGACCAAACCGTCTTTCCATGACACATCTCATGTACTTCACTACAGGAATATCTTCTGTTGTCAGGTCAAAGACGTCAACAACACACAGTCTATTAACCTTTAAACATAACAAATGTATTAGAATAGCTATGTCTATCTCTTATCAGTGTCTGAGAGGAACAACAGAACTCTATGAAGGTGGCAGGAAAACAGTCCAAACGTATCTTATCTCGGTTTCCTCTTCTCTTGTCTCTCTCTAACATTGGCTGAGACTTTTTCCTTCATAAATTGGTGTGAAGCCAACCCCGTCTCTGGCAGCTTACTGGCATTTCACATCGCTTCTGTTAATATAGCACATTGTTCAGGGCCATTTACTAGTTTACAAATACGCCTGCTCGCACACCCCGATGTGCTGCATGACTCGGGATGACATCTGTGTTTGACGTAGCATGGGTGGAACGTGGGTGGAACAGAAAATAAAACATTGAGTTGTTGTTAGATCGGATATCCACACCCTCGTGCATGATGAATTTTAAAAATAAAGATGGTTCAGTATAGACTCTGACTTCCAAATGTGGCTTATCATTTTTGAAGTGACCTTTAGTAAAAAGAGAGAGAGAGAGATTGAGGGTGTTAGTTTTTCAGTATCACTTAACTAAGTGCAGCTTTGATACAGCGCTACTATGACCTCACTCACCGAGTTATTGCACCTTCATATCTGAGTGTTATCATTTGTTTGCACCGTCCCTTTTTTCCATTTTAATGGCAAAGTTCACTCCTTTCCAGGTCTGATCTCCTTCCCTCTCCCTGCTTGTCTCGCTCCCTCTGTCTCCTTTCAGATCCAATAGGCAGGGTATTGGATGTTGCCGTTGGTGACTTGAAGTGCACGGTGTTAGATTACTGTCCTGCTGATACGGGGAGTGACATTGAGGACTTTGTTTGCGTCTGAAAGGGAGCTCTGACGCTGTCGTAACACAGTATTGTGTTTGTGAAGATGTATTTCGGTGATAGGATTGTGTATCGGGTTTGTGAATCAATGGAAGTCATTTAATGTCACAAATTATTACAAAAATGAAACAGTTTTACTATTTAAGTTAAAGATTCAAGTTGTGGTAAAGTCTGATATCTATCTCTTTTTTAAGTGAAGGAGTTTAAAGGTTTGATTTTTAAGTACTTTTAGTAAATAAAGGGGTTTTCTTATCACTCTATATTTTGTTTGGGTTATAAAATGGCAGAAAACATTAACTTAAAGTAACATTTCTCATTATTATTAAACAAAAATCTGCACAATTTACAGCCTCATACAAGTAAATCTATATTTTTGGATTAGTCCATTATCAAAATAGTTGCATATGTATTTCATGTCAATTAAGTTATTGTTTCAGGTCCAACTCTAGAGTAATATTGTTGGACAATCATTGCAGAAAAGTCGGGATCACATTTTGTTCAGACACCTGAGCCACTATATTTATTTTGTCAACAAAGAGCAGAGCAGGGGAACTAAATCAATATCCCCCATCCTGACATCCCACTCATGACCATAACCTTAAAAGAAATGAAGCAAGACATGATCTCATCAGATAGTCCTTCAAATGAGTCAGTCCCTGCTAATCCTTCAACGTTTAACTGCAGGTGTCCGTTTGTGGTGTCAGTGAGTGTTAAACCAATATCTATATTTATATCTACCGAATCTATATTTTGCAGTATTGACGACACGGCATCCTGTAGTCCTCTCGTAGTATAAACACAGTCTCTCCTGTTAATCATTAAACCTGAAAAGAGAAGTGCCCTTCAGTTAACCGAGGGAACCTGTCCAGCAGGACCGGTGAGATCGGGCACGACTCTTTATTTCTGTGCAAACAAAACATGCACACCCTGGCAATTACCATAAAAGTTATGCATTGTCTCTGCACATCCAGCCCTGGTGCATTCCCTGCTGTAACCGATTTAAGCAAGAACAACAGGCCGTCTTTTGACCGGCCTGACAAAGGGCTATCTCTCTGTGCTGTGACTTAGTAAGCCATTCTTTTATTGGCATGCTTGTTTTAGTGTGGGAGATGAGAGATGTCTGAGGCTCAGTTTGACTTTCATTACATCACGTACTGCACAGCCCCTTCCTGCATGTTTGAAAGTGTTGGAGGAATGTTGGTTCACTCCCATAGCTGTTTCCTGACTGTTATACTCCAAAGAGCTGTCTGGATGTGTGCTACTCTACATGACTGTAAAATGACGTTTCTGCAGCGGTAACCTCCATATGAACTGAAGAGAACTGTTAATGCCACAGCAGGTGTTGTATTTAAATGCATTGATATATATCTTCACTATACCTCAGTTCATCTTAATTGAAATATGTACATTTATAATTAAAAATATGAAAGCGTTAGACATATTTTAGTTAATCTGTTGCAAAAACAATATCTCATTTACTCCTTTTTAATATATTTATCAGCGGTAATTTGCATATTTTGACAGTTTTATCTGGGTTTCAATTGGGGAAATATTATTTCTGAATAAGTTTAGTGTATCTTGGTTTCTTCTTGTTGCTGTGAGGAACTTAGTTTTTGGTCTCTGAGTTTTAACTACATATTTCACCAATTGCTCAGGAAGAGGAAATCCCCTTGTGACCTCTTACAGTTACAGTTGATAACGTGCATTTCCAAATACGGAGTTCACTATTTCATGACTCTTCACACACACACAACAGACTTGATGCTCACTCTGCTGTGGATCACTTTACATTGCTTTGACACAAAATGCCTTTTTTCACTCAAACTAAACAACCACCAAATCTGTGTGTAGTGACAGTCCATTTTGCACATATTTACATCCTTTTGTACAATTGGTAACAAGACAATATTACTACTTATTTATCTACAATTTGCTACATCTACAAAGAAATTGAGAAGAATAAAAATGCTTCGACATTGATTGGGACATAAAGCCCTTACACATGTTGTAAGACATTGCTGCATTTCATCCCTCTCTACTTGTCAGTGTGGTTTACAGCAGAAACTCTCCATTTCCCAACCTTATAGAGGAATCATTTTCCTTCATTGAAGTGGAACGTTTATGATCACCAGCCACATAATCAGATATCCCTCTGATACGGGTCTGACTTATGGATGTCTGGATATATCCGCAGACGTTTGCCAGGGATTCATATTTCATGCATAGGTCTTTGACAAAAGGTGTGTCAAATTGTGGCCAAATGCAGAAAAAAGGGTAGAGAAGAGTTGCTGTATTTCTCGATCTGTAGTTGTCCCGAGTGCTAAATATGTATAGCTTTTATAGGAATTACCGAAGGTTTATTTTATGCATAACAATGGCAGACAAATAAAGCCTGTGACCTTCTGTAAGGTAGCAGAATCCTTGCAATATAAAAGTGACCTTTCTGTTGAAGGGAAATCTTGGTTTATGTGAAATGAATAAAAGAGACACGGTAATTGCAGTACATATTGTAAGTCATTCTACCTATTGTCAGTGTCTCATGGTTGCAATAGTTCATTGTGGACGTTTGATGAGCTGTTGTCAGTTTCTTGTTCTTTAAAAGTTGACTCCACAGAAGTATGTGTTAACAATAGGAGAAAAAAAGCAAGTGACACAATCAGATGTTTCTGTGGAACCAAGGAGTTTGAAAGGGGAAAGGCGTGGTATAATGGGCACTTCTTCTACAGGATTAGTATAGCTAACAATAGCAAAGAGCTTTTATCTTACAAGCAGAAAGTGTCGGTATGTATGGGGGTAATTGCTTGTTTTGGCATGGTTTTAAAAAAAGGCCTCTCCAGAACACTCCCACTCTTCCCTTGTCAACAATAAGTGCTGATCCTGTGCAACAGAGAGGACATGAGGGGGGGGGGGGGGGGGGCTTAAACAAAGCTGCAGCTGTTATGCTTTATCTGTCGTTGGCATGGTGCTCCAAACAGGAACTGGAATAAGCTGATAACCAGTTAATGACAGCTGTCAGTCTCTAGCAAGACACAGGTTTGGAACAAAGTCAGAGCTTTCAGAAGCCGGGGGATTTAATGATAATTTACTGCTTTGGTATAATCAACTTAAGCCTACACGTTGATTTTTTTCCCCATGGCAGTTATATGACTATATAAAGGAGAACATAGCAGTGGACCATAAGATGTATATAAAGTACATAGTGTAGGGTTTTAATCAGAATCAGAATTCCTTTACCCATCCCACAGAGGGGACATTTACATTGTTACAGCAAAAGTATAGATAGAGACAAAAAAGCTATTAAACAAAAGGCATGAACATAATATTAAAAATTCAACAATTACATTTTACAAAGCACATATTGAAGGTGAAGAAAGAAAATGAGCAGTGGGAGTTTTTATAAAGAACAAATACTGTGTAACATGTAGAAAGTAGTCAGCAGCCAGATCGATAACCGGAGTAAAAGTATACATTGTATTATTTACAGATTTGTCTAATTAAGCAGACGCAGCCAGTAGTTATAATATTCAAAACTAATGATTGTTTTCAATATGGATTAACTGTCACTCTTTTTACTGAACCAATTTATTTCCTTTTTATAAAATAATAGAAAATAGTGAAAGCTCCCAAGCCCTCAGTGACGTACTCAGATTGCTTCTTTTCCGACCAAAGGGGAATAAGAATGAAATGTATTTAATTAAACAAACAAAAGCAGTCAAATCCTCACATTAAAGGAGCTGAAGTGATTAAAATGTTCCGTTTTTGACAGATGGTTTAATAAGTTAATCATCAACTCCTAATGAAGTGATCATTTGAGCACGGACTAAAAAAGCCTTTAAAGCGGATTTTTAATTTTTGTATAATTACTTCTTTATTCGTTCAGTAAAAGCCCTTTTTAATTTTTGATAAAAATATCTCACATTTCTGCTTGTTTAATACATTTTACACTCGATGAGTAATTCATTAGAAGGGTTGTTGATTCATTTTCTAAAAAATCAGTTCTTCAGAAAACTTTGAAAATGAATTTTTGAAATAGCAAAACTATCTTAGAAATATTTCATCTGACTGCTCCACCTCTATAAATAGTTTTAATTATAAGGATTCTATCTTGATACCAAGCAGTGATCTCTCTGGCTCATATGAAGCAAAGCAAAATGTGCTGAGCTAACTGCCTATTTCCATTTTCTTTACATGTATTGATTGAAGTGAAGATGATGCCATATTACCTGATAAGATGAGGCTTTATTTTCCTGTAATGAACAAAATATCTACCTTTTTTAAACATTTTAAAAAGCCTGTCATTTATTCTCAGAATTTGATTTGATAACATCTGCTTCCTTTTTTCCATCATTTGCAGTTGGTTCAAGCTGGTGGACAAGAGTGGAAAAGAGGACAAGGTGCGAGGAGAGGTGCTGCTAGATATCCAATTCATGAGGAACAACATGTCAGCCAGCATGTTCGACCTCTCTATGCAGGACAAACCACGCTCGCGCATCTCCAAGCTGAAGGACAAAGTCCGCGGGAAGAAAAAAGATGGTTTCTCCGACTCTGCCTCAGCTATTGTTCCCTCGGTCAGCATGGTCCTCACAGACAGCGAGGGGGAGGCTGACGCACAGTCACTCAACCAGTCTCCAGGAGTTAAAAAGAAATCAAAGCTCAAAAAACTTTTTGCTCCCAAATCAAACTTGCAGAAAAACATGTCACAGTCCATGTCCACACTGGGGACTCTGCCAGAGAAGAATTCATCTCTCAGCAGCAGCCGCTCATCCGGCCTCAATGTAGAGTCTCCTGATGGTAACTTCACCTTTCTATTCTCTGTGTTTACTGTATGTTGACAGTCTTTCCTGTCCTCCACACAGCAATTCAAACAAGGTTTGCATGTCAATAATCACCATGTATTCTTGTCTCCCTCCCACAGTCAAAAGGAAATTCAAATTCCTGGGACACAAGCGGACAGGCAGCTCTGACAGCAAGGTGTCTCAGGGTGCTTTCTCCCTGCTGGGTCGCCACAAGCACAGCAACAGTGACATAAACAGCACGTGCATCAACGGCAGCCATGTGTACGCCGAGGACGCAGAGCCCAAGAGTGGATCCACTCTCAGTCTAAACAGCTCAGGACAAGGATCTGTGGAGGATGTACGCAAACACTTCTCGGAAGTCCCTGTAGATGTCCCCTCCTACAAGCAAGAGTCAGACCAGAGGGCAATACTGGAGCAACAATGCCACCAAGAGGAGGAGGAGAGAAGGCAATCAGAGGAGAGGCGCATAGCAGAGGCCAAGAGGCTGGAGGAAGAGGAGAAATACAAGATACAGCTCAAGAGACTGAAGGAGGAAGAGGATATCAGAGTACAAGAGGAACGGGAGAGGAAGAGACGCTTCCTCGAGGATGAAGCGAGGAGGAAGGAGGACGAAGAGAGGAAGAAGCAAGAGGAAGCAGCAGAAGTACAGAGGCTTGAAGATGAGCGTCACAAAGCCGAGGAGCAGAAGCGTCAGGAGGACGCATCCATGAGCGACCGCCTGTCGTCTCTGTTCGGGATGATCAGAAAGAAGGAGGAGAAGAAGGAAGAGCCACAAACTACAGAGGACCTTCCATCAAAATCCCCTCGCAGCATCTCAGAAGATCCTGAGCAACCGATCTCCCACCGCTCCACCAACCCGTTTGAGGACATTTCCCTCAGCTCAAATCCAGCAGATAGCACAAATGAAAGCCCAGCGGATCCTCTGAAGTCCAGCCGCACCCCACAAACCCCCTCCGCCATGGCCTTCCTCAACCGCACCGCTAAAGTGTCTGCAGTCAAACCCAGGTAGGCCTTCAGTTACTACAAGTTATGTAATTATGTTACTTTTACGTGTCATGACCCTAAGAATGGCATTATGTGCTTGTAGCCATACTTTTTCTTAGACTTGCATGCCTGGAATTTGAATGCCATCAGTAGGTCTGCAGGTGTAACTGCACCTACTGTCGGCTTTTGGTTGGAACGTGCATTTTATTCAACAAAAAACAATAATGGAAAAAAGGAGGCTTTATTTTCTTCATTGGCATCATTTAAAAATGTTACGTTTCAACACTACACCTCGTTTGTCACCACTGAAACTTGGGGATTTCACAAGTTTCTGTGTTGTTTCTGTTGCCTTGAATGGCCAAAACGTTGAATTCCATGAAGGGGGTTGATGGACCAGTTGGACCAGTTTGCTCTTGGTTCAGATGAGAAACTGGGAGTGGCTTGTATCAGAAGGGTTGTGTGGAACAGGTTCTGGACTGAGCAGACCTCTGAGGAGTCACTGAGCTGCTGTGTTATACCTTCTTTGTGGAAGTCTTGTGTGATTAGAGCTTTTTTATTTTCTACATTGTTTGTGGACAGGATCTTTTATTCTTGAGTCATGATGGTAAGGGACTTATGCTTGCTATTGTAATTGACGTTACGGAAGTAAAACATGTCTGCTAGATGGTAGATAACACAGGCATTTCTAGTTGTTTGTGTTATTAAGTAGTCATTTGTATTTTGTTACATTTGAGGCCGTGTTTGAATACCTAGTGTAATTTCAGTGGGATAATCTTTAAGTAGAAATGTAACATCGTGGTGTTTTTTTTAAATGGGCGGTTAAAATGTCTCATTGTGAGCATGTCAGAGCTAAAAATAGAAACTGCAAGACACGGAAACTAGGTGTTACAGCCAGCCTTGTCTAGAGCAGATTTAAGAAAAAGGCATGTTTGAGTTGGTGACGGGTTGTACACTGTTGAAATTACTTTAGGTCATGTGATGGTCAAACTGACCTGTAGGCCTTTTTTTTCACTCCTTGGCAGATTTACTCCATCTCTAGAGTCTGATCCTGCTGACTGCCAAACCCCCAGTCAGCTGTGTCCTTCCCCAGATACCTCTGAGACCACCCTCTCTAGTGTCCCATCTGAGTCTCCTGATACTTTTTCCAGTCTCCACTCATCCTTGGCTCCACCCAACATAAGCCAAAGCCCGTCTGGTTCTCCTCTGGGCAGCGTAGAGGATTTGTCCTCTGTTGGATCTTCACCCACCATGGCGGATAAGAAGAGAAGAGCCCCTGGCACACCCTCGTACTCAGGACATGGGAGCCATAATGGAGGAAGTATCGCTCCTGTCAGAGAGATCACAAACCCTGCATACGTAGAGGAGGAGAGGCCGCAGCAGAGCGGAAAAGTATCCCTACCACTTCCTGATTATGAAAGCCTATTTCCTCAGAAGAGACACGGAGTGCAAGGACAGACTCGATGGGACCATCTGATCGCTGAGGTCAATCAGAAACACAGGGACAGTGCAGAGATGAGTGTGGATGGTCCAGAGGAGCACCGGCCCAGTGTAAGGGCTTCAGTCCCTCAGGAGAGCGCTGCAAGTAGGTACTTTCAATCCCGATCTAAGGATACCAAACCTAGTTCATCCAAAAAAACAGCAGCCCCAACTCCCCCTAAATCAGTCGCACCTCCAGAACCTCAATCTGTTGCAGATTCTCCTCAACGACAGAGTCAGCGTACTGCTCAGCAATATCCTGTGAGGCAGAATCTGCCTGCAGTGCCAGAGATTGTAAACACAAACAGAGAAAGTCCCTCAGTGATGTCCAGGGATGGGCCAAGGAAGGTGTTGCACCCATCAACTGCAGCAACACATGCACCCAGGCCCGCCAGCCAAATGGACTTGCACGCACCATTAAACGATCAAAGACATGTCGGCGTGAACAATGAGATGCCCACAGCCAAACCCAGACAGAGGGCTAGTGGAAGAGACTCAGTGCTGCAAGAAGATTCTGCTGCAACACATTTAAAGAGTAACCTTCAAACATCATCTCGTTCAAGTATGAGCAGCGTGGACACAAAAGGCAGGCAAGCAACGGAGAATTTCGACCCATTCCCCAGTACTGAGCTTATTTCCAAAGACCCGTGGGCTCCGCCAAAGGGACTCCAACAAGAAGATCTTTTCACCGGCAGTGTGCAAAAAGAGCCGAACTTTGAGGATTTGGGAATGACACCAGACGATCTTGATTCAATCTTTGGTCAAGAGAAACTTTCCGATCCATTTGCTGACTTTAACGGCAGTGGTTCTAACAAACACAGTGAGCTCATTGAACAAAAAGAAGATCCGAAGCAAGTCAATCCTTCTTTCCAGAGAAAGAATTCAAACAGAGGAAGACGAACTCCTCCGTCTACTGCCCTCTCTGTTGATAGGTCTTCTATGTCTCTACAAGAACCCGCATATAAAGCGGAGACCACCCATCAAAGCCTCTCCGCAAGAGGTGTCAGGAGCCAGTCTATCACGCCGAAACTTCCAGCCGAGGAAAATACACAAAACACATTTTACGGAGGAGAAGATCAATTTGGAGCTGAACCGTTTGCCTCTGCCTTGAATACCTCAGAACCCCTTCAGGTGGTTATGGAGGAGCCATCGTCTCAGGAGGAGGGTTTGTCTGGGGGAAAGGCACCTTTGCGAGCATGGGTCTCCCCGTCTGATGTTCAGTCTGTCAGTGCTCAGAATAGCAATGGAGGTGGGCTAGCTTTAACTCCACGCAGGTGAGATTCAAAAGGATGCTTTACAAAGAATACAATTGTGGACTTTTTATCTGGTTTTGCTTTTGACATCTGGCTGTTGTTTTGGGAGGCAGATAGGGTGTTGGGATTTACCTTGGGTGATTTTGAAAGCTTGTGTTTTCTAGGTCCTTGTTTTTCTTCTGATTATTGCTCTTGGATCACAGTGGGATGATTTGGAATTATACGTTTCATCTTTTTAATCATTCATTTTTCCTTTTTGACGTTTCTGTGGATATTATAGATCTTACTCACAATAATCTGTGTGCTTTCGTTACAGGCCTCATCCTGTGAAACCTATGAACTTGGAGAGCCAGCAACCAATCAGCACCCCTGCTGGGAAAGCGATAAAGACCCGTGACAGCACACCGGGGAAGACCCAGGTACTATTTTGTTGACATTTTGATAGATAGAAAGATTCGTGATTGTCCTTTCCTTTGAAGCCGCATGATGTACAAATAAATCAACTGGAAACTAAAACTGAAAAATATTTGTTGACATATCCCCTCTCAGCAAGTTGATTGGATTTTTCCTAAGAAGGAATTGTGGGGCAAACTCTCTTTTCTCTTTCTAGCATAATTTACATTACAAGTCAACCTCATTTTTAGAAGATATAACTGGCAGCTTCAAATGTAATGTGTTATTACATATTTTACTAGTTGTGGCTTTTTTTGAATATTGCGATCGAAGGTCTGTTGTTGACTTTGGAAATAGCAGTTGGACAAATTCCACCTGCCTTATTTCTTCACTCAGCAGATGGCATTTCAGCAAAGTTGTTCCATCTGCTGAGGAAGGTCACAAGATGTGGGTGGAAGCTTTGACAAAATAAGAAAACGAGATTTTTCAACGTGTGAAATGTTCTTCTGCTGCAAATCGGTTAGCACAATCCTCTTTGTCTGAAGGGACTAGCCATTAAAGTAAAAGGTTGAATGTTTTAAGTGGGGTTGGATGAGGTACTATCCAAAGTCAATGCATTTACCGTATTATAGAGGGCTGGTTTAAAGTACTAAATGGGAATCAAGCAATGTTCTTGGTGTTGACAGAGGCAGCAGCAAAACATAGTTTAGGCACTTAGGAGAAAAGCTCACCTTTTAAAAGAATCAATATCAGTTATTGTCTTCACTATTCAGGGTATTTTATTGCTATACCTTGCCGTTCGACAGCCTTTTCAGAAAGAACGGAAACCACAATATACGCTTTTGCTAAAAACACCAAAGTCCATTGACAAAAAAAGTACTTTTAACTCTGTACTGCTTCCTCCACCGGTTAAATTGTTCGTTACAGTTAGATTTTTTTATACAGATCTAACCAAAGGCAGACAGTGACACAAACAATAAAAACGGCAGAGCAGCAAAATTAAGTTGTGTTTAGTTTTTTTGTAATGTTTTTATCAAATGGATTTAGGTGAATTTGAAGAAAGCATGTATTGATGAGCTGCTGAATATAGCCAGCACTTTATGGACCTTAGTCAATTATTTAAAAACGTTTGCCGCTCCTTTGCTTCACTTCTGTGCAAGTGAGTCGTTTCTTTCTCCACACTTGGGGTGTGCCTCATTTACCATATATACAACCACATTTCAAAGAGGGCTCTTCAAAATGCACCTTAATTAACCAATCAATGTGTTTTCATCAGAACGCATCACCAGTATTCACTTCTCCCCCTCAGGTGGCGTCCTCGGTGCAAAGTGGGCCGTACACTCAGCTGACGCAGGAGGAGTTGATCACGTTGGTGGTGAGGCAGCAGACCGACCTGTCCCGCAAGGACTCGAAGATCGTCGAGCTGGAGGAGTACATCGACAGCTTGCTGGTCCGCGTCATAGAGGAGAAGCCCAGCATCCTGCAGTCCCTCACTAAACCAGTGTAAGGTACGGCTGGAGAAGGAGAGAGTCTCACTTAAGGGCGCAGTTATGTTGGTTCTGTTTGTCACTGTGAGACACAATCTCTACAAAGGTCTTAGAGCATATGCACTTTCTTATTTCAGAGCTAATGTCCATTCAAAATGCTGGAAAATTGTCTCCAAAAACAATCAAATTAAGATCTTTATATGAGCTGTCATGACACTAAGGTACTGGAATTTGCTTTAAAAACCGTGTTGCTTAAAAATCTATTCAACATTTGGATTCATTTACTATACTTGATGAAGCTTGACTTGATTTAATATACTATGCTATATATGCTGATGAAAACTATTATTTTTTGTATATTATCTTGCGTTTTTTACTCTTTACACTGGACCTTTGTGTAACTTATTGCTGTGCGATGATTGATCATTTACATAAACAACCATTCCAAATTCATGCGCCATCCTATTGTGTGAGCGTAATATTACTCTTGTATAAATTAAGATCTAACGAGCTAATTATTTATATTTCAAGGGTACATTGGCTTTCCCCTCCATTCTTGAGGTCTTGTTTTTTTTTTGTTGTTGATTACTTTTGCCTTGCATGTGCTTTTTTTACCTACCTAAATACTACCATTCCCCCCACTTTTAACTCACCACAGTTGAATGTCATCAGAGCATCCAGTCCTTAACTGTGCCTATTCTTGCTTTAAAAAGGGCTGATTAAGAAAACAGCAAACAAGCAGCTGCTTTTTAGTCTACATAGTTAGAATAACACAGCAGGTGAAGCATCTCTGTGTGTGTGTGTGTGTGTGTGTGTGTGTGTGTAGGCTGTGCACATTTTAAAATATTATGCAAGTGATCAAACTCTTCTAATAATAATAATAATGTGAGATTTTGATCACTGTGATGTTTGTGTTGTAAAATGAAACCAAGAGATAATCAAAGAGGAACTGTAATAGACTTTGTGTAAGTAATAACCAACCAGCCTTGTCTTTGTAAATGAACTACACTAATAAATAAACATCTATGCCTTTTTATGACACTATTATTTTATGTCTTGGCAGCAAAGACTGCAATATTAATCTTGAGAATGTACAGAGTGCCTTTAAAACCTTTTTCATGACTCTTATGTCTGATTTGCTGGATTGAGAGATCAAAAATGTACAGCCCGACGTATCGAAAGACGATAATACTACAGATGATGTAAAGACTTTCTGAAAGAAAGAAGTGATGCTGAGCAAAAAGCGGTTTTATTTAAAATAAAGACACTCATTATTTCAACACATGTTTGTATTTGCAATTACTTACAATCATTGTATGTATATTTGGAAAGAGATAACCTACACATGAAATACTATTCACTGTTGCTGGATGACACATCTCTAGAGGTCTGTTTTATGTTAAGTTAACAAATGAGTGGTTCTCTAATAATACATGTGTTCTCTCAGTACACCATGTTTTTTTTTACACAATGGCTGCCTTTCAGGCCAAGAGGCAGTGCAGCTGAATGTGATTTAAACAGCAATGTAAATTAAGCCGTTTATTTAACACTGTTTTTATTTTAACATTGATCACATCCTAAATTAAAAGGAATAACATATGTTGGGTTTATCACAATTGGAAGTATTAATAACACATACAAATAGGATAGGTCTGGATATGTACCTTTTTTTAAAAAACAAATACCATGAAAAAAGAAAAATGCTCAGCTGTTTTTTTTACATATAAAATTGAAGTATAAATATATGTCTGATTTTAAGTTTAACGCGTTTAATTGGGAATACAATGGCCTGGCGCTGAGACAGAAAGGCCGGAGAATTCAGAATGTATTCAATTATATACAAACACTCTTGTTTTAGGGCTTTTCATGATATCTATATTTAATCTGGCAGAAAAAAGTTTGTTTTTCAGAAAGCTCGGACTCATACCAATCCGCTCTGTTTTGGTGACGTCCACCGATTTTACACATCAAAGTATATTTACATGTCCTTTACAGAGCTGCTGCATATGTAAAAATAAAATGTACAAAATCCTTTTATGGCTGCAGAGGGAGCAGCCCGCAAAATCTGATAAATTCCCACAAGTGATGAGTCAGCATTGGCCAAGGCTGAAGGCTCAAAGTTTGACAGTTTAAAAAATCTTAGGGTGTGGAGTTGGAAATAAGTGATTCTTCCACACCTCTGTATACACCCTCATCTCTGCCTAAGGTTATAACTGTTTAAGGCAACTCTAGATTACAGGTCACAACCAAACTTCCAAACACACTGTCAGCATTCGAGCTGCATTGTGGGTAATGTAGGAATTTGTGGTAAAATAAGACAATATCTCTGGGTTTGTTGCATTGATTGTAATCATTGTTTTTCAAACTGTCCATTGTGAGTCTGACAGTGTTTCAGGAAAGTATTGCCAAATTGGTGGAGTACTTTTTTAAGCAAAATTGGTGAACACTAGGGCAGTAGTTTTGATACTGGGCTGATGAATTGTGGCCCTCATGAAGGTAAACTGGATCACCATCATAAATCTACAGTTTAATTGCCTGCTTGCCAGCTGCATAATGCCCAAAAATTATCTTCAAAAGGAGATACTACTTATCTAAATCTGGATCGTCACCACAACGAATTGAATATGTTCTATTTTTGAAAGAAGCGAGGACTTAACGGAGCTTCACAGAACCACGCTGGCTGTGGCGCAGTTGTTAGCCGAGATGCCGATGCGACGGCGGCACGTGAACATTTTGCGGAGCTCAGCGCGGAATCGGTCGTGCAGCCAGGCGTAGAGGAAAGGGTTACAGCAGGATGAGCTCATGGCACACAGGTGACAGAGCAGCTGAATGAGCAGGAAGTAGCGCTTATCAATCAGGTCAATGTCAATGTCCCGCAGCACGTTGAACACACTGATCGGCATCCAGCAGATGCCGAAGGCCGCCACCACCAGGCTCACCAGCCGGAAGGTCTTGCGTTTGCGCATTCGCTGAGCCTCAGCCTGGCTCTGGGTGTGGTGGCCAGGTACGACACAGTTCCTCAGTTTGACAGAGATGCACAGGTACGAGATGCAGAGTGCGGACAGAGGCAGGACGTAGGTGATGAAGAGGGTGCTGTAGGCGTAGGCCAGCCGCTCCTTCTCCTTGCCCATCCAGAACTCCTCGCAGATGATGAAGCCCTCGTTCTTAAACTCCACATGGTAGGTGTGAGCCACAGCTGGAGCCACTAGAGCGCAGGACAGCAGCCAGATCCCAGACAGAAGGTAGGTGCACGCCACGACTGAGATGCGCTTTTTCAGAGGATGAACTGTGGCGTAGTATCTATGAAGAAGCAGAAATGAGGGTCGATTAGATTACACTAGATCTACCTACCTCAACCAGTCGGAAAAAATTGAGAAACATTAGTCATGGAAAAAAAAACAGCATTCACAAGACATCGCTTGCCAACAGCAATCACAACATGCAAATGACAGCACAGCTGTTAAGCACCAAAGCCTTAACAATTACCACAGAAATGAGTCCTTGACAAATTAACGGTTTCATACCAGAAAAGGATGTTGAAAAAAAACATGTTCACGAAGCTTTCATAAAAGTCAAATTCAATTCAGCTGTGCCACTGTATCCATGGGGACCAACAAAGGGGGATATGGGCTTTGCTTTGGTGTAATGAGCACAGAACCTTGGAGTGCTGAGCAATGGGGGTGGGGGTGGGGGGGTTATAATCTGATAAATCATTTTCCATCCTTTGTGCCCCTCAGTCAGACACTTTTTACATCTGGAGTTACTCAAAGGCGAGGGATGGAGCACTATATAACAGTTTTGATTTTTAGAGGGTCTGTGGTGTGAGCAGCCATTCAGGTGATAATATTTTCTTTTAAAGGGTAAACCATAATGCCACCATTAACCCAGCAGAATGAATATACCAGGATATGTAAAATACGTGAGAGACTTCACAATGTTTCATCCTTGAAATGTTCACTGTTTCATGATTTGCATCTTTTTTAAATGTTTTCATCAATCTTATTCATTGTCTCTTTCCTGTAGTGTGTTAGGTTTTTGTGCATGTAAATGGTCTCCAAAGGCTTAAATCCCAAAGTTGCCCTCCACCACCTGCCTGAAACGCCTCCATTTGACTCCTTTGTTTACTTCCGTAGCATAATGACATCACTATGTAACATCCCCACTTCTATTGGTTAGTGCTCCAACACATTGTACATGATAGGCTAGGGGGCGGGCCATCTGTAAGCGGTTAAGCAATCACAACAGAGCCGGCCAGCTAACCAATCAGAGCAGACTGGGCTCTGGTTTCAGACAGAGGGTGAAAAGAGGTGCTGCAGCACAGGCAGTATGAGAACAGTAAAGAGCTTTTTGAACATTAAAGCATCGAGACATGTCCCAGTAGAGGAGAACAATACAACTATGAACCTTAAAATTGGTATAATACAGTATGTCCTCTTTAAGAAGAAAAAACTGATAAAGTTATTTTCCCAGCTGGCATAGAAATCTGCTACGGTCCAAGTTACTACTCATCTGCATCTGTCATTTTAATGATGTGCAAAAACAGACATTGACATTCATTGAGATGAATTATGTAGACCCTATTATTTTTCTTCAAGTATGTGTTATTTATGCGTGGCACAGCAAATCTCACGATGCATGAAAGGATTTGTCGGTTAAATTCAGGACGCATTAAAATATTCCCCACAGCATTTATCTGGCTCAGTCTTACCTGTCCACACCAATTGCAGTGAGAGTGAAGACGGACACGTACACCGTCACAGGCTGGATGAGGTACACCAGGTAGCACATGAAGCGGCCAAACACCCACCCGTGTGGGTTGAAGGCGTAGGCCAGAGTGAAGGGGACACACGTGGCACACATCAGCATGTCAGAGAAGGCCAGGTTTCCAATGAAGAAGTTGGTGACATTGTGCATCTTGCGCGTGCGGCAGATGACGTAGAGGAGCAGGTAGTTGCCGAAGACGCCCACCAGGGCCACCAGAGTGTAGCAGGGGATGATGAGCAGCTTGAAGGACTGCAGAAGCTCCACACCCACAAACTGGGGGCTGCGCTTGGAGGAGCCGTTCTGCAGCGCCACCTCAAAGACCTGACCCGTGTCATTCCCAGTCACCTCATGCATCACACATGGAGGGGTGAGCTCTGCTGCCCAGCCGCTGCCTATGCCCTCCATCCCAAAAGGCTGGTGTCAACCTGGAGGATTGAAATCATGAATACAATAGACCACACTGCATGAATTACAACAAAATACACAGTAAAATCACTGCAAGGCCACGGAAATGTTGAATAACTGATGGAAATGAATGTCCCTCTTCTTCCAAGACACATTTATATTGAATTAATGAACTTAAATAGAATATGTCCCTCTTTTTACAATCCTTTGTGAATGAAGACAAGCTTCGCAGTTGAGCATCGTGAACAAGTTTCTCTGTCCAATTAAATGCTTGTCTTTGTGATGACATGTTTTTCAGTCCTGTGTAATTTCAAAGGGAACTGAGCTGACAGTAACTTTCTTTTGTCAGAACAAAGAAAGGGTTTCTCATGGCTAATTACGGTACGCTGCTAGGTTGTCTTTCCCTGTGAGTAGGTGCCTTTACATTAGCTCATCAGATGTTCCTAACTTCAGCACAAACAGTGAATAGCTGAAGGCTGCTGCGTGACTCACACCAGCTCTGGACTTATTTACGTGCACTCTTTATGTGAATAAACTGCACTGTCGGATCCAATTCTCATTGATGAAATTCAACCATCATGCTTTAGCAACATACTGACTGCTGGAGATAATTGGAGCATACTGATACACACATCAGGCAGAGTGATGGTGGATTCACTCAGTGAGTCATTTAGCAGGGAAAATGATTTTGAATTAACCATTCAGGTGTGTTAAAGGTGTTGATGAAAATATTGATTTCTGTGAAGAGTGTGGATCAGATGAAAAGACAATTCTTATAGAAATATTAGAAGAAAGATTTCTGCTTCAGATTCACCCAAATTCACCCCATTATTGGGAGTATTTGATATAACTAAAACCCCAATAATGTAACTGTTAAACTATATAAACAATTGTAGCACTTATCTATCAACCCACACAGGGTCTTATCATAAAGGGTATTCTGTGCTTCTTAGATTTATTTAACAGTGTCTAAACTATTGTTTCTATGCATGTTTACAATCATTTTACATAAAGTTGAATGTCTGAAATCACTGTCAGACAACAGTATATCAAATACAGGTATTTATACTCTGAGTGAATTAATTATCGATATCGTTTGGATTGATAATGAAATAGGAAACTGCTTGATTAGACACTCACGTTGTTTTTAACGAGTCTAAAAGTGCAATGTTATTTGAATAAGCATGAAAAGGCAAATTAATGATTTGATTGTTTGGCTCCAAAGTAATTAACTCCACTAAGTATGTCGTTTCAGATGCAATTGTTTTTGTAGACTAACTTACTGCATCGCTTCTTCCGAGCAGCCAACACAAGAAATACAATGGAGACGTTTCTAAATGTCTCTTTAATGTTCAGACTTTGAAAGGAAACTGTAAAACTGCAGTGTGCAGATATTTAAAAAAAGAAAGTATTTATCAAACATGCCAATCCTCTAAAATCCAGCATAATCAATTATGAAAAACCTTTTGAATACTAAGATAAATAATTGACGCATGTCTTTTCTCCATCCTTCTTCATTCAGCTCTACTGTAGCCTGCTGGATTTGAGTGAGACCTAATTCAATTTAAGCTAGATAAAATGACAACACGACATGTGGAATTGGAGAGATGAAGAATGAAGCACACCTACCGTGTTCTGAGTTTTCAGATACAGAATGTGAGTGCAGAGAGATCCAGCGCGGAGCCTCGTGCGCCTCTGGAGTGATGCGAGCGTCTAGCACAAATCCACTCGCGCAGGTTGCACTTTTAACCTATTGCTATTTCACGTGTTAATAGTGTATTCACTTATCCGTGCAGTGTGCTGTCGGGCGATCAACAGGTGGATGTCGCGGATCCCTCGCTTTTATCTCTGCGTTTAAACCTAACCCAAGAGATTCTGACGTGCATGAAAGAGTCTGCATATAATCAACGAAAAAACAAGCAACAACAAAAAAAAAAAGGTCTTACTTTCTATTTCTGCATTGTTTTAAGCCCGTTATTCCTATATTCTTTTTTGAGGAATTCAGAGGAAACATGACGTTTTTTTCCTGGTGTAACCTCAGTTATAATTACGGTCACTGCACCTTTTTATGCATGCCCAAAAGGACACACTGCTGTCTGCGTAAATGCAACAGGGGCTCTAATGTTTGAACTGTCACCGATATTTGTAAAAGGGGCCGAGGGGCAGACTGATAAGAGGTGACGTGATGTTTGAATGTTAAGTGGTCTTTGTGAGGCACGCATTTAGAGCTGGAGGTCTGCAAAAGGTGTTTCATTTGTGCAAACAGACTTTCAGTTTGTCGTTCAAGGGAGACAGAAAACAGTCTTGGCTATCTGCCCATGATTAGTGAATTGACTCTGAATCAATAGCCTAGTGTGAAGACAGACGAATATTTGAAGACCCTGATGTGACAATTACAATGGAAGTTGTGTTCAGTGTGTCTGTTGCTTCTCCACAATCATTTAAAACTGTAAGAGTTGTGTTGTGATCAATAGAGGTTAACTCTTCCCACGCTTGCTCCTGCATGCAGCCAATCTCAGCTCGGCCCCCTGTCAGCAGGATGTCTTAAGGCAAGAAATAAGCTAGGACATTTTATTGTCGAAGAAGTAGAAAGACAGAACAGCAGAAATTCAACATAACAAGCACCAAAAGTAACACGTCACACTTTCTGATTAAAATGTCTTATAACAATTTCAATCCACAGTCGAGACAAGTAATTGGAAAGGAACCAGAACAGGAACATACGAAGCCAATGACCTTTTAAAGAAATACAAATTTCGACATTTAAAGTTGCTCTTTCATGGTGAAAAAACAGTAGGCTAATCGAGCTCTTCGTTTATGGTTTTCACCGCAGAAATGTAATGTGGTGAGACAAAAGCTACTGATGTAGCCTTTCGGTTTGCTGTTTTGGCTAACTGCAGGCTCTGACATTGGTCTGACATTTTTCTGGGTTTGTTGTGCGTTCACTCGCTAATTAGGACAAAAGGAATACATAGTGATTGTTTTCCTGTCTGCCGGGCTGTGTGAGCTCCTCAGAGGGTTTGTTAAAAAAGATTTAAGGGAATAGGGCTGTACTGCGTGGTCTCAAGCTCTTACTGTTATCACCATAAATACTTTGCAACACAGCCATCCTGTTTGACATTATATACCTAATTTCCTTAAATTGTTGGAAGTCTTTTGAGAACTTTAACTTAAGTAAATGGCATTAATGTTCAAATTACTGTTACAGGCCAAATATAAACAAAAGAATGCAGACTGTTTGGAATAGTAGCCTTATTTCATACTAGTTCTGTTCATGCATTCATTTTCATCCTTTATGTTGACAGAGTTATTTTATGGCTTCTAATGAGTAGCTTCTGATGAACCCTCTGGCATTCAATACATGTTATTTTAATACATCACTATGTATTTGTCCAATATATTTTGTATTTTTAATCTCTTACTTGGAACTTTTCTGATGGTAAATAGACCGTGTTTATATTTATCCAGTCTTCCTGATCTGTCAAAGCACTTAAATTCTGCAAGTCATAATTAACCCATGATGACTTTCTTACAGCGCATTCAGAACAAAGTGCTCTGTAAGTGCTCTGGTAAACTGACGTACACACACATGCACAAAGTGTTGGAGTTAAGTATCTTGCACATGGATGCATCAACATGTTGATTGCAAAGGCTGGGATCAAACCAACCACTTCATGATTGAAAGACGACTCTACCCCGCAGCCACCGTTGTTGACAAAAAATTTGAACCTTAAAATCTGTGTGGCACTTGAGTGAATGTTTTTATTCTTTCCACCTATGCATCTGAGTAGGATTTGCAGAAACATCTGTTCAGATTATGAGTTGTTTATTAAAGATTATCCCCAGCAGCTGTGCCGATTTTGTGCCGAACAGTAGTCAACGAGCTTGCTACCATAATTCACATCAGATGTCGTTACCAAAACTTTATTGAATACTTCAGCTTCTTTAATGTGTTGTGTAATATTGAGGAATTTTGTCCTTGGTACTTTTGCCTGAAAAAGCTTTCTAAAGAAAAATTGTGAATGCAACTAAAGGGTGACCTGGGATCACCAATTATTTTAAGACTTACAGCAACATAAAGCAGCTGACAACAAGAATTAGCTCTGATAAATTGCATCAGAAGTATCGTGCTCACACTGACTCACTCATTTACTTTCATCTTAGATGACAGACACTTGACTTTAAAGCTGCTCGGCAAAACAAAACCGCATCATTTAAAAGCAGCAAAGTATTTCTGAGCTGAGACAGTGATCCAGGCATTCAGAGAGAGTTTCTCCCCAAGGCAATATGCACAATGTGAGCTTCAAAACATGAGCAATACAGAAAAAAATGTTCTAATGAGTCCCGGTGATGTGCTTCTCCTACCTGCAGACAGCTTAACACTGTAAAATTCAATCTTCACAGTCTGTAGACGGGGGATAAAAGTGTGTGTGTGAATCCATCTTGCGGTGTTTTCTTGTTGTTTGAATCCCTGTTTGACAACGTGTTCAACTCCCTGCAGGAGACTTTGGTGACTCTGAGCTGCTCCTTCAGTGACAGGCTGCTTCACAGAGAGGTGCTGCACCTGTCAGACTGTACAACCCATCACCGGTAGATCACCACACACACACCAATACTATAACACCAGTGTTGTGCAATAAAACTTCACAACCAACACTGCTGTGTGAATGTGCGTGAATGTGTCCCTGGGCAGGTGGCACCTTGTAGAGCAGCCTCTGCCTTTGTATGATGTGAGTGAACAGGTGAATGCAGTTCATTGCCATTAACCATTACTTGTTAGCTCTACTTAAGACTGTAACTACAGACTAAGTTTACTATGCTGCACAATTGACAACATGCAGATAATCTTCAGTTTGGTTGCCAATGAGGAGATAAGCTAATGTAGCATTTATTTCATACACATATTTAAGTGTGATACAAATATATGCAATGGATTTGAAGTCACATGGGTCATCATGGACGATATTGGAAAAGATTCTTCAAATCCAATATTTATGTGGAATCAAGTCATGGCACAAAAGCGGTTACATTTCTAATGTAAGCAAGTTAACACAGAGGTTTTGACCATAATATTGGTCAATACCTCCGTTCAGAGGGAATGTCCGTTGAATATTCAACCTAAAACTACCCCTGACGTTTCTGCTTTATGAGAGATGTGATAAGTGTCCTTAAAAATCAATGTCAAATCAATGCAAAACAGGAGGCTGAATGTTGAAGCCTTTGAAGATTAGGTCACACCGGGATAAAAATGCAACAACGTAATTCACATATAACAAGTATTTCACGAGGCGCTGGAAGCTTGGCTGAAATAAGGCTTTATTAAAGATGAAAAATGTGCGTCCCTTAGTTCAAAGGAGTCTCTTTAAAAGAATGACAGAAGAGGATACAGTTTAGGTTATTTATGTGTTATTGTTTCTTAATTGAACGTAACGACTGTGTTATGTATAAGGGAATAATTAACATTAATAGAGTTGAATAGGATAGTTTTGTTTGGAGTTAATGGCGTTTGTTACCTCAGTGTGAGACTAATAATTGGTCGGTCAGAACATCCTTCTCTGACTTTAAGTGCACTAGATGACTCGGCCAGCACGGCTCAAATCAGCTTCTCCGCTGGTAATGAAAGGCTGCTCTGCTGAAATTGACCTCCTCGATGCCGTCTTGCTGTGACAATCTAGATCTGTTTACAGAAGACAGCGTTCACTGTTTAGACTGCTGTGAGGCATGTGATTACTCCTTTAGAGTCTGAGTTAACACCTATCCTGTTTGAGTGTGCCCAGAGCAGAGGTGCAGACGACAGAGAGCATTATGTGATTTTATTTGATTATATTGTTCACATTGTGCTTGTTATAAAAGCAATACTAAGAAAAGTATCTAAGTGGTTCCAAAAAATGTAATGTCCAAATCTTGGGTGATGGTCTTTCAAGGTCATATCAAATGATTGTGTTTTGTGTGGTTCACATATACTTTTAAGATACTCAGGCATAACATTTCAGTGTTTGCTCTGTTTTGTTTGTTATACTTCTGAAGATGATTTCTGGGTTATGCAGCCAACATCTTGAAGTCAAGCAAAACCTTTTTTACCAATTACCTTTGATCTTTGCAGACAAGGTACGGTGGCCGACAAATGACAACGCGCTCCAACGTTTCCATTAGAGACTACGTGCTGCAGCTTCAGGATCCATACAAATACAAAAACACAAATGTGCCAAAACACATGCAAATGAAGAAACATTTTCACCAACTTGCTAACACATGAGCAGCATTTAGAAAAACATTCACCAACATTCAAATTGAGCTGGGACGCTTGTTGATGTTCGGGGGTTATAAAACTGGGCATAATATTGTAAGTTATCATGCCATTGTTAAAATAGGAAAGTAAAACGTACATTTCAGGCAACTTTCAAACTACAGAGAGATAGCCAACTTTATAATCCCCGAACGTCAACAAGCACCTCGGTCCCAGCTGTGTGCATCCCTTTTTGACATTATATACCTAATTTCCTGCATTCTTTTGCAGCGTTTAGTTTATGCAGGGCTTTTAGTAAACGCTGAACATGCTTCTTCTGGTTGGTGAAGATATTTCTTCATTTGTATGTGTTTTAGCACATTTGTGTTTTTGTATTTGCGTCCTTTTTGAAGCTGTTTTTTGGGCCGTTGTAGCGGATTTGCACCTGTCGGCCACCGTAAAATGAGATCAGTTTCCATGGTTATATTTGGGTTAAGGCAATCCCCTATATACACGTATGTTGTGGTGGATGCATGTCAGCAGTGTATCTTCAACTTGAGACCTGCAAGTGAGTATCCGCAGCTCTCTGTCTACATGATGCAAATCAAAGTGCAGCAGCCAGCATCTAATGGCTCGGCTGAGTGATGGCGGATGTTGATTATCTTTGTTGTTCACCCCAGGTCACTGAAATGAAAAAGAGCGAGATCACTGCCTCCATTAAATACCTTGTAGCAACCTGTTTCTCAGAACTGAACAGCATCCAGCGACTATAGTGGCATATCCCTCCAATGAAAGGAAGTATAAAGTTATTATGTAAAAAGCTGCACACAGAGGTGCATGGTGGAGAAGAGGATTACTCATTAATGTTTTCAGATGTTGCTGTTGTCTAATATATTCACATCATTTAAAAAATGTTCCTAATTGAAAGGAAATGTTACTAAAAACATGATTGTAATCTACAACAAATACAGCTGTTTAAAATAAAAGGTTACTCTGTGGGAAGCTCCTAAAATGATTTCGTAATCATATAATTTCAATAAGTAGGCTATTTGTTTTACTTGGTGTTTGGTAGTTATTAATAGAGCAGTCCTGGTTGATGAAAATATAGGTTTATATACAGTATGTAATATATCTACATGCTTCATACTGACCTAGGCTATTTGAAAAGGATCAGGAACTGAATCACGGTTATATAATATGTTTATACCCGAAGCAAAGATATTTGTTAGATTTTTCAAGATCAAGGTTGTCTGCTTAGTCATTCAAGTTTATTAAAAAAAATCGCTGTCACGAACTTTAAACACAATGCAGTAGGACTCAAATGCACGACCCCAGGAGGCAGAGTTAAAGTATTAGAAAATACTTTATTTCCAAAAATGCACAAAATCAACAAGAGCTCAAGACGCTCACATGGAGGATTAATAAACACAATGCTGGTACGCTGGTTACTGACTCACAGACAGGACAAGACGAACTGGCACAAGACAGGGGGAGACAGGACTATTTAAACATGAGGTATCAGGGAACAGGTGGAAACAATCAGGGGGAGACAAGACAAAAATGACTAAACAAAACATAAAACATGACCAACCATAGACCTGGGGCATGACGACACAAACAAGAAACTTGACAAGACTAACATTTCTGACGAGACACAACAACCGCCTGTGTACACACTATGGGGTTCAATATATTTGAGATACATTTTTCCGACTGATGTTTACAGCACATAAGGGAATTTGAGATGCTGGAGAGAAACAGTGAGCAACATGCTGTGTGTCTGAGGCCTTTTCCCTATCGGGCACTGATAAGCTCTTGGTTCAACTTATATTACACCGTGCTGGTGAGTCTTAATCATGTTGGTCCAGAGAAGAACAGGAAACAATACATAACTGAACTCAGTTCAAAATGAGAGATATCCATTTTTTACATTAACATATATGGTAAACATCCATTATATATAGGTAAATGGATAGTTGGACTACAGTAAATACACTTATTTGCTTGGAAGGATCACTTTGAATTGGCAAAAAAACAAAGATGTAAAAACTGCAATTTGTGTTTTTTGAACTTCACAAAAATACATTTAGTTTTTTTGTAAGAATTAAACAAACCAGAGGTAACATAATCCTTCTGAGCCAAGCTAACAACATAAGCTAAGTTTATAAACTGCAGGCTTTAGACACCTTATACAGAGTCTCCAGGTTGTGACTACACAAATATAAGCCGCAACACAATACCAACAGTGCGAATATATGGAAATGCATTGAAGCAAGTGAGCCTCTGAGCCACTGCAGACAAAAGCAGCTAAAGAAACAACATGATTACATCACTGCTGTCATTTTCCCTTATCTACATGGCTGACCTAATCTAAACACAAATCACAGGACACATGAACACATCTTATACAACCTGGTTTCTGTTACAATTACTAAAGATTGCCCCTTTCTCATAATAAGTCAGGTCTATTGATCTGTATGTTTTCCCTACTCTGCAATAGCCAGACCTGTGATAGTGATTACAGTAATCATGAGCTTTTCAATATGCCACGTGGATAAGATCGATCCAGATGAGCTGCAGTCAGGCCGGGAAGCCCCTTTGACTCTGTTTTCAGAGGTTGATTCAAAAGCCACTTGGTCAGAGTGAAGGGGTCAGGGCCAGATGGATAGACTCGGCTATGTAATCCAAGTTACGTCCGTTGATTGCGCTCACGTTGAGACAGCCACTGGGGAGCAAGTACACATGTCTCCTCTTAGACAGAAACTCTACCTGATCATCTATATGAGAGAAGAAACAGAAGAAATATTCACATTGTTATCTTTGATTGAAGCTTTTTGGTTTTATTTTACATAAAATGAGACTATTGAATATTTTATATATCAATTATCCTTCACTTATTGGTTAAAGTTTCCATAGAAAGCATCTATCTGGTATTTCAAATTGTTCTCTGATGTCTTCAAAGAAGGTATATAACTTTGGTTGATCCAAAAAATGTCCAGATGCGGTTTTACAGACCTATGATTTGGTCCTAGAATGAAACAAGCTGAATTGCCTTATTTGGGGGCTCATTTAAATAATTATGACGAGCTCTGCTCTGGCTGGTTTACAAGGAGCAATCCATGGATGCCTCAGAGCCCACAGAAGTAAGTGAAGTTCACGAAACTGTGAGAGGTGAACCATAGAGGTTATTGGCATCCAACCTTACATGTGTGAGCCTTTATCGGAGGAGGAAACCGATGAATTTGAAGAACAGCCAGTTGGTCGGAGACTGGAGAGCAACGTTAGGGAGTGGTAAGTGTTGCGTTAGTGTTTCCAGCAGCTGGTGTATGCAGATGTTGGGGCTGGACTACCGTGTGTGACGTCACACACAGGGATTGTTGTAATTCCCCCGTTTCACCGCTGTGATATGCATATTCATGATTTGCACGTGAAGGAGGAAACACTGGTGTTTGAGGTTTACGGTATGTCAGTTCAATGTACCGAACTCTCCTTATTCAACTATGCCAAGGGAAATACAGTTTTCCATTCTATCGCACCTTTAAAGATACAATTTAAGTACATATGACATACAGTATCTAAAAAAAAGCTGAAGTATATACAGTAGGAACAGTATTAATGGGATAATATGGAAATTATAGACGGAATAAATATGAATACGCTATATACTCTATATATACTATATATATTATTTGAGCTGATTTTTTATACTTTTGTGAAGGAAGCTTTTGGCACCGGGTAAACAGGTGAATGTTTTTTACCTGGGCGAGCCACAGGGCAAGAGAAGAGTCAAGCTGTTGTTCATTGCACTTTTTGATCGTTGGAAAGAGAATACACTCCACAAACTAAATTATTGTCTGGATATCTAATTTGCAATAACTTCATAATTTAAAATATGTACATCAACAGTGCAGTGTGCTCCTCACTATTCAAGCCGGTGTTACAGTAGAGTCCACTTTGTTGAGTCAGGTGGTCCCAGCAACCTGGAGTTCCCAGAAGCCTCAGCCTTTCTCTCAACAGTTCTCTGATCAGCATACATCGCTCCACAATGTACTTCACTTCTTCCTTCCTGGGAGACAGAAAAAGTAGACAGCTTTTGGAAAATATTAGCTGAAGTATAAAGTTAAAATACCTGCAAAACATGAACGATTGGGTAAGCCAAAGAGACATTTCGCTCCTGGACAAATTGGGGCCCTATGCAAAATGTTGTCATGAGACTGTCTGTAGGAATGACGGAGAAAGTCCAGCCATCTCTACAGACATCTACTGATACAGCAGCAGTCTGGCTGCCCAGGTAACATTCTTTAAATACCTTATAGTTTTAATTGGAGCGTGACTCACCATTCAACAACATGTGCTGGGTTACTGAGCACTGTGGCAACAACATTTGCTCCTCCTGCGGACGGCTGGGCCCACAGTGACCTGACTATTTTGTCAGCTTGAGACTGCACAGATAACAGGAGGGAGTTCTGCTTTAACACGCACAGGAGGTGACCGACAGCCTCGCCTGGAAGAGGGAAGGAGAAGATTACTCTGACGTGAGGGAAACACTTTGTTTCCAGCAATTACGGTGTAACGTTATACTCCCCTTTTTTTCACTGGAAGTGAAATCAAAGTGGAAGAGGGACACTTTTGAAATTGAAAATAACATCATGCTTTCAATTCTGATCAATGATTAATGTTCAATAAGACAAACAGAAACAGAATTTTGACACCATAAGGTAATATGAGCATGCATTTTCTGGCATGTAATGGGTAAGACAAATATAAAAGGGTTCCCTTGTGTTTATTGGATTCCCCTTTCCTGGTGTGTGTTATGTAGGTTTTTGTGCATATAAATGGTCTGCAAAGGCTCAAATCCCAAAGATCCCTCCAGAAGGAGTTTCTGTCTCACTCACTCCCTCCATTGGGACTTCTTTTTTCACTGTAACATGGTGATATCACAATGTAACACTTGCACTTCTATTGGGCTAGCGCTCCAACACATTGTACATGATAGGCTAAGGGGCGGGACATCTCCAAGTGGTTGACCAATCTCAACATAACTGAAAATTAGCATAATAGGGCCTTTATAAAAACAAAATACATTTATCTATACTTTGATATTCATTTGTATTCATATTTATAGACATGTAAACAATGTAACAGAGTTTTGTTGTAGATATTTTTGTATATAATGCTATTTACATTATTTTTAGTTTTGTCTGTTTATCCGTATGTGAACTCTTACCTGTCCTATCCTGTGTTTCCTTCTGATTCCTGTTCTGGCTTTAAGTCCTGAATTTTAATCAATCATTTACCTTATATTATATCTTTGAATTGAGTCATACTCTTATCGTCACTTTCTCACCATAGAGTCCAAAGCAGTGGGAGAAAGACTGAGCACAGAGGAGCTCCATCCCCTGCGAGGCGCAGTACTGAACAGGCCAGGCATCCCGCCTTCCATCTCCGTAGCAGAGCGCCTGAGGAGGCAGTAAGAGGAAGGGAAAAGCCTGCGCCTCTGTTTAAAGATTGACAAGACAGCAAATAAGGATTTTAGTAGGAGTGTAGAGCCACTTGCCTCGTTGTTAAAGCTCATAAATGAACAATTCAGTTACCATGATGAGTTCTGTAATCACAGCCCATTGATTGTGAGAGAGGTCTGCTCCGGTGGGATAGTGTGCAGACGCTGACAGAACAACAACGCTTCGCTCCGGAGCCTTCTCCAGATCCTCCAGGAGCTTATCCAAGCAAACACCCCGCTGCTGGTCATCCCAGTAATAATACTCACGGATATCTTGGATCCCTGCTGCCTGGAAGATACCAGCAAATGAGTCTGCAGGAGGATCAGGGGAAAAAATGTTATATTAGACATCTAAAGCGCCTCAAGATCAATGCTGCTTTGAACTCCAGTGGGTAATATGTAGCTGCCACTGATGTTGGGAATAATTTTATAACAGTTCATATGAAGACCTAAGCTACCCTGCATGATAAGATCATAGTGAAGTATAATGCTTTCAGCACCCCCTTCAACACACACTGCTTTGTGGTGCACTTTATCAACAGGCATAAAACAATAAGACACTTATAATGATTTATAAGTGTCTTATTGATGTTCTAAACTAGGTATAACCAGGTAATAAACATTATGAATACCTTTACTTACACATACAATCCTCAACAATGAACTACTCATACGTTTATCTAAATTACTCCCTGTTGTATCACAAAGAAAATACGTGCTGATGCATGCTCCATTATTTCATTGTTGGCGGTAAGTGCAATGTATTTTCATGAGTGTAAAAAAATGTATAGAATAGAAAAAATAGAATAGAATATTTATTGATCCCGAAGCAGCATAAAAACAAGGCGTGTAAATACAATACATTAAAAATAAAATAGCATTTAAAAAGAAAGTAAAAAACATACATCTGGGACATAAAATGTACAGAAAATATAAACAAAAACAAAATATAAAGCAGGATATAATATGTACAGTAAGTGTGAGAGGTGTGGAATATTAAATAGAATAGAATGTACAGTATGGTGTGAGTCCCGTGATCACAGTATGATAAGTGATTATTAATAGATACCAGGTATCATATGCTCCCTCAGCCTACCTCCGCTTTATCACCATTCCATAAGACACTTATAATTCATTATAGGTTACATCCATAAACTTGTGACTGTTGATAAGTGCATCATCAAGCTGAATGTGAGTGTATGAGTGAATATGGAGCATTGTGAATACATTATAATTGACTTTGAATGCCCTCATAATGCACTACGGTATATACGCGGTCTTTCAAAGTGTTATAATTCATTTCTTTTGAAAGTAATTTGATTATCTATTTTCTCCAGTCTGAGCTGAATGGTAGTGTCAATACAGCTTTTAAAAACCCATCTACCCAGGGTTTGTCACAGAAATGCACGTTGTTATGGATACAGCCAAGGAGATAGAATGCAATCACCATCCTGAGATTATTGGCTACATTGTGTTATCTCAAGAGCTTGATCTAATGTGCAGCAGGATTTAAAGCCAACACACCTCTTGGTTGTATTTTAAAATGCTGTTAAGAAGAACTCAAGTTTAAATTACCATCACAGGGGGAAGAGAGGAATACCGGCCCACACCAAGCAGCACAGTCATCATACCAGTGTTTCAAGAGTTCCGCCCCAAGACGCACAGCAGCGGTGAAACCAGGAGTTTGAACACCTAACACCTGCAACACAATCGTAAAACACAGAGAGTTAAGTTAATAATATTACTGATAGAAAACATTGAAGTATTTATCATGTAATGATCAGAATTGGAGAGAAACAGATTAAATAAGGGGATAACGTAAAAAAGGAAGTGTATTCCCTTAAAGTTACATGAAAAAAAGTCTAACCCTAATCAGAAAACTGTTACATTTGTCAGAAAATGTGATGACTAGAAGGATAACAACGTTACATCCATTATAAAATGCACTTTCATTCCTCATCTAAACACTACTTCCTGAATTGCCTCAACGAAAGCCAGTTTCTTTTTAATCCCTGAGTCGAGGACACATTTGAAAGAAAATATGTTGGTTTCTTCTTTTTTGTGTCTTTATTTTTCTGTTCCTACATAAAATACCTAAATATTGATATTTATTTTCTCTTGTTTTTATTTGATTGGGTTTATTTATTTTGTATTATTTATTGCCATGACATTTGATTTTGAGCTAATCCAAAAGTAACAGAAAGTAATCATGTTACATTAATGTTATTATGTGATACCTAGTTACTGATTTCATCTACCCGGTAACCTAGTAATTGTAACTGAGTACAAACCCTCCCAAGCATGAAAGTGATTTATTCTGAGGATAGACTGAGTAAATCCTTCAGTGCTGATGGATAGGATAAGGTAGTAGCTGCTGCTTGACCTCTACTTGCTTGTTGCTGTGCAAACTGAGGTGTAATTATATAACTGATCTTCAATCAGTTACAAGATATTGCTGACATTACCCGCTCTTCCAATATAGCGCGAGAGCTTTTCCCTAAAGCAACCTCTGTGGCTCGCCTGTTGAATTCTGCCAGGCCGAGGGGAGATGGATACTCCGGGCGGGTGGTGGGATCAGCGCTTAGCTGTTGCTTTATTCTTCTAACAAGACGCAGTTCAAAGGTCTCCCCATCCTCGCTGTAATACTCTGCAAAATAAAGTTATAGTGATATTGTCATCCAACCAAACGCTGTATTCGAACAGTCAAACAATAATTTGGAAAAGAAAGGTTACGATCATAAAGGATCTATGATAAGACTCTCAACCTACACTACATTTGATGTGTTTTTTAGTTTTAATGTAATATGTGTCGTAATAATGTCATCTTTTAAACACAGAAACGGCAACAATCATGTAAACAGTAGGCTTAGAAATTGTGACTTAGAAATAGGCTTAGAAATAGTGACAGATGTTATTTTGTGTGTGTGTGTCTAGTTAAAGAGTATTATTCAGGCATTAAAAAAGGTACTAAAGTTTAAAGATGGTGGATTTCAGGGCGTAATGCCTGTAAACCTCTAGATCCAGTCAGTAAATGAATGAAGTAGTTCAAATGGACAACAGGTGTCAGCAGTTCAAGTGTTATGCTCTGATTTAAAGCTGATGGAGCAACATGATGAAACCTTTTTATTTATTTCTATTTTACCATGCACAATGAAATATAGCCAGAATATATTATTATATACTATAGAACAGATTTTTCTTTTTAAATTAAACATATTTTAAAGAACAAGTGCTATTTCAAAATCTTACTTAAGTTAAAAACTATTAAGTATGAAAAGAAAAAGTAATAATTGTTGCATTAAGTGCATTATTTGACTCCTTTGTGACTTAATCCACTAGTTTAATTTTTAGAGATGCATTTTGTCCAAAGTAGCTGAAGCTGTGAAATAAATGCAGTGGAGTAAAATTAAAGTAGCATAACATGAAAATACTTAAGTGAAGTACAAACACGTCAACATGTTACAGTAAAGCACAGTACCTGAGTACATTTACTTACCTACATCCCACCTCTGTTAGTTACCTTGTTGCATTGTAAACCTGTCGTTAATTACATGGTGTCAATAAAGATTTCCCCCAAAAATATTGTTTCCGGTTTAAAACAATATCCCGTGCTATGCGTATATGAGCGGACCCACCTCTCCCTGCCAGGTAAGCCTTCTTGGTGTGTGTGTCTTTCTTAAAGGCGGACAGAAGTCTTGTTTCGGGACTTCCCGCTGCGGTGTGAACATTGGTAAACACCGAGAGATGACCACCTGCGTCGCCATTTTGCTTCACCTTTGTTTCGTTAAGTTTGCTGCCCGGTCGGTTCATTTTCTTCATCCTAGCCAGGCAAAGCGGCCCCTTTGTTTGGACACTGTTGCCAGGATACTGCAAGTGGTTGGATACTGTCACCCCGGCAACGGTGATATATGAGTTTATCGGTCTAATTCGGTGAGTTTACTTTCGCCATCACATCGAGCTATCTTCAAATACAGTGGGAAGCCTGTCTGAACACGAGAGGATCAGGTTAGGTGAAGGCGAGGACAGAAATCTCAAATGTGATACACTCAGCCTCTGACACTGACCTTAAATCAGTTCAAAGCGGACCCTCTTCATTCAGGTGTGTTAGAGGTTCTACAAAAGGCGTGCTGCAGCCTCATTACATTAAAGAAGAACCATTGAGCTAGACAGCAACTCAAGAGTGATTTCTATTTAATTTAACAAGGGAGCTGGTACAGTGTGACCTCCAGTCCATTGAGAGCTTTTATAAGGACCCCCTAATTAAACCATTCAATACAGTAGAGTGTTCCCTATCTGCGTTTATCCATTTCCTTTTTTTAAAACAGTAAAAGCACTCAAATATTAAGGCATTCATCAACACATTATACAACAAACATGCCATTAACCTTAGGGACAACTTAATTCATAGGAAATATAATCAACATGTCCTGATTAACATTATGTAATGTGTTGTGACCCATAAACAGAGGACATTTACTCAAGCAATGTACTTAATAACAATTGTAATACTTCTGCTTAACTTTAATATTTCCATTTAATGCTACTCTATACTTTATTATTATTATTATTACTTTGGACTCCACTACATTTATTAAACAGCTTTAGCTTCTTTGAACAAAATGCACAGGTACAAATTGAGCTAGTGGACTGACTCTTTAAGTCACCAAAGAGTTGGTAAGATGCTACATGATGCAAAAACATTGTCTGGAAATGTCATATATATAATTAAATCACATATGGAGGTCTTCTTCTGCAGCATGACTACTTTTTTCACTTAAGTACATTTAGCTGATAATACTACTACTACTTTTACTTAAGTCAGATTTTGAATGCCGGACTTTTACTTGGAGTATTGCATTGGTACTTTTACTCGAGTAAAGCATCTGAATATGTCTTCCACCACTGCCTATAGAGAGCTTCTTGGTGCAAAGGTGAGGTTTTGAGGACATTTTACAGATCAGACTTGCCTCTAGAATGTGGAATTTTATTTCCTTGAAACACAAATGTGCAACTGCTGATTAAAATGTGCACAAAGTAATATTCTTCCTGCACCTGTGTGCCAGATCACGCTTTCCTAACTCGGATACTAATGAAAAAAAGATATCTAGCTTTGCTCTTCAAATAACACCTTCAGCTGCCTTGGAATAAGGATTTTGCTTTAGGGAAGAGTCTTGAAGAACTGCCATTTCCTAGGGATGGAGAAGAAGCGCTGAACCTCACATGTAGCCTAATGCAAACCAAGATCGAAGTCATCATCTTGCAGCTATTACTGTATATGTAAGAAGTTCTATAGTGCACTTATATAGAGCTGGTAATCACACATGTACGCACTAGATGGCAGTAGATGGCCAAATTGGCTGGTTAGGCAATTAGGAGTCATTAAAGTAATTGAAGAGACACACTTTTCCTTAGCGGGCCTTCATTACTGTGTGTACTTCTTTCAGAGAATTGGCTGGAGCAACTCAAACCTTTCTACCCTGCACGACGAGTCGTCCTTATGGTCAGCTTATCATTTTACCCAGTGTAGTATGACAATCACAGCTCAACACAAGCCTTTCCTCAATTTCCTGGCTTGACGTGTCAACTGAAAACCCATTACAAGATCCGGTGAACCTATACTTGCCCCTGATTGGCGGTACTGTGAGGAATATAAAGATTTGAGAGAGGTCTTCTCCAAAGAAAATAAATAATATGCATCCTGTGTTCATCCATCTCGCCTGTCCTCAGAAACTGCCAGCTCTATGTGGGGGAAAAGTCAGTGGGGAGTATTGCTGCAAACAAATGAACTCTTGTAACACTTTGACAAACAGGCTCTGTTGAATTTTTCCGAGGGATTATCAGCCAAAATACACCACTGCTGCCCTTTGTCATAATTGTTATTTTATACATTATAAGGCATATAGCACTTGATATATTTGCATATTATTTTATATGTATTGCTTAACACCTGTCATAATATGAATCACTTTCCCTACTGTTTTGGAAATATAGGATCTCATAAAGCTTACATACACGTATGGGCAGATATAACATGTATCCTGTCACACATCACAATTTATATTCAAAACTGAAAGTAAACAATCCTTCTTGGGTTCAAGTCTAACTTTCAGCTGTCAGCAGAAAAATGTGTATTTTTGCCTTTTCACTGATGGATATTTTCCTTTCCTTTTTTAAACATCAGTACATTTTATTATAAGGGGGCGACAACACCGTTTACCTCCCACTTTGTCGATGTGCTTACCATGTTTTCCTCCCATCGCGGTGCATTTTGGCAGCAGATGAAATATCTGTGTGATGTTAGGTTAACTGTGTTTGCCCAGCTGTCCATTAAAGTCAAACAACAAAATGGGCCCAGAAAACACAGGTACAAAGGCAACAGCAAAAAGAGTCCAAAACATACAGACACTGTTGATTCTATCACAAAAAGACTCATGGGTAATTATAGCTATTAAACATATCGGGATGCTTTTATTGCTTTGAGATGGGAGAAAGAGGATTCCATGGCTGGGAATGTAAGCTCGTCCCACTGGCATGTGCCCCAGTCATGCTACCATATTACCAGGATGAAACTACAAGCTTAATCTAATTAAGGGGATTTTGAGTCAATTAGATTGAATGGTCCCAACTGGTGAGCTTTGAAGTCTTAAGTTTAGGGTTAATGGATTCTTCTTTTGGCTCAGATGCCCGGCGAGTTCTGGAAGTGTCTGTCTGACCTGAAGAAAAATCTGTTGTGACGCTTTCTCAGGGCCAGTGTTTGGCACAGTCTACTGATATTACATGTGTGCAATCAAGAGATGAAAACTGCACACTGAGAAGTGGATATCCAATAAACTTTTCATCAGACTCAAGTGTTTGATCAGAGTGTCTTGGTTGTGAGTCGTAGGAAAGATTGGAATCACAGTTTCTTTAAAGTTTTGCACATCTTACAAAAACAAGTGGAGTTGTTTCTACCCCTCCCCCTTTACCCTTACCACCCTCTCCGCCCGACCTAAAAAAAACCGAGGCATGATAAGTATTTAAACACTATCACGGACGGATAGACAGAAGAACTGACTGAAGCTAAGATGACAGACAGTTAGACAAATGGCTAAATGAAGCAAAGGAGCAAAAGATGTTGAGGTTAAAAAGACGGTGCAAAATAAGAAAGTCATTTAAAGGAAAAGGTTAAAAAAAAAACACAGTTAGAAAAAAAGAAAGCAAAAGAAAATAAATCTTTATATAAAATAATAATAATAATAATAATAATAATAATAATAATAATAATAATAATAATACATATTTATTAAAGCACAGTTTTTGAGAATTATTCCAGTAAAGCAACAGACCAGTGGGTGTGTTTCCAATTCATAATGACAGATCTGCTCTTTTAAAAGGCATCGGTTTGATACTTTTTAAATGTGTATGTGGAATATTTAACATATTTGTATGATTGTCTTAATGGGTTGAATATAGTTGGCCTGAGATTCCTAACCATTGCACTCTGTGATTGCTTATCAAATCCACCAATATGGCCGAGCTCTCGGTCGCACTGATTGTTTGATTGAATTGGTTGCTGTATTCATATCTTATCAAATACTCCAAGTTGTCATTAAGTACAAGTTTCTTTTTTTTATTTTGTGAAAGGTTTGGATCTGATATCAATCTCTTGGAAAATGTTGTAATTAGAATCAGCTGATAAAAATGATGTCCTAATCTCAGCAGGATGATTGTTTTCTCTCCTTTTGGGGGAGGTATTTCAGTGGAAACACAGCCGACATGGCAAAACTTCATATATTGTGAATTCCTTTTATGACTTTTAAAAACAGCAGAGCCAGAGGGGACTTTGGTTCAAAGTTTATACTTCAAACTTTGAGGATTTGGGTTCACAGATTCAGATGAAGGTTTGTCACTGGCTTAAAGAAAGACTGATGGGAGGAATAAGGTCAAGCGAATTGTAAACCGTTTTATTGACCTTATTCAGGCTTGATTAGTTAATAGGAATACTGGCTCCTCTGCAGCCTGGATGTTGGAGTCTGAATTTTGGCCAGCCGCAACAACGGTGGCTATTGTTGTTTTCAACCTTTTGAGTCTGTGTGTCATCTCAGCAAAAGTCTTGGAAATGAGCTTAAAAGACTTAAGTGGCCGGCTATTTCTTTATATTTACTGCAATAGCTTTACAACAATGCTGGATGCAGTCAAGAAACTTTACAGATGAAAACAAAGGTGTGGACGTGGTTCAAGGGGGGCAATTCTGTTCGCATTGATTTGGCAAACAGAAATGTATAGCTGTAAAGTTGAGATCAATATGAAAGCTAAGTTTGAAGATGGGTGTTGGGTGAAGTGCTCCTAAAGCACAGTATTAGGAAGTCATTTAAATTGGAATGAAACCGCAAATATCAGAGAAATATTTGGAAAAGGCAAAATATGTGAAAAGAGGAAGCCTACAAATTGTATCTTAAAAAAATCCTGTTTGGTACATCGTCTTAAAAAATCTATAATAATGTGAATACTTTTTTAGCAATATCAGTCCAAATAATTGCAGTTAGGTGTTTGTTCAAATTGTGCAGCCATATTAGGAAGAGGCCAATCCATTTTTGACTTGAGTTATTGCATATTGGCATTTTGATGTAATATTGGACACTTCTATTAAAAAAGAAAAACATTACGTTACATTTCCAAGAGGCAATTTGCAACATGTATGAATCCAGATAAATCCTTTTCAAAGTCAAATATTGTAATGCTATAAACTCAATCGTTTTAAAATGTCAACATATGGCACTCATTTGTGATGATTTCCATTATTAGGACTTTTCTTTCCTTCCATGGTATTGAATTTGCATACAGAGCACACATGACCAATATTACACAGTTTCATATTGTTTTATTTCTCAATGCAGCAGATAATGTGCGTACTACCACACAACAAGGTCTCCGATATAACAAAATAATGGATGTTTTGTAGGGGATTTTTCCCCCATCCGGTCCATTATTTTTCTATATTTGGACATTTCAGAGTGTGTTATTGAGCTTATACCGCAGTAGGGAGTGACTGATAATATAGCATGTAGCTGACGTGTTTTCTTATGGTCACCTGCGATTTGTAACACTGTACCTTTAGCATATATTCAGAACGATTGTTAACTGTTTAGAGGAAATAAGTCTGACTCTGAATCTAAAATTAAAAATCAATAGCCATGGCGAAAGTTAGAGAAGGGGATTAAAAAAAGAGAAGTGTTTTCTGTCGTTCACGCTTAAAAACGAAAGATTAAGACTGAAAACATACATCAGAATTGAATATTTGAATGCACAGCCCTTTAGTTTAGCTCATATTGCACTGACAAATGTGTGACAGTGATGACCATAGCAGAACCACGACTTTGTATTAAGTTAGAAAAAGTTTCAGTGTATCATAAATAGATAACTTACCAGACAATATACTGTACAAAATCAGCTCATACTTTTGACACCACAGGTCACATACACTGTCCAAAGGTTACCTGGAATGCATTTCAAACATTATGTCTCATTCAGGATGCTTTGGTGTCACTTCTTGTCTGTGATTTGAGCTGCAGCAGTCTGTCTCCTGTCCGCAGAGACATCCAATTTTCTCTACAGTCAGTCCCGTCGTCTCTTCGGGGTTATCAGTGCCGGTGGGTCGGACATTTCCTCAGCTCGTCCTCGCTGCTGTTTGCTCTTAGCCTTAGCAGGGAGTCACAGGAACGTCTGGAGAACAGTAGCTTCAGTAGATTGACATTTGACAGTTCATCAATCCTTTTCCTGCAATGTGAAGCTGAAAATAGATGGACAGAAGACAGGTGAACACCACATATTTACAGACTCATTTCAACTCCACCATAATTCAAACTATTCTGTCTTAATGATCTGATTCAACTCAGAAGTGCAAAGTCTGACTTTGTTAATAAAACAGCTATATTGTTATTTGTATTTTTCATATAGACTCTTTATTAATTGTGTTTAATATGTTTAATTGGTCAGACTAAATGAGGATAATAAGTCTGTAATTGTATATATGTTGACACAAGGCAGAAATGTCCCAAATGCCAACATTCAACAGTGAGTATGTCACTCCATCTCCCATTTTGTATACTATTTACATACTTTATATTATTTTGTTTAAGCTTCATTGATAAAAGGCACCTAATACCAAGGTTATCCCATTATAACCTCAATATTTCTGTGACTTGGCGTGCGGTTGTGATCCCACAAATGAATTTTTCTGTGTATGATTGTTTATGTTGTTAGCTTCTTTTGTTTATACCCTGAACAGCATTCCAGTTTCCATCAGATAAGACAGGTTACAATTTATTTATTCCTTTGTGGTTTGTTACAGAAAGCAATTGCGAGGTCGCCCTCATCATGTTTCTCCCTAGCAAGACAGGAATTCTGATGCTATCACCTCCACTGTACATGTCTCCACAGGAAGACATAAACTACCCAGTACTTCACAGAAATGAGAACGCATGCAGGAAGAAAAAACATATGCAGGATACAGTTAACAGTATGGGTTATCAGAATCCCTACAGTGTTGTGGAAAATAGTCCTTTTTACAATACAGTATGTAGAGAATAGTCAGTGTAGTCTGTGGCATGTTTCACAGATTTTAAGTGGAAGAATTTAGATGATTTAATGGAAAAGGACTCAAGGAATGATATTAGGTTACACATTATTTTGAATCTCACATTTACACATAAGGTTTTTGATTTTCTTTTTTATCATGCACAGACGTAGCTCTCATAGGAGCCTCCAATCAAGTTAAAGGAGCTATGTCTGATCAAAACAAATCCGTCAATTCGTCTTTTAATTGGTCTGTCGAAGAGGGATGCAATTAGAAATCATTTGGTTAAGATGATTTGTAAAACTTTTATAATGTAACACCTCTTCTGATATGATAAAGAGTTATTTTGCCATTAAAATACATTTGCTTAAGCTCCAAGAGGCGTAACAAACGGGCAGAAGGATTGAGTTGCACATTATTATTCCTAAAAGTTAAAAACAGATGACTTCTACGTGATCATCGCCTGTTTTTATTTTTGGCTTTTTTTTAAAATATATTTTTTTAAATGTTGGAAGAAATTAAAGTTACTCAAATGTTAAAAAACTGATGTAAAAAATAAAAATAATATAATACAAGCAAATACTTTAAGTTACATCTATCAATGTGCACCACCCTAAATCAAAGCTCCTATGTTTAACTAACACTGATAAGTTTAATTAGTGTTGATATCTTGAAGTATGCTTTCACACAGTCTTGATACTGTGTTGATTTTAGCTCCTGTGGATACAGCCCAAAAAAAAATCCAGTTAGGGTTTTATTGTTTCTTTTCCTTACCACTTTATAGTTATACTGTTCTTAATTGTTTGCCTAACTCCCGGATTCTTCCATTTACTGTAAAAAGTGCAACGTGGTGTGATCTGATATCACCCGGCTTGAAAGGGAGTGTTGGAGGGTTCTACCATCATGTTTTGATTTTTCCTGATCCTTATTTCATGCTCTCTTAGGCGTGATCTCCCTCTAAGCTAACCTTATGTACATTATGGAAGTTGGTGTGTGAGGTCGGGGTCGGAGGCACCTTTATCATACTGTGGCAGGAAAGCTTAGAATTACAGGGTTCACAACACAGGAAAGAAGCATTAGTGCAAAGCGGCCCCTCCTGAAAACGACATCAGAACATGAGGAGGCCCTAATGTGCTCACTGAGGCGCCTTTAATTATTACACTCGTTTTCGGGCCATTTAGAAATTACACAGGGCTTTAACCTGCCACACAATAGCAGCTCGTTGAGAAGCAGAGGTAGAAAGTACATTTACTAAAGTATGGTTCTTAAGCACTTGTTGAGATAATTCACTTGAGTATTTCCATTTTCATACTTATACTGTACTACTGCGTTTAGAGAGGTCCTTTTATGCTTTTGGGGGTTTTCCCTTTCCTTTATTGGGTTTTTCTGCATATAAAGACAAGTCCAGAGGGACTTTCACACTTCCCCCCTGCCTGAAATGTCTCCTTTGGACTGTTCCCACACATTGTACATGATAGGCTAATGGGCGGGAAAGCTCTAAGCAGTTGACCAATTACAACAGAGCCGGCCATCTAACCAATCAGAGCAGACAGGCTTTAGTTTCAGACAGAGGGTGAAAAGAGGTGCTGCAGCACAGGCAGTATGAGAAAAATAAAGAGCTTTTTGAACATTAAAACATGGAGACATGTCACAGTAGAAGAATAAAATACTAATATGGGCCTCAAATGAGCAGATTAGGGCCCCTTTAATTGGATTAGCTACTGGGTACATGTCCATGTTCATGTTAATCATAAAACAATGTAATACTATAATGCAGTTAGATACCTGAGAGCGGGAAAAGCTTTTAAGTTATCAACATCTGAACCAGCTGCATTATGAAATTGAGTTCAAATGAATGGATCTCAAGTAATATAAATCAGTAATGTAAAATATATATGAAAATGACTACCGTGAGTATGTACGAGTATATCTACACTGTAGTATTATTACTTGTACTTAAGCAACAGATGTGATTACTTCTTCCAGCACTGGTGTAAAGCTTGTCAATCACAGCCCTGTATCAAATGTCTGTCACCAGTCCTAATTGCTGTTCAACACATGGCCCTCACACCACATGGCCCTCACACCACAAGTTGTTACATTTACTGCACTTCACACTGCAATAATAAAGTGTCAACTATTAGAGCTTAAGTCTCTATGGGAGGACTCGGCATGCTGTGGGTAATACAATTATATCTAGATACTGGATTTAGCCTCTATGCGGATACAGTTTGTTCCACTGACACTTATAAACCTGAGATGTCAACAAGATGTCCTTTGAGATTTGTTTTCATGAATATTTCTGAAATAGTAACACAATCATTTTATGTAATCACCCACTTATGGTTGCTTTAGTGAGTCAAAAGCCTATTTATACTGGAAATGACATCCTCCCGCTCCATCTCTCTTCACTGTATTGTGTAATTGTATGGGTGTATAAAATGTATTTTCGCTGCTTGTTGTGACCCATTAGATGTTGCTTTAAAGATACAGCTGATTGGATCAGCCTCAGTGATTATTTTTTTGTTGTCCCTGTTCCTTCACTCTCTGCTTTTCTAATGAAATGCCGTTCATGTTTCTACAACAGTTTCTCTTGGGTGGACAATTATTTTTGTGTGCATTCGATGGCCATGAAAAGCCATATTGTTCATTAACTTTATTTGTCTTGTTTTAATCAATTCACTTCCTCTCACCAGTTAGTTCCTGGGTGTGATGCGACAGCACAGCTGGCACGCGTGTTTCCTGAGCACGAGTTGTAATATTTGTATTGCTCCATGCTCTCCCGTGCCTGGCTCCTGTGTAAAGACATATGCGTTCTTGGTTTAAACCCGTCTTTTCACTCTTTGAAATAAAATATTCCCCTCTCTGTTAGCTTAATTTTAGTGTCCTTAATCATGGATAAACTGTGCTCAACATCTTCCTCTGCTCATAACGTGCAGCAATGCTTTTCGAATAAAAAAGGACGTTGTCTTCAATAATTCCAATACACATATTAGGATAATATGTAGAGGCGGCTTGATGAATTGAATCTGTAAAAAAGCTAATGCAGGCCGCCTGACTTCAAACACTTGTTTCCACTTTGAGAAATGCAATTCTGCAGGGATTCTGTGAAAAGTTGCACTATCACATGGTGCATACGTGACAGAAGCTGCAGGCTGCTGTGTATGTTGATAAGGGCAGCGATGATATGCCTGCATGTATTTCTATGAAAACAAAGTCACTGGTGATAATGGCAGGGCAGAGACTTTTCCCTGGTAACCGGTCATGTTAGGTGTTGCCTCAATCTTTATCAACCCTCAGCTCCGCAGATAAATAAACCAGCATGTTGTCTCGGGGTTCAAAATGTGCTGCTCTTTCATCTTGCTGGATCGACAAATCTAAAAGTTTGACAGGGATAACTGAGGCCTTTTTATCACTCAATGATTAACCACTAAAGCACTCCTGACTTTACCTGGAAGCATGTGTCATATATTTCTCTGTTAAAAGCTGTTTTTGAGCCACAACCCCGCCACAGTCCTTCTCAAGCGGCTGGTCTCACTTAGGTTTGTAATCCCGTTCAAAGCGCAGGGTGAGTCCGCTGAGCTTTCCCCTTGGGGTGATTTAGTACAGATCACACCAAGCTCCTTTTAAGGAAGACTTTTATATCAAATGTCTCCCGTTTTACAGCCTTATTGATTATGCGTGTCAAATTCCAGTAAGAGAATGTTGTTTAAAGAGCAGAGAGGAATGATATGTATAAAGTGCTGGGTAAATATTCAAATCTAGATATACCCCCGTCGTAAAACTGGATAACTCGTGGGAATTCGGACGGGAAGGCCAGGGCTGAAGTTTAAGAGCTGGGCCACTAAATATCAGTTGTAAATTTGAACATTATTTTCTAAAATGACTGATATAGTATTTGTGTGTACAGTGCTTAATATGAAATGACTGGACTTCAATTGTAATTTTAAACAATTAAAAAATATACAGTGCAAGTATAATAATTTGTACCTTCAATGATGTCACATTTGAGACATTAACCAAGTATCTGAATGAACTGTTAGTTAAGCTAAGTTTTAAACATTTTTTTTAATGAAGTCAATCGAAGAGCACAAGATCCAATAATAAAAACAATATTCAAAATGTTATGTAAATGCCACAAATATTAACTCATAGATAGGCTGGCATTTACCTAATAGATAAAACATAAAATAAAAGGCTTGTAAATTTCAAGATTTTCCAGCAAATCTTCTAATTATTATTATTACATATAATTGTGTTTTCTAAGGCAAGCCCTCTGTCAACTTAGTGGAGAATTGCACCAACCCTACTTAACCTGTGTGAGCGAGGGTGTTCTCATTGGCTGGGATTCTTGTAAACAGCCTCTTGAGTTAAGGGGGAAGTCTTGTGTGCGAGTGATAAAGATTTATCTGCTGCAGGGGGTGTTGGGCAGGGCCCACTGAGGTCCTCCGACAGGCAAGGAGACACACTCATTTGTAGATGTCCTCAAAAGTCACACCCCTCAGTGGTCTGACACAGCCACTTCACACGCATCTCCACTATCAATATTGGACGCTTGTTCTAGATACAAGATAATGATTTCCAGTAGGTTTTCCTTCTAGAAAGTACAAGTGCGATAATTATATTGCTTCCTGATGAATTCTAGAAACATACCCACCCCAAACACACTACCAAGGATAAGTTTACTGCATAACATCAGATGGATTAATATGTTCATTCGTGCATTCATAACTCAGTATTACTTTGAGTTTTGTAATATTGTAACACCCTTAGAGCAGCCAGTGCTTCACAAATGATGTTTTCTGTGCTGTTCCACTGCAAATGATTACATTTCCTGAACGGTGGATGTATTAGAGATATCAAAATATGGATTTATGCTAAAATGCACAGTGGTCAGATTCTTAGTTAATGGCATCTCTGGTAATACTGCATATCACGAAAAGTAAAATACTGTGAACACCAAGTAGATGTGTTGATATATACAGTAGTCGTTGAATACTAAACAAGCCAATAGTGGGAAGTAATTCTGTAAAAATATATTGATAAGAAAAGAACAAATAAATATGAACTTTTCTTGAGCTTTTTTAGAAGTGTCCTATTCCCTGGTTTTATACAGATATTGTTGTTGAATTTGTCATACGTGACTCAGCACTTTCCTTTATCTTTTTTTGTTCTCAATATTTGGCAGTAGTTCTCATCAAACTGAAACGGGCACACGATCAGACACATGCATGTTTTGGCTAATCTGCAACAGGATGTCCGAGAGCAGAAAGAAATGGAAATTGTTTAATTCTTCATGACATTGATTCTGTAAGTCTTAGCATTTCTGCTTCACAGTGCAAATGATCTGCTCGCATGACACATGGTAGACCACTGATGTAAGACTTAACACCTTTTAGTCAGAGTGTAAAAAAGAGAAGAAGAAAAGAAAAAGTTTCAACCCAGTGGCCACATTCACACTGTCGGATATATCCCACTGTCCTTGATTCATTCAGGTTTGATCACAAGTCTGAGTAAGATGCACTGAGATTTCATAATGTAGTATTATGTATAAAACTTCCAAATGTAGTTAATCGAATTATCCTATTACTTTAATATAAAAGAACAAATTGTCTATAGTGTCACTCTGTGCATAAGCTGTCAGAATTATTCACTTAATTCTCTTTAAATATGATTATGGAGATTATACCCAAGCAAGTATGTAGTTTAGTGAAAGTGGACATTTTTGAAACATTCATCATACTTAAAAATAGGTGACTGCAGGTAAAATGAGGTAAGACAAAGGGAACTTACAATGTGGTTTCTGGTTCTGATAATTCGCTGAAATGTGTGCTGCCATTGGAGCGCAGAGCACCAGGGGAAACCTCGTCACTTTTGCTGCTTCCATTAGTGCTGCCCAGACTCTCACAGCCATCAGTCTTACTGTTTGGAGACTTTTGGAAAGAGCTGGCTGCGCCTGCCTCAGCCTGCCATGGGAAGCAGGAGCAGCGAGTCCTCAGCTCTTTATAAAAACGGTTTGGCTGCAGGGTGGACAGCAGCAACGGACAGCCCAGCAGGTTCTTAAACGCTGTGCGGAACTCCGGACTCCTGCAGTAGATGATAGGATTGAGACCAGAGTTGACGTAACCCAGCCAGTTTAACAGTCTGAAGATCCCTTCTGAGGGAATATCTCGTGCAAAAGCGCTGATGATGTTGGCCACAAAGAACGGCAGCCAGCACACAGTGAAGGTCCCCATGATGATCCCCAAAGTCTTCAGGGCCTTGTGCTCTTTGACGAGAATTAGCCGTGATGGCCGCCGCTTGGCGCTCTTTGCTCTTTGCACGGTATTCTGGGCTGGACACGCGTTTGGCAGGATATTGTTGATGTAGGGGCCAACCTGCGCTGTTAGACAATCATTCTGGAAACGCAGGCGATTCTTATCTATGAGCCGAACCTGCCGTGTGGCTATTAGAAAAACTTTAGCATACACAAATATCATTATGAGCAGCGGAATATAAAAAGACACAATAGAAGAAATAATAGCAAAGGCCCTGTTGGTCACGAAGTCACAGCATGTGGGGGTTTCGTAGCACTTTAGTGCATCAATGTCGTAGTCTCGCCAATACCCTTTCATAATGGGTACAAAGGAAATTAAAGCGGACACTACCCACACTAAGCAAACTATTAGCCTCGCCCGCCACTTATTGAGGAGAACTTTGTACCTGAGAGGCCTCGTAATGGCTATATATCGATCCACTGCTATGATGCAGAGCGTCTCGATGCTCGCCGTCACACACAGGACGTCCACAGAAGTCCAGAACTCACAGAACGTGTCACTAAGCTGCCAGTTTCCCGTCGCCACTATAGTGCCCCCCAGAGGAACTACGAAGACACCCATGATTAGGTCTGCACACGCCAGGGACATAATGAAAATGTTTGTGGTCGTCTGTAGCTGTGAAGTACGAGCTACCGCGATGATTACCAGCAGGTTTCCCACCACTATGGTCAGTATGATGATGACCAGAATGATGAGGATCCAGGGGCTCCCCGGATCGTGGTACGGATCAGTTCTGTTGGAGGAGGCAAGAGTGCTCAAGTTGCCATCCATTATAATAAGCTACAGGTGGTTTTTCTCACGTTAACACAACTAAAGAATATGCTCTTACAAGCATCATAAATCTGCTCACTAGATATAAGTTATTCTTGACTAGTTGCTGCTTACATTTCACAGATTAGGAGCCCTGTTTGGCAGTGTTCAAAAGGCAGTAGTGGCTTTCCATGTTTCCAGATGTGATGACCAAGATGTCATTTTTAGTGGAAGTTCTTCTGGTGCGGGCAACCAAAGCATGTTTTCCAAAAAAGGTGTATCCACAAGTGTCCTCAAAGCTGAAACAATTTCAGTTCACGGAGTGACAGCAATTTCACGAATCCGAGAAGCGTTAACATAAAGCAAAAAAAGATTTTGAGAAGTAAAGTATCCGGCCGTGTCCATTTATATATCCACTGGGATTTGAGTAGTTTGCAATGTTCTCGCTGAAGCTTGCAGGAGCTACAATGCCACTGTTGGACTGTTGGAGACCAAGCAACAGTGACGCCGTTGCAAGAACCACCAGAGTGCACCAGAGTGGCTGCCCTCTCTCTCTCTTCTCTCTCTCTCTCTCTCTCTCTCTCTCTCTCTCTCTCTCTCTCTCCCTCTAACACACACACACACACACACACACACACACACACACACTCTCTCACTGCAGGTTGCCCAAGATTGTATTGGCTCTAATCACACCCTGACTGAAGGCAGAGGGGAGGAGTTGAAAAGTGTGTCTGTGTGCTGTAGCCCCATAAAGGGATCACTCCCCTAATAGAGCCACACACACATGCAAACACTCACACACATACTTTGTAACCTATAGCCGCGTGAAAAATTAAGAGACCACTTATAATTTTCTCTTGTTTTAGTATTTATAGGTTTGTCTTTGAGTTAAATGTTTTTTTTAATTATACTCTATAAACTACTGACAATTTGTGTCTGTGTTGGAATTCAACAAACACTGGACTGGCTGCCATACATGTAGAGATTAAGATTTAAGAAAAAATTGGAGGGGTCTCTTCATTTTTTCCAGAGCTGTATATGCCCATATAAACACGTGAAAAAGAACTACTCCGGCATCAGAGCGTGTTAGACCTCCAACAAGTTCTTTGTGGCATTCACAATGTTTACTTGTAAGTGTAAAAGTATGTGATGAACATCCACTCCTTCTTCTTTAATGTCACTGATGTTGTTTTGAATGTAGCAGCTCCACTAAGCTTGTTAACTCATTAACTGGATCTGTCACTTGACTGTGTCAACAATATGAAAGACTTTTCCACTGCTGGCTTCTGTTCTGATTGTCAAATGATGCTGGATTATGTCAAACACACACTTCCTAGGCTCAACAACATGTTGTACCAGTAATTTGGGCACCAACTTTGCAGTAGAAATGAAATGTGACTGTTTTATTCTGTTTATCTTTCTTTTTTGTCTCTCTCTTCATCTTCATTCAACATGGCATGTCTAAAAGTCTCACAAGGTTTATTTGTACAACAGTTTGTGGTTACAGACCACTGCGCACGAGGCACCGATGCTAAAGAACAGGAATTAAATGCCCTCCATTTGACTCAAGTAGTAAAAGAAAATAATAGATTGCTATCACGGTGTTACTTGAGCCAGTGCGCTATATCAGAAGAACAATCAGGTAAATGCCTTTCATGCAATTCAGTTCAGATACCCAGCGCTCTGCTGCGATGCTGAGCTCTCTTGTCACCCAGCAGTTCCTTCTTTGGTCTGATCATCTGAACAACGGCAGCTGTGATTGCTCTGCGTTTGTTCCCAACCCTCACATTACTTCTACTTAATGAGACTATAAACAAGGGAATACTTTTCATTCATTTCTACATACCTTTCAGGGCTTGCACGCTGACTAATATTTCATTAATTCATATTTAGAATTCTTTATAAGAGCAGCTATCGAAATGCTCAATAAATCAATGGACACAATGAAGACAATATGAACAAGGTCTCTCAAGGTGATGAACCTACAGATATATTTTTTAACAAATCTTGAGCTAAACGTGGTCTTATGGAGCTTTAATTATTGTATCTTTTGGGTTTCTACTCATTATTTAGCCATATAGTCCACACGTGTACTGTTTTTGGTTCAATTTTGGCATTAGTAATTTTAACGGTTTACAGTGAAAAACCTTTAAAAAGCAGTACACTACTTCCTCTACACTAAAAGGCAGACAGACACAGTTAGCAACTAACAACATGCATATGAAACGTAACCCCAATGGTTCACAATAGCATAGTATTTTTAGTTAATCACAGAAGTGGCTCAGAGGAATTTGAATCATGATTTTAGCTGACTTAGTATAAAACACCTGTTGACCCTAAAGTATGTAACATCTGTCAAATGAAGGATGGTTAAAGGCAAATACATTTTGTCAATAACACTTTCCTCCTGAGAGGTAGAAGAGGCTATGTATACCATTATCTGTCCATTAAATGTTAAAGTACAGCTAAGAGATGGTTAGTTTAGCTAGCCTGTGTAGCTAGCCTGGCTCTTCTTGAAGCTAACAAAATTAAAATACCAGCACATCTAAAGGTCTAAAGCTCTAGTTCTTCTGTATATAAAACAAAAACGAGATAACTTGCTAATTTGAGAATTTAAGACGTGCTAATAGGTGGATTTGTTGCCTTAGGGAACCCAGGGCTAGCTGTTTCTAGTCTTTAAATTGAGTTAATGAGCTAACCACTTGCTGGCTTCCTTTTTAACATTTGCTTGCGATTGGTACTTTAGATATAACCTCAGAATGGGGAGAATACATTTAATGTGACAGACATGCTTAACATTTCACAGACTACCCACAGACTGGATTTTTTGCAGTAGGTGGAAAGCTGTCCGCATCTGTACTTATTTGTTGCTAATAAAAGTCACTCCCTAAACAAACGATCTTGAGAAAGAACCTAATAGATTTTTAATGAAATTGCGTTGTAGCATGCTTTTCTTTGCCAACATATACACAAGGGCTTCCTTTTTACAGTGTGTCCCGTTCCCTGTGGGGTTAAATGTTTTCTTTTTTTAAGTCTGGGCCACTTTGCCACTCAACAGACAGGATGTTGTGTAAGTATGAGTGCATTCAGAAAAGGGAAAGCGGGCAAAAGCAAAAAACTGGCCCCTTTTTAAACCTGACGACCAAGAGTCCACATCTGAGAGCATTTCTGTAGATGAAGGTCACTATACTGGGGAACTGACAGCTTGATTGATGCTTGTTTGTCTTTGCGTGAGAAGATACCATTGGTGGGCCTAAACATGTTTCGTGTATAGTCAAGCATGTCAGCTGGCTTATGAAAAGTTGTTGATAGTGGAACCAGCCGTGAAAGTTTGTCTTACCCTTAAAGAGAGTGATCTGCGATGATTAGATTACCCTACCATGCAGTCATTAAACATTTCATGGCAAGTCATTTGTAAAAATAACTGTCTCCAGTTTAGTGTGATGTCTGAAAATCATGTGAAAATCCTTCAGATTAACCAATTAGTTTAAGTGTTTGCAGCACCGTTACCTGTTCCCTGCTTTGTGTGACGTGAGTTGTATCTCTGGGTTGATATTTGACAGCATACTTCCTTGAAAAAATAATCTGATAACCAGTGTGCCGAACAGCCCAGGATTTGCTCAGTTCCCGAAAGCAGGCTGTAAATCATCAGGGAAGTCTAAAGGCTTTAGAAATCCTGTTTATTACACACTGACTCCCCACATATACTGCACCCTGGGAATGTTTCCTTCCTCTCCATGGAAACCTCAAAGGCGATATGTTCCAATCAGCCAGCATTAAAAAAAACAAAACAACTTCTGGTATTGCTCTGTCAAGACTTACAGCATATAGGGAAGGCCTGATCCCTGGCAGCCATCTGGATTTTACAAGCTTGCATTTCAATTCACAACGCAATCCATCTGGCCTGTGCCAACACTCCCATGCTTGGAAAAGTCCACACAGTCACTCTCCCACTCACTGCCAATGGAGAAAGCCCAAGGGTGTAGAGCTTGCCGACATCCGTTTGCTCATATTCAGTGAGGCTGATTGTCAGTCATTTGCTGTGGATTTTGAAAATGAGTGGCTCCTCAAGCTGTTTTGAAAATCTGCCGGCCATAGCTTTGTTCAGAAAGAGACGTTAAATGTCTTCATCCTGATGTTTGAAGATGTTGAATGTCTTCATCCTGTCAAACCAAAGCACAACAGTAATCAGAGTTACGGATGTGAACACACAAACAAGGTCAGGCTGTTACATTTACGAAAAGGTCCACTTTAAATCTGACTGCACAATCACTTTCACGTTCATGATCCGACATGTTTAAGGACTGTGATCGAAACACAGATTAAATCCCATTTCAACTTCACTTTCTACACCAAATCTTCACTGCAGTTCGGATTCCCCTGGCTTTCCTGTACATCACTTTTACCTCCTGTGAGTTTGTCAGGTTGTTTTCTTTGTCTTCTGCACACATTAGGTGGAAAAGATGATCAAGACCTGAGGGATCAAGTGGATGCAAATGCAAAACATCACTTGAGACCCCTGATGGGAATAATGGATCTACTTTATATGAAAGATATAAATGTAATATAATAATGCGTACATCACGGAAATTAGATTTGTTAATAGAACATTTTATCCTCATGAATGCATCCTGTGGGGTTCAAAGCCCTGAAGCAGTTCCCCCGCCAGCAGATCTATAGCATGAGATCATGTGCTGAGGCGATAGAGGTGAGTGGTGCAGAGGCCGAGCTGTTCAGCTTTCCTCCACTATCATATCGTGAGCAAATCACACACATTATGCTCTGAGTGGAACCACATGCTGGGATTTAATGGATTCTCTTCTGGGGCAGTATACTAGGAAAACTGAGCAACCAATGTCCATCCAAACACTCTCAGGGGAGACATCAGATACCAATATAAGCCTATTTTTGGGGGGCATCTTGTGTGTTTCTTGCGCGAAACCCTTTCTGAATGAATGCAGATGCTTTTTGTGTTCCTATAAAAAAATTCATATTTTGTGACTCCTTAGGGACAGCGCCACTAATCCACTTGCAATATTCTCTGCTGCTTCTGTATTTAGTTGTTTTTTTTGCCTTCTTGATCAGATTCAATTGCAAAATTTGCATCAACATCATAATGTAATATTAGACACCGACAGCGATGCTCAGTTTATCTCATGGTGCGACAATCACAGCAAATAGATGTGTTTGATTTTTGGTGGTAAAGTAAGATAAGGAGATTTACAGCCCCTTTTTATATCTGCCCAGTAAAAATGTTAATGAACTGAAATGGAAACTGCTTTAAGTCATCAGACAATCAAAGAAAAACCACAGAAAGGTACTTTTTCAAGCCAAGGAATTATCTGGCACAAAACCCTTTAAAACTGTAAGTTGTGATTTCTTCACTTCGAACCAGAGGTGTTGGTTGGCATACGTTGTTACCTTTGGACTGATTCAGGCTAGCTGTCCCTGTTCCAGTCATAATACTAAACTAAGCTGTAGCCATATTGTTAGACAAATATAAAAAAGGGTATCAATCCTCTCATGTAAATCTCCTCGGGATATTCAAATAAACGCATTTTAGAAACATTAGGGAAAAATCAAGAGTTAAAGGTGTCTTTTTTCTACAAGTTCTTATTGAGTGTATTTAAGCAAAGATCTGCAATTCTGGTTGCAATCTCTTGACCTCATGAAGTTTATTCAGCTGTATTTTGCGAAATCCTGTTCAGGGAGGTAGAGGATCCCAGAGAAGAGATCATTCTGATGTGTGGTTTAATTTCTAATCTCTTCCGCATGTGGAGGAGTTTGCTGTCCTTTACGCCTTCAGAGATGTCACTCAAGTAATGTCGACTCAGTGAAACGTCTCTCCTGTGGGCTGCCTGTTAATTAAATGTCCATTCTTCAACATGCAGGTCAGCTCTGCTTGTGTTTTCTTTGGGAGTACAACCTAATGACCAAGAGATACCGTACGTGCGAAACAGGAGACATGAATAAAGGCAGAGAAGGTTGATTTGAAAGCTGTCACGACATTATGAAGGCCCGAATGAGTTGGTAAACACTGCAACAAAAGCAAACGTGGCCCACTTCTGTGCCGCTGCTTGTGATATTTACAGGAAAATCCCAAACTCTCGATCAGTCGGGCAGGTTGATACCAGGTCGTAAATCTGAGAGGACTGTTGCCGATGGCCATTACAACATACTATTAAATCCATACAGCCACAAGGTCTGCCATTATTACTCAGAAGCAAACAATAAATTATAGTCAGAGTTTGACACTGGCTTTATATCTTAATAAAAGAAGTGCGTTGCTCCGGATCATCCTCTGCACCAGTGACAGAGTGAGGAAGGCAGGAGTTCAGGGAGCTGGCGCCACAGAGCGAGACGCACAGACAGAGAGAGAAGGGCTCTGGTTCAACTCTCCTCGGGTCCTGTGGGGACCGATGACTGCTGCTAGTGTCAGCAGCATGTTGGCACTCTGCAGTCAGCTGGAGTTTTGCTGACGTAAATCACCGTAATAGCTCGTTAGCAGCTGTGATCTCACTGATTCTTGATCGTGGTCCAGGTGAGTAGGTAATAATCCTAAACAAGCCAGATGAAGATTAGCTGCGTGGCAAATTGTGATGATCACAGTTGTAGAAGAGTGTGAGGCCAAACAATGGTTAATTGAGTGTAGGAGAGTAAAATAAGGGAACGGCACAGAGCAAATATGGGTAATAATGTGTGTGTTATGCTCAATAGACATTCTAAAAACATTCCTTAGTTCTTCAAACTAGTTGCATTGTTTTTATCATGGTGAAGTTCTTCATTTTAATGCCCCAATGAACGCTATATTTCACAATACTGTGCAGGTATTTCCCTCTATTTCTCATATTGTATTCTATATTACACATATTTTTGGTTATTGAAACATGACTTTGGCTGCTAGTCCTCCCATGTTTCCCATATTAAAGGAATTGTATCCAAACTTAGAAGCAAGAACAGATGAATAAAAATAATGTTGAAGACACAGGCAGTATGGAGGATTACATGAGCGTTTGATTATGAAATGGCTTCTCAAGGTTTCAAAACACCACATTTTGTTTTGTATCCTGTGAGTGACTGAGTTGCTTGTGAAAATAAAACAGGTTTGAACACATTATGAACATTGTGTTCAAGATGGTAAGATATATGTAGTTCTAGGAATCAGTTCTAAATGATCGCACCCTTAGTTACAATAGATTTTATTTTGTGGCGCCACATGGGGTTGAAGCCAGTTAGGTGGCTCTTTTTCTGTCTATAAATCCTACATTGGTATTACAAGAAGTGGTTAAATTGTTCCTAGCGAACGCTCTGGTGTCGATCCACAGCAAACACAGCAAACCCCGTCCTGCTCCAATATTCTACCATGAGTGAAAAATAAAACACTGAGCAGACATTACCTGCAGTGACGTACTGACATGCTCCAATACACAGTGTGTACAGTCAAACATTTTCCAGACAAATGTCACAGCAGTAAGTGAGCAATTTGGGCCTTGCTTAATAAACAAGTTGTACCACCTTTTTTCTCTTGTTGCATAAAGTCCACTGTAAAATAATTAAGAACGGTGAAGTCCGTCAATCAGCCTTAAGATATTTATTTTTCTACTAAGGACATGAAGTCCTTATTTTGGCCCACAAACCTCTGTAACGAATGTTTCCAAGGGCTTGTCATGTTCTTTTGAAAGCACAGTACCTGTAGCCACAGTGTATCAAGGCAGCGTATTGTATCTTGATTTGCAGCGCACCACCCACATAAAGTGGCCTCGTTATAGACCAAGTCATTTGTTGTATTTTAAGCGTCAGAAGGGAAAGCTCTCTGAGTCATTTTTGGAAAAGAAGAAGCTGCTTTTCATGCAGCTGCGGTGTGGGACTTCTTTCCATTTAATGAGTGATTCACCTGATAAAACACATAGAACTGGTCAACACCCAGAGTGCTGCACTCGTGTGACCTCGTGCACACACATCCTTTTTCTGTTAGAACAAATTGACTTTTATTCATCCCTTAATCTCTAACCTAAGTGTGACCCTCATAACTTTCCCTTAAAGGGGCCCTAGAGTTCTTTTGAGGGGGTTTCTCTTTCCTGTAGTGTGTTATATAGGTTTTTGTGCACATAAATAGTCTGCAAAAGCAAAAATCACAAAGTACCCTCCAGAGGGAGTTTCTCTCCCATACACTCCCCCACTTCATAACATAGTGACATCACGATGCAACACTTGTGCTTCTATTGGCTCCAACACATTGTACGTGATAGGCTAAAGGGGCGGGACATCTGTAAGTGGTTAACTAATCACAACAGATCCAGCCAGCTAACCAATCAGAGCAGACTGGGCTCTGGTTTCAGACAGAGGGTGAAAAGAGGTGTTGCAGCACAGGCAGTATGAGAAAAATAAAGAGCTTTTTGAACCTTAAAGCATGGAGACATGTCCCAGTAGAGGAGAAAAATACAAATATGAACCTGAAAATTAACTCAATAGGGCCCCTTTAATTCCTGCCATCCCAATTCCTTCGATTATCATCCCACCAACATACACACATTTACACTCATGTATTGAATATATCCAGTAAGCATCTCTCTCTAATATATGCTGGGAATGTAAAAATAAACCCAGATCATAAATAGAAGATAATCTCTAGAATATCATGTTAAATAAACTCATGTTAAATGCGGCTGGTTGTGCACATTTAAAATGAACTCTACCTGCACTGGAGTTACCGTAGTTTGGCCACTCAATGTTAGTTTTACTTACTGTTCATGTCCTTTTACATGAAAAAGGAGTTGGGTTGAAACCCAGTGTGACTGCACCTTTAAGACGTTGTTACAGGGCTCAGCCCCTGGCGCCATGTAAAGCATATTGTAATAAGGCTTAACATGCTGATTGAAGATAAAGCTGAGGAAAGGAAATGTAGAGGAAAAGGAACTGGGTTGTGTACTCTACTACTGAATGATCCCTCATGAAAAGAACAACATGCAGTAGTATTTTGACTTTATTTTTGGAGGGATTTTGCTTGTTGAAATAAATCATGTTCAGTGTTATTGGGAAAGCTTCATGACAGTATCTCTAATTGGTGATCCTAAGGGGATTTAGAGATAAAGGGACAGGAGGCCATGGGGGGAAGGCGGCATCTGCCTTCCTTTGTTCCTAAATTCCTGTGCTGCACGCAAGTCCCTTGACATGCTCACCTCCTCAATGCTACTCAGACTAAGATCAGTAGGACACACCTCATCACTGTTTTTCTCTTGTTTGATAGTCTGTGTTCCTGTTTGTTTGCAAGAATCTTGACCGTCCAGTTAATGGTTGAGTGGCATTGAGGAGCCAGACCGTGCACAAGTATAGAAGTGAGCATGGGCGGAGGAGATAGGTAGGAGAAGCTTTCGTCTTGAGGTCAAGACAACAGAGGGACACGAATGGCATGACAACACAAGAGAGCGCCCAGCGATAGCATCTCTTCAGTCTGCTTCCTTTTTCTTTGGAACATTGCTCGCATTGCTAATGGTATATGTAGGCAGAGGACGAGCTAAGACCTGTTCCTCTGACTTTTAAAATAGAACAGCGTTTGGTTCTTCTTTCAGTGCCAGCCCAAAAATGCAAACAGGACATCTCATTGCTTAGGGGAAACCAATCCTCATTGTGTGCGGGAAAAATAAACAACACGGCTGGAGAAACATGCCTTGTTATCCCCAAGTCATGAGAGAGACAGCCTTCCCACTGAGCCACAATGCAGTTTGTGCCGCGTTATATAGAGTAATTGGCACAAAAAGCTCAAGCTATGTGTTTTGCATTTACTGAAACAGCATCCATGCCACCTCACTAAAGCCTGAGGATGTAACACATTGTCAGGCGGGTTTTGTGAATATCCACCTTCTTTCTCATTTCAAATGTGCTGCATACAAGGCAAGTGTTTGTGCAGGTCGTATTTCACCTTATTTTGAGTAAGTGAAGCCGGTGTGACGCAAGCTGTGTCGACAATGTCAGCCAGAAGTCAGAGAGGTGGGAAATGAATCCACAGGATCGTAGTGTTGATTGCAGTTTAGGAGAGTAGAAGGGATTTCTAATAGGATTACATGTCATTGAGACGTAAAATGCTCCTGTAATTGTTTATCAGCAGCAGGCTAATGGTAGTGATCAGGTGGACAAGACTAGCATTGTTTGATTCTCTGATAAGATATTATAGTCTGTTCATTTTGATAGAAATCTGACCTCTCAAAATGTCTTCGGAAATGTCAACCCAGAGCCATTTGTTAATGCGCCCTGACCTCTGAACTCTTGGATTTGAATGCCAAGATACACAAATGAGGACTTTGTTTCGATTTGACTCCTTTAAGACTTTTATTTCAACCTGAAAAATAAATAAACAGCACCGTGCAGGTCTTGCTGCATTTAGAATATTTTCATCCTCAATACTCAGCTAAAGAAACCAAAACACAATCAACTGCATCTGGAATAGGAGTTGATATGGAGTCACAAGGTCAAATGAAATGGAAGACACTAAAAAAAGCACATTTTATATTTATGTAATATTTATAGAAAACAGGAAATTAAGACTAAATCCAACTTAAATAGCCTTCTCATTCACTTCAGCATCACGATGTTGCAGTCATCTGATAAAGAAGCTATTGAGAAAACTCTAAAAACACTTAAATCCAAATTCAAGAAGGTTGTAATAGTCATCCAGCGTAGTATTTCAATGATGCATTAACGAGGAGTCCCTTGGCATGGAAGCTCTTGAAAAAAAAAAACCTTTTGATGGAAAAATGCTGAATTTTAATAAAAAATTCATATAAAATACAAGAAAACACTGAAATTTCAATTAAAAGAGGTTTGTCCAATTCCTCCAGTGTTAAGGTACAATGCTGCATTGGACATGTGATCAAAAGGAGTCACTTTGTCACATGACATGGAAGCTATTGAAAAAAGGTTTTTAATTTGTGCTGCATTTCGGGCAACAAAGCCAAAACGATAATCCTGAAGATGCTGAAACACACTGCAACGCCTTTCGTGTTCATTGGGATGGTTCATAATGCGAAACCTATTTTACATTGAAGAAAACTGCTTCAAACATTTCCTGACATGTCATGAAGACTATCTTAGTATCTTCACACTTCATTTGCCCCAAAAGCAGCCCTGCCACAACTTCAATAGGATGTTTGTTTGTTAATGACTTTAAGAAATGAGTCTTTAGTGCCTTTTTTGTGCAGAGTTTTCACCCAACAAACAACTTTTAATCCTCTTAAATGTGTTTCCCTGACTTCCACTCTGTCCGCTGCAGAAAGCTCCACTTCCCATCACTGCTGTAGTCTGATGTTGGCAGATTAGACCTGGAGTTAGCAGAAGAATTGTCCCTTTATAAACGTATTTTAATGGCACTAAATGGCAGCTCCAGGCCAAATGGGCACTTAATAGCCAAGGGGAAGTTGTTTGCTGAGATATGGCGGCAATTGCCTTTTCTTGTTGTGAGTCCTTATATGTCCTCATATGTGTCGTATGCTTATCGCTATGTCAAGAGTATCATATTTTAAATTATTTGCATGCTCTTTAGCTACAGCTATTCCATGTTTACGCTTCCCGCACATTCTCCGTTCTTGTGATTAGAGCCTCGTCCTGTTTTTTTCTCCGTCTTACTGTTGTTGTTTATGTTGTTTTTGTTGCACGCCATGGCAAGATTATTTTGGTTACTCAGGAAATGTGTACGGTGTTTAACAATACCTACATAGATCTTGAGAATGATGTCCTTGCTTTTCCACAGCTACAGACATGGTATTCTCTTTAGGTTGGTATGATACTGAATAGATCATCGGACTATACTGTTCATTCGCATTCCATCTATCCACGGTCTATTATTTTCTGCATTCTGCATGTGTGTGTTTGCACAAATCCTTACATGGCTTTGTACTGCAAGAGCTGTGAAGTAAGGTTGCAAGCATCTAAAGTATACAAATTATTCATCAACCCTTTTTTTCAGGGTTAGGCTCGGTAACTAGAGATTTTGCGAAGAGGAACTTCCCACCGGAGGACAAATACTGAAGTGTCTGTTGTTTAAATCGAATAAAGTTATCTGATTGTCCTGTCTATTGTCATGACCCACTTAACCCTAATAGACTTGCTAATAAAGCCTGTGAGCTAATGTGTTTGTGAGAGCGCGCTGAAAGAGATGAGTTCAGCCGGAGTTAACAACACTAATAAAAAGTAGATTAAGAGCGCTTCAGGGATTTCTTATGCATATTTTGAACACCCACTCTTTTTACTTGCGTGGAGAAAGTGAATGCAGTCGTATACAGTGAGCCATGGGAACACAAGAGAGCTATCAGAGTCTATGAATTGGATTGGAGTGACTTCAGTCTATATTGGTCTGCAAAGACAGTTTTCGATTGTATTCATTTTACGTAACAATTAAACATGTTCCTTACATCCCTTTCTTGTGCTGTTTGACCTCTTACTTTTTTTGGAGTTCTCACAGAGAGTCTTCTAATTGAATTCCTCATTTATCTGAGAGTGAAATCATGCTTCCTTCTCGAGTTAGAGGCTTCCTGGGTTGGTTGTCTCCTACATTCCCTTATTCCTCCCCCTCAACGAGAGATGTCTGATGAGGGCAATCCAAGCATCAGGCCAAACACAATCTGATTCTTTAGAGGTAGGATTCGGTGTTTAGAGGGGCCAACTCTTGGATTTCTCTATTGTTAACATGCAGTTTACTTGGCCTGGAGTGGTGCAGAGATGGGCTATATTTGTAGGCCAACCTAGAAGTTAGCATTGCAAGGGGTTCGACAAAAAGCAATGGTATTTTTCCAATATATTCTGGATTATTGCAGAAAATAAAACCTGTGGCAGACACAGGTTTATGATACTTATGAGGCTCATTGGGATTCTCCTAAAACACATTATTGTTATTATGAAAAAAAGAAGTTATGCTACATCACGGTCGCACGAGCACCACTGCTAAATGCAGCTGTTTCATGATGACGTTTAGCAGTCTCGTTCAGTCATGTGTTAGCCATCAATGTTTTTAACATACATTAAAGCTTTGGACATTCCTAAGTGGGGTATTTTTTGACGTATTTGATTTCGTAAAACAAAAGACGAGGATCTCTTAACACAGGGGTGTCCAAACTTTTTCCCACGAGGGCCACTCAGTAGAGCTGAGGTATATAGTTCGTAAGTTAATTGATAAGTTATCAAAAATCAATCAAGTGCAGGTATCAGAAGTCAAAGGTTTACATAGGGTTTAATTTATTTTGTTACAAGTGTTGGCAGCTCATTCCTTAAAACACAAGCCTCAGATTGCTTATAATAAGGGGAAATATGAAGGGTATTGCACATGTGTTTTACAAATAGGTTATTGGGCTTTTTCTTATCAACCAAGATTTGTTAGAAAAAGGTTTTCAAATTTAATTGACTGATTTTCTTTGAAAAGTTGGCTTATTACTCATGAATGCTACTGTGTAATATATGTTTACATATGTATTCAATAAGTACAATATAAGGAAAGCACAAGTTTCATCTGTGGGCCATATTCCATTATGCTTTTTAAATTAGGCGAGGGCAGATTCAAAATGGACAATGGGCCGCATTTGGTCCCCGGGCTGTAGTTTGGACACCCCTGTCTTATCATGTTAAAAAAAAGCGAGACGGATGTGGTAAATTGCTAACTCATTCTGCGGTTTTGGGACTCATTCCTGCACCACTCTATTGTCTGATGTTAAGCAGAGGAGGGATTTAAGAGCCTGATGTGTCATGCATTCTTTCACATTATTTACCAGGCACACTGATTGCACTGTAGATTGCACACTGTCTCCATCAAATCGTATCACACGTAACAAACACAGCAGCTCAGTCGATGTGTATCTCAACACATTTGGATATAATGTGTGGGTTTTTTTAGATAAATACAACATAATATTCAGATATTTTTGACACAACACTTCTGAATGAACTCACTCTATGGTTATTCATAACAGGTGCACACTCTTAATGGTAGTCAGTGAGAATGTCAAGAACCGTGGTGAATCAAGTTTCCCCCACTGAGCTTTTTTTAACCCTCGATGCGATCGTGGCACAAGGGAAGTTTCCAGTGCCGCATGCGGGTGTGTTGAATGACGCTGTCGTGTGTGTGCTGTGTAAACTCGACCTCCATCTGTAGTTCGGATAGAGCCCAGATGGCAAGATTGCAACTGACCAGGCGTTGAACCCGAAGCTTTCCAATCAACAGCATCTCATCGGCTATGAAGAGAAGTGTCTCACTGTGCATGCGAGCCACATTAAAGGAGAGAGATTGTTTTGCATTGCTTGTGTGTCACCTTTCTGTGCCATCCTGGTAAGATAGTTGAAGAGTGATAACGCTGGCAATGTGTTCCCTCTGAATGCTTTAACAGAACAACAAAACATATACTATAAATGGACTGCATCTGAAAGGGGAACCATTAGGCTTTTCAGGTTTTCTCTTTCCTGTAGTGTTTTACAGGTTTTAGTGCATGTAAATGGTGTGCAAAGGCTAAGATCCCCAAGTTCTTGCCCCCTGCCTGAAACGCCTCTATTCGACTCCTTTGTTTACTTCCGTTACATAATGAAATCACTATGTAGTATTGCTGTTTCTATTGGCTAGCACTCAAACACATTGTACGTGACACGCTAAGGGGCGGGACATCTCTAAGCGGTTGACCAATCACACCAGAGTTACCAATCAGAGCAGACTGGGCTCTAGTTTCAGACAGAGGGTGAAAAAAGGAGCTGCAGCACAGGCAGTATGAGAAGAACAAAGAGCTTTTTGAACATTAAAGCACGGAGACATGTCACAGCTGGGGTAGAAATTACAAATATGAACCTGAAAATGAACATTATATGGCCCCTTTAAAAAGCCTTTTTGCGACGACTGAAAACGCTTTTACATTTAAGTCTGCGTTCATGCTTTCACACACTAAAACAAGGTGCCACCTGCTTGTCAGGAGTAATACAATTCACACACACATCGTTGGCCGTGTGTTGAGAGCAGTTCAGGGTTTAGCATCTTACCCAAGGACACATTGGCATGTTGACTTCAGCGGCCCTGCATCAACCTCCGATGGATATGGAGGACCACTCTCAAATGTGAATCACATGCCTACATTATCAGGACTTATTTCAGAAAAGCCATCCAAATACTCGTATACATTGTGCAAATGTGATGTCAGCTCATCTGACAACATATTAATGTTAACGTTAGCTTCAGTAAAAGCAGACATTCTGTCCACCATGGGTGCGCACAAATAGCCAGTCTTTGCTCAGGCTGTAGTAAAAAAGGAAACAGCTGTAGTTGTGTGTGTGGTCTGAGCCTCTCCCCACTCAAACACCATATTGTTTTAGGGAGTGACCTGGGTCTGAGGGATGGTATGTTGCTTTAGTTTTCGCTGTTTGTAATACCAGACACATTTCATCAGATGATCAGATTCCTTCAGGCTTACACTTCCAGATCAGATAAACCCGGCATTTCACCTTTCACCTCGCATCCACCTTCAACCTGTTTGTTTTCCAATCGCAGTAGAGGCAGAAGATGAATCAGCATAGATCTCAGCTGATTGGACACCATAACATACCACAGGGTTGTGTCCTTATCAGCACATGAATTATGCAACAACACAAATATGCTGGAACTCTGATGTGTTTGTGATTAAGCAGTGCAAGGAGCAGCCCAGATGGATTTCCAGGGTCTGTTTTTAAACTTTAGTAGTACACTTCACTCTGATCGTGTCTTCAAAGTAAAGAGGCTTTTATGCTGAATTTAGTCTATAATGGATGAACGAACACTGTTGCATTTACACGGCTGGTATTATCAGCAATCCAGGAGATAACAGGCCTGTTTTTACTGGAAGATTCAACGGGAAATGAGGACTTGGGTAGGGGATGGTGGGAGTGAGGCGAGAGGGGTACATGAGACCATTGTGAACTTGGACATGTCTGGGTTTCCTTATGCCAGCATGACTCACACACACACACACACACACACACACGCCGCACACACACACACACACACACACACACACACACACACACACACACACACACACACACACACACACACACACACACACACATACCCGTGGAGAGTCATGGCCAGTGGGAGTTTGTGGGAACTTTGCACGGACCAATGGAAATCAATGGCACAATTATAGCGTTCAAAGCCTTTAGCTCCCTACAGATGTTAGGTATATGTTGTAAATACAAAAACAAGAGATGGTTGCTTATATCTATATATTTATTCAATGTTCCTCTGGGGTTTATTTTAAGCCCAGCAATACAGTTTACATAATGCTCTTGTCTTTGTAAATTGGGACATTTACATTCCAGTCCTGTTCTCAGGCCCTCATGCTGCGTTCCCCATGGCTGTTCTCCAGGCCAGTCCCTGCCACAGAGCGGCCGCAATGTAATCCAGTTAGAGTTTTTCTGACTCAGTGCACCAGACCTGAGAGGGCAGTTTTACATAGCTTGAACAACGCCAGGGAATAAAACGCATGTGTAAACAATTTGTTGAACCTGAATTCAAAAAAAGGAAAGCATTACCATGGATGTTATTTGTGAAACACTTGTTTTTTTAATTATTACTACCATAAGTAATCAAAAGCTTTAGGAAAAACTCCTAAAAGTGCAGAGGATTACATTTGTTTCTTCTGAGCTTGCTCGTCAACGGATCAGTCTGCATGAAAACTAAGAAAATGATTTTGTAGAGCATGTTAACTTTAAGTTAAAACTATGAGTAATAACTAATGTTTGCACAGAGCTAGATATTCAAAATAACACGTTATGCTCACGTTCAGGTTCATATTTGTATTTTGTGCCTTTACTCTGACATGTCTCCATGCTTTAATGTTCAAAAAGCTCTTTATTGTTCTCATACTGCCTGAGCTGCAGCACCTCTTTCACCCTCTGTCTGAAACCAGAGCGCAGTCTGCTCTGATTGGTTAGCTGGCCGGCTCTGTTGTGATTGGTCAACTTAGCTTATCACGTATAATGTGTAAGTCGGAGTGCTAGTCATTAGAAGTGTGAGTGTTACATAGGGATGTCACTGTGTTATAGAAGTCAACAAAGGATTCATTTTCCATTAACTTGGTTCACTTTAGTTCATACAAGGAATGCATTTCGGTATAATACCCTTACATAATTTGAGAGAAATGTAGTGTAGCTGTGCAAGCAGCTGTGCTGTCACAGATGAGCTTTGCTTCGCTTTAACATTTTGACCATTAAACCATCCGGCTGACTGCTGCATATATTTAACACTCGGACTGAGACACTCTCTTTCCCTGACATCCCATTTCTCACAGAAGATACAGTGAGGATCCATTTCTATGTGTGTATTACATGATTTAATGTATCAGCACAATGCCTTTGGGCCTGTAATGGGAGGTTATTTAAGTATGATTAAATCTCTCCAGAGAGTCTAAGAGCCCCTTGGGATTTCATCACATTAATGGGTCTGAGTTCAATACAGAGCTGTTGGTGCCAGTGACATACTGGCACACCGCCAGCACAGCGCGGCTGAAACCCCGGCCTCTTCTCTCATGATAATTGACATCATGATAGGATGCATTAGACATGTCTGATTGTATCAGGACATTGCGTTTTTCAGGGCACTGAATTGCCCTGCTCAGGTGCTGTTATGTTTGGAAAGCCGACCGTGTACTTTATGCTGTCAGCAACTGAAGGCAGACAATTTTGGGGTTTTGACCTGGCATAACATTAACGATGTGAGGCTGTGTTGTTGATCCTGTAGGTTAGAAGCCGCAGATACAGCAGGGTGAATGGGTTTTGTCTCCAGAGTAAAAGTGTACTTTGTGCAGCTCCTGTGGTGACTCTTCTAACTCTGCCCAATCTCATACTTCATTAATCCTTCCCCTGCCTGACAATGCCATCAACTAATGATCTATCGGAAGAGTATATTTATCACAATTTTCACCCACTTACCCACTCATCTGGTACTGTGATTAATGGCCCACCACAGCCTAGGAAAAACACAAGGAAATTGCTTCTATGTGGTTGAGGTCGAAGTCTGTTGACTTCTAAAGGAAACAAACACATCCCTCTGTCCAACAGAAGTTAATAGTTTGAGACAGTGATTTATTGAATTGGGTCAGAAAAAGAAACAAAATCCCTCCAGTTATTGCCAACATTACTTTTGTTAAAGACAGTACGTTTTTCTTTGGATCAGTCTTATCTGTTGCTGATGAAAATGGCTTTAAAATATGGAGACATACACTGGCGTCCAGAGACTCAGACTTACAAAGTGGAGCCAACTTTCAAGTAATAGCTTTTCCACAATACCCACAACAACACACACCACGGTTTGTTATTCAAACAAAGCCACTTGCTCCTGTTTTATGAGAAATTACTCAGTCAGAGAGCAGTCATCACCTTTGTGTGCCACCTCTAAAGAAAACACAAGGAATGAGTGAGCTTTGACACGATGATAAGAGGTCAGGAGGTCAGTTTAAAGGCTTTGTGAACGTTGTTTGAATTGACTCGCATGGACCGCACTTAAAGTATGAAGTTCTTCTTGTTACAATGCTGTTTAGTAGTTTGTGTCATGATTTCTATCAGTTGTAGTAACATTTTAAGTCACCAAAGACATAGAGACAGAAATAGAAATGCAGGCCCCGGCCGTGGCGCAACTGGCTGGGGCACCTGCACCGTATGCCGGCGACCCGGGTTCGATTCCTGACCCGTGGTCCTTTCCGGATCCCACCCCGACTCTCTCTCCCACTTTCCTGTCACTCTCCACTGACCTCTCCGATTAAAGGCAAAAAGCCCCCCCCCCCCAAAGAAAAAAAAGAAATAGAAATGCGGCAACATTTACAAGCTGATCTAACATGTTGTAAACTAATGCCTTTTTATAGATTTTACAGATAAATTGAGTATCATGCTCAACAATGCCACGTTTGATAGTTCTGAGTTGGACCAGGAAGTCATTCTATAAACTGTGACGGATGATTACAGCAGCTTTGGTATTGCAGTGATTTGACTTTCCTCTTCTAGATGATGTTTTCTAACCATGAGCTTTGTTTTCAGCTATTCAAATGCAATGGCATCCCCTTTATTTGTATATTTTAGGCTTCACCTTAAAGGAATACAATCTTAGACCTTTATTCCAGTGGTGCAAGGTAACTAAGTACTTAACTCAAGTGCTGTTCTTAAGCACAATTTTGAGTTTTACTTAAATGTTTCGATTTTCTGCTACTTCATATTATAAATATACTTTTTACTCCACTACATTTATTCCCCACTTGTAATTACTAGCTACTTTTTTACATAAATGATATGAATTTGATCCCTTGCCAATTTAGTTAGTTTACCCACTTACAAAGAAATGAACAGTCTGTCATTTTTATGGTAGGTTTATTTTAACAGTGAGAGACAGAATATCAAAAACAAAATCAAGAAATGTACATTAAAAAAAGATATCAATTGACTTGCATTTAATTGTAGGAAATAAGTATTTGATCCCCTTGCAACCAACAAGGATTCTGGCTCCACTGGACTGGTTAAATAAGTCCTCTCGCTTTAAGAAAGTACTCCTGTTGTCAACTCTTTACCTGGATAAAAGACACCTGTCCACAGGCAATAAATCAGATTACAACCTCTCCACCGAGGGCAAGACCAGAGACAGGTCTTGTGATCATGGTGGAACTAATGTCTAAGGACATCAGGGACCAGATTGAAGGCCAGCACAAGGCTGGCATAGAAGACAAGACCACCAGCAAGCAGCTTGGTGAGAAAGAGACAACTGGTTTGATTATTAGAAAATGTTTAGAAGCACAAAATGAACATCAATCGCCCTCGTTCTGGGGCTCCACTATCAATGATCATGAGAAAGGTGAGGGATCAGCCAATTACTACACAGGAGGGACTCGTTAATGATCTGAAGGCAGCCTGGACCACAGTCACCAAGAACACTATTGGTAACACACTGCGCCGAAATGGATTAAAATCCCATGGGTCCCTTGCTCAAGAAGGCACATGTACAGGCCGTCTGAAGTCTGCCAGTGATCCTCTGAATGATTCAGAGAAGGCTTGTGAGAAGGTGATGTGGTCAGATGAGACCAAAATCAAGATATTAGGCATCAACTCAACATGTCGTGATTGGAGGAAGAGAAATGCTGACAAGAAAAACCATCCTCCGCGTCAACCATGGAGGTGGAAATATTATGCCTTTGGGGGGTTTCTCTGCTAAGGGGACTGAACGATACATGGCCATGTATCGTAAAATATTGGCTGATAACCTCCTTCCATCAGCCAGGACACTGAAAATGGGACATGGATAGGTCTTCCAGCACGACAATGACCCAAAACATACGGCCATGGCATTAAGGAGTGGCTACAGAAGAAGCCCATTAAGGTGATGGAGGGGCCTAGCCAGTCTCCGGACCTTCATCCCATAGAAAATCTGTGGAGAGAGCTGAAGCTTCCAGTTGATAAGCATCAGCCTCCAAACCTTAAGGATTTCGAGAGAATCTGCAGAGAGGAGTTGACCAAAATCCCTCCTGAGATGTGAGCAAACCTGGTGACCAACTACAAGAAGCATCTGACCTCTGTGCTGTCCAACAAGGCTTTCTCCACCAAGAACTAAGGAATGTTTTGCAAGGGGATCAAATCCTTATTTCCCCCAATTAAATGCAAATTAATTCATATCTTTTTTCTTATTGTACATTTCTGGATTCTTTTTTTGATATTCTGTCTCTCACTGTTAAAATAAACCTACCATAAAAATGACAGACTTGTTCATGTCTGTGTAAGTGGGTAAACTAACTAAATTGGCAGGGGATTTCCTTCACTGTGTAACACAAAATGTAGTACTTTTGATTGAGATCGAGTACACTTTGCTCATATTACTTACTTATCATCACACACAATATCATTAGCTAAGACTTCTATTATACCTTCCTTTTCTAGGTTCAATACTACATTCAATTTAGCTGATGCTTCTATCCAGAGAAACTTACAATGGGTGCATTCAACTACAAAAAACAAACTAAAAAAGCAAATATCCTGAAGGTACATTTCCTTAAAAACATTTCTAAGCGCTCCAAACAAAAGAGAGGGGACTTTTTTTATGAATATGATTTTCCAAATCACTTTGGTACAGCCCTTAAAGCAAAAACAAACACATTAAAACTATTTGATTATATTCAACACAGGTTTGGGTCTTATTTTCATTCCTGTGAAAACATTTAACTTTGCAAATGTCAGTAATTGTTGATATCTGGGGAATCAGGCTTGTAGGTCAAGCAGCAAAACAAGCAGTGCATGTAATACCAGATCGCCACAATAAAGTCAGCAGGGGTGGAAATCTATTTATGTTCTTTACTAGAGTAAAAATAATAATACCACACTCTAGTAATACTACATTTCAAGTAAAAGTATTGAGGTTAGCTGAGGAAATGTAAATGTTCTAAAAAACATGTAAATATTTTAAAGAAAAACGCAGCAAATCTCCACATTTTAAGAAGCTGGAACTGTGAAATATTTTGGAACAAAAAACGTCTTAATTCCAATTTTCTGTTACCCCACTCATGGTTTTGGTTACTTAAAGACAAGGTTCAATAGTTTCATTTATACCCAATAATCATATTGTGTGTCAAAATCAGAATTTATAAAGTAACTAGTAAACAAATTGGTCAAATAAATGACCAAAGTACAAAACGTGTGTTATAAAATTGAGTATAGTTTAAAGTAGTATAACATTAAAATACTCAGGTAAAGTACAAGTACCTTAAATGTGAACCTAAGTACAGTGTACTGTCCGTGTGCTTGGTTTCTTTGTTGTTCTAGGTTTAACTAAAGGCAGGTTAAAAGCAGAAGAAGTGAAACAGTAAGGGGAGAAACATATATTTAGAAATATATTTCTCATTAACTTTCAACAGTTTTCTGCCACATTGACTTAAGGTTCCTCAAAGCAGGAGAAAGCATTATCCGCCTACTGCCGCTCAGTTTGTTATTTCAATCTACGTATAGAGCTGTGCCTGCCAGAAACCAGCAAGTTATTTTGGAGAGCAGAGATGAGATCAGGCTCAGGAAGCATTGCTGATGCGTATGACAACCCCCTTAATGCCTGCTTCAATTCACACCGTCCGTCTCATTTTACAGTGGCTGATCATTTGTCTTATATTTGTCAACCTTTTTCCCTCAGCCAAGCATGAAGTAGGCTCCGATCTGCACGTACGCAATGAAGGTTCAGGGATGGACATGCATCTGTGCTCTCAAGTCAGACCTTCTCAACTCTGAGTACTATTTATTTTAGGAACCCAGAAATGTACATACACTGTTCACATTTTGACGGCATCAAAAGGTTAAGCCTATATCTTGACCATTGGAGTCACGGTCAGGTCAGCTAATATGGAAAATGACTTTAGAATTAAGGTGAAGGGAAAGGTAGTAAGGTGCAAGCTATTTGATAGTTAGTGCTGGGCAGTAAGTCTACCGTAGTATTTTAACTTTTGCATTAACAAGAAGTGTGGGATTACAATCTAAAGGAGCACTTTAATTCTCATTTCCTGGTTTCATAATGTATTTTCCTGTTTTTGTGTGAAACAGGCCTGAAGGAGTGCTTCCTGCTGTGTTGTTCTGTATGTGTCAATCAAAGCTGTACATCCTTTACAAGTCATTTCCGTAAGCACTCAATAATACAGTTATTTTGAGGAAAAGAACAGTGAATAACAGTAATTCTGGCGCTAGAATCACATAATTACAAAGTAAATATCCCGGAAAGGGTGACCCTTGTCGAAACAAAAGGCCTCGCTGTAGTCTGTTGCTCGGAAACCACAAACCTGCCAGTCACGTCTCATCTCACTGTACTGTTCCTCTGAAGGTGAAGCCAGTTTCTGATTATTGCTCAGAAATTGCCTCTCTCTGTATGCGTGATTAAAAAGTGTTGAATTCGATTTTAAAATAATTTCTGTTGCTAAATTTGTTTCCCTTTCATTTTATACAAGCTGTGCAATTACGTCTTGCTTCGTGCTGGAAGACCTTCCTCTTTGCATCAGTTGCTGAGAGTATAATGACAACCTACAGAAAATGTATGAAATAAATGAATTCAACAAAAAAAAACAATATTATTGAGTATTATTATTATTATTATTATTATTGTTGTTATTATTATTATTGTTGTTATTATTATTATTATTATTATTGTTATTATTATTATTATTGTTGTTGTTATTATTATTATTATTGTTATTATTATTATTATTATTATTATTGTTATTATTATTGTTATTATTATTATTATTGTTATTATTATTATTATTATTATTATTGTTATTATTAATAATAACAATAATTATTATTGTTATTATTATTGTTGTTATTATTAATAATAATAACAATAATAATAATTATTATTGTTGTTATTATTATTAATAATAATAATAACAATAATTATTATTATTGTTATTAATAATAATAACAATAATAATAATAACAATAATAATAATAATAACAATAATAACAATAATTATTATTAATATAATTTTTAATAATAATTATATTAATAATAACAATAATTATTGTTGTTATTATTAATAATAATAACAATAATAATTATTATTATTGTTGTTATTATTATTAATAATAACAATAATAATTATTATTGTTATTATTAATAATAATAATAATAATAACAACAATAATAATAATAATAATAATAATAATAATAATAACAATAATAACAATAATAATAATAATAATAATAATAATAATAATAATAATAATAATAATAATAATAATTACATGTCACTTATTAAACGCTTTTATCCAAAGCGACTTACATACACTCAATATTTTGGACAACCCCCACAGGAGCAATTTGGGGAGAAGTGTCTTGCCCAACGACATGCAGACTGCAGTGGGGATTGAACCGGTGCTCCCGTGATCCAAAGATGAGCGCACAATCCCACTGAGCTGCACTCTCCTCATAAATAATAATATTTGTGTCAAATTCCCAATTATTTTTGCTAAATGTACACTTCTAGCCGTGAACACGTTTAATTCATGTGTATTCTTTACATAGGGCGAAATAATACATAGGCATTCTATAGCCAAAGTGAAAACTCAATCTAAAGAATGACAGTTAATTCATTGGATGTGTTTGATTTGAATTGTTTTGTCACTGCTGTGAAATGTATGAAATGTCATACAGAGGCCTTCTGTAATTGTATTCAATTAATAATCTGCAATTGGATTGTTATTTTTGTTGATGAACGTAACAGGACAGTATATCTATGGACCACCTGAACGATGACTAAGCAACAGCTGATGTTACAAACCAGCCGTGTCAAACATGGAAATAATGAAACCATCCATGTGTTGTGCCCGTGCCATGGTGTCTATGTTGCTTTGTAGTGTTCTCCTGGGAGTTTGAAGATAGCTCCAAGAAAATCCGCTTACTTCTCAGTAGCGTGGTACTACAATCCACCGGGGGTTTGTTGTGCATTTGATGAATGCAGTCTGATGTGCCAGTGGTACTCTGGGATGAAAGGGGGAAAGATATCCATTCCAGTCACTCGGAGGAACAAGCAGCTTTATTTTCATCTACAGGAAGTGGTGTCTAAATGCAGTGTGAACTTTCCAACAACCAATCACCACAACTGAGCTGCTGCTATCACTATATTTCCTGTTTCTGGCATCAACTCTTCCTGACATCAGTGTCATCTGTAAGGAATTACCAGAGTTAGTTTAACTGATGGTCTGCACCCTCATAAATGTAATAATAAAAAGAATGGATATTAAAACTGGAAATTGAAAACTGTGGATAAAGCAATAAGTGTTCATGTAAATACATGTATTGTACTTTGCATTTTCAGCACACATCTGTTAATAAAGCGACAAAAATATAATGAATGAATCTGGAAAGTAATACTGGGCACAAGAGAATCGTACGCAGGGGAAAAGATCCAAAGTCCAGGATAGAACGTGGTTATGTGCCATTTTATTCCGATTATCCAATATCCAACAACAGTACAATGGCAATGGTTTTCCTATATCTTGCCCTGTGCCTTTCCTGTGGCTTTCCTTGTGTCTTTCCCCTGGTAAAAAAAACATTTGCCCATTCTGGTGTGCTAATCCCATCCCCACCTGTCTCCAAATACACAATCACCCGGTGCCCAAACTTGACTATTACTAGAGGTATTTTGCCCCCTTTTCCTAAAAAATATAAGGTGTCTGATGCAGCAAAACATATTTGATTACACAGCTTATAAAGGTGTAGATATACTGTATATACAACAAAACTACAGTTTGTTGCATTTATTAAAGAACTACATATATTTATAGCTTTTTTAAAAAAGTTTTTCCGCTGTAGTCTCCTCTGGTCAGACATCCAAAACCCAAACAAACATTGGCAGATTTAACCCTGGGGAATATCATTGATTTAGATGTTTTTTCAATCATTTGAAACTGTTAAAACAAGTCAGAGAGGAAAACAGAGATTGTTTTGTCTAAGTTTCTGTTCCTCCTGTTCTGAAAATGTTGGCTCAAGCTGTCATTTTGGTTGGAGTTGCCGCAAAGGAATGTTGATTTTTACTAAACTGAAGTGTGTTATTACTTGAGACCCTATTAGAATAATCATTGTTCTATTTCAATATGATCAGTGTGAGAAAAGTGTCCTCATTTGACCTCTAGGAAAGACACAATCAATTCCACACATGGGTCTAATTTTCATTTTGATTTTTTTTTTTCATTGTTTCTTCGATTTGCTTCACAATTTGATCCCAGATTGACAAATATCTGTTGCTCCAGTTGGCGGCCAACTCTGACGAAAGCATATTTTAGATAGATGCATGATAAAATGACCATTAAAAACTAAGATAAAGAGCAAACCTGGCAAATTACCCCTCAAAACAATGTGAAAAAAGGCACCAAATGTCAAACCCAATTGGCGCAATGTCCAAAAACAACAACTAACAAGTTGCATTAGGTTCCCTTTTACACATACATTCTCATACACATACACATTCACATTAATTTGGTCTTGGTTTCCCCTAATTTCTTATTTTATTTTAGTCTTTTCTATTATATTGCATTTGTTTTGGGGCCTTTGTGCACCTTATATGTCTCTATTATGTACGCCTGTGAGGTTTATCCAAACCTATCCTATCCTAACCTGCCTCGACTGAAAGCACTTTAGGGTTTATATGATCTAAATATATATTAACTGACCTAACCTGACTTGACATACAATGTTTGGGCATTTCCTCCTTGTTTCAAAAGAAGCGTTATCTTACGAAGCAACTGTCTCTATTTACCAACACAGGGAAGCATTCTTGTTTAGTGTAATGTGACCCTAAAAAAAAAAGCAATAGAGTAAAATGCTCCCCTCTTCTGTCTGTGAGACGCACTCCACCCTGCAGAAAAGAGGCACATTCCTCAGGAAGTTTACCATTCGCCTCTTCCCTTCATCCCTGGCTTTTCCTGCCTCCAGTGATCGTCCCTGATTACTGAGGGCTGGGTGGGCCGATAACAGATGCTAATGAGGAGAGGAGACCCTTAGACTTTAATGGTGTGAAGCTTTTTCAAACGCAGACATGAAGGAAATGCTAAAAACAGTGGTTTTTTTATATTATCAATGTCAAGATTATACACAAGACGTACTCAGATCCTCTACTTTACTTTGGTCTTAAAATACTCCATTTCAAGAACAAAAACTCCAAATATCTCTTCAGTAAAAGTACAGAAGTATCAGCACCAAAATACACTTAAAGTACAAAAAGTGGAATAAATAATCTGCAGAATGTACTTCAAATAAAAGTACTTGTTGCAGAATGGATCTTTTCACAGTATTATATTATTATGATTATTATATTATCCTGTATTTATAAATGTAAGAGCATTTTAGTAGTTGGTGGACCAATATAGATACGTGAAACACTGTGTAAATTATAGTAGAAAGTAGAAAGTACCATCAAAATTGAAGTAAAAATATTTCCAAAAAGAACTTAAGTACAATACTTGAGTAAATGTTGCTTCACTCCACAGAATATATATATAAATGACTTTAAAATGTGATGTTTTTGAGTTTTTTTGACAGTCAGAAGTCAGTGAACAGAGCACATACTAAGTGGAAACTCCAGAGCTCAAACACCTTTCATACACTCAAGGGTCAGTGATTTTTTCTCCACTACTGTTTTAGCAGCTGCCACAAGGTCGATCAGATAGCGTGATTTTTCCAGGCAGGTGAGCTGTTTGTCTCCATCACCGTCAACACCGTCCATTCCTGGTCACCACACCTGCTGCCATTGCCACCAGAGGCTAATCCAGAAGCTGCTACTGCATTGTCTGCGACTGACAGAATAGCCGCCAGTCACCGCAGACTTGTGAGAAATATCACGTCTCAGCGCTGCAAACACTATGATTGCATGTGATACTTTTTTGGCTGAGCAGGTGTGTCTAAGCTGCTGCTGACAAACAATCACACTCCTCCATTCCTTTTCTAAATACATGCATGGAGGTGGATCAGTGTTAACGCAGTGTTTCCTGCCTCCTGACCCCCGTTTATCTGGAAGGGCTGCTGCCAGAAACACTAATGCCATGTTCACAGTAAGACAATCGACCGTCTTGTTAAAATCCTTGGCTCTGACCAATAGATCACTAGATGCTATATAGCATTCTGAGATAACAGGGGTGGGTCATTATTGGTATATTTTTTACACAATACTGCAATTCTTGTGATGCATCCGTAGACCGCTCGTTTGACAATGACATTGCTTAGAAATATATTTTTCAAAATCAACTTATGACATACCGTTGTATATTGGAACCATGAGTATGTTTGTTATTGGACCATGAAAATAGCTCAACCCCAGATAATACAATTACCAAGAAGTTGACCCTGTGTCCTCGATAGGAGATAAGGCCCTGATACAGTAGGGAGGTTTAGAATTAGGCTAATGATATAATGAATAAAGATAAGATAAAGAGTAATGAATGCATCACCAGCAGTGTACTCACTGGAGGGGCTGCATTTTAGGCATCTTTTATATTGGGTTATTTGGACCTGAAAAGATGTCTTTATCCTCCTGGATTTTGAAATACATTTTCTGTCAATTTATCCCTAAGGGGAATGGAAAAGTTGGCTTTTGTTGGCTGGTGATGAGGCATCACAGGAAGCTTTTACGCATCGCTGCCAAACTTTAAATGCAAAAAGGAAATTTGCTCTCAATTTTCTGCACTGTTATTCCCTGTATTTCATTTTCTAAAACCAATTTAGTGCAACATGGGTGGAAAATTACCCAAGACACACACAAGGAGAGCATCTATCATCCATGATGCTGGAATATAAGGGAGAATAGACCCTGCAATATGTAGGATGTGAACCAGGACCTAAATAGGGTATGGTCTAAAGAATTTATCATCCTGTTCATCCAAAATGTTCACTTTGTTCTCTTTATGCACTTTACTGCACAATGTCAGCAGTCTTTAGAGAGCCAGATTTCTTTCTAAACGTGCCTGCTCAGCTTCCACAATCTCTTTTTAATGTCAGAGTTTGGACGATGCTTATGAAAATCTTTACTTTGACAAATGGGCACAATAATTAAGGCTTGAACCTCTCTATTGGCGTGTCCCAGGAAAGTCAGGAGTGTATGCTCAGGTATGTAATGATTGGCTTTCCTTACAGAGGGATGAGATCCAGATGTGTAGTGTGTCTGCTTCTGGAGAGAAAGAGGGCACTCCAGCTCGGTCTCACAAACTCCAAAAGTAGAATAATCAGCTACTTTAAAATAGCAGTCAATGCCAAAATAAACCAGCCGATAGGAAGGAATCTGACAGGTCCTTTCTCTAACAACGTGTTGGATTTGTTTTACAAAAATAAACGATCCAACAGAACTGGGATCCATCTGCTTTGATTTGGATTAAATATACACAGACTTCTTCCGTGACTACTTTGTTCTGTTTTCAGCTTAACGGAATATCCATCCAAACTTGGATGTTGATTAAAGAGTTTTTAATTAGATGCATAATTTTGCCATTAGAAAAGTTTTGTGTTTGTATAGTCTGGTATTTAGTCATCTTAATACATCCTAACAATTAGCTGTGACTCCAGTTGATACAGACAATAGACAATGCACTGACCTTAACTTCAGAACAATGGAAATGTAATGAAAGGTCAGTTTGAGCTGAAAAAGGGCATCCAAAGGAGAACAACCTGGAATTGAGAACATGTAAAGGTCGGGCTGTTTCGTTGATGTGAAGTGGTTTAATTTTCTCTAGTGCGCTCAGGAGTAAAAACATTATCAAGCTTGCAATATTTGGGGGCAATCTTAATCTTTAAGGAGACATTGTTTGTTGTTGAAGTTGAGGTTGAACCGTAAAATGAATCATGGATTTCATTTACGTTAATAAAGTATCCCTGTATGCATTCAAAAAAAGATCAAATCTGAAGTTAAAGTGCTTTATGGCCTATTCTTCAAGGGATACACGACTAAAAGCTTGTGCGCCATCGAGGGATTCTGGTGTTTTTTGAGAAAACAGGGAATATATGGAACATATTGAGTATATGGATGTACAAAAGCCACACGGATTTTAACACAAGTGTTTCCACATGGGTGTCTTTATACTATTCTTGGAATCCAAGCAGGCTACTGGTCTCCATTGACACATCTTGCCTCAAAGTCCACCAGCTTTTCCTCAGATTTTTTTGACTTCCTTTCAAGTCTACAGAGGGTGATAGATTTTGGTTGGAGGAACACTCCCATGTTTTAAAATCTTGGATATTTCATTTGTAAGAGGTTTATTTAAGCGACCATAAATCAGCTAAGAGACAGACATTGATTAATATAAAAGTGATTGAGTTATTTGTCTCTAATGATGTAACTGCAGCTCTGCTCAGTTCACAGGCTCTGTAAGACTCTGTTCTACTTACTGGTATGCATACATGATGCTTGCTTTTCTGGCCCAGCATTTCACATTATCTAACTCCACAAAATGAGTACAAAGTATGTTTACTTTTGGCTTTTCAGTCAGCAGCTTTCATATTGTATGAACACAAAGGAAAGATTGCATCACGTTTTGTCATTTATCACCAAAGGAATAACAACTTTCCAGCTCAAATAGCTTAATGGCTCTATTATTTTAGAAAATGGTCACCGCATGTTTTAAAAAGTGAGGCTACATTAATGCCATGGCATTAGCTGTGCTAAAATGAACATCCTGTACTCTATAGACAAATAATCATGCAAACATACATTGTTAAAGACAGATACATGAGAGAGTATTCTGAATCATCAGCAGAGTTTCTTCAGCAGCTCATTGTGCATTAAGTAAAACACTAACAGTAGAAATGTAAAACATGCATGAAGTGCTTGATTATTACAGGCTGCAAACATTTTAAGATGCACAGGTTGTAAGGAATGTGGAAAAGAATAAGGAAAGCCGCTGTGGAATTTGTTAATTGATACAAACATCAATAAATGTGCTTCTCAGGTGTTTTGCAGAAGTTTGTTCAAGGCTCAACATGACTCACCTAAAACCAACACACACAGATGGATGCAACTCTCAAGATCATACAGCTTTTGAGATAAGCAATGAATAGTGGTAGTATTAAACTTTAATGAAGCTCTGTAAATTGGTGGGTTAAAAAAGCAGGTTTTGCATACACGTCTTAAGTGATGAAACAGGGCCCCCTGCAGGAGAGAGTCGCTGTCAGAAAGACGCAGCCAACCAGGCACTTTATCAATTTTAAAACCAACTCAAAAGTGATGTTACCTTTGTGTTGGCTCACTGGATTATCACTCAAGTATGCAGACGTTCTAAAAAAGTGATATTCTGAACATATCTGCTACATGTCTATTAAAGGTATCTGTGTCAAAACGGAGTCTGTGGTAAAACAGGTTAAAAAAAAAACCCTAGACATACAGTGTGAGACAGACCATACAACAGACCGTGAATGTTGTGGCCCACCTTTTCATATTAGACACTAGGAGGTCTAGAGTGATGAAATATCAGTTCTGTTATCTCTGAATTACTATAAATATTCAAGGGGGTTGACACATCAGCAGAGTTCTTGTTTCATGTGTTACTGTGTATTTAATCGTGTGTTTATTGTGTGATAAGAATGATGATCGAAACCAAGTGGGATTCCTGAAAAACAAGGCCGTAGCTCATTTCCAGTTGGGTTGCAATTAAAGTTGAACATTCCTCACTGTCTCTGCTGCAAGATTGCAAATAATGATATGAGGTTCATATAGGAAGAAGGAAAGGATTTATTTAACTGTTTCCTACCCTCTATACTTATCAAAGGAAAGGAAAAGAATGGAAATGAAAAGAAAGAGCTAGACTGAAGAATGCAAGTCAGCTCACAGTACAACAACTAGAAACAGTTTTCTTTTTAAAAATATTGTCAGCAAATATCAGAAGGCCAACATATGACTTATTGTCTGTTTATTTGTTTTCCAGACTCTGATCTCACGCTAAAATACTAAAGGCACTCAATGTAAAAATCTCTGTCAACCATGGAAAATAGGGTTTAGCATTTGCATATAAGTAACTTTTGGACATTAACAAACTTAAAATCACACATATTAAGAATACAGATCATTGCCGGTATTCTAAAGACATACAATTACTTGTCCAAGATGTCAATATTTGTAGTCCAAATATAATACATTATCCTCAGACTTTCCTCTTTTTAATGACTCCCCTCTTCTTTCCTAAATGCTCAGATTGCACTGCTACAATAAGAAAAGATAACATAAAGCTTTTTTAATCCGGTGTCAGACCTCCAACAGCTATAGTGCCGAAACATTCTCTGATTGACTTTCTGAGGTGGCCTGCAACCACCCTGAAGTGGAATGAGTCTTTGATCATGGACAGTTTTTTGATTTATTCTTATCTATAAACAGAGGGACGATAGGGTGTTTTATCAGAGATGTTTTATTTTGAAACTGTACAGAGTACATCATTATGTCCTGATATTCTCTGAGTGGCTAGATTGGGTGGCCTGCTACCACCCTGAAGTGGAATGGGTCTGACAAATTGACTATTAACATATGACCAGAGGGCAGAGGTGGGAGAAGTATTCAGATCTTGTACTTGAGTAAAAGTCCTGCATTAAAAAGGTTACTCAAGTAAAAGTACACAAGTATTAGCATCCAAATATACTTAAAGTACCAAAAGTAAAATCATTTCAGACTAATATATATTATATATCTTGATTATAATTATTTATGCATTAATGTGTTTATCAAAGCTGGTAAAGGTGCAGCTAGTTTTATTACTTTGTATACTGCATGGTAGCTTGTGAATTTTACTCCAGTTGTAACTAAAGTCTGATTTTAGTGTTGATTAATCCAAATCTGTAAAGTAACTAATGTAAAGGTACACAATTATTGTAGTGGAGTAAAAGTACACGATTTACCTCTGAATTGTAGTGGAGTAGAAGTACAAAGCATAAAAAGTAAGTAAGTAAAGTACTAGTATCTCAAAATTGTACTTAAGTAAACTTGTACTCAGTTACTTTACACCTCTGCTATATTATACTATTTGGACCAGTAAGCATGTATTCGCAGGGGACTAGCGTAGACTGACAGGAAGTTGTTGTGACTCTGACCAATCACATGAAGAAAGGTCCAGCAGCGGAGTCCGCATTAGAGACTCTCCCCATAGCATCCTCTGTGTTTGTAGCTACGTTAGCTCTCTCATTAAGGTAGTGGATCAGCCTTCACACAGGCTGCTGGACGCACAAAAGCAGTGGAGGCTTGTAATTTTTTTTGTAACGCGATAAAGATTAAAAGGGCAGCAGATGAACTAAGGTATATTTCTGGTGGAAGATATAATCGGAGATGTGTAATAAGCTGCATTGGACACTTAGGACCTACCTGGCTTCCAGCCTATCAACTGACAGCTGTCACCGCACCTAGCTGCTGAGCTAGCTCTGTGCTAACAGCTAACAAGTGTTTTTTCGGGATAAATTAGCCAGCCAGTGCTACTCTCGGTTCAGAGAGGAAACGCGTTGACTTCCGCAAGGACGTTATATCGTATTATTTTCTCAACAGAATTTGACTCCGCCTGCTGTTCACACAATGAGTTAGCTAAGGTGCGTCTGACTGCAGTGTTTGGAATATTTCAGGTCCAGCTAAGTAAGCTAGCATCTAGCCTTGAAGCTAGCTTCCATTCAATTATTGAAAAACTGCTTAAGCGTTAACCCCAGCACTACACCGCAGTGGGACTGCTTCAATCCAGACTCAGTTGTTTTTTTTACGATACTAACACATTTTGGACTTGCTTTGAATAATTCGGGGTGGGGGGGAAATGAAGAAATTCTTTGACTCCCGTCGGGAGTTGGTGAGCTCCGGGCCTGGATCTGGAGCCGGTGGAGGAGGCGCTGGATCCGGCGGTGGAGGCAGCTTCATCGGACGGGTGTTCACCATTGGACGGTATCAAGTGACCGTGGATGAAATTGTCGCAGAAGGTGAACTATGTGGCTTTCTGTTGTGTGGATTACACCCATGTCACACAAACACGCTTATTTAGATAGGCTGCCCTGTACCACATTGTTTTGATTCAAGTAGCATTAGTTAAATGAGTGGGCCTGTTTTTTGGGGGGCTATGGCCCATATGATATGTAATATATGTTAATGCTGTCAAAGGCAATGGTCGTTCGTATTGGCACATTGCCATGACAGTTGTATTAATTGTGACCACCGAAGGAAACTCTTTAAATGCTCTTTCAGAATTTACTTTTGTGCCCTGACTTGACTTTCTTCTTTTGTTTAATGGCTCGTTTGAAAAAAAAGGTTTCACAACTAACGATTTAAATGTAGGAGGGGATGTGAATATAGTTGTCAGTTACACAGATTTTAATCTCTTTTAATTACAGCACATTTTAGCTCTAGGCTGGGAGAAACCCTAATTGTACAACTGGATTTTCTACTGTTTTGTCAAGGACCAATGCCGTGCTGACTCATCTGTCTTGATATTTACTGAGGGAGTGACGAATTACAAATGTATATATTAGAAGTTTTGATGTTGGATAGAAGGAGGGATAGGTTATCAGGATGTGCAGACACATAAAACCTGACCTCGTGACAAGGTGGGACTTTCATAACATACCTGGGGCCTGCACTTATCGGTCTGAAAACAGTGTTTATTAGCTGTAGGTTAATCCCAATCATTGGGCTGAAGGCCGAGAAATGTTTTGCTAGAAACTGGTCTTAACCAGAACATAGTTAAACAAGCTTATTGATTTGGGGGGAACAAGTTTCCTATGGTCATTTTCCTTTGCAATGAGAGTCTGCCATGCCCTGTTGGCGGAGTGGCTGTTACTGAATAATAGATGAAAGAAGACTGATTAATTCATCAGGACTATAGATGGGCCCTTTCTGTTTGGCCACATCTTACCTTTATGAATATGTTTGGCATTCAACCGCAGTTATACCCCTGCATTGACATGCCAGTGGAAACATTTAGTGGAATGTGTTTATTTCTGTGAGTGCATCCGAGTTTACTTCATCATCACTTCTGGTAATAACTTTGGACCTGCTGCAGACATTGACTCGAGAGAGGCACCATTCAGATTGGTAATTGTTAGGCCTCATCAACAAAATGTTGCATGGACCGAGAAAGATACTATGTCTAATTCCCTAAAACGATAGATCCTTTCACAAAATCCTAGTTGGAATGTGGACCTACTGCTTGCAATGGCACTACCCCCTCTAGTGTCACAAAGTCTATTTGTTCAGATGGTTTTGGTTGAAGTCTGGGCTATTAATTTCAGTTGGCTTCATTTGGATATTGTGTCCACTCCCTTTGTTGTTATTGTTAAACTGTGTGGCCTTTAGCTGAAATGAAAACACTTCACAATATACAGACAAAAGCAGTCAGTGGAACACATTGAAGCTTCAGGGCTAAAGGTTTGTTTGGAATCTCATTATTGATGTCCTTTTTTTAGCCATTTGGGCAGCTGTCTGTAATTTGTCCTCACAGGACTTTCTAAGAGACAGCTTTCTGTCTTTATCAACAAGGTGTGTTTATCTTCTGTCCAGATAGAGTTACTTACTCCTGGTAACATTAGCCCTGTTCTGGAAATGTCACATGTTGCATTGAATCAGTGTCGCCCCAGTTCCTGCTATTAGAAAACATCACAGAGCTTTCTAAAGTCATTCCCTTATTTGTACCAGCTTTCTATGCAGAAACTCTCTAACCAAGACTCAAAAGATCAATGCTAATTTAGTCTCAGTAGATGAGACTGTGTCTGGTATTCCTTGCTGTCACGGCGGGGTCATGTAACCCTGCAGCCAGCATGTTTGTAAACAACATAGTAGTTGTAAGGAAATGTGACCTGGTTTTATAACTTGCATTACACTGATGAGAAGTCCTAACAGGACACTTTTACCATTTTCTCTGCTTTTCATAGCAGTGCCTTTTAAGGTGTACATTTGTGTGCATCTGCTTGAGCATGGATACAGCTAGAGGGGTTTAATCCTTAAAGTCAGTTATGTCACGAGGCAGTGGCTATTTGTAGTTTCTACTTACAACCGTTTGCTCACACTGTCTACTGAGATTGAAGACCACTGTTGCTAAAAACGTTACTTAAGAAGGCTGCTAATCCTTTTTCATTTCCTACCGGCATTTCAGATTAGGCTGTGAAAGCCAACCGTCTGAACTGTGACGTACCACACACATGCGTGTTTCATGTGTTCATCATGACGTCTCTTTATTTGAATTCACGATAGGCTCTCTATTAGTCTGTCCTCATTGAAACCCATGTTCTGGAGCACAGTTCTCTGTGTCTTAATAACTCTTAATTACTCAACCAAGTGCTCGGACACTAACATGTCCGTTGGTGCAGCACCGTGTCATTTTTGCACTTCATTGGGAAATTTCCAGTATTGAATTCATAGCTGATGACATAAGTGACATTTTGAGGTGTGTTATCATCCATGCTGACCCAGCTCCACCCTGTCCCAAACATGACCTAACACTGAACCAACAAGATTTATTGTAGTCTGAGGATTATTGGATTAAATGAATCATTTCGGCACGCCTGTTAAAACTGTTTTATGTGAGATTTTGCTGACTCCATCGTCTTTTTGTACTGCATGCATGTCTTTCATGACACGGCTCACAGTCCCAAGGCAGACCTTATCAAACGTCATCCAGACCATTCACATGGAGCTCCTATTGGCTTAGTGATGCAAGCTGGATGAGTCAGCCCAGTGCATGGCATTAACACAAGCTGTGAACAGAAGAGCTGCACTAACACAACAACCTGCTACATAAAAAGAAGAGATAACGAAATGCAAGCGGAGGCCAGTTCATATCTGGAATCCAGTGAAGACAATAGATTATCCCATAGTTTACATTCCACTGTTGCGCAGTATCTGTAGAAAAACAGGCAATGCAGGCTTCAGCGGTGAATGCCTTTCTCATTGTGACTTGGGTATAGTGATTCATATCTGTTGAAATATATTCATGTGTGTGGTTGCTGTTGGTTTGAGTTGCTAAGGATACATACAGCTGTCATGTAGTTTTCCCCTGTGTCAGCATCACTGCGAGCGAAGGTAGGATGACGGATCCTCACTTCCTGTATCCTCTGTCAGTTGTGTCTTCTTCTTGCGTCATTCCCTTCAGCGCTACTGCTGACTCATACGGTGCTGTACACCTCTTGCACCAATCATTTATTCCTCACAGTTTTCTTCCATTATTCACTCTTTACCAACGTTAGCAGTATTATAACATATATGTCTTTGAATCCATTTCCTTGATTCTATTAATCAGCCCCATTAGCTGCCAGGATCAAAAGCTGTCAGGGTTAGACAGAGTACTGGCGGACCTTTTAAGACACTCATACATGTAGCTGTCAGAATCAGTATGTCATACAATACTTGTACTGGAGTCCTTTTTATTATGTACACTTTTGGAGAACTACAGAACTTCGGTAAATGATCGTAGTAATAATTTAAAACCAGTTTCACTTCACAAACTATGTCCCCATGTATGTAGTTGCTCCTCTTATAGCCAATAGGACCTTTTTACGATAGTTATTCCAGATTACAGTGTATTTAGTTGGTGCTTTTCCTCAGCATGTCTTTGTTCTAATTTCTCCTTCTCTTTTTCCTTCATTCGTCTGCAGGAGGTTTTGCCATAGTTTTTCTGGTGCGGACTCATCAAGGCGTACGTTGTGCACTCAAACGGATGTACGTCAACAACGAACATGATCTGCAAGTCTGTCAACTTGAGATTCAGATTATGGTGAGTAATACAGCAAACCACATTTTTCTTTTTAGGCACTACTTGGAGATGGTTATGTAGGAGCAGATTTATTGTGCATTCATGTTAACCTGTTATAGATTCAAAGTAGTATAACACAAACGTATACAGAGTATCCATTGAAATACGGTGTGGTCTGAACGTGACCAAGCCCTGAATGCTTTCAGTCCGATGTCTGAAACAACTCTTTGACTCTGGAATAGTGATAGTGACAGAGTTCAAGGGTTGTCTTGTAATAAATGCAATCTTGCCTGTTTATTTCCTCAGTGCAGACCTTACTGTAAGTCAAACTAACTCAGTTCCTGCAGCCACACCCCGGGTGGCATGACTATTTATGATGGTTATCACTCTGGCGTCCGGACCTTTGGCAGAGAATCAGCAACTTAAAAATAGATGAAATATCTACAAACATGGGTGTTTTCTTTGTTGTTTATCAACCCAAATGTCTCAGGCCTGCAGAATGTATGATTATGTTCTATCCCCATTGTTTGTTTACACAGAGGGACCTAGTGGGCAACAAAAACATCGTTGGTTTCCTGGACTCCAGCATAACAGCAGTCGGAGCTGGCGATGTTTGGGAAGTCCTAATCTTAATGGACTTCTGTCGAGGTAAATAGACCCCCCCCCCCATGTCTTTCTGTCTCTATTGAACTCAAAGCTCCATTACTCTCAGCTTCACACAGAATCCTTTTCAGTTCGATGCAAATCCTCAGCTGTCTATGGTCAATAGAACTTCTGTTTGATTCAATACCCAGCTGAGTGGTGTTATTTATAGAAAGTTGAAGTATTAATATCACCATCTAGTTTACGAATCCAATATGTCTTATAAATATATTCCATTCAAACAAACTTCCCATAAAACCAAATGTTAATGCAGTGTTGAATGAACTATTTACAGTATTAAACAATTCTTTCATCTTCTTTTCAGTTTTAAATGATCAAATTTGTGGCCGTGTTGAAAGGAAATGTACAGATACGGTGTTTTATTTTTTAGATATATATACCTCTTATGCCAGACCTTGTCATAAGAATCTATTGAAAAAGGAAGGTGATTCTCACCAAGTCAAATGGAAAGAAAAATTGCAAAATGTAGTAGCTTTGAAATATAAAATGACACCTGAAAGTGATACGTTAGACCCTAGTTGACTGTATCTGTTACGTGCAGGTGGGCAGGTGGTTAACCTCATGAACCAGCGGCTGCAGACAGGCTTCACTGAGCCCGAGGTGCTACAGGTGTTTTGTGACACGTGCGAGGCGGTCGCTCGTCTCCACCAGTGCAATACTCCAATCGTACATCGAGATCTAAAGGCAAGTCTCATCCACTTTATAAGCTGCTTCTCACAGAGTAAGGATAGCTAATTGGTCGTTATTTTTAAGAAATGTAATATGTCGTTGATGTCTCTTCATGTCCTATCCGTTCTGACGGGTCTCTCTTTGTCCTGTTCATGTAGGTGGAAAATATCCTTCTGCACGACCGGGGACACTATGTGCTCTGTGACTTTGGAAGTGCCACCAATCGCTTCCAAAACCCTCAGACAGAGGGGGTGCCGGTGGTGGAGGAGGAAATCAAAAAGTGAGTTTTCTTAGCTCTTAACTCCATCCAACTCCACTACCATCCTTTCTCTGATAAAAATACTAATCTCATTGCTGTCTTCAAACCAGGTACACTACTCTGTCATACCGCGCTCCAGAGATGGTCAACCTCTACGGGGGAATGATTATCACCACAAAGGCTGACATTTGGGTGAGAAAGCTGTGTTTATCCTCTATTATGATGAGTGTATGCTCATATTATTTCACCATGACAGTGACATGTGACCTCATTTACATAAAGGAACTTGATTTTCTTGTCTGTACAGGCCATGGGTTGTCTACTCTACAAGCTTTGCTACTTCACGGTTCCTTTTGGGGAGAGCCAGGTGGCTATCTGTGATGGAAGTTTCACTATACCAGACAACTCCCGCTATTCCCACGACATGCACTGTCTCATCAGTGAGTAACCTTGTTGGTCACAATACACACACGGCCCTACTTTCAGCATTTGCATCCTGTATATGTGCATAGTCTTGGTGCATGTTCTAATGTGTCTGAATGTAAATTAACATGCTTTGTTTCTCAGGATACATGCTGGAACCTGACCCAGATAAGAGACCAGACATCTACCAAATATCCTACTTTGCCTTTAAACTGGCACGACGAGAGTGTCCAGTCCCAAATGTAAATGTAAGTAACCGCAGCAAGAGCAATGCCAGGAATTTGAGATGAGACTATGCTGTAGGGTTAGTGTTAAACATTTACAGACAACTCTTTTTAAGAACAATGGAGGACTTCTTAGCTATCTGGCGTAAAGTGTTTTCCGTGTCCTTGCTGCTTTCTAAAGGAAAGCCATGTAGGAAATCATTATGTTAAAGGGGAGTGATGCTTTCTATCTTTTGCCCGTTGGCTGCCATCCATCTTTCAAGGCCATTTTTCAAAGTATTTCAAAGTAACTCATCAATGTCAGCCAAACTCTAAACCTTTAAATGTTATTAAAGCTGGCAGTAATGGTGGAGGTTTCAAAACTGGGTTGTATCTTCATTATACCCCGGTTTTACAATCTGATGTGTGTGATGTGATGACCCTCGATTTAATGAAAATTGCTAATCCTCTTACCCTTAGAATTCCCCTATCCCTGCAAAACTTCCCGAGCCCATCAGAGCCAGTGAAGCAGTGGCCAAAAAGAGTCATACCAAAGCCAGGTGACTAGCAAAGCAATTGAGTGTTGTCATTGTAAAAAAAAAATGACATCTTCATTATTTGTGACGTTTCTCTTCTCCTCCATCAGGCTCACAGACCCCACTCCTACCTTGGAAACCTCAATCGCTCCTCGCCAGCGGCCCAAAGCTGGCCAGGCTCAGCCCCAGCCCATATCAGGCATCCTCCCCATCCAGCCAGCGCTCACCCCCCGCAAGAGACCCAATGTGGCAGCTGGAGCCCCCCAGCCCATGGGTATGAGCCGCTCTGATATGCCTCTGTGTGTCATCATTCATACTAAAGGGCCTTGTGTTAATGGAGACAGTTATCCCTGACTCACTGCGACATCTTGTATTGAACTCAGCATATTAATCTGCTCGTTCCTATTAAGGGCTTGTATTCCCAGTGGTTCAATTAGCTCGTTTTAATTAACTTTTTATGAAGCGATTGACATTCACACGTTGGCATATCCATCTGTGTCACACTCACAGAGACAGAACAGACGGTGGAGTCAGGTCGCATTAGTTACTGAAGCACTCTTTATGTGCAGTTCTGAATCACCCACTTGCTGCTTCTGAAAGGAAAGTGTTTTATGCTTAAAGAATGTGTGATTTGTGACGTTGTTGAGTATTATTTTCTTTTTGTTTATAGATAAAAGAAGACATTTGACATGGACAGTTGTATCTCTGGTTGATTTAATCAAGGGGTTTACATATTTTAGAAAAATTAGATTTTGGCATATTACAGTATGCTATTTATTCAATGAAACTTGAGAGATTTTTCTCCATGCTGGCTCTAACCCAACTTCAACTTTGCCTGCTTCTCTTTTCTCAAAGCAAAGACTGTGGCATTTCTACATATGCTAGGACTTCAGGTTATTTTTAGTTTGTCCCATCGCCAACAGTCATGGACCCTTCCTCAGTCATCATTTTTGTTGTTGTTGTACTTTTTCTTCTAACGGTTATTTAAATACTTTCTTATTGGAGAGTCTTTTCTTTTTTTTCAAGATTGTTTTGGGCAACCAGTGCCTTTCATATAGTGCAGTTTGAGAATTAGGGAGACAGAGGGGAAGACGTGCGGCAAAGGGACTCGGATTCGAACCTGGGTCCCCCGCATGGCGATCAAACCCCAGTATATGGCCGCCAGCTCTACCAACTGAGCTATACGACGGCCTGGAGAGTCATTTTTGACATTTAAAGAGGCCTACTAAAACACAAAGACTTCTACATGGACACAGATTCACTCTCGAATCCCCTTTTATGTTTACATGTCAGGTGTTTGTGTACTAGACATTGGATGAACATGATTCATCAGGGCACCAGATAAAGAGTTACATCTTTAAAAAAAACTTAGTAGATAGTGCTACGTTATTCTCACTCTTCTTTTTCTCATCCTTTCCAGGTGTTGGTATCAATGTCCCGCCTACAGCTGTAGCCGCTGTCCAAGCCGCTCAACAAACTCCTGCTGCACCTCAGCCAGCTCAGACCGCCAACATGCAGCCGCAGGCGACACCTCAGCATCAGCAGCTCCTCATGAAGCAACAGCAAGCCACGGCCTTCCTCAGCCCACAGAGCAACCAGCAGGTAGGCATCCTGGCAGGACGGGAGGGTAAATACACTCCAATGGCCAATTGGCTGCAATGAGTGTTAAAACATCTCACAGGGATACTGATGGACGGTGTGTGCGGATGCTGACACATTCTCGAGCAAATTGGTCTTAATTCCAAACCAAACAGCATCCAAGGTTTTTGAGTAAATACTTTGTGGGTTACGTAGGAATAAATGTTCCTTTTTATTCAGAGAATATTGCTGCTTCCTGTAGCACATCCATGCTTGATTTATGCCTTTGTTTGAACACAGATGACTTACTGCCATAATGTTAAACATACAAACACATGCTGAAGGTGTGTATAGTTGCTTGACCATGCTATCTTTTTATCTGGTGGTTCAGACTGTAATATGTAGCTACAGGAATGGACATTGACACCTCTAATTTGCTGGCATGTTACTGGTTCTCTTTAAAATGATTAGATTCATTAACAAACATTCAATTCTGTTTCCTGCTGGTGTTTTCAGACGGAATCTGTGCTTTAAGGGACAAAAACCTAAACGTATTGAATAAATCCCTCCTCACCCTCCCTTACCCAGTCTGTCCCTCCTTCTTGCTGATGTTATGTTTTAATTTCAATTGTCGAAAAGGTAGAAAATAAACCCTTTCCAGTATGCTAGGAAAGGCTTATCAAGTAACTATAAATGATGACAAACTGTGCCTCCCTCACGCTCTGCTGTGTGATATTCCTCTGTAGCATCAGCTGGCACAGAGCCTCCAGCAGCAGCAGCAGCACACTCCGTTCACCCTGCCGCAGTCCAAAGCTAAGCCTGTTCCTCCAGTTATTGAATCCACAGCTCCTCATCTGACCCCGATCCCTGAGTCCGCAGTGGTCGGTCCTGCAGCTGACCCAGAGGTTGTGGTAACATCCTTCTCCTGATGCCGTCTGCTGCTCTTTTAGGCCGGGGAGATGATTACCAGCCTGTTTCTATCACATCCTTACTCTTACTTTTCCTCTTCTGGGGCACAGGGAAGGCCAGCATGGTCTCATATGGAACATTTTGAATGTCTTTGTGGTGTGGCTAGAGAGGCTTTCATTAATGCTGTGATGGAAATACATCATTCAGTTTGTTTACAAATCACACGATAACCAAATCAGTAAGTGTTCCTTTAAATATCTAAACGGGGTTATTTGTGTTACTGTGTCCTCCTTCTCGATGTGTTCTGCCTTTACTCTCTGATAAGATGCATCTGTTTTCCTCTCTTTTTGTTGTGGTGGAGGTTTTTCCGAGGAATCTATAATCAGTCTTCTATTTCAGATGTTATTTTCCAGCCGATCTTGCTTGCTTGTATGTTTCGGGTCTGATTTGTTTGTTTTGTCTGAGTTTGCTAAACAGATTGAAGAACTGTTGGCTTCAAGGGTGTTTCATCTCATATCCCTCCATCTGTTTCTTTTTTACTCTGCCCATAGAAGGCTGGCCGGTTGATCCACAAAGTCGGCTCACTGACACCCCCCTCGTCGCCAAAGATGGCCCCCAAGAGCGGCCACAGACGCATATTGAGCGATGTCACTCACAGCGCCGTGTTCGGGGTCCCAGTCAGCAAGTCCACCCAGCTCCTGCAGGCAGCCGCAGCTGAGGCCAGCCTCAACAAGTCCAAGTGAGCAGAATGAAGCCCCTTCAGTGGTCTGAGGAGGATCTGTCCTTTCATTGCACTGATCGAGTGAGCTGAACGGAGGAATAGACAGTCCATTCATAGGACATGGAGGAGGATAAACAACCCTTTTACTTCCTAACGCGTCCAGCTTAGAATCACTCAATTGAGTCTTTAAATAGCTCCGCTCACTCTCTAGTGTTTGCATACATCAGTGCGCCACAGACCCAACAACCAGGATCCAATGTCTCTGTGCAGCATGTTTATGTTGACACCTCTGTGCCCTGCAGATCAGCCAGCACCACCCCCTCCGGCTCCCCCTGCTCGTCCCAGCAGAGTGTGTATCATCCAGGTGATGCTGACGCCAAATCCGCCCTGACTGCCCCCAACAATCAGCCCAGCTGGAACCCCTTTGGGGACGATAACTTCTCCAAGCTCACAGCCGAGGAGCTGCTCAACAAAGACTTTGCGAAGCTGGCAGAGAGTAAGTGCAGCTTGTTGACTGCTGACTTTCACCTGCTGCTACACTAAATATTAGTTTGGTTTCAAAATAATGGCCTCTTTGTTGTTTGCCTGTTCACAGCTGCTGCGCCGGGAGAGAAGGTCACAGGCTCCAGTGAAAATCTCATTTCCGGGATCAATGCTTTTCCAGGTAAGTCTTTGCCTTATTCTTGTCAGGATGCCGTCTCACTCAAGGCATCAAGGGGACATTTAGAGCGGTGGAATTCAGCCCCTATCCCTTTGTTATTACCTCTTGGTATTGCTGTCCTGGCGGATGTCTAGATTTGTCTTCTCTACCCCCGAGTCCCCACCTGCTGTCTTTGTTCTGTTGTTCATGCTTTTACTTTTCCTCATTTGTTCTTCTCCATCTTTATTCACTTTGCAATGTAAAGCTGAACGACCTGCAGACATCATGGTTGCAGGTTCAGCGTTGTTGACAGTCCTGGACCCTTTTAATCCCCTCTCCCTCTCTGACACCGCAGGTAAATTGACACAGAACGAGCCGTGCCTTCTGATATCCTCAGGCCGTATACTCTTAAATAAATATATCCCTAGAGCTTATGAGTGATTTCTTTTTATTTACTGAAGTAGTTTCCTGGATATCACACTTCCCGGGGGTCAGTTTGTGAGGGCTGGTTGTGCAGTTTGGATTTGTACACAGTGCTATCTAGCCGGCGGCCTCACAGTGGCTCCTTGTCAGCTGCCATGAATAGAGGCCGAGGCTTCAGCTCAGTCGCATCTCATTTGCAGATCTGTGCTTTGCTGTTGCCTGGTAACGCAAAGGACAAATTCACCTTTGTTAATTGGATTGCTTTACTGCTGGAGGAAGCTGCTTACCAGTGCAGCAAAGAACGGGAGAAAGTTAAGCATGCTGCCGTGTGAAAACAATGATCTCAGCATTTAGTCCTTTTGGAAGTGCTTTCTTCTCAGCTGTGCAACCTCTTTGTATTTACTGTTTGAAGAAAACTGAGAGGATAGAAATGCTGAGGCTATTACATCAACAGGGTGCGGTTAATCTTCTCCAACCAGACTAAGCTGGATGCACACGAGCACACAGTCTGACTCCTGCTGATGCAGCAGACCGGGGTTACAATAACGACTCTCTGGAATAATTAAATAAATAAAGCATATTTTACAGAATTTTTATATAAATATGTTTCATATTGACTTCACTGACTGTAACTGAGTGAGCTTTAAGGATTTCTAAAAGATTTTCATCAGTGTTGGCGTCTTTCCAATAGTGAAGGGGGCAAAGGGTCACATCTGCTGTGCCATTATCTGAGCCAACACATTCCTTGACCAATCCCCGTCCCCCGTCCCCCTCCACCACCACATTTTGTCCCATAGCAGTTTCCTGTAAGTATCACCTGCGAGGAGAAGCCAGGCTTTTATCATGTCGTGCATGGACTGTATTTCAGAGTGATTCCTTCACTAGATGCATATATTAATATGAGAGCGTCACGTGACAGCAACCGTCCAGAAAATGAGTCGGGAGGGTTTGCATGTGGACGCTGACGTGGTAATCTAAGACCGATGTGAAGAAACTCACTGAATGCCGCGGCGTGTTTTGTATAACTACGTGTTTGGTGTTGAAGTTCTTACTGCAGTGAACATTTCTCTTCTTTCTTTGCACCGTACCTTTATTCTGACTGGGATCTCACAGGGCTTGGAGTGTGTGGCTGTGGACGGCAGATCTTAAAAACTAACAAACAAAACAATAATTGGATCGTTGCATTATGGGTTTCACGTAACTCTTCAAAGGACCTTTAGATGAACTCTTTCCTGTCATTATCCTACCATGTTTGTTTTTTTTGTGCCTCCTAACCAGAATCATTCCGTAACAATGTAGGCCATTAATTCTCATTCTGTAACATGCTCCCACATTACCAGAGTTTCCTATGTCTTTAGTTATTTCACTCCATGCTAAATCCTTTCTCATGGCCTCTCTCTCTCCTGCCTTCTGTCCTGTCCATCATGTCTCTCTGCCTCTCCTCTCTGGCCCTCACAGAGAAGCTGATTGAGGGACTGAAGTCCCCTGAAACCTCTCTGCTGCTCACCGACCTCCTAACCCCGGCTAACCCCTTCAGTAGTTATTCAGAGAGCTCCATCAATGGTACTAGTGCTGTTTTTGTCCCAGGCCTTGCCATTTAAATTCCCAGAATGCTCTGCATGTGTCTTCCTTCTCCTCTTTCACTCACCTGGTCATATCGGTCGGTATTCCCACTGGAGAATGAAGTAAAGACGGCCTCACGTTTATTCCTAATCTTATCTTTAACATCACTAATGTCTTTTGTTCTGCTGTCTTTCCCACTTGCTGTCTCCCTGTAGTGAAATCAGAGGTGTGTGTGGATTCACTGATTCCTGGGTTGGAAGCCCCCCAGGCCCAGAGACTCTCAGGCCAGCCCGAGCTCATCCCCTCCAGCATGCCAGGTTAGCGTCCTGGACCCAAAAGATGTTGTATTGTTTGCAGCAATCTCGCATAATTGTTTCCAGCCTTGGTCATTATCTCCTTGTCACTTGTTGATATCATCCCCAAGGTTTGTTTTCGACCTTGTTAACTTTGTACAGCTGCAGTCACTTCCACATAAACTCATTTTCCATTGTGTTGACAAAAACACAGCAACAACCAACAGTTTACGGCTCTTTGAAAATGTCAGCACGGCACTTAAGCAACTGGAACAGTTGCTTTATCTCGGTTTCCTCGGGTGTGAAGCCATCCACTGAATGAGAACATGTAACATTGGATTTATTATCTATGCTGATCTTGCCCATAATCCCCCACAGTCCACATTCTGCTGTAAGGATCAATATTAGCTGTGGCAAACTGTAGTTTCTACTGCCGAGTGTATCTCCTGCACCTGGCCGCATCTTTTATTATGGGATTCCCACCAAGTCTTTCCCTTGACAGTGATGATTACATGCTGTCACAGATAAACAATGTACTGGCTTAACCAAATGCTTTTTCCGCCGCTCTTCAAGCTAATTATTCTGACTGTCCATCTGGCTTTGCTTCATCCTATCTCAGACTCTCTCACTGGGGAGGACTCTCTGCTGGGCTGTGATCTGTTATCTCATGCTACTCCTCACGGAAACCAGTGTGTTTCCGCTCTCCCATCCTCCTCCTCCTCATGCTCCTCGGCTCTTCCTGGATCCTGTCTGGAGGAGCTGCCGGCAGTTCAGACAGCTTCTGGTAAGAACAGCTATTTGCAGCACCCCTCACCGGCCAGTGGAACAATCACTAACTACAGACCCTTCCAAAAAAAGAGGGCCTTTTCAAATCTGATTTGAGAATTAGGCACATTTAAATGACAGCCTCACAGACCCTTGACTCGTGTAAAAAAGCCAAAGCCTCCTGAAATGCATGGCTTTTAAATACTGTGCGTGCCCTGGCTTCATCTATTTTTAATCTACTTGCATCTACCTCCTTTTCTTTTTGGTTTTTCCTTTTGGCTGAGTTAACTTCTTTTCCTCCCTCCCTCCACCATTCCTCCACTTCCTCTTCCTTCACCGCAGACTCTGCTTTCCTCATGTCGTGTGGGGAGAAGGGCAATGGCGACGAGTTTGACCCTATTCCCGTGCTCATCTCCAAAAACTCAAACCAAGGTAAGGTTAACAGAGATCCCGAGATGAGCACTCACACCTGCTGAAGCCCAGGCTCTGAGCCGTAGAGATGAACCCCCCCCCCCCCCCCCCTTCAGTTTGAGTAGTTCCTTCCTGTGACAGCTCTCACATCCTTTATTCCTGATGTTATCCTGCCAGTGATGCTCCGCCCTGCAGGTGTTTGGCTCTTTTGTAGCGTATCTTAAAAGTCTCCTCATGTAACAATCCCCTTACTCTCCCCCTGTAATGATGCAGCTGTGTAAAGATTACCCCGGCTCACTCTTTGCCTGTTTCTCTTTCTCTTTCTGCCCCCCACCCCCCCCGATCATGCATCTCTCTGCTCTGCCATCATTTCCCCCCTTCCATCTCCATCAACTCTTAATTTTCTCCATGCCATCTCTGTTAATATTACTTATTCTTTTGCTTGTTTTTTTCACAATCTCCCCCCTTCGGCTCTCCTTCCATATCCATCTCTTTATCTCTCTCTCTCTCTCTCTCTCTCTCTCTTTCTCTCTTTCTGGCACGTTCCAGGTGGCCACTCGCGCAGCAACAGTGGCAGTTCAGAGTCCAGCATCCCCAACTTGGCCCGATCCCTTCTGCTGGTGGATCAGCTCATCGACCTCTAGAGGGGGTGGGAGAGGTCGAAGGGGGCAGTGTGCAATCCTAACAAACAAACAGAGGCAGGGTAGAGGGGGGGTAGAGATGGGGAAGCCAATGCGTGTAGCACCTTTTATAAAGTGAAACAGAGGAGCCCGTTAATGAGCCTCCTCGGCCTCGACTCCACCTCTAGTCGCCTGATAGGCTGGCTTCATGTTTCTCTGCTGGCCCCGCACATTCCCACGCTGGTTTAAAAATCGTTTCATTAATGCCTGAGCATATCGTCTGCTTCTGCCCCCGGCGACACCATTGGTCTTCTCATGCTTTCCTCATATTCGCATTAATCTCCCCTCACTGCCATGGGGGATCAACATTCATCGTATGCACATTGTGTTCACTGTGTCCAGGGCCGAAGCTTTATTTAAACCAGCCACCTGCAGGCATGCTCATCTGTGTCGGGGGTCTGAGTAAAGAGCGAGGAGGCAAAACACTGCAGACCAACAGGATCATGTGATGCACCTCCCTGTAAAAACTATTGGTCATCCAGAGTGAACCAGTGAAAACTTAAACAGTCTGCAGCCTCTTAGGAAGTCAAATCTGTTTTACAATATGCTTTTATTCCAATATAGATCAGTAATCGTGTTACTGAAAGTGCAAATATATGCAGCGCTGCAGCTTCAGCACTACTGTATGTCGCCGCCTCTTCCTGGCTGTTAAGCAGAGTATTATTCCTCCTAAAGTTACCCCTGTAAATAAGTCTGTCAGCAGCTTGTGAAATAATTGTTTACATGGCTGATGAAGTGGGATCCAGTGCTATGGCAGGATGCCTTCTTGTTGTGCATAATTAACCTCCATTAATGATTTTATAATGACATCTTTTAGGGTAGGATAGTCGTAAATCACCATCATATCTTCGACCGATTGTCAAGATAAGCACAGCGGAAACAACAAAGGGAAATGATTTACGAGCCAGGCCAAAGCTAAAGGACAGACTTTATAATTATGCTCTGTAATGCCATGTGTCAAACTGCTCTCAGGTCAGTGAGGACGAGCAGGTTTTAGCAACATAACACAGAGGGAGGAAGATAATATTGTGTAGGTATTGTGCTAACAAATGAGCTTTATATGAAAACCTCCCTTTCCTGTCCCCATCCTCTCTATCTCACACACACACACACACACACACACACACACACACACACACACACTACACTTCAAACATTTCTGTACATAAGACCCCTGTTTAAATGTATCGTCAGCACTGGTAAAAGTAGATTTTTTGTGTGTAATAATTAACGGCATTTCATCTCATGGTACGAATAAATGTGACTTTTATTGATGGCGCTCTAGAATGAATGTATGACCTGAGTACCATTATGTAAAATATATATAGATTTAAAAGATCTTTGTGTATAAAGCTGTATTTAAGAGCGCAGAGACCCTCTCTGTTCTCATGGCAAGCTTTTGTTTTAGAAATCATCATCGATACAAATGTGCTCATGACTTACCTGACTGGGTAGTATTTGGAACTACAAAACTGGTACTTATAAGATACTGTATATAACTTTTAGAGATTTTATTTAACAGACGGCAAAACCGAGCTCATGAGGGATTGACTTGCTGATATCTCTGGAGCGTTACATCACTTTTATTTGGCTAATGATCATAAGAAAGGCTAGTGTGACGTAACAAAAACAACAGTCAACATGCAAGTTAGATTTCATTTTGGCTCAGATTTAGCCACAGATGGCCAAATCGCCTTAATAGCAAACAAAAAAGTCAATTTCTCAGATATGCCCTCACACAAGCTTCACATGAAGGAGTTTTCCCCTCCCAACGGCACATATTGTAGAGGTTAGTCATAAAAAGTATGTAAGAATCAGCATGGGTAAATAAAACTGTGCTTCTCTTCTTTCCATCACATGTTTTTCAGTTAAGTCATTGGCATTTTTGTGGCTAATCTATGCAATCCTACAATAAGGCTTCATGTTTTTATCAGCCACGGCAGCGCTGTATACTGTAGAGCTCTCTCGCCTCGGCCGTAGACTTTGACTTGTGTTGCTGTGTGAAACAAAATGTACTTGTTGTGCTGGTTGGCTTGAAATGACTTTGGTTGGATAAAAGGTGTTTGACATGATTCGGCACATGTAAATATGTCGAAGCAGGACCATTGTGGAGTGTGTACTTCTCTATTTTTATGAATTAAGGTTCAAGAAGAGAGACTCTGAATAAAACGTGTCAATGTAAATGTAGTCTCTGTATGTCGGGTTTCTCTCGGTAAAGCAGAATATAGAAGCAAGGATGAAAACTGATTCTTCCTTTGCATGGTTTTAATTAGCAGGCCGATTATTTTCCTTCTAGAAACCACACTAGATTACATAAACTCCACTCTCGCTGGTATCCACTCAGGCCTTTTAGCTTTGATTTCAGTATTTAAACATTATTAAGTGTGTGGTGCAACTCTTAATGAAAGCATCACTGGCAATTCCTGCAGCTCCTATTTAGCTTTACTCCAATATTTAAAGGACTATTGAAGAGTTTTAAGGTGTTTTCCTACTCCTCTTTCTTGCCGTCCTCTTAAATCTTAGTTGTGCTGGGTTTCCTGGATATTGGTAGTCAAAATCACATAGCTGTTGTGATTCCAGGCTCGGTTTTTGAGGGATTGGGTCATTAGATTGTTTTCCTTTTGTGCTAGATTGTACCAAAGATAGGCCGTAGAGCCTATTGTACTGTGGGGAAACGTATGGCTTATTCCACACGAGCAGTCACTGTGTGTTGTTGTGGTTTCGCTACCCGTGAGAAGATCCTTAGGTCACTTTTCAGTTTGTCATCACTTGTAAAAAAAAAAAAAGGGCTGTTTGAAATAGAAGAGTGATGAAGGAAATCACCCAAAACAAAAAGCACAAACTGGTGTTTTCCTTTTAACGGCTGCCACTAACATCCTCCCAAGAGCTGCCAGCTAACTCTGCTGCCGACCCACTGAGGTAAGACTGATCTGTCTCTGCTCCTCTGTGCTAACCTGTCTGTCCCTCATACCTCTGTGAAGGCTCTGTGTCCTTGTTTCCACATAAATACTGACCCTCTGAGCTCCCTCTGCCCTAACACAATCAATTCTCACTAAAAAGCAACCCTAACTCCCCTAACACGAGGCACTGCTTCGACACTGAAGCTGTGCTGGAAACCTATTTGTGGAAACAAGGTGATGTGATGTCGCTGGCTAGTTGTTTGTCTCATGTGAGTTGTCCAGAGTAGATTGTGTTTTGTGCTGGTTTTCTCACTGTTGGGTCGTTCTTATTGATGCTTCAGTGGGTACAGATGTTACCTCGGTCAGAGAGAATAATGTGACTGAGGTTTGGTAGATAAATGAGCAGCTGGACCTCAGGTGGTAAAGCTGACAGCATTAATTATTTCCTGACATCTTTAGTCCATCTCTGATATGTTTTCTCTCTATCTGCTCTTGATACAGATGCTCCAGGTGAGAGTAATGGCTACTCTGTGCTTGGTGAGGGACCAGAAACTGAACCTCGAGATTTTCAAGCAAACCAGGGCTGTGTGCACTCCAGCGAGGACGAAGAGGAGGAGGAGGAAGAAGAAGAAGAAGACCATGAAGAAGAGCAGCAGGATGAGGAAGCCGTTGAGATTCACACAGCAGCTCTTGACTGCAGCGGCTCCAGGCCTCTGCTGATGGATTCAGACGACGAGGAAGAGCCGCAGTTAGAACTCCACCCGTCGCCGGACCCCAGCCCTGCACCAACACAACCACCTACCTTCCACCACCCCCCTCCAGGCACATTCGTTCAGAATCATGTTCATGACCCAGCGAAAGGAGCAGATGCTGCTGCAGATGTTTTCTCTAAAGCCCCTTTCCCCATCACGCAAGATGAATCAGCCGATGTGTTCGCCAACGCTCCGTTTCCACGCGCCTACGTTGCGGTGCCGCAGCCATTCGATGTGTTTGCTCAGGCTCCGTTCGGAAAAAGAAAGGAGGCTCTCCCCTCGTTTCCTCATGCTGTGACCCCCGATCCAGGAGCGCTGGGACAAGTTGCCCAACAGCCTTTCCGCCCACAAGCTCTGGCCAAATATTCCCGACACTTTGAGGGACCTGTGCCCCAGCAGCCAGTAGCAGCTCAGCGCGTCGTGTCTAACTTGGACCGGCAAGCCGCTGTGGCCTCGGTCCCTGTAGGACCTCTTCACTCATGGACCTCGGAAGTGGGCGCTGTGGATCCTTTCGTCTCTGCACCCTTTCCCTTCAAGGCCCCGCAAGAAAAGCCCTAAACGCACACTCAGAGGTCAGGGCACTCATCACTGAATTATGCAAACTGTATCAGGCGTACTGCATGCTGTCACCAGCGCTGCAGCTGGACTGCAGGCCTGCTGCTCCATGGGTCTCACTCTTAACTGGCTCCAATTAGTGATAGCGCATCTTTACACTTGAATGCTCTGAAAACTGACATCATGACATGACTCCTGCTCACTTTTTATTCCCTACCGCCTTTTGAGTTAATCCTTTTGGTACGTACATCTACACACACGGTGGTAAAGCATCTGATTGTTTTCTTGCCTACCTCAGTTTCTTTTTTTGTGTGTCAGCATTGAAACACCGCACAGAGAGGGGGGTTTGTAGATTGTTTGCACCGTGGGCGTTTTCATTTCCTGTGCGTTTGAGCTTCACTGTGAAACTATGATCTGATAACGCCTATTCCTCCATCGTACTAGCTCTCAAAAACATGTGAAATAGCTTGAATCAAACGATCATAACTTCAAAGGAAGCCCGGAAGAGGAAAAGACACAGTAAAGAAATGTGTAAACAACATAAATATGATTCCCGCAGGTTGTGGGCTGACAGTTTATGAGGTCGGTGCTGGATGAGGATGCAAAGATATACCATTTGATGATATGAAATGTAACTTTAATTTGATTCCAAAACTGTGTCCTGTTTATTATGTTTGTGGTCTCTGTCCTGTCTTATGGAAGTGGAATATCAGAGTTTCTCCATGTGTGTGTTATCGTGCAATGTTAGGCATAGCAAATACATAATAGTATGTTAGATAAATGTAGAAGACTCACTTTCTTTATTTCTACTCACTGTACAAGATAAAGCCTTACACTCTAACAGTACGTCCCTCCAAACAGCATTCATCACTTTTGCCTTTTGTGCCCTCCTTAAAAAAAAATGCTGCATTATCGTCATTTACCAAATACCTGGCGTACAGTCATGTCCATCTTTATTTTGCCGTCTGCAGTATGATATTGCACCAGTCACTTCTGAAATGCATCTCTATCAGGTGTACTAACCGGGATTGATCAACACCTGAAGTGAAAACTTTAAAAGACAAATGCTTTCCTGCAGTCACACACAGACACACACGCATCTACAGCACGTATGCTTTTTATTTCCAGTCAGGGATTGTATTTGTAGTATCTTGTGAGTGAGATCTTGAATGGTGGCTGATTGATGACATTCCTTTTGAACTTATTTCCATCTGGATGTTTTATTGTCTTTGTGCTCTGTAAAATCATGGACACTTCATGGGTTTCCACCATGGCACTTTTTAAGAAAGGGGATCCAACCTGTTTCAGCCCAAAGTTTAATTCATGTGTTCCTCTGTTGCAATGTAAGATCCTGTATTCTCTTTCTTTTTGAAGTGTACAATCTTTTTTTTAAATAATTGCTCATTTTTCTCACTCGCCTTGTATACATGAAGGTTGCACATAGTACCCGACACAGAGTCAGGGTTCCCTACAAAGGTGTTTTGATTGTAACACCGCTGTAAAATGTATTTCAACCCGTGTAGTATAGGAGGATTCAACAACTGACAGTTCTGTTGGACATCAAAAGCACTCGAAATACTTGTTATGCTGCACAGCCTGCCTTCGAAAACTATGTTGTATGTCATAAAAAAAACTATTAAATGAATGTAAATCTGATTTCTGCAGTGTTTGAGTCATTAGCCCTCCTTGTAACATTTGTGGATGTAATCAAGCACAAATACTAATAGTCTTGTACTTCGAGTTATACCTCCATTACACTTCATTTCCTTGTGTAAAATGATGTTCCAAATTGTCTAAATATATATGTTAACGCAATCGATACTTTAATAATAAAAATAATCCAACATTATAACATTACAGGCACTTTATAAGGGGACGTACAACTTTTTATACTTTTGCCAATTAAAACCTGTATGAAAGGGTTCATTTTCATTAGTTTATGTATTGCATCTTGTTATTCTAAAATAAATAAATAAAACTTCATGTAAAAGTAATGATATGAAACAAAAACACCATTACAGAAATTAAACCGATCAGTGGGTGTCCACTAGAGGGCGGTAGCATATAGGCACGCCGGAAGTGAGCTACCATTAAATATTCAGTAGAAGAAGAAGGGGCAAACGTAGTGGTTTTCTTTGAAAACAATTACCAAAAAAATGTTCGAAGTATGCATTAAGAGTAAGTAATAACTTTTACAGAACCTATAATAAAATATATTAATACTATATTTATAAAAACTGCGTAATGTGCACGTGTTCTCTCCCGTCTCGTGTCAAACAACGCGCCTTTCACGTTAGCTAGTTGCTCTCCTCAGTGATGTTTCATGTTTTTTATGAAATCTCGAACCCTGAATGGATTTCTGTAATATTGTAATGTGTTCAGGTAAGGCTGGCTGTGTTGCTTTGTCCTGAGCACGATGGCTAATCAGAGAGTGCTCCCTCAGAGCAAAGAGTCTCTGCTGCAGAACTACAACAAGAGACTGAAGGACGACATCAGGTCCATCCTGGACAACTTCACAGAGATCATCAAAACAGCAAAGGTACACAAAGTTTCGCTGCTGTCCAACACGTGTTTTATTTATGTACTTATTTATTTATCTAATATATATAAGCATGAGCCATACAACTTGTGTTGGATCTGCATGTCTCCTATTTCTGCCTTAACATTGTTCCTGTTTGCCCTGCCAACATTTACCTGGATCATATGTATTTTAAGTCATCATGCCTGAAACTCAAGGGAACGGGATCTGACAATGTCACATGTATGCATGCTATTGGATGAATTGAATCCTTGACATCTGTGAAGTATGGGATATTGTTCTCATATTGTGTCCTCCTGCAGATAGAGGATGAGACGCAGGTGTCCCGAGCAACCCAAGCGGAGCAGGACCATTATGAGATGCACGTCAGGGCTGCCAACATAGTGAGTATTGAGCAAAGCAACATTTTTCACAAAGTGCAACATATCCTTTTAAAACAAAGTGCTTTACATGGTTAAACAGGAACAACAATATGTCAGGACGGCAATGATAAAATCAGACAATTGCAAAAATACAAATTAAACGTAAAATACCCAATGGTAACATAAGGAAATCATTTTGAAAATATAGACCAGTTGGAAATCGAAAAATGTGCTCATATTGATTGATTTAGACCATGTGTTTTGAATTGTTACCATTTTTAAAAATGGAAACAGTGTGGACGGCTTATTAAGTACTCAGCCTGATGATATTGGTATTGGTTTTTGAAGTGTTTGAGATTTACACCAGAATTTCAAATAAAGTTTTGAGAAAAGAATGGGGGTTTAGTTGTTTGAAGTGAAATGTAGACTTTTAGGAATTTTCTAATTTACCCAGTCTAAAAAATATATATTTCATTTCCCCTCTTGTGTGTTTTTGCATCAGGTACGAGCGGGGGAGTCACTGATGAAGCTGGTGTCCGATCTGAAGCAGTTCCTGATCCTGAACGACTTTCCCTCTGTGAACGATGCCATCAGCCTGCAGAACCAGCACCTGCGCTCGCTGCAGGAGGAGTGCGACAAGAAACTCACCTCGCTCCGTGACGAGATCGCCATCGACCTGTATGAGCTAGAGGAAGAATATTACTCCTCCAGGTACAAGTAGTGCCCCCATCCCACCGCCCCTCTCTTGTCCCATGCCCGGCACCATACTGTCTCACCTTTACCATTCACTGCTGAGTCCCAGGGAGGGTTTCATTCTGCCAACATCAGAAACACCTTTCAGGTTGAATCTATCTCATCATCATCATATCCAAACAGTACCATTCATCATCTCAGATCTCTGTTGGGGGGTCGTTGTGACGGAGATCATCTCACTAAGGGGCTTTGGTATTGATTAGTAAGTGCCTTGACTTTTATTCTGATCTGACACGTGTCATAATTGGTCAAATAGAGAGGACGTGAGCATTAACGGGGTATGCAACTGAATATAATCGGTGTAAAAACGACTACATTTTGTGTATTTTTGAAAAGTTACTGCAGTTATTTGATGCTGCTTGGTAACAAGGATGAATGTCATAATCTAATGAATAAATCCTCAGTGTTGATCAACTGCTAAATTAAATTATAGGAGGGGATCAGCCTGTCAGTTCTCTGGTCTGCACCTTTAAATAGCGACATTGTTACCTAGATTCAGACACATGGGAGAGATGGTTTAGTGGATAAAGTAGAAAAGGCTTTGATTCTTGTATGTCATTTTTAAATCACGATTGGAATAGTGAAGGCAGATTTTAAGAACGGGCTTTGGTTGAATGATTGGTTTAGACTTTAAAATTACACACGACGGTTTGCTGTTATTTATTCGAGGTCAAATCTGAAGCTACTAAGAGTTTATTATTTCTGTAAAAGCAGATCCTAGTGATCCTTTAATCACTCTGTCCTTAAGTCTCAAGTTGTTACCATGCAAGCTGTGTCGATCACACATGCTGTGGTTGTACTTGTAGACCGATAATGATTAAGAAATAAAGTAGAGACAAAACACTGGAGTAGTTTGTCTTGTTTTCTGTGAGGAAAGTGTCTCTCAGTCCTGTTTGGAGCATGCTGGGTGTGGGCCTTCCTTCCTCACTGCACTCGCTCTGCTTTCCCCTCCATCAGCAACTAATCACACCTTTTTGCTGAATTTAAAATCATCCGTTGCTAAGTCACACCTCTAACTACTTTAATAAACAGCGGTTTTAAGGTCCAGTTTCCAGCGCTTCTGCACAACCTCCATGCTTCTACCGTCTGTGTGCCTTCTCATGTGCTCCTCTATGTGGGTGAATGTGCTTATTCTGACCTGCCGCTCTCGTCTGCTCCTCTCTTTCTGTGCTGCGCTGATTCTTTGCCTCCTACTGGTTTCCGCTCTGCAAAGCTACAGTCAGTGGGACAGCACTGATCTGCCGCTGTGTGAGGCGTACCGCCGGCAGGAGAGCTGGGCCTCCCCGGGCAGCAGCTGCAGCTCCACCCAGGGAGAGAGGGAGGACGTGGAGGCACCTCCGTCACAGGAGGCCAACCCACAGAACCACCTCAACGGACACGGGACGTCTTCTATAGAGAAACCATGAGGAGAATTACGGACTCTGAACTCATGTGGTCAACTTGTACTTTAGTGGTTTAGTTTAATTTAGTTTCCATACCACATTTCGAAGTAAAGTTGGATTATGTCTGCCACAGTAAGGTGTTATGGACTTCAATTTTGGATTGAACAGGTATTACAGTACAGGTATTACAGTGAAATAAACAAGAAAAATACCTGGGAATAGTTTTTAGTCAAAGTGTATCAGAAGTAATATTCCCCTCAGTTTCAATTTGTTTTTGAAATGAATATATCTGCATACTTTGGCTCATTTTCTTTTTATACAATACTGAGCTAGACAAAAAAATACAGACAACTTCAAGAACTGAGAGTGTACATTTACATCATTTAATAACCTTTTTTATATAGTGTTGACTTAGCTTAAGTATTGAATGTTCTTATGTCATGTTTTATTTCTTTAAGCACTGGTCACATTAAAGAACAACTTAACGCGTGTGGTTTTACATTTTTTTAATGGTTTGGATGCCCTAAAAATACAATTCTATAACTAAAAGTCAACATTTAATAATGCACTAACAAGCTAATCTTAAGTAATGCGACTCAATTTAACAGTTTGTGTTAATCCTTGAGTGATTCCTTGATTCCCTGGGCCGTATAAACTGCTTGATTTCCTTAATGACAAATAACCCAAACATCTTACAAATATTTACAAAGTACTACTGGCTTGGGAGTACTCCAATAAACAGCTGTTTGAGAAACTAGCCTGCAAATGTTATCTTCAAAAAGATGGACATCAGGTAGGGTATTAAAAAAAATGGAGCTCCTCAATATCGTCGATTCATCTTCTTGAACTTCTCGTAATGGTAATCATCCGTGGCCTTCTCGTTGTTTGGTCGCTTGCGATAGTTGGGTGGTGACGGGGCTGTGGAGAAGAGCAGTTAATATACACGAAGTCTAATTCCATAGAGTTTACAGAAGGAAGTACATGTGTATATAATCCGGTTACGGTGTGCTTACAAGACCATAAGGAACAGTGTGTGTCAGTCTCTTACCCTCTAAACCTGGTTTCTCAGTGTCTCCCACGCGCAGCGGCCTCGCTTTGGGCTCTTCTCGGTGTCTCTGATGCCTCTGTGGTGCGTTCACGTCCTCATGATAGACTGTGAAAAGACATTTGAAATATTTCACCGACCTCTCATTAACATCAACGACAACTCACCTCTGGCTGGCAGAGGACTCCCGGCTCCAGAGTTTCTCTTTGGATAACTGGACTCATAACTTCCCACTGTACATTTATATTTAATTTGATTAGCTTTTTTCTTCCATGTAAATAATATCCTCCTTTAAGTTAGCAATAATTTGGCCCTTCACAGTGTAAATGTGTATCTTTCACTGTTAACATGTATATACTTTTCCTTTTAGTTCTGTTTTATTTAGTTTCTATTGTATATTGGTTTATCTTTATTTATTTCACATAATGTGCAATGCCTTGTTTTAACACGCTGCTACAACAAAAACTTTTACCAATTTGGGATCAAACAAGGATCTTATTACCTTTTGCTGTCCTCTTACTATTTGAGATCTAACGTCTACAGATTGACTGGACTTACAGCGGTTATGTTGGACATAGTTGACAGCGATGTTGGTGGGAACAAATGAGGTGCCGTTGTCTTTTTTCTTGTTCCGTTGTTCTTGCAGAAGTTTGGCTTTTGCGTCCTCTGTCTGGATGATGTTTTTAATCTTCGCACTGGGAAAGGAAAACACAGAGCGTCAGTAACAGAGTCAGTTGGTCACATCCATGCATCCTTTAAAATGTCCTATACACATACTCAATGCCAAGATCCACTTCAGGGATCCCGCTCAGCATCTGATTGGACAACATCTCCTCCGTCTTCTTGGCAGAGTTGACTCGGATGCTCTCTGGCAGCTCATACAGGTGGTCCTCTGCATTCTTCACCTTTACTTTCTGTTCCTCTGCTTCCACCAAACCCTTCTTCTTTTTCAGCTCCGTCTCGATGTATTTCATCCTGTGAAGGTAGATTTATAAAAAAAATTGGGTTTAAAAATATTTCTCAGAAGAACTTAGAAAACAACTGGGTGTGAGTTCCGATAGTCTTAAAGGAATACAAAAATAAACATACATGTCTGCATCCTCGTCTCTTCTGTTTGTCTCAGCAGAAAAAGAAGTGCCCAGGTTCAGGTCCGTCTCCTCTTCTGTCCTGCATTTGGAACAGAGGTTAGCTCGAGTCAAATCAATGTAATATGTGATGAGATGCATATTTTATTATGTAATGACATTTAAGTGCGTACACCCAGCCACAGATTTACTTACAAGTCCCTAGTCCTGTCTTTGATTTTGACTTTCTTCATGTCGATAACCCCTCCTGTCTTCAATTTAAAAGGGTCATTCTGTGGAGAGAAACAAATGTTACTTATGCAAATATTATGGCCAATAAAACCCTCACATTTTTTATGCAATCCAAATAAATAAAAAAAAACAGTTTTCTTACATCAACCTCAGTTTCTGGTGGCAGTAAGTCCCCGACCAGCAGGGCGGACACACTAAAAGAAAAAGGAAACATCCCTATTCATTTATATCCCACGTGTTTCATTATGCTTTATTATAAACAGTGTCACATTACCTGACTCCAGTCTGTCGTTTCCGCAAACTCTGAAGCTCTTTGGCCTCTTCTACTTTTGATCTAAACGACGAGAGATACACATTTTATTAGTTTAAACCAAATAATTCACACAAAAGACAACAATTGAGCGAATGAAAAAAGTAGTTAATGTTTTGAAATGCAGAGGTGGCAAGTACATTTACTCAAGTACTGATCTTAAGCAGACTTTTGAGATACTTACTTGCTACTTTGTACTTCTACTCCACTACAATTTAAAGGTTAATCGTGTACTTTTACTCCAACACATTTATTTTGTACGTTTAGTTACAGATTTGGATAATGATGTGAAATATAATCAACACTTGAATAAGACTTTACTTACACCTGGAGTAACATCCACAAGCTACCAAGCAAAGTAATTCAAACTAGCTGCACCTTTACCAGCTTTGATAAACACTTGAATGCCTCACAAATTATAATCAAAACATATCACATTTATTATTCTGAAATGGACTGCATAATGAGTACTTTTACTTTTGGTAGGCTACTTAAAGTATATTTTGATGCTAAAACTTGTTGTGCTTTTACTTGAGTAACATTTGATTGCAGTACTTTTACTTCTAACAGTGTATTCTTACACTCTCGTTTTTCTACTTTTACTTCGGTACAAGATCTGAGTATTGTCTCCACCTCTGCTTAAATGTATTTTAACGGATGCAGCAGTTAGCCACGTTAGCTAACATTAGGTTGATGTGGCTAATCTGTTTGCACACAGAAATAGGGTCTTAAACAATACTTTACCTCACTTCTTTAGTCGTTTCATCTTCTTCTACATCTGAAGAGTTCCTTCTCCGTCTGAAGTTTCTTCCACTCGGCATTTTTAATGTTATATTTAAGCTTTCGTTGAAGTGCGCTTGTTGACGATAGCAGATGGTTAGATTTTCAGGGGACACATTTAGCAGACGTACAATAATACTGCGTCACTTCCGCCAACTGGACATACCACTTCCGTCTTTTTAAATAACCATAACAAACATGGCGACTTACAAGCAGGTCGGCAGGTTATTGGGAATTTCAGCAAGGCTTTCCCGTCCGTAAGTGTCCCTGTTTGTCAGTTGTGGGAGTGCAATGTCTCTCATTGTGCTGTAATAGTTATAGTACAAGGGCAACGACCTCTAAAGTACAAAGGCTAACTGTGCGCGGCTAGCTAGCTAGCTAGCTAAGTTGCACGGTGACGCAGAAAGATTAGCCCCTATCAGAGCAGCATGATTAAAAACATGATGTAATAGGAGTCTCCTATTACTTATTCGTTAGTATTCTTCTCTTATGTCCCTTTAAATAAATTACGTGTTTCATAATTCAGTTTGCACCATTTTTTTGTATTGGATAAAATTGTAACATTTACCATATTGTATTTGTTTTCCTTCTGACATGGATATCATTACGATTTTCATTGCAATATGTACACTGTAGCTACTGTGCATATAACAATAAAGTCTTTGAATCCTTGAATCTTGTAAAGCCGTAGTGAACTGATTCCTCTTTGAAACTGTTCAATCCTGAAGGGGAAGGAGGAAATACAACAGGGTTTCATGGGCAGTGAATATTCAGATTATTTTTAGCTGCATAAATTGATGGTTGATTTGTGCTGTTGCATCTTTCTTTTGTTTTGTCCCAGTCTTGCAGTCAGTGCATATCAGTGCGCCAGAATGCACTTGCCTTCACATAACACAGCAGTCCAAAACAGATGGCAACCAAACCCGCATTGGATTGTTCCTGGTTTGTATGCTTTCAGGATTCTTGTGGCTGTCTGACTTGGGAAAACACTAAATAATGATTGACTGATTATTTCTTTGTTTTTTGGATGTTGTTTCCTTTCAGGAAGGACCATGTTTGTGCAGACGCAGGACACACCAAACCCAAACAGTTTAAAGTTTCTGCCCGGTCGTACAGTTCTGGAATCTGGGACTATGAACTTTGCTGGCCCTCGTGACGCTCACTGCTCACCCTTAGCCAGGTATGTGTCATGTTAAGTACACAATTACCTTACAGCTAGTAATAAGTTCACTGAGGCATTGAGACACAGGAAATGCACGAATGACATTTAAGTGGAAATGTTGATGTTGGCTGTGTTCTAACTATTCACAGTCATATTGAATCAGCCGTTGTGCAATGTATCAGTGGCAGAGATCCAAGCATCATCTGTACTCATAAAATCGGAAATGACAACATAAGACTTCTGTGTGCTTCTCTGTTTGTCCTTGAGACTTCATAAACTGTCCAATCCCATGCCCAGAAATGTGTGAAACACTGCAATCATTAGATTATGTTAATGTTGGTGCTCTAAATCACATGATTGTTAAACATTCTAAACATAAATTGGGGTGCTGTGTATGTGTTTTAGCGTAATATCTATTATTGTTTTGGTTTGCATAACATATATTTTAATATAGTGTTTTAAGTGTCAAACTGTAATCTTTCACAAATGTAAAACAACCATGGCCATTTTTGTGTTGTCTTCAGGCAGCTGTTTAGGATTGATGGAGTCACAAGTGTCTTCCTGGGCCCTGATTTTATCACCATATCAAAGGTAAAACCAGGTCAAGTATTATGTAACCCTTACAAAGTGGAACATTATAATATCATTGCTCGGAATAACTTGTTTTTATTTCTCTGCCTCCATTTAGTCTGATGAAAATATGGAATGGAGAGTTATCAAGCCAGATGTGTTTGCTGCCATCATGGACTTCTTCACCTCTGGACTTCCTGTGGTGAATGACGACAGCGCTCCCAGTGCAGATACAGGTATGCATTTCAACCAGCTGTGCAGGGAAAACACTGAAATAGAATAAGTTGGGCAAACTATTTGTGAGTGCTGAGGAATCTCCCCTTTTTCTTCTCAGCGCCATCAGAGGATGACGATGAGGTAGTCGCTATGATCAAAGAACTGCTGGATACTCGAATAAGGTAGCTGCTGGTGTTGATGAACTCTGATACCGTATTAGTATCGGTTCCCTGTAACCATGGCTTTCTGTCCTTTCTCCACACTCACTGGTGTTTTTGTCCCCCAGGCCAACAGTGCAGGAGGATGGAGGAGATATAGTATATCGGGGGTTTGAGGACGGCATTGTTAAACTGAAGCTGCAGGGCTCCTGCACCAGTTGTCCCAGCTCCATGGTTACTTTGAAGAGTGGAATCCAAAACATGTTGCAGTTTTACGTTCCAGAAGTTGAATCTGTGGAGCAGGTTGGTTCTCTTGACTCAAGATATGTTGCCACATGCTGCATACATTTGAAGTTACTTTGAGGTCAGCACTATTTTTAAATCTCTTTTGTTGTCAGATAGACAAATGCATTGTCTTTACTCAACACAAATTGCCATCTACAATTACCACACATTAGTTAATATATAAAGAGAATGTGTGGTTGGGGAACGTCTCTGCTACTTAAGGTGTGAATTCAACTTGGTTATTTTTTCCACAGGTGAAGGATGAGGAGGAGGAGGAGGCTGCTCAAGTGTGAATCGCACTGAAACCACATTTACACATTCCTCCCACCCCCCACCAACACCTGATGCAAGCCATAGCTACAATAAAATGGATTACAGCATAGCATACCTGTCCTCATTATTCATCCAGATGCCAGTGATTTGATGTCTAATTTTCTGTACAGTGATTAAAATACAAATAGATATATAGGACAGAAGAACCCGGTCATAAGGACTGATTGCTGTAAAACTGAAATAAAAGGTGTTAATTATTTTACAATGTCACACCTGTTTAAGTCAGTCACTAGTGCAAACAGCCTTAAACAGGCTTAAATTATGTATACTGTATCTATATAAATAAAGTTTGTTAAGATATTTTGACAGTTTTGCCTCTTATTGTCACCATATGCTTCCTTTTACGGTCAACTTCACTCTTAGTTCTGTTTTATTGTGTATTTCTAGATGTTTTTATCGTATTATTGTTTAGTTTCTACTCTTTCTTTTTCTTATTATGTGCAAATGCAACATTTTTTTGTTACAGCAGAGGTGGAATAAGTCAAAACATACAAATAAAAACAACAAATAGCAAATATAACCATATTTTCAGTAAATATGTCATATAAAAACCCGGATAATGCCATGTGTTTGTAATTTCAAATGTTATTTTACAGATTTGCAGGAGCAGAGAGCACAGGCTAGGCATTGCGCAGTAATGTTGACTTAAGGTGCGCTATGGGTCTGATGCTATTCTACATCCATGTTCTGATGGCGGTCCTGCCTACGGACCTGCATCCTGATGCCACGTCAGGAGTGTCTACGTTGTAGGTATTACTTGATTGATAGGCATCTCGTCCAATCAGAAGCTGCCATGGAGGACGGCGGTTGGCTCTGACTCAGTGAAAACAAGAAGGGGGCGAATCTTAACTGACAGGCGTTCCCGGCTACCATAGTAGCTGTAACTGGCAGCCAAACTGAAGACATGTGTGGTGAGTACTGAGTCAATTCTACATTTATACTATTCAGCGGAAAATATTGTTTTTGCCTTTATTCCCAGCAACGATATTAATCTGAAATACTGCTAGCATCATTGGCTCAGGCTAAAGGTTAGTCAGTTGAAATTAGCTAAAGGGTGGCTAACCCGAGTTAGCTTACATGAGATGCTGTAAGCTAGCCAAATATAAAGAAACCACTGTGTCATTTTGCTGCAACTTTACATGATATGTTTGTATTTGACGTTAACGCCAAGTCAGTATCTGGGGTTAAGATGTTTCTTCCTCAACGCAGTTTACGTGGTTTGCGGTGACATGACGTCCATCTCTTTACTTTCCACTACGCGTTTGATTTGTTGTCTTCAGAGGTAGAAGCAGTACTCAGATTGTGTATTTAAATAAAGTTACAACTACCAGAGAGCAGGGAAACTCTTTTACAAGTTAAACTCCTGTATTCGAAATGTTAAAGTACAAAAGTATTGCCATCAAAATATACTTAAAGTACCAAAAGAAAAGAAATCGCTTTGCAGAATTGCCCATTTCACACATATATAATATGTTGTCATTATTATATTGAGGTATTAATGTGTTTATCAAGCTAGTAAATGTGTAACTAATATTATTTCATTTACTGTGCAATTACCAAATGTAACTTAACAACTCCTTTGTCCTCTTCAGTTTGGCAAATGTATTTGAAAGACTTTGCTGGTATCTGTCCATGTCCCTGGCTGCTTCTTCTCTCACCCATGATAACTGGTGCCTCTCTGTCTCCCATTAATGTCACTACAATCTCAATGACACTATCAGACCTGATAGACTAGTTGGTTTTCTCAGGAGATCAAAACAAATGCCTCTATTTATTTGTCTACTGACATGTCATAGGAAGATGCCATATTCCTCTGGTTCAGTTTTCTGTGATGAACATATTTCTTTAACAAAAGTTGGTCTTGTGATTTTTGGCTGCTGCTGCAACACTTTCCTGTGGTGATTCCCCCTCACTGCCTTCCCCCGGCTCCTGCCGATCTGAATGAATGCTCTGTTGGACCAGGCAGCTCTCTGGCTCTACATTTGCATTTATCTGTTAATGCTTAGCTGTGAAACTGGGCTGTATTTCATTCCTCCCCCCTTTGGCTTATTAAGGTGACATTTATGCCTGTGAGTAAGTTGCTGGACTGACAGCGGAGTCCTAAGTATCCTCAGGAAAGACTGCAGATTATTGCTGAAATGTGTCATTGAAATATTAAAGTATTGATGAATGAGGGCCGGTTATTGGGTTAGGGTTAGTGAGTTGCGCATTGTGCAGAACATTTTGAATGAGGTTTCATGTGTTGTTGTGACACGGCTTGGGAAACACCCACATATATAGATATACTCCATTGTCTCTAAGCAGGTCAGGCCAAGGATTTAGTTTGGTCTGCGCTCCTGTAAAACTGGTTTTTTCTGCATTATACACAATAGACCTCCAATGCATAGTCTTGTCAGTAAAGGGTGGCTGTCATCACAAGTAAGGCTTGTCCTACTTCAATAGCAGCATTTAGATATCCATTCTTATTGTAATTGTTGGTCGGATTGTCAATATTAACATATATTGACATGATGGAATTTGTACAGTGATGGGATTTGTAGCATTTTTTGGTTCAACCAAGTTTTACAAAAATACTATTTCAGGGGATTTCTGTCTTGTGTATGGCTGGTAGAACTTTTTAAAATCCTGATAATCTATATATATTCAAAACACATATTTATAGTGTTGTATTATGCTAAGCCCTCTCACACAGGCATAGTCTTTTTTTCTTCCTTAAATCCAGCTCCAGTTGCTTGACATTTTATTCCTTCCTCTCCCCAGGAATCTTTGCATATCTCAACTACCATGTGCCGAGGACTCGTCGTGACATCCTTGAGATCCTCCTCAAAGGACTGCATCGACTGGAGTACAGAGGCTACGACTCAGCCGGTGAGAGGGATTTAAAAAGGCTCATCTCATCCTCAACAACACACACTTTTTCAAATCAGCCCTCTTCCCCGTACTTTCTTCTGGGAGGGCTTTTCTCTGATAAGACCAAAGATAATGCCCAATTTGCTGATAGTAAAGTGTGTTTGAAAGGAATATTCTTATCAGTATTTGTTTTTCTTTGTTCTAATGAGTTAAAACACTAAGCAGGAATGATGTTGACTGTAAATAATTGAGCAGCCATTATCATGTTTCTGGGCTACACTTACTGCACCATTAGATATGTACTGTGTTGGAAGACTTTTTTGAATGTTCTGGTTAAATGTAGCTGCATGTTCTGTTAGAGTTCTGTTCTGGCATTAGACCACAACAACAAGAATTGACTTGCAAAGTGGGAATGGCACTGTGAGCGGGATGGCTCAAACAAAAGGTAAGGGACGGAAGCGTTCGGGGTTGGGCAAAAACAACAGCGTTTATTGTTCGAGAAATGTGCATACAACAGCCAGCTCCGCGGTACTTTCAGGGCGGGCAAGGCCAGGACGGGGTGTGTCGTCTTCCCAGGACCCAGCCTACTGCAAGACAGTCTAGAACCAGGTTACCAACATGCTTTATATTAAATGCCTGATTACCTGATTCCGATCAGCTGTCTGGTCTCCGGCCGAGCCACTCCCCTCACCCCAGCAGCCGGCGCTCTAACCACACCCGGCTGCCACAGGCACCAAACAGTTATCATATATATGTTTGTATACTTCATTCACTGTCATCCTCATGCTATCTTTTTTCAATTTTGTCAGGTGTGGGAATTGATGGTGGCAATGGCAAGGACTGGGAGACAAATGCCAAGTCCATCCAACTGATCAAGCAACGTGGGAAAGTGAAGATGCTAGATGAGGAGATCAACAGTAAGTACCGTGAATCAAACAAAAAATGAATGTCCTCATTTTTCTTCTTTACACTTTGGTGAATTTTGGGATACTAAATATTTCTGTGTTTGTCTGACCTTTTAGAGCAGCAGGATATCGACCTGGATGTGGAGTTTGATGTCCATCTGGGCATTGCTCACACCCGCTGGGCCACCCACGGTGTGCCAAGCCCAGTTAACAGCCATCCACACCGATCCGACAAGACCAATGGTCAGTGTGTTCAAAGATTGAGAGCTCACACAGTCCACATAGATAAATATTTTACCTTGTTTACAGCTCAGGTGTTGGTTTCAGGTTTCTTAAAGTTTCTGTTTATCTTTCTGGTCTACAGAGTTCATTGTCATTCACAATGGAATCATCACCAATTACAAAGACCTGAGGAAATTCTTGGTAAGCACCCATATCTCACGAACTATTCTAGACATTTATTGAAAAGTCCAATATGAAACGGGACTAACTCTTTTTTTCCGTCTCCACAGGAGAGCAAAGGCTACGAGTTTGAGTCAGAGACTGACACCGAGAGCATTGCCAAGCTGGTGAAGTACATGTTTGACAACAGGGAGAGTAACGACATCAGTTTCGCAACACTGGTGGAACGAGTGACCCAGCAGCTGGTAAGGATCTGCTCTCTGCTGCTATTATATTGACCCGCTGATAAAACGCCTGTCTGATCTATTTGTTCTTCCCCTAACTAGGAAGGCGCTTTTGCCCTGGTCTTCAAGAGCGTCCACTACCCCGGAGAGGCAGTCGGCACAAGGTACACTCCTACTGATGCTGTCAAACACATGTCAACTACTTCAGATTCATGTTTTGTTGGCTGATACAATTGTTCATGTGTAGGAGGGGAAGTCCCCTGCTGATGGGAGTGAGGAGTGATCACAAGCTGTCCTCAGATCATATTCCTGTGGTCTACCGCTCCAGTAGGTTTCAGTTTTTATTCTAGATTACCCATGTGTGATTGCAGGAGTGTGACTGAGGCTCTTTTCTTTTTTCCTTCAGCCACGAAAGATAAGAAGGGCTGCACTGCCCTACCCAGGTCGGACCGGGACACCTGCTTGTTCCCTGTGGATGAAAAAGCAGTAGAGTACTACTTTGCCTCTGACGCAAGGTTAGCACATCTTTGTATCCCACTTTTATACCAAAGAAATACTAGATTTATTCAAAGATTCTCCGTGAAGCATTCAGTTCCATACCTTTTGACTTCATTTTGGAGGGTAACTCAAATTTGTTTGCCTCTCTCTTGTCACCACAGCGCAGTGATCGAGCACACAAACCGGGTGATCTTCCTGGAGGACGACGATGTGGCCGCCGTGGTGGAAGGCCGCCTGTCCATCCACAGGATAAAGCGTACGGCCGGAGACTATCCAGCCCGCGCCATCCAGACCCTGCAGATGGAGCTGCAGCAGATCATGAAGGGTGAGTGGAGGGTCAGTCTTTGATCTGTTCATTTTTTTTCTCCCCTGGGAACATTTTCCCTACAAATAAATCACTGGTGAACTGCCTTGTAATTTTGTCTTGAAACCTGTTATTATTGTGTGAGTCTTAATGGGAGACCAACCGCTTGTAAAGCTGGGCTGGCTCTAGCCCGAGGGTCACCCTTCTTATCATCAAGCTTGTTACAGTATCAGTTGCACCCCCAGGGAAGCCACTGTAAATACAATGACCCCTGTGTTGTAGGAATTTATCACCCTCAACTCCCCTATCTGAGCCTGAGCTGACATGAAGTACAGAGAAGAGGGTTTAAATGCTTTCAGCTCTGTTAATCAAACAAAGGATAATGCTGTTATTAAGGTGACATTTATGCCTGTGAGTAAGTTGCTGGACTGACAGCGGAGTCCTAAGTATCCTCAGGAAAGACTGCAGATTATTGCTGAAATGTGTCATTGAAATATTAAAGTATTGATGAATGAGGGCCGGTTATTGGGTTAGGGTTAGTGAGTTGCGCATTGTGCAGAACATTTTGAATGAGGTTTCATGTGTTGTTGTGACACGGCTTGGGAAACACCCACACTTGTCTCTAAGCAGGTCAGGCCAAGGATTTAGTTTGGTCTGTGCTCCTGTAAAACTGGTTTTTTCCTGCATTATACACAATAGACCTCCAGCTGTAATTGAACAGAAGTTACATTTATGTCACTTTTAGCTTTCTTTACTGTTGACAGTTGGATGAGAAGTATTTCTTTCATGGCTCAAATCTCTTATGAGACAGTTGGCTGGGATCAGGAACCTCCCAGGTTCTCTGCTGTTTCCCTCTGTTTTCACTCTTTGTCCAAATTAAGTGCATGTTAGCTGTAGCCTCATATTTACTCTGCAGACATAAGAGAGATATCCGTTATATCATATGATTCCCCTAAAATGTCAGGGTTTCCCGCAGCACTTTACAGCTTAGGCGGCCTGTTGCCTTAACTAAGGTCTTCCAAAAAATATGAGCGATATTCGCCGTGTTACTCTGTCCTGTTTTCTCTCATTCCAAACCGTGACCAACGCCAGCCTACCTTCTCTGCAGAACGCATTTAAAGAAGTAATAATAATAAAAAAACGTGTCATGAATTGGAAAAAACAAAAATTGCGGGCTTCTTCATGTGCAAAGCAGGCCTACCTCACCCTGCACGCCTTCTCTCTCCCTCTCTCTCCCTCTCCCTCTCTTTTTTTCATTATCCTGCATTAAATGGGTGACATGACTCCTGCTGTTTATCCAATATAGATGTGAACACCCTTGCTCAACACTTACACCTCTTGGTCATCCACACAAAGGAAAATTTGACTTTTTAAATGTCCTGCTTCTCCACTCTTCCTGAGTAATCCAGCAGAGGGCAGCGGTAAACTGATGTTGGCTGCTCTCTACATTCCTTTGTGGTCCTGTCATTACTCAGCTTCTCCTCCGTTTCAGTTTCTGGAGCCTTTCTGCTGAATATCCTAAATCGCACGACCCAAATTGCTGTCAGTGGCAGCCAAAAAACACTCGCATATTTCAGGGTCACTGATTGTTATTGATGGAAAAACACTATCTCCCGTTGTCTCATGTTTGTTTTTTCTACATTTAAAGGATGCCTTATCCTCTGGCTATGAACATTTGAACAAAGCAGCAAATAACAGTAACTCCCTGCTTCCTGAACAAAGCCGGATTTATCAGTAAAACATTGAAAAGATTGCATGCTACTCTAGGAGCTTGTGGTTTCAATTTTCAGGCCCTTAATTTGTGTCGACAAGACCCTTTCAGACAGCCACATGTGGGCTCACACTTTATAAAAAGTCCATCAATGTGTTCTTAAGAGGCATTAACCCTCTTTACTAGTGGAAACTGATTTCTGATCCTCCCACCACAGGCAACTACAGCTCCTTCATGCAGAAGGAGATCTTTGAGCAGCCTGAGTCTGTGGTCAACACCATGAGGGGGAGAATCAACTTCAACGACAACACAGGTTAGTTTTCTAAGCTGGGCCTTAATGTAATAAAACAGCTGATGAATGAACTATTTTCCGCTCTGTCTTATCCTGCATGATGCTGAAACACAGGCTCCAATGCCTCTTGATAAGGATTTATTAGCAAGCAAAGCAAATATGGAGAAAATGAGGGCAGTGTGTATCCAAGATGGACTATATAAGTGCTGTTGTCTCACTGTGCTTAAGTATATTTTAATGAGCTACACACTTAAGAAAAGAAACCAGAATGTTTTCTTCTAATATTCTCTCATGCGCTCTGTGTGGACCTTTGTAATGAGGTGGAAACTAATAGAGTAGCATGATGGATTAGCTGTTTGCTTTGCTTTTCAGTGACCCTGGGTGGACTGAAGGACCACATCAAAGAGATCCAGAGGTGTCGGCGGTTGATCCTTATTGCCTGCGGGACCAGCTACCACGCAGGGGTGGCGGTGAGTAGCCACTCGCTAATGCCTTTTCTTCGTTGGTGTAAACAGACATTACAGAAACATGTGTGTTTTGCATTTCCACGTTAACTGGTCGGTGGTGTGGACACAGGTGCGGTTTATGCGCTGGCACACTTTCTGCCGGGAGCTGAATGATGCTGAGCAGTGCCTTCTTTCTTTCCCAGACCCGGCAGGTCCTGGAGGAGCTGACCGAGCTGCCGGTCATGGTGGAGCTGGCCAGTGACTTCCTGGACAGAAACACCCCCGTCTTCCGAGACGACGTCTGCTTCTTCATCAGCCAGTCAGGTGCGCAGGCCGGTGCCATCTGGACTTGATCTAAATACACATTCCCCATTTGTCCACTTTCCCCTCCTGGAAGCTCCTTCGCTTCGGGATGATTTATCTGCTCTTGTGCTCATCTTGAGCCTTGTAAAACGTGTGCAGTGCAGCTGAGTTTTCTCTCTGTTCTGCTGCAGTCTTCTGAGTGTGTGTTTTTCTTTTATGTGAGGTTTATTTATTTATTATTTTTGTGTTTGTGATATTTTTGAGACAATTTTCCTGTTAAGCTGTTTCAAATCAGCCCTGTTTTAGTGGAAAGGCCATTTCCTAACCAACTAATAAATCAGCACTATTATATTGTCAGAGCTGTTCCATTGCATCAACGGTTGTGTAAATGTTTTTCTACTCCTGCCTATTCTCCAGGGGAGACTGCAGACACCCTCATGGCCCTGCGCTACTGTAAGGAGAGAGGAGCTCTGACCGTTGGAATCACAAACACCGTGGGCAGCTCCATCTCCAGGGAGACCGACTGCGGAGTCCACATCAACGCTGGGCCTGAGATCGGAGTGGCCAGCACCAAGGTGAGCCTGTCTTTATGTATTCTAGAGAGCTGTATCTTCTTCTGCAAACAGGCATTTTTAGGAAGGGTTAGGTCGCACAAAATGCAATAACTCAGCATGGCCTGTGTTAAATTCCAGCCCCGGGACCTTTTGTTGCATGTCAAACCCCTCTCTCTCTTTCTCCCCCTTGCTAAACTCTGACGTCTGTCAAAAAAGGCTAAAATGCCAAAGAAAAAAATCATTCCCAGGCTGCTGCCATAAAATCCATATGCATTACTCCCTGAAATGATGACGGTTGCACTCATTTGGACTTTCTATTTTACTAAGAGCTAACATATGCATCATTATCAAACTTCATTGTTCTCAATTTGTTTTGTAAACTCAAATGTTGGTCAGCAATATTAAAATAAGTGCTTTGAATCTCAGGCTTTTATAATAGCAATAATAAATTCAATTAATAAAGTGCCTTTCAAGGGACCCAAGGCCACTTTCCATGTTGTGAGGACCGACAGAAAACAAATAAAACAAACAAGTAGGGCAAAAATATAAATCATGTCAATAAATAAATACACGTTTTATTTTTTACTTGACTTTATTGGTTATTTTCTAAGACTTTAATTCGGTCAGAACAAATAAGACGTGCAAATGAATTAAAAGACCTCTAATACAAAGAAAAATGTCAAAACTAAAATAGATTTACAAAACGTTTTAGAGAGGATATGGAAAATGTTACCGCACTAGTTTTAATTGACGTACACTTGCCAATACGGTTGGAAAGGACAAACCAGTTGAGTGACAACTCTGCTGCTAGCAGGTATTTGGTATTTAACCTAACTCACCAAACAACCACCTAATGTATTGCTCAGCTGATAAAAAACATTGTGTCCTTACTTCTCTGCTCACAAGGGAGGTGTACCTCACATCAGATCCCACAAAGAATATGCTCATGCGTAGATGGCACCTGGTCTGCTCTTTATTTCTTTGATGAACTGACCTTTTTATAGTGAGTTTGACAAAACTGTCCACCAATTTGTGGAATTATCTCATAAATGATCTCGACGCCCACTGACACCGAATGAAACCCATATGAAAACTCCATCGTGAGTCCCCCCCCCCCCCCCCCTTCGCCTCCTGACATTTTCCTCCTCTCTGAACCCTCAGGAGTTGAATGAGTCTGATATTCTCATCTCAACTCATGTCAAGACGGGGTCCTTCGTTTTCTGTCCCCCCCACCCCTTTCTACTAAACCAGCGTGCCAGTTTAGACATAGAAGTAGAGGAGCCCCAGCTAGTGAGGAGAGAGAGTGCAGCAGGTCCCTCCCTGGCCCGGCCCTTGGGCTTGGCTTGGGGACTCTCGTGCTGCTCCAAAGTCCCGGAGCACGCCTCGGAGACGCCATCATTTACTGCTCTGCTGCCTTGGCCACACACCCAAACCCAGCTCCACCAAATGCTGCAACCTAGCTCATCAAATCCCTGGACACTACACATACAGTATATGACCCAAAAATCCTCTACCTTGCTTCGATTTTCATGCTTATTTGATTTTGCTTAACTGGATAATCAAAAATAAAAAGGAGTCAACAAATAAATGTCTGTCTGTCTGAAAAGGAATGTGTTTATGTAAAGGGGGTTCATCTCTGCTGGGTAACGGTTGGCATGTTATGCATGAAACGCGCTAAAAAGTTGATGACATGAACACTTAGGGAACACCACAGCTTACTATGTGGAATAAATATGTTGCCACATCTGACTCGCACACACTGTTGGAGTTCTGAGCGGCTGTGGTTAGCGTGCTGTCAGGAGCAGAATGAAAGCGTAAAGGTTTTACAGATATTTTCTTGGCAATAGACACTGGCATTTCTGACTCCGGAGGGCCCCGTGAAATGACTTGGCTTCACTCGAGCACTGATTAAATCTCCCCTAATGGGCACGGAAGGCCTCCAAACGTGCTCGCAGATGAAGGAAACGAGAAAAAGTGGGCGGTGATGGCGGCAGGCACGGAGTCTCAGATGTGCCGGAGTTATGTGTGACATTTGCAGAAGGATCAGAGGGTGTGCTCTCTGACGGGATGTTGTGTGTTCACCAAGCGTTCCAGGATGAGCAACAACTGGCTCGAGCGAGCTCCGCTGCATGCATTGTTGTGCTGCTCGAATCCAAACTCGCTTTCTTTTTCTCATCTGGTGCAGATTATCACCGAGACAGAGTTCACTTCCATAAAACAGAGAGACACGAAGCACTATACTGAAAGGGAGACTCAATTTGGGATCTGGTTGCTGCTCTTTTGTGTTAGTTATTAAGCTGCAAAACAGTAAACCGACTATATATTATTCCTAAGACATTGGGTTACAATAGGACAGTTTTGTGAACGTGTCTTAGCACAGTTTTTAATTTAGTTAGAAGGGTAATTGGACAGCTGTTTTGTTCTTAGTATAATTACTGCTTTTGGTTTTCATTATTCATATCTTTATTCATATTATTATAACTTTGTATACTTTGTAATTTGAACATTTCTACATATTTATTGTTGTATATATTGTAGTAAAATGTGCTTATTATTAAAACACATTTTCTTTTTATTGCCCTTGGGTTTCTATAAATGTTTTTCTCTATTATTTTCTGGTTATTTTATTGTAAAATGGAGCAATTTTGATGAAACCCAACACCCAGGATAAACAAAAGGAATCAAATAAAAAAAGGTTCTGGAATTGTGACCCAGAATCTGCAATGTAAATCTATCGTGAATAACACACACTCTGCTGTTCCGGCTCTGTGCTCTGCAGGCGTACACCAGCCAGTTCGTGGCCCTCATCATGTTTGCGCTGTTGATGTGCGACGACAGGATTTCCATGCAGCCTCGACGCCGAGAGATAATCCAGGGCCTGAGAGTCCTCCCAGGTAAATAAAGCCAAGACTTTTCTGATTCAGACTCGGAAATCCTGATCAGATGTGAGATCTAAATGTATAGGGATAGAAAAACCCGCCCTCAGAGCAGAGATCAAGAGAACTCAAAAGCGTGGTTCATATCTGTTGTTTGTTTATGCAATGCTCTTGGAAGAGGAAGTGATGTGAGGAGAGCGGGATCAGAGGAAGGGAGGGCTGTAGGCTGTAGCGTCTCTGGATCTAAAGCACATGACAGAATCTACCTTATTGTAAACTAATGCCTGAACAACATCATGAGTTCATAATCCTACTTAAAAAATCCACAATTCCATATTTTTTCTCTTGATTTCTTTTATAGATCTGATAAAGGACGTGCTCGGTTTGGATGATGAGATCCAGAAGTTGGCGATAGAGCTGTACGAGCAGAAGAGCGTCCTGATTATGGGCAGAGGCTACCATTATGCTACCTGCCTGGAAGGAGCTCTGGTGAGAAAATACATCCATCTTCTTCTGAATGGTGTCCCTTAAGGGCTTTATAAAAGTTATATTTAACTGCAGGAAATATTTAGCCTTTTCTTTACTCTCAGAAACCATGGACTGTAGATATCTAATATTAGTCATCATGGTTTTTGAGTATGAATCTTACTCTTAACTAGGCTTAATACCAAGATGGACTGAGTTTTGTGGTTTACGTAAGCCTTGTTTTTTCTTAACCTGTGTTTTTTTTTGTAGAAAATCAAGGAAATCACGTACATGCATTCAGAGGGCATTATGGCTGGAGAGCTGAAGCACGGCCCCCTGGCTCTGGTGGATAAACTCATGCCGGTGATTATGATCATCATGAGAGACCACACCTACACCAAATGTCAGAACGCACTGCAGCAAATTGTTGCCCGCCAGGTAAGAGCCGTACACACCTCAATAAATCAGATGTAATGTTTCATGATGTAAGTGTGGATTTCGCACAATTTCCCAATCTGGGATTATACAACTTGTATATCTTCACTTAATAATGATGCACAGTATGTAGGAAATATTATAGCTAAATGATCAATGTCCTGCTGTGACCCGAATACAATTGAGTGCATTTTTTTTCCCCAAACTGTTTGTTTGTTTCTGAAGTCCTACCCTACACACCACAATAAATCAGATGTAATGATCGCTGTTTTTTTTTAGACCTGTTTGTGTATTTATACACCTTGACCACTCACATTTCTCCTGTTGGGATAATAAAGATTACCTTCACCTTGTCTATTAACCAAATCTTTATACAAAAACTACCCAGACTTAAATGTCCTGTTGCAGTGCTGACGCCCAGTGATTGACCCTGCAGAGTGCAAATGCTCTGAAAACACACTTCCAGACATCTAAATCTAGTCTGTGATACCATTACTGTTATTGAGACACCCTTAGCATCCCAGATTGAAACTTAAACTCCTTGCCCTCTTGATGACTGCAGCACATTTTGCATGTCAGGTTAATTTTCACAGTCCTGTCCTGCGTCAAACCTCTGATCCTTCACCTCAATAAACACAAGGGAGGGGTCGGTCCAGCGTGACATCATTGCTGTTAGTAATCTGGAGCACATGTGGCTTTAGGAGGTGTTAAAATCAGCTGAGATGGGGACAGGGAGGGACGGTATTACTCAGATCCAAGTTCAGGACCACATTGAATGATGATTTGCTTTGTTTGATTTCCAGGGCCGCCCCATTGTGATCTGCGATAAAGACGATTACGAGACCGCCAAGAACTCGAGCCGCACCATCAAAGTGCCTCACTGCGTGGACTGCCTGCAGGGCGTCCTGAGCGTCATCCCGCTGCAGCTGCTGTCCTTCCACCTGGCCGTCCTCCGAGGTTACGACGTAAGCACTGTCCCTGATAATCCTGACTGCTATAACAGATGAGATCTGTTACCTCATCTGTCACTTAAGGCACCAAAATGCAGTCAAATGTGAGATTCTGATTCCTCACATCTCCACGTTCTGATCTGTAGGCCTCATTGCAAAAGCCAGTTTTTAAATGTGCTGTTCAATGTGGAAAATTGTCAAAATAAGACTATACAATTTGACATTAAGATGTGGACTACAAAGACCCTTATTTTAGCGGAGATGCGATTGCACACTCAGTCTCCTGGATTATTTGTGTTTACCCCTCCAGTGGAAAAGGCATTAACAACGACAGCCAGAAATAAACAACATGCAGTGTTTATATCTGCAGATCAGTGCTCAGTAACCCGATTCCAGTCAGTGTGTACACTTCATACCTCAGCACAGTGGAGATAAGTTTAGCTGCCTTAAAAAAAAAGGATTTCAATTGTATGAAATGTATTTTAAACATCCCAAAGTGTGGTCATCTTCCATGGCTCCCACTGGTCCTTCAAAGTATGTGAATCTGAGGGGATGAATCACATTTTGTTTAGCTGTTCTGCCGTGCTGTGTCACTGTAACACGGCACGCATTTGAGCATCACTTTTACTAATTGTGATCCGTTAGCTTATGTACAGCCAGCTAGTTTTTATTATTCCTAACGTTCGAAGAGTAAATATTAACCTTTATGTGTTTTGGACTATGCAAGCCTTGAACTTGAGGCATGTAATTGATTAGTTTCTCAGCTGATTTGAAGCCCCTGTTGATAACGAACACGATGTAACTATTGTGATTATCATCGTATTATTGTCGCTTCATTTTCAGAAGTCGCTTACTTTTTAAACAGGATTGGGCTAGCTGTTGAACCTTGTGTACACTTCCCTGTCTCTGCTTTATAGCAGGATGTCAAAGGACAAGCTTAACTAAAGAATACCATGTAAATATTGTCAGTGAGGAGCACTTCACTTCAGAGAGATGTCCTCACACTGCACCAGTTAGCTCTTGTTTTTCAGCAATAACTATTTGTAACTCACCCTATTTGGGCTGCTGTTCTGACAGAAGCAAACGTTTTAAGTGCAAAAACAGCTCTGTTGAACATCCACCCCCCCTCTCTTTTGTAAAAGTGTGTCCAAGTATCTGAAGTCTGTTTTAAGAAGTGAGGATTTAGGAATTATTGGGGCCTTATATCACTAGCATTAAAGTGTCTTTTTGGTAAATCCGACTTTGACAGTAGCATTTAGTCCGCAGATTTGTCTTACTTGTTGTCCATTTATAGGGCTATTGTTCATCGTGTAGTAAATAACCTCTTCTGTTAAACTACAGGTGGACTGTCCAAGAAACCTGGCCAAGTCTGTGACCGTAGAGTGAGTCTCCACATTCATCACACAACACCAGGAGCCAGGCGGACACACACAGACGGCGAGGGAGCGCCTGTATGCAGACAGCAAGAGAAAACAACGTCTCTGTCCTGGCTATTTTTAATGCAATCTTTTACCCAACAGTTGTGTATCCCACTGTTGCATATAATGTGTGTCTCACGGTCTATATTTTCCTAGAATCAATTGTCATTGTTGTCATTTAACTGTTAGAGAAGCAGTCGTCTGTGGTGGTGAGGTCTGGGCTGGTGGTCTTCATTACGCTCTGTTTGTGAAGCCGTAGCAACTGACGGTTACCATTTGGGTGTTTTTTGTTTCATATTTATTTGTGCTGATCAGCATCACCAGGAGCTGCTGTTATGACAGAAGTTGGGTTTTAAAGACCTTCATGGCTCTTGTTTTCTCTTCCTTTCGTGCAATGATTTGTTTAGAGATCTTTTCTTTGGCAGCTAGTCATTTGAAGTGTCTTTACTCGTTAGTAAATCACCGCCTTAAATCATTCCAAGCCACAGGTCATCACTTCTTCGTAATTGCAGTGCAGTTGGCCAGTTTTCACTCTGTTACTGTCTTTCTTCTGAGGACTCGTATCTTAATACAGGAGCAGCATAACAAATTAGATCACAGACAAACCTTGAGATACACTGCTGTGAAGAAGGTCCTCTTGGGTAGGTTACACAAGTTTGTCCTTTGTACAAACACGGCATTTCAAATATTAAACCCTAGTCTTGGTGGGATTGGTTTGAGAGAAAAAGCCTTTTACTCTGCCGCCTGCACCAGAGTGTGAGAATTTGTTACCTCACTCTCTCTGCTTTTACTTCAAAGCTTTTTCTGCATATAATGATTCTTAAACTGACGTTATTGCTGAGGTACGGTCTCAAGTTTACATTTGATTAAAATGAGATGAAGTTACGAACATGGAGTAGAAGTTTCACACACTTTCCAGCCCACACCTCTCCACCACGACCCCTGCACCATTGGGACCATTTGTAGCTAACCTTTTTCTTTTCTTATTTCATTTTCTTTTCGTTTTCTTAAAGGAGTTTTATATTATTGAAGTTACTCTGATTTAAAATGTGAATGTTACTGTCGATTGCAATGTCCTGTCATACCAAAAATCTCTTTGGTAGTTGCAAACCAAAACATATATATTTTATATGTTCATCGTATATTGTAGCCGAACGTGTACTGATGTTGGTAGATTGTGGCATAGAGACATGCTTTGAGGCCTACCGGGGACATGTATAGTTGTATGGCAGTGTGTCATGCTGCAGATGTTTATTTAGATAAAGTCAGCTGTGTGTGTGTGTGTGTGTGTAATCCCAAATGTCTGTTTTGGAAAGGGAGACCTTGTACACACATATAGTGAAGAAATAGAAGCTGCTTGTTTGCTTTCCTTTTTTTCCTCTCTCTAAGTCATCACCTATTAGGTTCAAAACATATTTATCTTGCTTTTGCAATCAAGCCTTAACTTTTCCTTTCTCCACCCCTTCATTGAGTTCCTCCTGAACCAGTATACGGTTTTGAAAACTGGACACCGTTACAGGTCAGTGGCGTAGCTAGGCCTATTTTAGGTGGGCTAAAGCTTGAAAACCTAGCTACGCACCTGTTACATGTACTTAAAAAAACACAAACATGCTGTTAGAAGATTTAGATTGCTTGACTGGAGACAAAAGATGCTGCACTGAATCCTAGCAACATCTCATAGGTTACTGAGGGAGTGGGGCCCTATTTATTAGTGGAACCGATGCAATAAAGTGTCTATAGTACTTCCCTTTAAAGTGTCCGAGTTCATTTGTTCAAGGTGCAGTTCATTGTGTGCATTCTTGTCACATTACCATACATCCTGACAATGATGCCAGCAAATGTCACAGGTTTATTAAACTTAAAACAGGCAGTAGAAATCAAGCATTTACATTACATTTGGTTTGATGTTAAAAGTTAAATCATTTGGTTATTTTGACATTAAAAAAAGTCCAAGTATATTAGACAGGCTAATTGTGAGCGATGACATATCCCAAATGATTCAAAGTACCTTTGCAGAGTAACCAGTCAGTAATGATTTAATGCAACCACATAAAGCCATAATGGCGCTGGGTCTGAGGTTACTGCGCTGAGGTGCTAGGGCCAGGAGGGTCATGCTAACAGAGCGTGAACGTCGGCAGAGTGCAGGCACAGCATGAAGGGCTGACTTTAACCACAGCACAGCGCTCCCTCCTCCACTGCACAGACAGCAGCTGGTGTTGCTGAAGGTCTTTGATGAAGCCCAGGTGGAGCAGCTCGAACGCCCATGTTGGTCCCGTCCGTCGAGCACACCTGCCAGCCCGAGCCTGAGGAATGCATTCAGCTTCAGCAGGATTGAAAGGTAAATTGCTAAGCTGTTGGTGAAAGCAAGTGCAACCCTCAGCAGGATTTCGATGCACTGATTAACCACAATGATGTGTTCTAGTGCAGCTACAGAGGAATTTCTGAACATGGCAACCCATCTGAACGGAAACGACCTCCATTCTCCAACCACAAGCAACATTGTGGGTAGTTTAGCATCTAGAGAGAACAGCGACTGAAGCATTTCAGGTATCATCCTCTGTGCTAAATCCTTCACGTGACCTTAATTAGCTGTGACTTGGCTTAAGTATGCCGATGGCAACACAGCACAGGTGTTCAATCACCCTAACGACGCTAAAGAGTGTTCAATTGAGCCACTAAGGATATCCAAGAGCCTGAACACCCAAATGGATCAAAGCCATGTTTACGCGAGTATCTACACCAGTGTTTTACTTCCAATAATAAGTCGAAATGTAAACTGTAAAAGCTGCCAATGGGAATGAGAAATGTGTTCTGTTTCTTCTTCTTTTGGCACATATTTCTTAACACAAAAGAAATATTTTCTTTCAGCTTGTGAGTCAGTGTACGTCATGTTTGAAAAATGAGACACCTACTGTAGCAGGAAATGGCCGCAGAAGCAGTTCTGGGCACTTAGATTGCAAAGTGTTTATATTTTGCGTCAGTATGTGGACAAAAGAAGTTGGATGGATTTCAAGCCTGGGTGCTGCTTTAGGCCATGTGCTTGGTATGGCTCTACCACTGTTGTGATTTCATAGCAAGTGGGGTACGGTAACGGCTACTGGTATCACTGTATAATCAGATTGTGTATATTGGCTTGACTTTAACAGTGATCTCAGTGAACACACATGAGCTGATTTTTGATAATCTCATCAATGTGCTGTAAGTACACCAGACACTTGTGAATGTTGGTTTACCACTAAAGCTGGCCTCACTTACAGTGCTGACAAAGTCTGAAGAAGATTTGAAATTAACTGCCAGTCACTAATTTAGGTTGGGTGAGTTCATCTTACATCTGAATGTTTCATACTGATGAAGAACTCCGCCCACATTACTTCCTGAAGAAATGATGTGTTTTTTGCAGTCGGAATAACAATGGTGCCTTTTGTTGTTGGGTTTTCATCATATGGGAGACGTCTGTGTAATAGTTCTAATATGTGATGCAATGTTTATATATTATATGCTAGACATATGTGCTGTAATTCTTAACACAGCCTGGAAGCAAAGCTGGCAGCAGACTCTTGCATTGAGTTTGTCTGGCATGGAATATTCACGACTCGATCTAAAATGTCCCTGCAGATTGTCAACATCAAATCCTAATCAAAGTAATTTTTTCTTTGAGACATTCAGAAGCTGCAGATCGTTATTCCTCTCTGTCTTGTCCACTGTCCCCAAAATTTGTCGCAAACACTTTTCCTGCAGCCTGTCCACATTTCCTGAGGATTAAATGGTGTCTAATATTTTCCGAGATAGCTCACTCCGTTCGTGCATGTGACATAATGCAACATATGAACATCTGGGATTAGTTAGCCATGCTCTGCATTTTCTGTTCTCCCTTTTTTTTCCATCACAGAGAGGGAGTGAGGTGCTTTTTGCAAACAGCCACTGCCCACTGTTTAAACCCGCTGATCCCAGTGACAATATCAGCTGTCTTTCATACTGTTATATAAAGGAAAGTTCTACCATTACATCTCCAAATAAAAAGGCTACAATCCCAAAGCTCTTCCAGAGGGAGTTTCACCCCCCCCCCCCCCCCCCACTGGACTCCTTTGTTTACTTCTGCAACATGGTGACATCACTATGTAACACTTGCACTTCTATTGGCTAGCGCTCCAACACATAATATGATAGCCTAAGGGGTGGGACATCTCTAAGTGGTTTATCAGTCACAACAGAGCCGGCCAGCTAACCAATCAGCTTTTAGACAGAGGGTGAAAAGAGGTGCTGCAGCACAGGCAGTATGAGAAAAATAAAGAGCTTTTTGAACATTAAAGCATGGAGACGTGTCCCAGGAGAGGCACAAAATACAAATCTGAACCTGGAACTGAGCTTAATAGGGCCCCCTTTAAAGTTTTAAGAAAAGAAGGACTGTAAACCCAGTAATCTTTGCAGACTTTTGCCTATAGTAGTTTATGGATTAGTAATTGTATTTTTTTTTTAAATAATACAGAAAGACAGAATCCACTTTAATACATGTCAATAGTTTACTTTCATTTTGAAGGAACCAAACAAAGTATTCAACATACTGTATGGCTGGAAATTTGAAAAGGTTCTTTTCAGTTTTGCCATGACATTCAAGACTCTGAGGAGCCAGCCATTACAATCTGCACTGCATTTTGTGGGGACTCCTCTGATCAACATAATCTTATATTCACTTTTATTGAATCTAAACTTGACTTTTTATGGCCCATGAGACGGCCTGCTTTCATCACGTTCCATGCTTTGAGGAACTAAAAGCACCTTATGCAAGAAAACAGATGATTCTGTTTAAGTTGATTCAAATGGCTGTCACAATTAGTAAAGCCTCTTTCTATTTGATGCACACGCAAGCATCTATCTGCACACACATGGTTATATCAAATGTATTGTTTAGATAAAAACCTTTTGCTAGAGGCCATGGGTGGAAGATGATGTGCAAAGCTTTTCCCTGACTCTTTATCCACGTAATGGTAGGTGGAGCATATGCAGCGATTGCAATCATCTTGGAGAGGTTCATTTAAATCATTCTTTACTGTGATGAGCACAAAAAAGCCCCGGATGTGACCCAGATTATTTACTATGGCGTAAAAAAACAAGATAAAATAGGTTGCATTGCTGTTTCAATACGCTGAAGTTAATGTGAATGTGTCTACTCGATATTTAAAAACAAATACAAAATGCATTTATGTTGTATAAAACAAGGTAGAAATGTTATAAAAAGAACATTAACATTATTGCATGCAATCGCTCAACATTCAAGAGTATAAAAATGGGGATTTTCAGATTCTTCATCTGGAATATTTGCAACTTGAGTCTCTTATCTCTTATCAGGAAATGTTACAGGCACATACTTTAGTGTAATGATCATTTTGAACATAATTTCCTCCTTGAACAGAGGCTTAAGTTCAAGCTGTTGTTCCTCTGCTTGTTCAGGATTCGTCCAATCGTGAGTGGACAAGAGGGCCTGCAGCGGCTCCGAGGACCATGGAGGCAAATGTTTTTCAGACGGTCTGCATGACCTCACTTTTAGGGAATGTCTGCGTAATTCAAGCATCAGCAATTGCACTGTTGGGCCAAGTGTGTACACTGTAGACAAACAGCTGAAAACAAGTAGTCACTGCTCCAACTTCACAAGGCAGGGAGGCTAAAGCCCGCGCTCACAGGTCCTCGCAGGTACAATCAAGGATGGTCATGTGCTGATTGTTGAGGGGACTCTGAGTTGCCTTTTTTAAAATCTTTTTAAACTCTCCATCGTCTGCTGACGGGGCTCTACAGGCCGGGGCGAGGTGGAGGGCGGGCAGGTGGAGGGGCACGTCCTGGAAGAGGTACCTGTGGAAGAGGAGGCAGGGAACCAGTCGGGGAGGCAGAGGGTGGAGGGGTCGGTGGTAGTGCTGGAGGGTCAGGTATGTGCAGGTTGGTCAGAGGAAGAGCCCGGGTGGGAGGTGGCGTGTAAGGGGGAGGTGTGTTGAGAGGGGAGCAGGTGGGAGGAGGTGTTGGAGGCAGCAGAGGGAGGCTGGAGAAGGAGAACGATGGAGATGACGGAGTGCTGCCGGGGCTCGGTGGGAGCTGACCCTGCGGGGGAGGAGGACTTTTGGGAGGGTTGTAGATGGGAGATGGCTGGTGGTGGTAGTTTGGGTAGCTGGGAGAGGGAGACTTCATGCGGGTGAAGTTCATGCATCTGCCCTGAAATTTGAAAAAAGATTTCAGAGGTCATTATTTGTTTTCCTTTATTGTCATCACCTGTAATGTGTTATAGCTTGTGCATTTAAATGGTGTGCAAAGGCTGAATCCCAAAGTTCTCTCCAGAAGAAGCTTCTCTCCCACTCGAGGGAACCTTTTGAACATGCCACAGTAAAGGCACCAAAATACTAATGGAATAAATATTCTGCAAGGGAATCCAGGGTTTAGGATGTTTTTATCATGTCATATACAAGTACAAATGTGAACCAATAAGAAGAAAACAGCAATACTCTGTACTAATGGCAAAACACAAGTTGGGTTGTAAATGTTTTCAGATATTTGCAGCTCCTACTCTGTTAGTTTGCATTCTGACAACCATATGTTACTGTTCTGTAGGCTTCTCATTTACCTCTTTTGTCAAAATATGAACTTCATATTGTTGGAGCTTGGAAAATGTCATTGCTGCTTAAAAAAACACACTCCTTTTCTTCTGTCACAGCTGCGTTTAAGATATAAGAATATCTCTCGCTGCTTTGTCACATTTCACATGGACTGATGACTACAGCAGATGGCACTTTGACTCACACGTATAGCCATTCCCGTTGTCCACACACACACACACCTAAATGACTGTTTAATGTAAACAACCCTGTGTGAAGGCTGTATTTCTTGATTAAATATGTAGTTATAGGCAGTGAGCTCTATACAACTTGACACAATAACCTGCCATCACTCTCCCCCTGTCCACACCAATGTGAGGTCATGCAAAAGACACTATCATATTCCAGAAACACGCTCCGCCCTGGGAGCAGCTGCAGGACCAGGGAGTAGCATTGGACTGATAAGGGATGACAGCGCTGCTCTGTGCCTCTCATTAACCGGTGGGGAGAAATGACCTCTCATTCAAAACCCTAAAAGTCTGTCAATCCCGATGAAAATATGTTATAGGGAAATGTTTAAAGATGTCTAATGCATTTTGTCCCTGCTGTGTTCCCTGTTTGATCCCGTCACTAATTACTGAAAACACCAGTTTTGAGAGGGGCAGATATTTACAACACATGACGGGAACCTGACTTTAGTTTCTCTCAGGCATGCAATACGATCAACCGGCCTCCTTCTTCCCACCACTGCATTCAGTTAGGGGAAGTTATAAAAGCAGGGCTTTGACAAGAGACTCCTAATTGCAACCAGAGCGAGCTTGTTTACTGCGAATCATCAAGGATGCTAGAGCCGTGCTGTTTTTCCAGTGCACTAATGAAGAGCTTTATGGTGTGGAGGACTCACTGGGGCACTTCTAATTACAGTGGTGTGTTCGAAGGACTTACTGTAGTACTTCTGGGGGGGAAAAAAGGGATGTGACATAGTTTCATTGAGAGGAAAGTAGGCTGTTTCGTGTTCAAGGCTGATGAGTTACCAGTAGGCCTCAGCTTCCCAAGGTTACTTGAACTGAGCATTTTGCTACTGCATTTCTTCATTTAATGAAATACTAACTGCATGTTACGCAGAACAAACATACACTGGCCTTGCTTAAATCTATCTGAAAATGTACGACAGCCTAAATTATAGCAAAAGTCATATTTACTGTAATGCAACATATTTTTAGTTCAACATATCACAACAAGAATATTATTGACAAGCATAGCACAGTGGATTAGACAGTGGATTAGATTTGAGTATTGAATCAGTAACAGGCAGGATTCCAAAAAGGAGTCTGCAAAACAGATGTCCTTTAATACGCTGAAAGGAAAGCAGGACATTAACATGAAGACAATGCAGGACACTCATGTGCAATCACATCTGCAATGAAACCGCCTTAAGAGCTGTTTGTGTGAGCAGTCAAAACTCATCATTCCTCATCAGTGGTTCCTTGCACATACTTCTTAATGAATCCTTACAATAAGCAGTATTTGATTCTACTGTATAGTATTTAACTAACGTGCTGTTTTATCTTTGTCCATTTTACATTATTCTGCCTTCTTCATTGCAGAATTGGGTCACTCATTTATGTTTATATTCTTTTGTCTTAAGCAATTTCTGTTGTATTTTGCACTTTTGGAAGATGAAGCCAAAGCCTAAATCAAAGCCAAACTGACATTTGTTATAATGAAATAACTTTTTGTTACCAAATAACTTTTTGCGGGGAATATTGTTGCCAAACATACCATACTGGTTTACAGTGGATTAGATTTTAGTTTCAAATCAATAATCGGCAGGATTCCTAAAAGAAGAATGCAAAACAGATGTCCTTAAACACGCTGAGAGGAAACCAGGACTCTGTTAACATGCAGTGGATGGAGACAATGCAGGAGACACATGTGCACTCACATCTGTAATCAAACGGCTCTGCTTGCTTATGTACTGTTGGTGTCTGTTTAACACTGTGTTGGATGTTAGGGATTTAGTTAGTGAAATGTGTCTGCTGTTCTATAAAACACTTATATATATATTTGTTATGTCTGCACCATCACATCAGATGGAAATATTTGATTACACATAATTGCATAATTGAATACACACTTTCAGCTTGTGATACCATAGTTAGTATCTCAAATAAATCATGTTAAACGGGGCCGGTGTTATTCCTCCTCCACCTGCGTTCCTGTGGGTTAAAACCGCAGCACTTGATGATAATGACTTCTTCTCAAAAGCCATGACCACATGAGTTTCATCCTTCCCAATTCAGCTATATAATCGTCGTGACTTGAGTGTCAAAACAGCTGTGTGCTGTTCAGCTTTGGGAAAATAACAGAACCGGATTTCCCCAAAACTATTAAATGCCTGTGTTTAACAGCTGATTTTTAGGATTGTTGTACATTAGAATAGAATCAGACTGAATTGAGTATAAAAAAACTAGAAAATATGTGAAATGTATAGTTGGCAAAACAGTGGAGTCAATTTGAAAGTTTGTGCTAATCTTTTTTGACTTGGAGGCTGATGGCTTGCTGCTCTTGTATCAACATTTCTTACTCAGGGAAAGATGAAGCAGTACATAAACACTTGTGGGTAAGTGATTATTATATACAGGCTTCCCTCAGACTCATTTTTTCAGCCCTTGTAGATCCCAGAGTCTCAGACTGCAAGTCAGCTGCCAACTTTATAGGTCATCACATCGTTATCCCCCCTGCTACAGCTGGCCTGTGAGGAATTGCCTTTTCATAATGACTCTCCCAGACGTCTTTACATTGCAGTGCACTGTATTCAGTCTAAATCCTAACTCACCGCACGTTTTCCCATGAGCCTCTTCACTGTGCAAAATTCATTGCAAACAGCTGGTTCATTTTCTCAACATTTTCAGATACAGATAATGTTGTCCGTTGCCAAATGCTAACGCAGCGCCAAAGTCTGACGTCAGTGTGCACGCTTCATGCCTGATTGTGCAGAGTTTGAGTGGTTCTTACCTTGTCACCGGGATGAGGTCTCATTACAGACACACGGTCGTAGCCTTTTCTTAAAAGCACCCACAATGCATCCAGTTTGCTCTGTGGAAGAAGATAAGAAATGGAGCTTAGAAACCAATGCAATGATTCTAAATGACCGTTATTCCTAAGACACAGTTCCTGCTAACAACACATTTGTTTTCTCGCCTTTTCCTTCAAAAACACTGCATCGAAATGACCCATTTTATCCAATTCCTACAGCCACTTCACAGTGACAAACTAAATGCGTTTCAGTTCATTATGAACTGACTCTACATAGTTTTTAAACACAGTAAATATTATGAGGATAAGGGCAGCTGTTTTTCCTCACAGAACTGCTGGCTGTGCAGCCTTGCTCCCTGGAGGTCAGTCCAACAGGAGTCTGGTTCCTATTAGCAATCCCCCGCTGACTGCAGGCTTCACAGCGACTTCTTTAACCCCATGCTGGCCCTGCAGGAAGGGACTGTGTGCCGGTAGTCACCTTAGCACTAATACTTTCACACATCTCATGCTAATTCCACTGCAGCATGGTAATAATCCTATCCTCGGCCAAATTATCGTGGAGTAATTTGTTACAGATGTTTCACTTCATGCGATACATAAACTAACAGCTGGGGAAAAAAAACGTTTGTCTCAGCAATGCTAATAAACGACCATGAATGCTTTGATAAATGAAATGTAAGCTGAGCTGCTTTCACAGACTTCTTCAAATACTTATCTCCCAAACTCTCCTCCATTTCTTTTTTAATGTTGAGCAGTTGAAACTCATCATTCCTTATCATTTGTTTATAGCACACATATCAGTTTACAGTCCACATAGTTACAAATGATTGCAATAAGCAGTACCTAGTATTTCCTTATCCATTCTGTTTTATCTTTCCTATTTTACATGTTCATAATCTATAATTGTTGCATCTTCACCTTGCAACTTTGTGGCATTTGCACAGATTTCTTGCACTATCTATCTCTTTTCTTCCTTTAATGTCTTACATATGCTGCACTGTTGCAGAGCCTGAGACTTCAGATGATTTTCATTTATCTATCGCACAAATCACAATTCAGCTTTTGAATCTGTGAATCTTGAATCCTGTATGTATGTGCCATTTTTTAAATCTTTTCAACAAAGACGTTTGAAAGAGCATGTGCAGCCCAAACACCATCCTCCATACAGTCTCCTCCTGACTGTTTCAGTTGGTTTGGTACCTGGATGGGTGAGTACCACTTCTGGGGCCCGGGGGGTTTCTGCATGCCGTTGTTGAGGACCCGCGTCGGTGCATCCACATACTCCTGCTCAGGCATCTTCACTTTGGCATTTTTGGCCTTTTCCAGCTTTGCTCCTTCTTCGGTGGACCCTTTCTCCCCCCAGCGGACCTGATAATATAGCATAAGGAGTGTCATGTGACATATAATGTTTTAGGTATGTGAAAAATTTGGGAAAAAAGGGTCAGAAATAGGGCGGTAACAATGTCAGATTAACTAAAATAATTCATGCTAACCATCTGATAGAGATCTATAGCACGTTTGTTTGAAAAGAATTAGCAATGCTTTCAGTTATCTTCATGTTTACACATTTCGCTTGCAAATATAAGTGTAGGAGACGAACAGTAAGTTTGTAACCCTAAATAAAGTTCAAAGTGATTTTAAAGGACTTATAAAACATAAGGCATATCAACATGATATCAATATTCTACTTTTTTAAATATCAAGGTTATAGCCAATGCCAATATATTGCCTTAGCCCTAAAAAGAAGGGTATAATTATGAATCCGTCCTGGAAATATATAGATAAAATACTTAAAAGTGAATTTGATTTAAAGCTTTGGACTCTTTGAAAGTGTTGTTCAGCAATCCCAACGATTAACACGTTACATCTGAGCAAGTTGATTTTACAACATGAGATTTTCTTGATCTCACCTCCATCCTTTTGATTCCCCCAACCCCTCTTCCTCCGTAGTAGGATGCATCCACCGTCGGCCATTTCTTCTTAGGGGTTTCAAAGTCTTCATCGTCCTGTGGAAAGTGACAGGAAGTACGTTTTAATATGATATGATTCCTAATAAGCCGTTTGACAGGCTAGCTAGCTACAATTAAAGGACCATAAAAGGGAAATGTGTTGTTTTTACATGAATGTGTACACCCCAAATGAACGACTGTACGAGTTAGTAATAATGCCCTCTCATTGGTCAACAGTTCTTTCTCCCCTCTTGACTCAAAACCAGTCTCTTCTGTTTGTGCTGGTTTCCAGATCAGAGGTCATTATAAAGCCATCTTCCGACTCATAATCTACCTGGATGTCAGACATAATGATTAGTGAAATGTATCTGTGAGGCCTGGGTTGTCATTGGAGTCTGCTTTTTGAATAGATGTAGTGATTACCCCTAATTTTCAGTTTAATTGGTGCAAATAAATAACGTGTGATGCATCCCTCAGTTGCATGTCAGTTTACTTCTATTGCATTGCAAGTTCCAGCATTCAAGATGTATTTCAATGACATGATTGTGTTGATGTTATTCATCACGTTAATTTAATTTAAAGTCCAAAGAACTCCAGAGGAAGAGATTTAGAAAACATGCAACATAGTGAGAGAGTTAGGAAAAGCATTTAGGGTCAGGATTTCACTGTTATTCTAAGAGGGCGTTAACTCAAATTAGATGAATTACCGAATGAGTATAATCTGAGTTTACTGCCAAAAAGTGAATGATGCCACATGGTCATAGAGGTTTCGAATGTCCGGATAAACTTACTTACTTACTTAAGGACTTGCACAACCTTAACACTGGAACCTTCTAATTCTTAAATAATGAGCTTTTCTCTAGGAATCAAAACAAACAATGGCGATGGCGCTCCTACCGAACTCTCCTCCGCAGCAGGAGGCGGGGGTTCATGGATGATCTGTGCAGGGGGGAAAGAAACCGGCATTGGTGCAATATTGTGATAGGTAAGAAATAAAAAGTCACAAACACATGAATTCAAATTCATTTTTGTAGGAACTGCAGGTCAAATTAATGACATTCTCAGTGTGCAACAAGACGGTTACACAACAGCACGTCTGTTGTTTTTTCCTACTCTGTACTTTACAAGTGCGATGTACTGACCTAGAAATCTGCTTTCCAGATTTTCTGTTGACCTGACGTTGTTGATTCGAAGAAGGGAAGAGTTACATGATCATAAATACTGCATTGTTTGCTTTTCTGTTCTATAAGGAGCAATATTATTCATGAGATTGTATAGTATTTATAATTAATACATATGTCTGCAGCTGCTTAACATCATATAAACTAGGGGTGGGGGAAATATTCGATAAAGCATAGTATCGCGATATTGTATCGACACACGGACGCCAATTATCAATATTTTTATTATATAAGCTGTAAATCCAAATTCAAGTTTTTGGTAACAATTGCATTTTTCAATCCATGGCCATGGGTAAAGTCAGTGGGATTGGCAGGAAGTTAGTTAAAAAAGAGATGGAGTTAGCGTAGAAACAAATCAGAAATGCGCTTTATCGCAATGTATCGTAGAATCGCAATCGTATCGTGGCTTAAGTATAGGAGATTTTCCGAAATTCTCAGAATTTAGACTTTTTTTCTTAATTCTCAGAATTTGTACCTTTTTCTGGTGTACATGGTGCATACAGAGACACAGTTGCACACAGAAGATATGTTCAGAAATAACACATTATTCACATTAAATCTGGATATACTAAAAACCTTCATACAGTATCTGCTGCAGAGTAGTTTAGTTAAAGTGGACGAGAGGCAGTTTTGTGTACAGATGTGGGGACTGCTGATACTGAGCTGACATAAATAACAACAACATGTTATCTGTTCTGTTTTACTGCTGGTTTCTTTGTCTTTATGTTACAAGCAGCTTTGTCTGCACTATGCCCTTGTGTGTTTCCCCTCAACACGCGCTGTCAGGGTGTTTTTTCATCGTATAAAAAGAGATTTTCTTTTACATTAAATGCCCTTGGCACTTTTGGCACTTCAAGCAATTCTGATTCTTATTTGGGATTTTCCTCAGTGCTTCTCCAAACCCTGGAACACAAGACCATTCCCCATGGTAACCTCGCATTGCTTTCCTAAACAAACTCGCCGCACAGACTTGAATTTGCAACTTAATAGACGAAAAAAAAAAGTAAAAGGTAGGAACAGCCATGTTGTAAAAGCGGACATCTCTGTTTGGCAGCTCTCAACTTTCACGATCCAGCACTGGAAACATTGGACTGGATTTTGACGATACTCCAAGCTTTTCATTTGAAAGGAGAATGCAGATTCTGACAGGAAGCCTCGATGTGAGATATTGCGATGCTGGCAGGTGGACCACTGTCTAAATACTGGCACAGATATTTTCCTCGTGCATTTCCTCTTTTTACTGTACCTAGAGCAGATGGCTGACATAAATCTACTTATCATGAAACCTTTTTTATTTATGACAAGTTACCAAAAAGTAATAACCAAAACCGGCTATTTAAAACTTGTGTTTCCACACCACCAGCTGAAAAGTCAAACTGTTACTAATGGAGCATTTATTTTTACCAGTTATGGTCTTCCAGTGATTAAACTAAGGAGGTACCTAGAGATGAGACTTGGAGGTCACCTGCTCTGACCTTCGGAAACACAAATTAGTTCTACAACAGCATAATTACTTAAACACACAATGGCCTTGACCTCTTCAAGTTCAGCTGCAGGGATTCAAAAGGACCATATGCCCATATTGACCGTAACCTTCTCACCATGGTCATGATGTTTGGGTTAATGACATGCCTTAGGGGGCGTCAGCCAGACAAAACAAACCTGGAAAAGACATTTATCTTTGTCTAATTATCTGCAAGCAACACCAGTGCATTCCAAAAGTGTTTGAAGCCCCCTACATCTACATCTGTAGGTTTTAAAGAGGGAAGACCAGAAGATATCTGTACAGCAGCATGTGGGCACTGTTGTTTAAGAAAACTCACCACAGTGCAGCAGAGAGGCCAGAACCACCAGAGGAGAGCCAAGACCAGGAGCAGCATCAGGATAAGCAGCGCTATGGCCAGGATGGTCCCATCAGACTGTGAAAGAGACAGACACGTCAACACAGACTCTGCCAACATTCAGAGCATTAATAACACGTCAAGCACTTCATTATGCTTAATGTTATTTTTGGGAAAGACCCTTTTGTTTGGTTTAATCTTCCATGGAATCAATTCTTACATGAATCAGCTTTTACTGAAACACTTAAATTGATCTGCATCTGTGTTTCTGCCGTTACAGATACCAGTCTGATGTCTCATGTCCTCTTTCTTTTCTTAAAAACAAAAAACAGCTTATAATACATTTGTATGGACGGCAATCTAAGTAACATTATGTTTCAACACCAAAACAAATATTCTACTTCATTAAAGGACTAAGTACACATCTTACAACCGGACTCAGCTTTGCAATCCTGCTAATTCCCTTTGATTAAACTTTTTCACACAGAAATCTGAATAGGTTTTTTGACTGGTCAACAATTTTCAAACATTCACAATGAAACGTAAAATGCAACTTTTTACTTAGGTTTGAACTTGAGAGTTTAGAATAACAAAGACATTTGTTTTAGAAAGTGTTGGCCTATTCAATCCAATTATTCTGATCATAAGGGACTAAATATTGGATAACAGCATCCTTACTTGTTAGTGCTTTTTTTCCACTTCAAGTGCACCACTACCGAATATGATATGGCTTCAAAGCTGTAAGCTGGCACACTAAAATAGTACTCACACAGCCCACAGTGGTAATGGTGACCGAACTGGAGATGAAACTGAGACCTTCGTTCATACTGACATAAAGGTTTGCTGCCCTGCAATAACAAAAGCAAACATTTCTCGACTGTTATTTTTGCGAGTAGCTCGAGTCATATGAGAACTCACATTAAGTTTCACATATTAAAGTACTCACATTCCCTCATCTTGAAGTACTGGTGCAGTGCAGAGAAGATATGTATCTTCCACAATCAGAGGCTTCACCACTAAAAGAAGAAGAGGGAGAAGAATTAGCCAAACATTACAGTCTCAGTAGTTTTCCTTGACAAGAAACAGCTCCTGAAACAGATTTAACCACAAATTATGACCTTAATCACCTCTCAAAGCATGTAATTGTTCAGCTTAATACAGTAAGTTTATAGTGAGAATTGCCACATGACTTTATGGTAATTTAATAAGTTAACACTTGTTAACAACAGTTAAATGATAACACATCTCTAAGGGGCGTTCATTCTTTGTTGTCTACTGTGTAAAGACGTCTGTATGACACTCAGAAACACCATCACAGCTTTTGATTTTTCAGGAAAATCTAGTCTTCTCCTTGTCCAGCTGGCTTTTAGGAAACCAGCTCCAACAAACATTGTCGGCCAAGCCTATCTGTTTATCCTGGCAGGAGGGGAGCATACCCCAGAACTGAGGAAATCAACATGAGCAGCAGCATGGGCCTTGAATGCGCTTCTTTAAAAACACCACGCAGCCAGCAGTGGAGGGGTGTGGGTTGGGCGATCAGCGCTGCCAAAACCTTGTCTAGATAAACCTACTCTGAGTTCATCTCTGCATCCACCTTGTACTCAGAATGGCCTTACAGCATGACGAAAAGGCCTGAGAGTCTTCTAAAAGTCAAATTACAGCGAGTCCAGTAAAGTGCTGGTGGGAGCTGATTCTGCACATTTCCACTGTTTAATCCCTCGGGGGTAAAATGCTGGCAAACCATCTAGAGTTCATGTCAGGATGTTTTATAGGACTGTTTACTCTCTTAGCCCAAAGAGAGGTCATGTTTTACTGTGAGGAGTATTCAAGACAAGTGCCCAGAATCAAAATTGAACCATTAAATTAATTGAAGTAACTGATTAAGATGATGGCAGATGTACAATCTCTGACACTATTAACTGAGATAGCAAGGTCAATTTACAGTTGAACCAAAACAGCTTTGAATTGTCTGTGAAGTGTTTTAACTTGCCAGATTTCCAAGGAGAAGTACAAGTGTTGGGTTTATTCAATCTGTTGCCAGAGTTCGTTGAGAGGAGCTAATCCACTTCCTTATATAAATAAGCTAAAGCCCTGAGAATGTTAGCTTAGCATGAAAACTCAAACAGCTAGTCTGACTCTTCCCAAAGGTAAGATAATATGCAGACAAACCCCCTAAAGTTCAGAAAATATATATTTTAAAACAGCAAAACCTGGTTTCACACATGATTTACTATTTCCTGGCCGGCAGCGATACTTCCTGGGGACTTTTAAGGTGAAGAGACAGACACCACATTTATGTTTTTTAATTTACATTTTTAAAACAAGCTTAAGAGATGCTGTTATGCATATATGTCTGTCTTTAAACAGAGCTAAGCTAGCTGTTTCCTCGTTAGTGTGACCAGTTTTTGTGCTAAGCTAAGCTAGCTAGCTGCTGGCTGTAGCGTCATACTTATCATACATGCCTGTGATAGGTACCAATCTTACTGTCAGCAATAATGAAAATGTTGCACTGCATCTTTAAGTATTTTTCCCCATTTTTAAACCTATAATATTATCCATGGCAACATCTGTCAACAAAACAATGGACAGCTAACGACAGTCAGCCAAAGCCCAGCCCGCCTGAATGTATCTGCTGCTACTTTTTCCTGGAGACACAAACTCAAACGTCGATTCATCTGCTCCACACATGCATTTACATATTACTGCCTCCTTCTTTTTTTTTTACCTTTTCACCATATTTGTGAAGTATGCAGAGGGCTTGAGGGGGAGAGCAAAGATGAACAGTATTAGAGAGAAGATAAATTGTTTTCCTTGCAGTCAATTTCTCTCCAGGCGAGCTTAAATAATTTTCATTTAAAGTTTACCTCTGACCAAGTTCCAGAGGATTGTGTTTAAGCAATTTAGAGAAGTGAATGAATCTGGAGTATACAAGTATAATTGGATTGACATGAGGAGATAGTTTTGCTGAAATTGCTTCCATGTCTGCTGTTTGTCCCCAGGAAATCTCATGATTTATCGCGCAAACTAACTTTCTATGAATAATGTGAAAATCTGAAGTGAAAGTGCAAGATCCAATTGTCATACTTTCAGTGCCTTCTAATAGCTTATTCATAATGCATGTGCACTGAAAAAATACAGTATGAGCGTGACAAAGCAGAAATATTGTGAACCCTGATGCAGGATGGTACTAAACTCCAAACAGACCACTTGGATAGAAGCAAAAAAGGCTGACTGCAGGAATTTCCTGCATGAAAAAAAGGTTAATAAAATTCAATATATCAGTCAGACTGATAAAGTCAGGGCAGGCACCCACATGGCGTCACATTGAAAAGATAAATGCAAGTTCACCACCTTTGAGGAGCAGACATGTTCCTGTTTAATATTGTGCTTTATAATTAGACCAGCACCTCCTACAGCTCTTGTGGCATGCCTGGTAGGAAGTGGTTTTAACATCTATTACAGTAGGCCACCAATAAAAGACCTTTTCCTCCTTCTGCCTCGTGTGTGGCACCCTTTATGTCATGTTTCAGGCCGTACAATTAGACGTGTGCTGATCATAACATAAACATGTAACCAGTAACACACCAGCATGGCTGTTTGTTTGATCCCAGAGGATTCCAGCTGTGCTGCTTATTTGGTCTTTGACTTTCGGGAAGAACAGTTAGGTGTTAGTTGCACCATTATGTGCTCAGCTCATTTGATGTGGTTAGCTTTATGTAGTTGTGTATTGAGTTAAAGATAAGATATACTTTATTGATTCCAATTTGGGAATATTTATCATCACAGCAGTATAAAAACAAGAGTATTAAATCTACAGACATAAACATAAAATATTAATATATCAAAATAGAAAATAAAACAGAACTAAAAAGTAAAATTTCTACATATTGACAGTGAAAGATGTATACGTGAAGACTTTTTGAGAAATATACACTATGAAAGGCCAAATACAGCTAACAAAATATGGAAGTAGCATATTATTAACATTGAAGATGCAAGAAATAGCATATTAAATGTAATATACAAGTTATAGTGTCTATATACAGATGGACATCTTATTGCTTTTGAAGGTAAAAGTGTTGAGTCCAGTTATCAAATGAACATAAGAAACTATGGAGCTGTGAGTTCTCCGTGAGCCAGAGGTGAATTGTTATAGTTATTGCAGTAGACAGGAATGACACCCCTGTGTGATAAATCAGTGCAAAAATGTTCAGCAACTCACTCTTAGTAAGGGTGTCGTTGATGCGGAAGCTGCACCGGACCCTATCGACGTTGTGGGCGTGGAGAAACCCATTTCCTCTCACCACTACTTGGAAAGACTCTGAGTAAGGAGAGGAGAAACACAAACATCTACAGATTGATATCTGGTTTAAATTAACACGAAAACATGTCATCGTGTAAGAACAATACGAGAAACTCTCATAAATATCTGGTCGTCTTGGCCGAGAGAAACAAACACATGCGAGTATTATGCTCAACACATGTCGTAATAACACCCTTACAGTGACTAAAATGTTGTTGTGGTTTAATCAATGTAGCTTTATAAACTGAAAACTGGGGACCTATTATTGTCAGATCTATTAATGTCTAATCTTGTCTACTGAAGCAGCAGCATATTTTCAATAATGCCACTTTTATTGTTTTACAGTTATGTTCTTCTCTGTTGCACCATGTCTCTTAAATGGTCATTTCTGAGTTTATTCATAAGATATTGTTGATGCCAATATAACAACATACACTGCCCTGACAAAAAAAAAGGTTGCAAGCCTGTGGGGGCAGTGCTATGATCTGGGGTTGCTGCAGTTGGTCTGGTGTAGGTTCAGCAATGTGCCCAAAGAATGAGGTCAGCTGACTCCCTGAATATACTGAATGACCAGGTTATTCCATCAATGGATTCTTTCTTCCCTGATGGCACGGGCATGTTCCAAGATGACAATGCCAGGATCCATCGGGCTCAAATTGTAAAAGAGTGGTTCAGGGAGTATGAGACATCATTTTCACACATGGATCGGCCCCCACAGAGTCCAGACCTGAACCCGATTGAGAATCTTTGGGATGTGCTGTAAGACTTTGCGCAGTGGTCCGAATCTCCCGTCATCAATACAAGATCTTGGCGAAAAATTAATGCAAGACAGAAATACATTTTGTGACGTTGCAGAAACTTGTGGAAACGATGCCACAGCGAATGCGTGCTGTAATCAAAGCTAAAGGCGGTCCAACGAATATTAGAGTGTGACCTTTTTTTTCTTCCGGTCATTGTATACATCACAAAATGTTTCCTTGTCATGTGTTTTGCATCACCTGTATCAAATGTGCACAATGTATAGTTAATGAAAAGATGTAAGACATTACATTTAGCAAGGATTCATTTAACATACAAGGTCAACTACGATGTGCTACTGTCTAGATTACATTTATTAAGTTGGGTATTGACGAGGAAATGGGGATTATCCTTGTCTTACCTCCTGCACAGATACTAGACGGCTCTGCAGCCAGGATCTCAATACAAGACTTCTTCAGGATCTGAGGAGAGGGAAACACATTTGAGTAAGCAGCCAGCAAAGCTCAGATGGACAACAAGACTTTTAAAACATAGTCCTTACTTACGACTTCATTGCCGTTTGAGTATAATATTCTGGTACTGTTATTCATTTGTATCTTTCGGGTTGTCAAAGCTTCTACACTGAGTGACTGGTTTAAGCCACACCTGTGACTTTTATGTGCCAATTAATTAACCTTTTGACCCGGGGGTCTCTGGTCTTGAAGTTTACGTCGATTCTCATTTGTGTTTTGCAGATTTATGTGTACTCACTGCTCTCCAGGAACAAACCAACTGTAACCTAGAGTACTAAGAAGTCTGATTTATGAGCCACTGCCCGACTCACATGAATGAGAAGTAACAGCTTTCAGTTTGATGTAAATCTGACTGTCTGACCTTTGACTCTGCTCAACAAATAGTGAAAAACGACCCTCACAAGAAGCAGGTTTTTGGTTTTCAGTTCCAAAAATGTAAGTCAACGCCAGTTAGGTGCGTCTTGAGAGATACAAATATATTCTTGGATCATATATGGACAGACGTCTGCCGCGTTGATCAAAGGCTGGACAGTCGCAGCAGGTTTTCCTGAGAATCTGTCCCTGGCCGGGCTCACAGATCAAACTATTTATTGTGATTTAAATCGAATTTGTCTTATTTTCTGTTTGCTGCCTGATCAGGGTGTGGACATATTAAAGTGATGAGAGCAATTACATGAAGTACATTAAAGCAAGATGACTTCTTGTGGACCTCTAAGACACATTACTCACCGAGTCGATCACTCCTTGCAAGGCCTCGAATCCATCATTTACAGGGAAAACATGTTCCTTGCTATCAGCGATTTTTGCCAGCTGGAGAGGAAACATGTAATCACAATCACAAGATACAACTATACACTTATTTATCCAAGAACACAGATTGCGTTAAGCTTAAAGCATAATTGATAACAGGAGTGGCTCATATGATAGTACCTAATTTCCTACAGTTATACGACCAGTAAATACATTTTCCACGTTACATAATGGAGGAAAGAAAAGGCTTCTTAATTCACACTGTAATCATTCCTCATTATCATCATTACGTGGATGCTGTATAAATTAGATAGAGGTCCTTTTTGGAAACAGTTACTTCAGTTCACTGGGAAGAGAGTTTGAGTTTTGAGGGTGTGTGTCAGGGTTTTATAAAGCATAATGACTGACGTAAGTGACCGATTGGTTTTAAATGAGGAAAAATAGGCCTTTAAGTGAAGGAAGGAAAGGAAACGTTATCACGACTAAAACACTATTTTAAATCTTTTAAGTCAATTATTCAAAAAGTTTGATTTACAAAGCTTTAAATTCCTACGTTTGCTATCAATTTCACTCCCTTACAGCTTTGACATCATGATACATTAAAGTACAGGCTCAAACAAAACAAAAAAGCACACCTGTGTCTCATTGAAGTCCTTCACCCCCACGCAGTAAACCGAGGCACCCAGGCTTCGGGAACGGTTCGCCTGTTAAGTTTGCACAGATTCACAGCGAAAACAGGAAAAAGCTCAGCACCTGGTTTTAATTACACTTCTGCAACGCGTAACGTCATCCAAACAATCAGAAAATACTTTTGTTTGTTCAGACTTTACAAGAAATTGTGCATCACCATTGGTGAATAATACTATTAAGACGTTATGTTATAATACCGATGTCACACAGATGCCCGAATGCTAAATGGAAAACTCAGGTCAAATCATAGGTTTAGTTTAACTGTCTGCGGCATGGGGTGCTGAAACTGGCTTCAGTAAGACCTCCCACGGCCGTCAAGTGGACATTTACAGCTTCTGGAGACGTCAGGGCACTATATTTCTTCCGTCAACATGTGTGTGACGGCTCTCAGAGCTGATTGAAGCCTCAGACTCTCACACACCTCTAACTAAAGAGCCTGAATGGTCAGGGGAGGAAATAAATCTTTAGATCCCAGTGCAGATGTGAGGAGAACGACTGGGCTCGGATGTTTAAATCTGACGCCCTGAACCCATTTTTCCAACACTGAAGTAAGAGGATCAAAGCGGTGATGTATAGGGTGTCAGTGTTTGATCTGGTCCTTCACACACGCACTCTCACCTGGTTATAGTTTGTGAGAACCATTCAACCTCTCTTAATCTCACCTCTCGCTCAGCGTAGTAGAAAAGATCCTCGTGCAGCTCTCCATCTGTCAGAGCTATGATCACACTGGCAGTGCGATAACCTGCAGACAGAAAGAATTTGCTGCTGAAATATCCAACTGTTATATTATCCTAACCTTGTAAAAAAACGTTTTAGGATTGCTGCTATTTTGTTGTAATTCAGCATCTACTTGCTCTTCTGTCTTATGAATGACATCCCTGAAGGCTTCGAATGTAAGAATCAACACATTCATTCATAAAGCTAACTCCAAGTCAAAGAGAAAATCCCAATTGTCACTCATTGCAGTTCAGTCAGACCACTCACGTGTTTCATTAATATGTTTATTAGAAGCAGTATATAGTTTGAGTTTGCATTAGCAGCGTGGAAACAGCAGTGGCGGCAGCAGCATTAGCAGAGGTAGGTGGATCCAACAGCTTAAATAAAGCGCCAGATTTAGGAGACTGCGTTTGATTGGTTGCAAGAGTGACGAGGGGCTTTATGTGCGAATGTATCATTGGTGCTCGAGTTGACTGCCTGAACTAGCTCGCAGGCTTCGCCCCATTTGTTTTTGGCTTGTGAAAAACAGAATACTTAGCTAAATAAATTAAAGCTGTTCATGCAAGGTTAATATTAACCTTGTTGGCGTTTTTCCTGGAGTAATTTCCATCAGCAGAAACATTTTCTTTTCCCTTAACTTTGATATTAGCTCAAGTTGGCTCGAGGCAAAAAATCTCATAAAAATAAACAGAATTGATTATCCATTCACAATAGTTTGGTTTAAAAGGCCCTATTATGCTCATTTGTGTGCATATTTGTATGTAGTGTCTCTACTGGGACATTTATCATGCTTTAATGTTCTTAAAGCTCTTTATTGTTCTCATACTGCCTGTGCTGCAGCTCCTCTTTTCACCCTCTGTCTGATACCAGAGCCCAACCTGCTCTGATTGGTTAGCTGGCTCTGTTGTGATTGGTCAACTGATTAAAGATGTCGGAGCACTATCTTATAGAGGTGTGAGTGTTACATAGTGATGTCATTATGTTACTGAAAGTAAACAAAGGAGTCCAATTGAGGCGTTTCAGGCAGAGAGTGAGTGAGGCAGAGAAACTCCCATTAGAGGGAACTTTGGGATTTTAAAGTTTGCAGACCATTTACATGCACAAAAACCTATACCAAACCACAGGAAAGGGGAAAGAGAAGAAGAAACATAACGGCGCCTCTTTAAATGTGCCTCTGTGTTGTGCTTTTTGTATGTAATACACACCTTCAGTGTTTCCATAATATATCTGTTCACTGGCCTGTGAAAATAAAAAGCAGATTTAAAATAGTAAACAATATAGCATCAAGTGTGTCTCCATCCTATAACACAACAACCATTTAGCTTTTTGGACCATGTGATATTTGTTCTGGAGAGAGAGTAGAGATAAAGCAGCTCAAATTTGAATAAGCAGATGCCGCTCACCCTCAGGATGCCTTCGTGCATGAAGGTGTCTCCTCCTGGACGAACGCTATACAGCTCCTCTAGACCTTTACGAATGAGTTCCCTGATCAAACAGACAGACTATGAAAATCACACTGTTGATGATGCTATAAATTGTGAAACAACTTTTGAGCATATCCAGAAACTGCGAGAATAATAGCTTCCATCAGGGCGGTAAAAAATACCAGCAATGTGTAACAGATGAATAAATTTAAAGAGTCTTGGTTTGAATTGGCTTGAGAAGCTGTCACGCAGATAGGCAGGAAATGAGCGCTTTGTAGGATGAGATACTTGGGAAGCAGTGAACCAGTGAAAATATTATGTGACACCCTGATGAGAAAGGATTACACATAAACTGCCCACAAAGTGTCAAAAACCACACGGTGAACACGTTGTCCAGACCGACGACACTAAAGACGGCTCACAGTGAGGGAAAGTATCCATCTGGAAACTTCCTGGTGATAAACATTCAGAAGGATTATAACTGTGTCCAAAGCGGGCATACCACTCATTCCTCTCAGCTGCGTGATGAAAAAAAGGATAAAAAAATCATTTTGAGAGGATCGGCACCCACCTGTCTTCTGTCAGGCGCATTAAGATCCTTCCCTCAGTGGAGAACACAATGAAGGACATCCGCAACTGTGGACTAGAAGAGAACCACATGCTGGATTAGCTCAGTGGTAATCTATTTTTCGATGGCATGATTAGGATTTTCTTTTTACCTTATGAATTTGTGAGCTAGATGTTCCACAAAGTTGTAGATTTCTGTCCAGTGATGCTGCACACTCCCAGATCTAGGAGGAGAAAAAGCCAAATGAGTCATGTGAGGATGTTGTTTGAACCACTGCTGTGCATTTGAGACCTTGTCTCTGTACTGCTGTTGGAGCGTTGTCAATAGACCAAACAACAGGCCCCTGGACAGAGATGATTAAAGACCCTAACAACATCATAGGAGCAAGACCCTTAGCCAAAAAAAGATGCAAAGTGATTCAATGATGTACGTCTTGGACGCTGTTCCACCTCTCCCTTTATTTACTGTCTTTTTTATCTTCGTTATGCATATGATTTAAGTCGTTTGCATCTCTATATCTGCTTTGGAGTTGTTTGAGTGTCTTAGCACCCCTGAGTTTTTTGTAGTTGTACTGTTTCTCTTTAGATGAAGCATGTTGTGAGTCTCTGTTGTTTTATGTTACTTTGTGATCATTTTTAAGTCTCTTTTTGGTCCTTGTGTGTCCTCCTTTGTACAGGTTCAATGTGTATGTATAGTTGTATTGCGTCTCTTTAGATATGATGTGTGTCTTTTTTTGTGGTAATCTCTATAGTTGTCTGAGAGTCTTTGATATTTTCAGGCTCTGTTGTTGTTTTATGTCTTCTTGTGATTATTTTGTGGGGCTTATTTGGTCCTTCTGCATCCCTTTTTGGTAGTTTTCTGTTTCTCTGTAGTTGTTTGTTGTCTTCTTTAAGTCATTTTGTGTCTCCAGTCTTTTTATGTTTCCTTGTAATGATTTTGAGTCGTCTACTGACCCTTTCACCCCTAAGCCTGCATTACTAATTAAACCATAGTAAAGACTTCTTAAGGGAGGCACAGTTGGTTTAATGTGAGAAATAGCAGTAGTGCAGTGATCCTCAGATTACTGTGAACATCTGTATAATGCACCTGCAATTAAACCAGATTGTAGTTATACATCATACTTTCATTTGACATTTTATATGATTTTTGTGGCAAAAAAGTCAAGTGTATCCTGCTCAGTTGTTGTGAGGAATTCAATATTTAGGAATTGAAAATGTTGGGAAGAGATAAGCTTTGCAGGATGCTCAGTACGTGGGATCAAATTTAACTTTATAATCAAAATACAATTGAATCTGGTTGATTAAGTTTGCAAGCGTGCATGAATCATCGTTTATGCTTATCAAAATGTATTTCAATTCAATTAATTCTGGTTTCACAACTCCACACCACCTGCAACACTTCTCAAAACACCTATTTTTCCATTGTTACCATGACACAAGTCCCGGAACAAACAGCCCAGCAAACAGGCTGAAAATCTGAAACATCTGGTTGTAATAGAGAAAGAGCAGTGCAGAGACAAGGAGGAGGGAAGAGGGGTAAGGAGGATACAGCAAGAGGGCATTGAGGGCACGTGGAGGACATCTCTGCTCAAAGGAAGAGAAACAACAGTATATATAAAGCTAAAGGAACACTGGTGGCAGGAAATAAATGCTGTCATGTCCCAAATGTAGTATAAATGAGTGTCGCTAAAACATGGCTCATGCTCAGAATGACTCCATATTATACAACTGCCTACGTTTCCCCCAGAGGAAACAGCAGTGTGCCTGGAGGTGGCACTGACAGGTAATGTAGGACAACTTGAACATCAATCATCATCTCTGGGGGGAGATTTCCGACTCCTATCCTCCAGTCCTATCTTCCACTTTCAAAAAGGATGAGTTGCATAAGACATTTGTTGTTGATCTAGTTGGCAAACATTTTGGTTCGTGGTGGAAAAAAAGGATTGAAAACAAGTAGTATTGAGCAAGGTTTGCAAACCACAAATGTGATAAGGTAAGCACTCTGTTACGGTCCAAAAGCAACAGCCTTTGGTAAGTCAGTGCCATAGGAGCTGTTTCCATATTTATCTTCAGCATTAAGTGCTTTAACTTGGAGGTTTAGCCTGGGAAACTCATGTAAACATGGCTCAGATATGATGTTGAGAAGCTTAAACAGTTTTCATTCCTGTTTAGCTCAATTGGAGCATGGAAGTTTGAATTCAGAATACTGCATCCGGTCACTGCAAAACAGCAACACTAATCATGACTCATCAACATGTTATCAATATGATCAATGAGGTAGTTTTGATGCCCATGATGCACGGCTGAAAGTAAACTCAGCGATTACCGAAAAACAGCTTAGATAAACATGGACGTTTCTAAATAAAGACCAATGTATCCAACTTTGATGGGAGGCAAACATCCTGTCTCTCACTGTGGATACACAGAGGTCTCAAAGAACATATAAAGATGCACTTAATGGCGAGCGGTTGTGGATAAATAAAGCCCACGTGGTACAAGTTTGTTAATGAGAATGAACACCAGAACAGCTGCAGCCTGCAGAATACTGATCACCTTACAAACCACTTATCATCGAGACACATGTCAAGCAGAAATGCAGATCAAGGTAAAGGATGCATCCTCAGGCCATTCATCCATATTCCTGCATGACATGGCACCAGGGGGCGTAACCATAACAGTAATGGGAATGACATCATGTAATAAGCTTTTGTCACCATGATGGGAGAAGCACGGGATCTACAACAAATTGCCTTCTATCATAAAATGCATTAAGTGCCTTTTTTTAAGCAACAAGCAAAAACAGGTGAGTGGAATATTCAAGAATTCATGAATACATGCAGGAAACCCAAAGACAATGCCTCCTATTCAATCTGCTATATTAAATTAGAGCTATGTGAACTCACTTGTCCAAAACAAAGTAGAGATCAAAGCTTCCATAGCATGTAGACGACCCATCCTGCCTCCTGTCCTGGTTCGGTCCAGCACTAGCAGCAGTAAGAACAACCAGCGCAGCTCCAAACACCACTGCAAACCAGGAGCTACTACTCCAACATGAAGACATTATTCCAGCTGAAGAACAACTCATAAAACCAAGAAAAGTGAATGTAACGAAGCTGCACAGTTAATCCTCCGTGGAGATTCTTCTTTTAATCCTCCACAGGTGTCTTCATATGAAAAGAGGCAGTAATCCAAAATTGAGTTTAACTGAGAGGATGAAGTGGAGGCGAGGGAGAAATCATGAATTGTGGGTTTCTCTGCAGTTGTTGGGACCCTTTCATTACACTGCATGCACAAGGATGAGAGGAGCTCCACCACCTCCCACTCTTGCTGCTTTTTGTTAATGACAAGACCATGCAACAGAGAAGGTCCTGAGTCTTTGCAAAACTCTCTTTGTATTTAACACTCCCTCTATCTGCAGGGGTAGAGACTGATGAAGACAATACAGTGGAAACACCGGCATATGCTGGCTTGTCCTGCCGCCTGGTGGTGGGAAGTGGCTGCTTTTGAACCTCCACTTCATTGTAAATGTAATCCCAGTGAACCTGAACACTATGTGTACTGCAATTAATACCTGATGAGATACTGTGTGATAACTGTGACTTACATGTTTACTCTTATTTGTATCCTTATTATCCTTCCTGTTAAGGTATAACTTATCTTATCTTATATTTTAAAAGCCTATCATGTTGGGGACACACAAACACACACTAGCATCCCTTTAAGTCTTTTTTTTTCTTTCTTAAATGTTTGATCCGGTGTGTTTGATGTCTTTACTGTTTGATTTGTCCCTTAAAATGTCATCACTAGGAAAATCCTATTGGCTGCTGCTCTGCTCCACCCCTGCTGATGACCTCTATCTGCAGGAACAAGTTTGAGTCAGTGGAAATGAAAACTCTGGACACACAAGATTTAAATGCTGAACTTTGGCACAATTCTTCTCAATACATGTGAAGTTGTGCAAGAAATAAGTACTGTTAAATAATGAATGTGTGGAGGAATCAATCATTATTATTTCCAAGAATGCAAATAGCAAATTGTAGTCACAATCAAATAATAGTGAGTCTGTGATATTTCTCGATTGAAGCTTGTTTTTCTTTGGTGTGTGCTTGATTCTAAATATGATTTGTCATAACTAACATCCTTTGACATTGGACACAAGGCAGTAAAGGCAGAGCTCAGATCAGCCCAGCTAGAGTTTATTATTTCTTCCCAGAGACAAAGATTGTCACCGCTTTTAAGGTTAATATTGTTCAATCCATTTCAAAACAATACTCATAATGAAATGTGTTTTAGCTGCCTCTAACAAATATACATTTCCATAACCCCTACCAAATAATGGGATAAACGTCATGTTCCCTCGTAAAAAAAAGCAAGTCTTTTATGCTCAACTCAAGCAGTTGCAAGCACAGATTTAAGGATGAGGTGATTACAAATGGAAAGCTGAAAAAAATAACTTAACAAGTGAGATTGCTAAGTTTTATGGCAATGATGAAACCTGATGTGAATACCCATAATGCAATGCCTCGAACATGTTTTTAACTGTGCTTCTTTCTAAAACAAAAACATCCAGAAAACAGACAATCGAAAGATTTTAGTTGGAATTTTGTTTAGAGGACTATTTATTTTTACTGCAGTTGCTCTTTTTTTTGTCATTTTTTACAACCAACAAAACAGGCAGTGTGTTCTGGTGAGAAGCCAGAGAGGGATCCCATCTGCATGTCCCTTCATCATCCCTCCCATTAATTACATGGCACATAATCTCTTGGGCATAGTGGCCGCCTCATACCATATGTTGGACTGGGTACAGTTGGGTACCATGTCCAACATATTAAAAAATGAAAATGTTTGTATCTGTGCATTTACAAAGCCAAGGGCAACACCAGTTGCAAGTACAGTCCATGCATTGACTGTTTCTCCATGAAGACCCAACTAGATGTCAGGTCTTGTCTGTGTCATCCCGACAATGTGTGATTCCTATTTGTGGAAAGAATAACTGGTAAATAGTGTATAAAATATGTGTATTTACTATAAATACCCTGAGTACAGTATGTGTGTGTGTTTTGTCCTTACTTTCATGTGGTTCCACATACTTAACCTGACAGCTATCTGATAGCAACACCGAAGCACATAGCAGTGAAGCAAGAGCCAGATATTTCTTCACAGTGAAAAAAAAAGAAAAACAGAGAACTGAGTTTTAACATTTGATAAAAGCAAACATAATCCACATGTCTATCTGAGCATGCATTAGGCTAAATCAACAAAACACTCTGGGCAGTTACAGGGTTTCATCTGTGTGTAATAGATATGAGACGTTCATCTGATATCAGTCATTCTGTAAACTGCCGTCATTTTGACAACCATGACTTGAGCTATACAATGATTAATTAATAACTATTCATCACTTTTATTTAAGTTAACAACCCCTTTTTTTAACAACTACCTCCACCTCCATGCTTAAGGATATCAACAGCTATCAACAAACAGGATGCAGGATCTGACTTTCATAGTGTATTGTCTGCAGGGAACTTTGGAACCGAATAAGAGGAGCATGGTCGGCATTTGAAGAAGTCATCGGTCTCAGTGTTTGTTTGAACCAAGCATATAATAAATACCAGAGTAAAGTAGAACATGCAGAGTAAAGGTCATGGTTCAAGTTTCAAGATTTAGGGTTTGCTTCTTTCCAAAACAAATAGCACAAAAAAAAAACACAATAAGGAAATTATTTTTTATCCGTTTTTATTAGTTTTATTATTGTTCGTCTTTACAACCAACAAAACGGGCAGTGGGTTGTGGTGAGAAGCCAGATTGGAATTATATCTGCAAGTCTCTCCCTCCTCCACCTAAGACATTACATCAAACTTTTACACCACTGCATCACTTTCCTACTGCGCCATAAATTGGACACAGTTCAGTCGGGTTGTTCTTCTTGTGCACTATGTATGCACAAGTCTCAGAGTTGAACTCTGACACACAGTCTGGAGGAAACTGCTTGGGGGTTGAATACCTGCAAAGAGACAGTTAACAGTGGAACATGTTAAAAATATAATATTTGGTACAAATATCAAATATAAATGCTATCCGATTAAGAAACGGAAATATTTTTGACATGTGTACTTACGCAGAGCAACACGAATCGCATGAACAGTCCATACATGCACTGTTTCTCCATGAAGATCCCATTGGATGCCAGGTTTCATCCGTCTCGTCCTGACAATGGGTCAAGCCTATTTGTGGAAAGGTAGTGGTGAATTTTGTGTAAAACATATCTGTACTTACTATAAGTATTCTGTGAGTACGTGATTGTTTTCTTCTCTTTTACCTGGTTTTAGTAACTTAAAGTAACAATGAGCATCGGATAGCGACGCCAGAGCACCAAACAGCAGAGCCAGAGCCAAATATTTCTTCGCAGGGAAAAAAGGAACAACGTTTTACCATTTGATATCAGAATACTGAATCCACATATGTATCCCATCAAGCATTTGGCAAAAGTATTGTAAAAACTCTAGTTAGGTACTGTGTTAAGATATTTTTGGGTTGAATATATAATTAATCTGAAGTGAGTCATTCTGTAAAATGCTCCCATTTTGATAACCCATGACTTGAGGTCGATGCCACAAAATCATACAAACCCAATGATATCCTACTTTTATCAGGAGAAAACATAACATTTTATAACAAAAAGATATTTTGACATCCATTGTTTTGGCTTTGCCTTATTATGTCAACATGGAAAAGAAACTGCATAAAAACATCTGTAACCAGAATTCAGATTGAGCACTTAAATACACTCACCATGGTGGCAGTTGAACTTGTTCGGTCTGAATTGTGTTCAGGTAAGAGGTTAACAAATAGTGTGTGTTTGCTTGTAGGTCTTGTCTTTTAGACTGTGTCTGCAGAGACCTTTGGAATTAAATAAGAGAGGTTACTGGAAGAGGTCACAATGCTGTAGTTATCTTAACCCAACAAATGGAATTGGCTTAATGACATATAGTTAAAGTTATTTTTCCTAAAAGCCTTGTTATTTTTTAAGATTTGACAATCATAGTTCTTCATTAACAACTTCTTTTCTTGAAGAAGGGAAATATCTAAATTGTTTGGTGGTAGACTACACTTATATTTAAGGTGAAAGATGTTATATAAATTCAAATGCACCGTTTTTTTACTCATATTATTCATGTTTTGTGGTGGAGAAATATATATATGTGGTTCTTGGTATATATGTCTGAATCTTGGAGTTAATCCATCTCTTCTTTTGTAGGTTGAACTTTACCATTTAAAACATGAACAAATAATATAGATTTGTGTTCCATCCCATAGCCATGCAAATATGGGAAATGGGTTTCATAGAAGTTCATCCATTTTAAAATTAAATTAAAAATGAATACAAACAGAGGGAATTCAGAGTAAAAATATGCACAACTTAACACAATAACTAACACAAAATATGTCATGTGTTTTTATTGAAAAGTATTATGTAAACTTCTCCCGCCAGAAACTGCTATTAAATGGATCCATCACTAAAACCTAATTTTCTGAAACCTCGAAGTAAACTCCTTAACAAATCATCTTTAACTAAAACATCTTTAGCCAAAACATGTTTATCCAAATCATTTTTAAGCACTGAATATTATTTAAAAATCCAGACTCCGCTGAAATCCTGTCCACGTTTTGCGTCACTCACTGACGCGCCATAAACTGGGTTGCCAGTTTTCTTGAAAATGCAGCCCTTGCTTTCCTCCTTGTTTTCAACGCCCCGGAAAAGGGGGATGTGGAACCCAGCACGGCAACGAATCACGCAACAAAAGGAAGTGGGGCTCGACGCACTAAATATTTTTGTGTTGTAAAACGTGTAAAAATTAACAAAAATACGAGCTTGTTGTAATTTATTTGGATCATAAGAAGAATTTAAACCATGTCGACCAACATGAAGTTATAAAGCGAAAAGGTGAGCGACAAAACAACGATATTAGGGTAGCTTTTATCATGCTAAGCTAACATTAGCACGCCAGGCCAGCCCCTTTATACAGCGTTAACATTGTTGATGCATATTTAGCTAAGATCCATGCAAAGTTATCCTGTTTATGCGAGATTTTAATGGTTTGCTAGTTATTTTCCACCTATAACAGTTCAATTACATCGTAAAAGACAATAATAATATACTGTACATGGCAATGGGTGGAGCTCACTGTGGACAAAGCACCTGCATCTGGGCTTACACTAACGTTAACGATTATATCAAGGTTTTATTGTCATATGTACAGTATCTACAGTGTTGTTTTTTTTTCATTAACTCAAAAATATATATAAACATCATATATTCTATGCACAAAAAAGTTCACATCAGGGGTAGATATAAAGTAATAAAAAATGACATTAAAAGAAAAATACAGATTTAATATTTAATATTTGTTAAATGAAGCATTAGTTTTGATTGCCTTTTATATTCATAATGTTTTTATTAGGGCTACTATATTGTTTTATCTATTGGTAAACATGTTCAAAATGTGAAATTTTAAGTCGTTCAACGAGGCAACCTAAATATATATAAGACAGAAGAAGAACAGAATAAAATAAAAATAGTGCAAGAGAATGTTGCATGTGACTAATGTGTAGGAAGTAAACTATATATATATATATGTACAATAGAATAAGAGATGAGCTGAAAACAGAATATAAAACTGTACAAGGATAAAATACTGCTTTTTGTTAAATAAATATGTGCAATGCAAACAGATGGATCCTTAAAAGTCAGGAAGGCACTTCAGAGGTTCATCATTCTTATTATCTGTGGGATAAAACTGTCCCTGAATCTGGCGGATTACATCTCTTATCAGCTCATTTTAAGGGTATTTCCTTTTAGTCGTGTTAGTCTATAATATTTAAGAAAACACAGCATTTGATCTTCCCAGAGTCCAAAGTTATATTAAATGTCTTGTTTTGGTAACAGTCCAACACTCAAATGTATAACCAGCATATTTTCTTCTTTCAGAGGCTTGAACCAGTGCATTCTGGGATATTTTATTCAAACAATTACCTAAATGTCTAATCGATTATAGTACATTGTTGCCCGATAACAACGCATCAACAGCCTTATAGAAATGTCTCACAGCCCTATTTCTAAAGTGCTGATGTGATTCAGTAAAGCACTTTCATAAAGTAAGGGGACTTGCCCAATGCATTTATTTACATGTTGTTTCCCCTTCTTTGTTGTGTCCTCTTGACCTATAAACGCCCCCCTTAAATATACTAAGCTCCTCGGTGGAAGGTAACAAAAGCATTGTTTGTTTTCTCAGCATGTCTCGAGTAATACATTTTTCCTCCTCTTTGCCAGTTTGTTCTGAATCCTAAGTTGTCGAGCTCTTCCCGGGTCCCTTTGGGGCCCAGGAAGAGGATGCATCGAGGTGGGGATAAGGACTTCCAGATATCGGCACGGAAGATGGGCACATCCCTGCTTTTCCAGCTGTCGGCTCATGAAAGAGAGCTGGATTTGGTATTTCTGGACCACAGCTATGCCAAGCCGTGGAATGCCCATCCAGATGCCAGCAGCGCCCGGCCCACAAGGACGCTGTTTGTTACCCCTCGTCGCCAGCCTGAGGCCTTGTCGTGAGTCAAAAATATCCTTATCATAAATAACCATAACAGCATAGGGAGGCTGTCCAGCAGCATCATCTATGTTCACAACCATGTGCTGAAATTAAGTACAGAGCTAAATCCCAGGTCTGTCTCTTAAAAAGATTCCTAAAAAATAGATTTTTCTGCTGTAACTTGATATGCTTGTCTTTGTCTGCAGAGACCCTGATTCAGCTCTGGATGTGGAGACCGTGACACCGACGCCTGTTCCTCTGTATGATAATCAGAAAGCTCTCAGTGTGATGAAGGAGTGTGAGCGGCATGTTCTGTTTGCTCGCACCGTCGCTGAGAGCCCTCCACCCCCCGATGACTGGGAAGAACATGTAAACAAGTAAGCATCATCTGGAGCAATCCACTGTGCATTTATTATTTACTTTACACTTTTGTGAAGGGAAGTGTCTCTGTTAAAGAACATTGTTTTGATGCTGTTGTTATTCTGTTTCAGGACTGGATGGTCAGTGGTGCAGAACAAGCTGTTCAACAAAGTCCTTAAAGCTTTACAAGCTGAAAGACTTGCCCGTCTGGCCAATGAAAATGTAAGTTTAGCTCAATTTATCTAAAACTGTTCTCAAGAAATATGCATTTTTAGTCATTTTGCAACCTGTGTTGGTGCTGGATTGATAGTTGTTTTTAGATAGACTCAGAATGAACTCAAATAGAATCAGGTACATACAAAAGACAAAAATAAAGAAATCAAAGAAGAGTGTACTGCAATGAATACCTGATGAGATATTGTGTGATAACTGTGACTTACATGTTTACTCTTATTGTATCCTTATTATCCTTCCTGTTAAGGTATAACTTATCTTATCTTATATTTTAAAAGCCTATCATGTTGGGGACACACAAACACACACTAGCATCCCTTTAAGTCTTTTTTTTCCTTTCTTAAATGTTTGATCCGGTGTGTTTGATGTCTTTACTGTTTGATTTGTCCCTTAAAATGTCATCACTAGGAAGATCCTATTGGCTGCTGCTCTGCTCCACCCCTGCTGATGACCTCTATCTGCAGGAACAAGTTTGAGTCAGTGGAAATGAAAACTCTGGACACACAAGATTTAAATGTTGAACTTTGGCACAATTCTTCTCAATACATGTGAAGTTGTGCAAGAAATAAGTACTGTTAAATAATGAATGTGTGGAGGAATCAATCATTATTATTTCCAAGAATGCAAATAGCAAATTGTAGTCACAATCAAATAATAGTGAGTCTGTGATATTTCTCGATTGAAGCTTGTTTTTCTTTGGTGTGTGCTTGATTCTAAATATGATTTGTCATAACTAACATCCTTTGACATTGGACACAAGACAGTAAAGGCAGAGCTCAGATCAGCCCAGCTAGAGTTTATTATTTCTTCCCAGAGACAGAGATTGTCACCGCTTTTAAGGTTAATATTGTTCAATCCATTTCAAAACAATACTCATAATGAAATGTGTTTTAGCTGCCTCTAACAAATATACATTTCCATAACCCCTACCAAATAATGGGATAAACGTCATGTTCCCTCGTAAAAAAAAGCAAGTCTTTTATGCTCAACTCAAGCAGTTGCAAGCACAGATTTAAGGATGAGGTGATTACAAATGGAAAGCTGAAAAAAATAACTTAACAAGTGAGATTGCTAAGTTTTATGGCAATGATGAAACCTTATGTGAATACCCATAGTGCAATGCCTCGAACATGTGTTTAACTGTGCTTCTTTCTAAAACAAACATCCAGAAAACAGACAATCGTTTTTCATACATTTGTTTATTAGTTGGAATTTTGTTTAGAGGACTATTTATTTTCACTGCAGTTGCTCTTTTTTTTGTCATTTTTTACAACCAACAAAACAGGCAGTGTGTTCTGGTGAGAAGCCAGAGAGGGATCACATCTGCATGTCTCTTCCTCATCCCTCCCATTAATTACATGGCACATAATCTCTTGGGCATAGTGGCCGCCTCATACCATATGTTGGACTGGGTACAGTTGGGTACCATGTCCAACATATTAAAAAATGAAAATGTTTGTATCTGTGCATTTACAAAGCCAAGGGCAACACCAGTTGCAAGTACAGTCCATGCATTGACTGTTTCTCCATGAAGACCCAACTAGATGCCAGGTCTTGTCTGTGTCATCCCGACAATGTGTGATTCCTATTTGTGGAAAGAATAACTGGTAAATAGTGTATAAAATATGTGTATTTACTATAAATACCCTGAGTACAGTATGTGTGTGTGTTTTGTCCTTACTTTCACGTGGTTCCACATACTTAACCTGACAGCTATCTGATAGCAACACCGAAGCACATGGCAGTGAAGCAAGAGCCAGATATTTCTTCACAGTGAAAAAAAAAGAAAAACAGAGAACTGAGTTTTAACATTTGATAAAAGCAAACATAATCCACATGTCTATCTGAGCATGCATTAGACTAAATCAACAAAACACTCTGGGCAGTTACAGGGTTTCATCTGTGTGTAATAGATATGAGACGTTCATCTGATATCAGTCATTCTGTAAACTGCCGTCATTTTGACAACCATGACTTGAGCTATACAATGATTAATTAATAACTATTCATCACTTTTATTTAAGTAAACAACCCCTTTTTTTAACAACTACCTCCACCTCCATGCTTAAGGATATCAACAGCTATCAACAAACAGGATGCAGGATCTGACTTTTATAGTGTATTGTCTGCAGGGAACTTTGGAACCGAATAAGAGGAGCATGGTCGGCATTTGAAGAAGTCATCGGTCTCAGTGTTTGTTTGAACCAAGCATATAATAAATACCAGAGTAAAGTAGAACATGCAAAGTCAAGGTCATGGTTCAAGTTTCAAGATTTAGGGTTTGCTTCTTTCTAAAACAAATAGCACAAAAAAAAAACACAATAAGGAAATTATTTTTTATCCGTTTTTATTAGTTTTATTATTGTTCGTCTTTACAACCAACAAAACGGGCAGTGGGTTGTGGTGAGAAGCCAGATTGGAATTATATCTGCAAGTCTCTTCCTCCTCCACCTAAGACATTACATCAAACTTTTACACCACTGCATCACATTCCTACTGCGGCATAAATTGGACACAGTTCAGTCGGGTTGTTCTTCTTGTGCACTATGTATTCACAAGTCTCAGAGTTGAACTCTGACACACAGTCTGGAGGAAACTGCTTGGGGGTTGAATACCTGCAAAGAGACAGTTAACAGTGGAACATGTTAAAAATATAATATTTGGTACAAATATCAAATATAAATGCTATCCGATTAAGAAACGGAAATATTTTTGACATGTGTACTTACGAAGAGCAACACGAATCGCATGAACAGTCCATACATGCACTGTTTCTCCATGAAGATCCCATTGGATGCCAGGTTTTATCCGTCTCGTCCTGACAATGGGTCAAGCCTATTTGTGGAAAGGTAGTGGTGAATTTTGTGTAAAACATATCTGTACTTACTATAAGTATTCTGTGAGTACGTGATTGTTTTCTTCTCTTTTACCTGGTTTTAGTAACTTAAAGTAACAATAAGCATCGGATAGCGACGCCAGAGCACCAAACAGCAGAGCCAGAGCCAAATATTTCTTCGCAGGGAAAAAAGGAACAACGTTTTACCATTTGATATCAGAATACTGAATCCACATATGTATCCCATCAAGCATTTGGCAAAAGTATTGTAAAAACTCTAGTTAGGTACTGTGTTAAGATATTTTTGGGTTGAATATATAATTAATCTGAAGTGAGTCATTCTGTAAAATGCTCCCATTTTGATAACCCATGACTTGAGGTCGATGCCACAAAATCATACAAACCCAATGATATCCTACTTTTATCAGGAGAAAACATAACATTTTATAACAAAAAGATATTTTGACATCCATTGTTTTGGCTTTGCCTTATTATGTCAACATGGAAAAGAAACTGCATAAAAACATCTGTAACCAGAATTCAGATTGAGCACTTAAATACACTCACCATGGTGGCAGTTGAACTTGTTCGGTCTGAATTGTGTTCAGGTAAGAGGTTAACAAATAGTGTGTGTTTGCTTGTAGGTCTTGTCTTTTAGACTGTGTCTGCAGAGACCTTTGGAATTAAATAAGAGAGGTTACTGGAAGAGGTCACAATGCTGTAGTTATCTTAACCCAACAAATGGAATTGGCTTAATGACATATAGTTAAAGTTATTTTTCCTAAAAGCCTTGTTATTTTTTAAGATTTGACAATCATAGTTCTTCATTAACAACTTCTTTTCTTGAAGAAGGGAAATATCTAAATTGTTTGGTGGTAGACTACACTTATATTTAAGGTGAAAGATGTTATATAAATTCAAATGCACCGTTTTTTTACTCATATTATTCATGTTTTGTGGTGGAGAAATATATATATGTGGTTCTTGGTATATATGTCTGAATCTTGGAGTTAATCCATCTCTTCTTTTGTAGGTTGAACTTTACCATTTAAAACATGAACAAATAATATAGATTTGTGTTCCATCCCATAGCCATGCAAATATGGGAAATGGGTTTCATAGAAGTTCATCCATTTTAAAATTAAATTAAAAATGAATACAAACAGAGGGAATTCAGAGTAAAAATATGCACAACTTAACACAATAACTAACACAAAATATGTCATGTGTTTTTATTGAAAAGTATTATGTAAACTTCTCCCGCCAGAAACTGCTATTAAATGGATCCATCACTAAAACCTAATTTTCTGAAACCTCGAAGTAAACTCCTTAACAAATCATCTTTAACTAAAACATCTTTAGCCAAAACATGTTTATCCAAATCATTTTTAAGCACTGAATATTATTTAAAAATCCAGACTCCGCTGAAATCCTGTCCACGTTTTGCGTCACTCACTGACGCGCCATAAACTGGGTTGCCAGTTTTCTTGAAAATGCAGCCCTTGCTTTCCTCCTTGTTTTCAACGCCCCGGAAAAGGGGGATGTGGAACCCAGCACGGCAACGAATCACGCAACAAAAGGAAGTGGGGCTCGACGCACTAAATATTTTTGTGTTGTAAAACGTGTAAAAATTAACAAAAATACGAGCTTGTTGTAATTTATTTGGATCATAAGAAGAATTTAAACCATGTCGACCAACATGAAGTTATAAAGCGAAAAGGTGAGCGACAAAACAACGATATTAGGGTAGCTTTTATCATGCTAAGCTAACATTAGCACGCCAGGCCAGCCCCTTTATACAGCGTTAACATTGTTGATGCATATTTAGCTAAGATCCATGCAAAGTTATCCTGTTTATGCGAGATTTTAATGGTTTGCTAGTTATTTTCCACCTATAACAGTTCAATTACATCGTAAAAGACAATAATAATATACTGTACATGGCAATGGGTGGAGCTCACTGTGGACAAAGCACCTGCATCTGGGCTTACACTAACGTTAACGATTATATCAAGGTTTTATTGTCATATGTACAGTATCTACAGTGTTGTTTTTTTTTCATTAACTCAAAAATATATATATAAACATCATATATTCTATGCACAAAAAAGTTCACATCAGGGGTAGATATAAAGTAATAAAAAATGTCATTAAAAGAAAAATACAGATTTAATATTTAATATTTGTTAAATGAAGCATTAGTTTTGATTGCCTTTTATATTCATAATGTTTTTATTAGGGCTACTATATTGTTTTATCTATTGGTAAACATGTTCAAAATGTGAAATTTTAAGTCGTTCAACGAGGCAACCTAAATATATATAAGACAGAAGAAGAACAGAATAAAATAAAAATAGTGCAAGAGAATGTTGCATGTGACTAATGTGTAGGAAGTAAACTATATATATATATGTACAATAGAATAAGAGATGAGCTGAAAACAGAATATAAAACTGTACAAGGATAAAATACTGCTTTTTGTTAAATAAATATGTGCAATGCAAACAGATGGATCCTTAAAAGTCAGGAAGGCACTTCAGAGGTTCATCATTCTTATTATCTGTGGGATAAAACTGTCCCTGAATCTGGCGGATTACATCTCTTATCAGCTCATTTTAAGGGTATTTCCTTTTAGTCGTGTTAGTCTATAATATTTAAGAAAACACAGCATTTGATCTTCCCAGAGTCCAAAGTTATATTAAATGTCTTGTTTTGGTAACAGTCCAACACTCAAATGTATAACCAGCATATTTTCTTCTTTCAGAGGCTTGAACCAGTGCATTCTGGGATATTTTATTCAAACAATTACCTAAATGTCTAATCGATTATAGTACATTGTTGCCCGATAACAACGCATCAACAGCCTTATAGAAATGTCTCACAGCCCTATTTCTAAAGTGCTGATGTGATTCAGTAAAGCACTTTCATAAAGTAAGGGGACTTGCCCAATGCATTTATTTACATGTTGTTTCCCCTTCTTTGTTGTGTCCTCTTGACCTATAAACGCCCCCCTTAAATATACTAAGCTCCTCGGTGGAAGGTAACAAAAGCATTGTTTGTTTTCTCAGCATGTCTCGAGTAATACATTTTTCCTCCTCTTTGCCAGTTTGTTCTGAATCCTAAGTTGTCGAGCTCTTCCCGGGTCCCTTTGGGGCCCAGGAAGAGGATGCATCGAGGTGGGGATAAGGACTTCCAGATATCGGCACGGAAGATGGGCACATCCCTGCTTTTCCAGCTGTCGGCTCATGAAAGAGAGCTGGATTTGGTATTTCTGGACCACAGCTATGCCAAGCCGTGGAATGCCCATCCAGATGCCAGCAGCGCCCGGCCCACAAGGACGCTGTTTGTTACCCCTCGTCGCCAGCCTGAGGCCTTGTCGTGAGTCAAAAATATCCTTATCATAAATAACCATAACAGCATAGGGAGGCTGTCCAGCAGCATCATCTATGTTCACAACCATGTGCTGAAATTAAGTACAGAGCTAAATCCCAGGTCTGTCTCTTAAAAAGATTCCTAAAAAATAGATTTTTCTGCTGTAACTTGATATGCTTGTCTTTGTCTGCAGAGACCCTGATTCAGCTCTGGATGTGGAGACCGTGACACCGACGCCTGTTCCTCTGTATGATAATCAGAAAGCTCTCAGTGTGATGAAGGAGTGTGAGCGGCATGTTCTGTTTGCTCGCACCGTCGCTGAGAGCCCTCCACCCCCCGATGACTGGGAAGAACATGTAAACAAGTAAGCGTCATCTGGAGCAATCCACTGTGCATTTATTATTTACTTTACACTTTTGTGAAGGGAAGTGTCTCTGTTAAAGAACATTGTTTTGATGTTGTTGTTATTCTGTTTCAGGACTGGATGGTCAGTGGTGCAGAACAAGCTGTTCAACAAAGTCCTTAAAGCTTTACAAGCTGAAAGACTTGCCCGTCTGGCCAATGAAAATGTAAGTTTAGCTCAATTTATCTAAAACTGTTCTCAAGAAATATGCATTATTAGTCATTTTGCAACCTGTGTTGGTGCTGGATTGATAGTTGTTTTTAGATAGACTCAGAATTAACTCAAATAGAATCAGGTACATACAAAAGACAAAAATAAAGAAATCAAAGAAAGACAAAACATTCAAATAGAAATGTAAATAATATAAAGTGAAAACAACAAAGGGCTATGGCTCTTTATATCAATCATATTCTTCTATTATAGGATGGAAACAGGTATTGTTCTCTGTAATCATCAGTTATTATGCTCAGTCTATATTTGCTTAATCTCTGTGCAAAGTGTGCATGTTGATGACAGTTTGGACTCTATAGAGTTTATAGCTTACGTTACGTTTTTGTTGGGATTGTCGTTATAAACATGAGGATTTTTTTTATCCATCATGCACCAGACAAATCAATGCAGCCATATCTCAAAGGCTGTTGCCAAACAGTGTACTCTGGGAGTAAACATATCATTTTTCCAAGGAAAAAGCCTTGGAAAAACCGCACAGCCCAACAAATAAGAGAGTAAATCATTAACGATATAATAAAATGGTGACTACAGACTGCCATTTCATAGTCTGCATTATTGGTGCATAAAATGGTTTTAATGATTGTTTTTGTAGAAAGCATGTTATTCTCAGATTCAAGTTTCTAAAGTTTGGCCTCTTGTTTCCTTTAGGCTTCCAATGAGCCAATCTTGCGGAGGATAGCCGTGGACAACTGTGCCAGGAAGGTGCGACATGCATTAGCCAGTGTGAACTGGGACACCAAATTGACGCAGTGGTTACACACTACCATGATTGAATCCTTGAGCCTGGCGATGCTAGCTGCCTACCTGGATGTGCTGCAGACTCTCAAAAGCAAGGTATGATGTGTGCAGTTACAAGACAAGAAAGAACATTTCCCCTGGGATGTCTGCAGCAGTATTACAAGACCTCAGATTTTTTATTCATTACTTTTCCTCTTTGTGTGTTGGAAGTTGCCGTTGCTGATTGACAGAATGTTACTTACAACTACAAAGACCGGCGCTCCGAGTGCCGAGGCCCTGTCGCTGCTGCTGAAACGACCCTGGGACCCGGCTGTTGGAGTCCTGTCTCAAAACAAACCGGTAACACGAAACTGTTGCAAAAGAAAGCTTGTTTATTTTAATCAACAACACATTTTCTCACATGTTTTCCTCTCATTTTCTCTGTTGTTTTAGAGCAAGCTTCATGGATCCCCTCTCATCCTAATTGCACCATCAAGCCCAACCAATCCCGCCCTCTCTACCTCGCGGCGGATGAGATTCTGGCAGTCTCAGCTGTCGTGTTTGGGAAAGGTCAGTCAACTTTTTATCCGTTACTCTGCACTTTGATTATTATTTATCTCAGGAAAGAGCCCATAACAACTGTTCCTATCTCAGGTCATTCCAGTGCACAGTCACGTTAGCAGTGGAGCCAATATCGGTATCACACAGTGTCTGGAGCACATGTTGGGCACCGTCAGGGCAAAGGTCATGGAGGTAGGATGTTCTGTTCTTATTTGCTACTCGTGATTATATTCGCAGTGTGATGGTGATGGTGTTTGTAGAACTCAAGTAGTTGATTTGGTTTTAATGTGCACAATGTCAATATCAATCATGCATGAAAGGTGGCCATATACCGGCCAAATTAGCAGAGTATTTTTATGTGCATTATTAAGTTGCACAGCTCAGTTTTTGCACCTTATACCACGAGCTGACCTACCAAAAAAATTGCGTTAAAATGTCCGCATTGCCACCACATCCGACCACAGGGAGCCTACCTTTGCTTTCCATTTATCTACCATTAGAGCAGGAGAAGAGGTTGCAAATCAAGGGGGGTTACTCTAGAAAAATCCTATACAAATAACCCCATCCAGCATGACGTGCATGGCTCAGAAAAACTTGGACCAGGCTTTCAAACTACAGTTTTATTGTCAGTTTTCTCAACTAAAATGTTTTCAGAAATAGATTTTGATGGATGGTTTAGAATACCAGAAAGTTTAAGAGCACTCCAACCTTTTATTTGTGTTTAATTTTGGAAACTGGGGATCAAGAAATCTCACTATGTGGTTCGTCAACACTTGAGATTTCCTGTCTGAAGACAAAAATGGGGAATAGTACCATGTTGAATACAGAGTTTGTTACATTACGCGTTATATGTATGCAAATGTGATAATTATGTTATGCATTTCCCCCCCAGGTTCACAGTCACTTCCCCCACAAACCCATCATCCTGGTTGGCTGGAACACTGGTGCTCTCATCGCCTGTCACGTAAGATTTCTGATGACTTATTGCTGAGACATTATGTGAGGCTGAACAGTCCCCCCCCCTCCTTTTTAAAGCATCATTTTTTATTAAAAGCACATGTATTACAGGTTTCCCTCATGGAGTATCTGACTGGTGTGGTGTGTCTCGGCTTCCCCCTGCTGACAGTCAACGGGCCAAGAGGGGTAAGACCTTAGAAACTGCCCCTCGATGATATGTATTATCCCACTTCTTTTATTTCAATCTTTCTTCAAGAAAAACTGAACTTTATTTGATTGAATTTCAATGTGCTGGGTTTGCAGGATGTGGATGACCCTCTGCTGGACATGAAGACCCCCGTGTTGTTTGTGCTGGGCCAGAACGCCCTGCAGAGTAGCATCGAAGGCATGGAGGAGTTCAGAGAGAAGCTGAGGGCGGACAACAGCATGGTGGTGGTGGGAGGATCCGACGACAACCTCAGGTCAGTCACTACCTCAGATGGTGGCTGTAAGCAAGAAATATTACTACAAAGATGTTAATATAATTCAGTAGTGACTAACAGTGAATCGTGTCCCTACACAGGATTAATTCAGCAAAGATGAAAACAGAAGGACTGACGCAGACGATGGTTGACCGCTGCATTCAGGTTCGTCCTTGTAATTGGACTTGTATCATTTCTCATTTTGTCTGGGGTGTTTTTTATCCTCTGCAGTACTTTTTTAAAGCAGCAAAAAACATTTTCTTTCTTCCACCACTTTTACGGTTTCGCAGGATGAGATCTCGGACTTCCTGTCAGGCGTGCTCACTCGGGCAGAGGGTCACGGCCACGGCTCCGGGGAGATGAGGGACCTGGACACAGAAAAGAAGAAGAGGCCTCGGCGGGAGCTTCCCTTTGACTTGGAGAGAGGACGACCTTCCTCTCCTGCACTCAGACTTCCCATCTCACCGTCTGGTTCCGAGGTCAGTTAGCAGAGGCTACATGTCCCCTTTGTTCAGCTTCAAAAAGAACCGCCAGGGCTGCACCTAATGAGAAGTATTATTTATATTTCTCAAAGGAATTAAATAATCAACAGTTGGATTTTGTGTAATGATGGCTCGATTTGCTTTGTTTTCCCAAAATTGGGAACATTTCATAAAAGCAAACCAATCATGAAAATAAGAGAAACAGTGGAGATTTGAAACTAATTACCAATTTCTTAAATGGTTTCTGTATCCTGGGGTACATATTCATTTGACAGGCTTTGTCCATGTGATACACAGGTGTAATATTGTGTAATAACAGTGTAATGAGGCTGAAACATGGGTATGATATATGGGTGTAATATAGGCATCGTTTAGGCTTAATAGGATATAAAACCTGCAATGCATCTTGGAAAATACGTGCAAGTGTGAGAAAATAAAGGTAATATTTAGAAATAAATCCTGAAATGCTTATTTACATTAGTCAATCAACAATCAATTAATTTCCCAAGATATTGATACGTGCTGGCCCGTAAAAGGGTTTAAAAAAGGACTTCTTCTCACATTTTCAAAAGTGAAATAAATGCCAGATAATGAGAAATTCTATCTGCCAGACATCAGGAAGCCTTTTATGAAAGTCTCTTATCTTTGCTCACCTGAGTGAAAGAATTTAGGAAATAAACGTGTACTATATTCTTAGGTTTTCATTTGTTATCTACCATTTTGTTGACTGCATCTGGGAGAAAATACAGACCCTGGTGCGAGCTTGCTGCAACCATTTCCACTAAACAAAATGTGTTGAATGAGTATTATAAGCAGGAGGAATGATTGCCATCAATGAACCAATCAGTCATCCTTTGTTCCTCCTCTTTGCTGTTTCCTCAGGATCTGTCGAGTGTCTGCAGCAGCCCCACTTCCAGTCCCAAACCCAAAACGTCGGGTCTTTCTCCAGCACAGAAGTCCAGTCTGATCACAGCCACGCAGCTCCTGAAGACACACATGCAGCGCTCAGGCACAGTGCTCACTCACAAGCAGGCTCAAGGTAAGTTCAACACAGTACACGGTCACGCTCCCATACATGTGCGCAGTGATCCTCGGTACATGTGCAAACACAGCTCACGCATGCAAACTCGTGCAAGTAGTTCACCCAAATTTCTGGAGAATTTTGGAGAAAGCTGTGCGAGCCTTATCGCGCCACAGCATCTGGCGGGGCAGGATAGAACGTGACTGATATACTCTCCTCTCATCTGCTCTCTCTTCTCTTCCTACATCTTTATTTTCCGGCTTTCTTTCCAATTCATTCCAGCTCAGTTTGCTGCTTTTATGAAACAAAACATGCTTGTGAGGAAAAATCTTCCTCCTGGCACTCCTCCTTGTATTTTTGGTAAGTGTCTGTCCCTCTTCCTTTCTCTTTCCTCCGTGCCTTTTTTTAAACTTCTTTCTTTGTTTCCATTGCGCTAATGTTATATGAATGTCACACTCTGAAATACAGCCCTGGTTTTTGTTGTAATATTAAAGGTTACAGATAAAGTGAAACACGTCTCCTCCGCAGTCCGGTCAATACCTGTGTTTGTTTGCATGGTGCAGTGCCGGTGAGCAGTGATCAGATGGAGGGCCTGGACAGAGATGAACTGAGGTCCCTTGGCAAGAGGAGGCAGGCACCGAGTCCCACACCAAGCAAAGCCTCCAAGAGAGCCAAGATCAAGGTCACCATTGTTTCCCAAAGCGAGTCAGCTGGGGGCACCATCAGCCCTGCTGCACAGGAAGGTAAAGACCCTGGTATCCTGACTTCATCACGTACATATTACAATATCTAAGCTGTAGTTTGATTTATACTTTGCAGGATGTATTCTGTTTGCTTTAAACTTTAAAATACTGCTGATAGTATCATCGTAGTTAACCAATACTGTAGTTTTTGTACCTATGCAGTGATGAAATCCCTCATGGGAACACTGAATTAGACGTTTTTAGCGATTCACCTTCTTACCTATCTAAGAAATGATTGGTAAGAAAAGAAACCTGTGTTTTTGTTTTTGTTTGGTTTACAGTATTGCTAAAGTGAGTAAGTAGGATGAAAACCATTTATTCCTGCAAAACATGACTACCTTGTTTTCTAAATAACGACTACATGAAGTGTCGTCTTAAGTTAAATCACCAACACCTTGATGTTTATTTCTCCCTGCAGGGGGTATCTCCGGGAAGCCCCTAACGGTGACATTGGGACAGACCGTGGCTGGAGCCAAGGAGCTCTCAGGACTCCTCACAGGCCAGCGGTAAGCATATACATTCAGTCTTGAACCCCCTGATCCTGCTTACACCCCCGCCTACGCCTCCCCTCTTTTGGACGAAAGTGTGCCTGCTGCAGAGGGATTGATGAGTGGTGTAGTCTGGGAGCTGAGCGATGGCTAAAAGTCACTTTGTGGGGTAGCTCCTGAGTAGATTGGTGGTTATGTGTGTCACTGCAGGTCTGGTAGTCTCTCAGAGGTTTCTGGTGCCCTGTCGTCAGGCTCCATCTCATTCAACAGCGTGCAGCCTTGCATGGTATCAGGCTCCTCCACACCCGTCCAGGTGCAAGCTCCGGCTACTGCCCAAGGTATCTGTGTCCTGTCCTGCCCTGCACGCTTGTTAACACTCAACTGTGCGGCTAATCTCAGCACAGCGACCTCGACACACACCTAACCACTTTGTAGAGGAAGAATCAAGTGTTGAACACTGGATATGAACAGCGTGTGAGGACAACATGATTCATCATTGATTACCTCTTGCCCCATCGCTGTCTGTCAATGTCCCCAGTCTTACCCTTTGGACGTGACTATTCATACTGTGTGTCTGTGTATGTGTGTGTGTCCATCTAGTGTAGGCCTGTTGGGGGGGGGGGGGGGGGGGGGGGGGATTGGAGGGGAGGTACTGTGTAAAGAGCTATGTCAATATTCCTCCCAAATTTCAGCACCATTGATTCACTGTCCTTGTGTTTCTGTGCAGGGTCTTCCGCCAGCAGTCTGCTACAAGGCCTAAGTTACAGTCTGCAGGAGATCGTCACCAAAGCGCCTAGCTTGCCCTCCACAGCAGCCAGTACAGGCAGCACACAGGTACCCATTAGATACACGTTTGAATGAACACAGAGGACGTTTAAAGTTTCGTCACTAGGAATAATCTCTGCTGAGAACCATTTACCAACATATTAAAGGGTAGCTTTTGTATTCTTCAACCTGCACCTTATCGGTCAACATGTTTGTTGACAGATAACCTTTTTGTGACCATTTTTTGTGACCATTTTTTGGTTGCAGAATGGTTTGCTGCAATAAAATCATGTTGTGCAATACCTAACCGATGGAGCGTTCACTAGATTCACTAGTTTATCATTTATAAAGAAGTCTTGTCCTGTCACATCCACAATATAATAATCAGCTAGATATTGAGCCATGACGTTAACATTTTAAAGATAATACAAAGCTTTGTATTCTGAACTTAAACACAACAAACTGATTACACCGGCACTCCCCTCTTAGACTCCCACTCACGTTTCCACCGTCTTCCTGCAACAAGTCACTAAACGCATCAAGGTTTCAAGCATCATTTTTTGTCGTTACGCAACACGGGGAGATGCAAGTGTATTTTTTATTTGCAACAGGAACATTGTAGACAAGCAAAAACAAACTGGAAATTCTCAGGGCAGATGAAATGGCTGACATATGTAACACTAAAAAGGTGTGGATCACTTTAACTACAATTACTCCCCAGTCACTCGTCCAAAAAGAAGAATAAGGCAAAATTGAAGCAACAGTGATGGGAGCTACCGACCGATAGCAGTGGAAGTCGTAGAAAAACAGACCGGAAATATCTGTTTTATCTTGGTAGTAATAGAGCATTCAGCAGGAAAATGTCAAAACAGTTGCAAAAGATAACTACTGGGACTAAAACATGAAGTTTGTTCTCAGTGTTTTAAATATAACGGGACATTAAACAGTTTGCCTTCTTCTCCTCCACCCTCAGGCGGTCTGTGGTAAGCCCCAGGCTCAGGTCCTGAGCTCGGCTGGAACCAGCAGCAGCACTCTGCTCCGGGCGGTGCCTGTGGTCACCTCAGGAGGAGTGTCTAAAACCACCGCCATCCACCAGCTGCTCACTAACGGCGGGCTGGCCAAAATAGCCAGCAGCTTGCCCGGCTTGGCGCACATCACCAATCAGACCGCCGGTATGTCTAGAACTGCCAAAACACGACGGCCACGTTGAAGGCTCAGAGTTCATTCATCCTTTGCTTTGGAAACACTAGTTCAGCATGGCTGTAGGCCAGGGAGGAGTGGCGCAGTAGGCGACCTCAGAGGACAGCTCTGTCACCGTGTGTGTAGATGGTTTGCCTGGAAGAACGGTATGACATGTTTTATTTTCATGTTCAGAAAGAGCCGTAACGGAAATGTGAGACGCATAATGTTTATGTAGAAGTGGATGCTTGTGTAAAATAAATATTAATGAATGAAATCCTTTGATACTGAAGAATTGTGAAGGTAAAACCAGTGTGGGTATGATTGACCAACTTTGAAATGATACCCAAAAGTAAAATCCAGATCGCTCCGTTTGTCACATTTGTTTGTTAGAGCCGCATTTCATGTTTTTGTTGTTCATGTTGTAACATTTTGTAAACCCTAACATTAAATCACCTGCTTATTAAGTCCATGTGTGTGAATGCTGTCCTCTTACAGAGACGTGTTGGAGAGGCAGTAACATCACACATGGCATCACCCAAGCTCTGTTCATGTTGTTACAATAAAGACTGGAATCAAACTCATGTTTTCATTGCTGCTTTTTCTTTTCGTGTCAATCTGTTCTCACTCCTTCTGCCTTTTTTTAAAGACTCCTAAATGTACTTTGACCTCTCATTCTGTTCATTGTCCAAACCTGCTTTTGATTTGCCTTCCTGACCACGAAGCAAAGAGGTTTTTCTGATGACTTCCATCACAACCTTTTGTAAAGTAAATGGCACCGCTCCATTTTTACTGAGTGTGTCTGGGGGGTTACGGTAGTGCTGAGCAGTTTTCTTTGTGTGTCAGTAGGGCAGAAAGCCCCCACCTCGATAACGGTGACCCTGAGAGGAGCACAGCCGAGTAGAGTGGGATCGCTCAGCCAAGACTTCGAGGCTGCGGCGCTGACTCGCACGCATGAGCCGAAGGTGTGTCTCCTTTAAACGTCCCCTGATGTGGCCACAGTTTACTTCAAACTCTTAATGTGATAAGTGTTGTGTTCTGCTTGTTTAGCAAACAACATTTGCCTTTAGTGCTTTGCACACTGCACACATTGTTTACAGTGCAACTCAAGGTCACTTATCTTTTGGAAAGCTTGTGAACATCTTCACTGCTATGGCGACCCCAATGCTATTAAATTTGTGTTGTGCTCCCGGTTTGTTTATAAAGACAATCAAATCCTCGCCGAAATCTGTAATATTTTTAGCCAACTCAATTTATTACCTCCTGTTTTTCTGTTATTTTTGGAATCTATGGTCAATAGACCTCATTTACATAAACATCTAATGTATGCAAAAATTGAATTAAGACCACTGATACTATATGTTTTAATAAAAACACAAAGAATAACTTACTTTTTCAAAGAAGATGGAACATTATATGATATATTTGTTGAAATAAGCTAAAATAACCTCTTTTTCCAACAGAAGAACATTTAGGGATGGGTCAAATTTAACCGTAAACCAGGGGGGTTACAATATGCTTTATGTGTATATATTTTGTGAAGACTATTAAATAATGATTATTTATTAACCTGCTCTTGATGGTTAAGCTTTACCAAATCAAGCATGGTATTTTATTGTGTATAACAGTTTTTATTAACCCAAAAATAAGTTAATGCCCATACTGAGATTTGTAACAAAGAGAAACTCAGGGTTCCTTGATACCCTAAAGGTCCAAGTGTGGAAAACTAATTTTTACTTTATTTAATCAACTACTTGTGTGCTCAAAAAGTCCCATTTCTACATCATAGAAAGTTGTATAAAGTGCTGCCATAAGTGCAGAGTGAAGAGTTTTATCCTAATCCATCTGAGGCAAGAGGGAGCTGCGCTTCTGAAGACATCCTCACATTATTACTGAAGAGCTGTTTGCACTCTGAAGTCGTTGTGCCAAAGAAGTAAATGTCAAACAGTCCTTTGTCTCTAAGACTTTAATTAAAATAGGCTTATTGTTATATTTTCCGCAGTGAGTTAATTAATTCCACTGTGCCCTTTCTACAGCAGTGAAAGGTTTCCATGTGGCGTTACAACTGAGATTAGCTGGGGCTCTGCCAGAGGCACCTGCTGATGTTCCCTCCATGCGACGATGAACATGCCAACCTGCAGCACACACAACACCTGCCCCGTCCTCCAGAGACTCCCTGAGGAGACGGTTGGAAAAGGCCATGCAGTCGCTGTCGGCTGAGGCTGAATGCTGCGTTGCTTAACCTCTATGTACGGATGAGGAGCGCTGACTCTGCGGTCTGCATGCTACAGTCTGTGCTCTCTTCTTACACACTTCTGACTGCCAGGAGGAAAATCTGATCTCATGTCATCCTCAAGGGAGGAACTATATCAAATGAGGATGATCTGCAACCTGGACTTGGACAGTCTTGCTGCTGACTTTAAATCTTAACAACCTTTAGCTCTGCTTTATAAGTGTAAAGGAATACTTCACCCCCTAAATGATCTGTTGTATATAAATTACATAGCTGCTTTTCATTGAATTCTTAATAAGGATCTGAAATGATTTTTTTTGTTGCAGTTTTCTAATTCCTGTAGTGTGCTATATAGGTTTTAGTGCATGTAAATAATCTGCAAAGGCTAAAATCCTAAAGTTCCCTACAGAGGGAGTTTCTCTCCCACACACATGTGCTGTTATTATCTAGCATTACAACACATTAAACGTGATAGGCAAAGGAGCAGGACATCTGTAAGTGGTTGACCAATCACAACAGAGCTGGACAGCTAACCAATCAGAGCAGACTGGGCTCTGGTTTCAGACAGAGGGTGAAAATAGATGCTTCAGCACAGGCAGTATGAGAAAAATAAAGACCTTTCTGAACATTAACGCATGGAGACATGTCCCAGTAGAGGAAGAAAATACAAATCTGAACTTGAAAATGAGCAGAATAGGGCCCCTTTCAAGAAGAGATTCTCACATGCCTCCAGGGGAAATAAATGATCAAAAAATGAAATGAAAGTCTTGATAAATTGGAGTAAATGGGGCTTGAGTTTAACAAAAAAAGATTCACACATCCAGTCCTATTCGTTCTACTTCCCAAGCACATCTTACTATTTAAAACATTTTCATTAAGACTCATCACAGTAATGTTTATGTGGAGTGTTTTAAATAGTAATTCATAAGAGTTTCAATCTTGTTAAACCCAACTCTATCTCACTTTAGATAATCTTTAATTGTCTCTGTGTTTTTATTCTTCATTCACCATGGAAGCATGCAATAAAAGCAGCGTCTTATTCATTCATTCAAAGTTAAATGAAGTGAGTAATCAATATACATATGCTCATTTTGGGGGCGAAGTATTCCTTGAAGTCTAAATCCTTTTGTCATCATCTCTTTTGCATCTCATTTATCATCGGCCTGGACAAATATGATTAATAGGAAGGCCAGCTTGTGTGTGGAGCGCTTTGATGTCACAACTGAACATTTCTAAATTTCTCCACATTTGTGAATTCACTCGATTTAATTTAAAGTTAGAGCTTCGATATTTTCAATCACAATAAGTGCATCATTACATGATTACAGGGGTTCATCATAATAATTGCTTTTGTGCAGCGATTTTCCTTCACAAACAACTTCACCTACGATGACATGAAATATGTTACAGGAAGAACTTAACTTTAACGCTAATAAATGTCAATATGTGTCACAATGATGTGATGCAGAGGATACAATATTGAGGCCTGGAATTTAAAAAATTGTAAAAAAGCTGCATTACAGGAAAGGTTGAGTCTGTCCACAGAATATATCCCATCTGCAAAGTATCCTCACTGAATATGAACTCTTTGTTTGAAACAGCCGCTGTAAAAGAAATAGATGTGCCTCAAAAACCCTCAACTAAGTTCCCTGTTTGCTAATCTAAATATTTGGTCCTCTGTGTTCAACACTTGTATTGAGTAGGCTGAAAAACTCCTCTTATTCACAATATAAGGCTCTCACGCTAATTATACTGCCTTGTTTACAGAAACAGCGTAAATACAGCCCACTCATCTGCGCAGACATCCTGTCTTAAATTCCACACATAGGCAGCTCTCTGATAAGATAAAGAGACACGTTATATAAGCAAAGCTTTGTGTGTTATAGGCAGGGATGGGAAAAGTGAGGCCAGTCAGAGAACAACAGAGCTGCTGGCAGAGCCTCATCATCCTCATAATAATCATCCTCAGCAGAGGAAATTCACACAATCAATCTGAAGTCTCCTCACCACAATCCTGTTATTTTCTACAGGAAGGAGTTTAGAATATAAATACAAATCTGAAATCCTTTATCTGTCGCACAGCGGGGACATTTACATTGTTACTTCTCAGGACTGTGGAGATGAAGACAAAATAAAAGAGTAGACATTTTAAACAAAGGGGCAAGCACACTTTAATTTAACGAGAAACAAATAAGTACACTTATGGAAAAGATACATATGAATACAGTCATTACAAATAAATCAGTAATGGAATAGATCTGAATAATAGTATGTTGTGTTTAAGTCCGAGGAGCTGTGGACAGGAACCTGAGGATTCACTCCCACACAAGCTCCTGTTCTAAAACAACAACATACTTTTCATCATGGTTATACCTGCATTGTATAGCCTATTCACTTTTGACCAACTTTCTCTTTGTGTAAATCATTTGGGGCGGCAGTAGCTCACCAGTTTGAGTCCCAGTACTTAAGAAAAACACGATGTCTGGACTTGTGGCTGGAGAGGGGCCAGTTTAACTTTTGGTATCTCTCCTTATACATCTACCGTATGTTGGGCACTGCCAACGTCTCCTTGAGCAAGGCATTGAACTCCAAACTGCCCATTTGGCGTTGAAACATGGCAGCGCCTTTGCTCTGACAGATTTCCATAAAAATGCATGTGTTTTTGCATGTGTGTGTAGGTCGTGTTTGCTTTGATTTATAATGTATATAAAGACTGCAAACCCACTGCGTCCCCTTGTGGGATTATAGGCCTTCCTATGAAGATCTAGTTCAAATTTGATGTCATTCTGATCATTATTTTCTAGAGATACGTATGATTAGGCTGACACGGCCCCACAGTATTTGTATACAACTATCCATTTCATTAACAAAATATATATTAAAGTAAGGAAAAAACAGGGTTATGCTATGTCCTACCTCGGGTAGGGTAACTAAAAAAACACTCTACTAGTTACTCTACTAGTCTTCTTCTTCTTCTTCTTCTTGCTCTGTGTGTCGCCACCAGGTGGTGCTCTAATCACTCTAAAGACCTGCTAATTTATTATAGATAGCCTGTGGTTGTGAAGCCTGAAAGGTCAGGCTCGGTCTGTTTGATTGTTTGTTGTGTGTTTGTTTGTGTTGGTGTGCGCGTGTGCTATAGCACGAGGGGGCGCATGCAGTCTATGCACACACGTGCGTAATTAGTGCGCGTTTCTGCTAGGCTGTCTCGTGCCCTCGTCTGTCTAAAAGGCGAAAAAGGAAAACCAAAGGGGGACTTTAAACTTTGATTAAGCTGTAAAAACATAGGAAAATAATCTCAAACCTGTCATGTAAGTACAGTTTCATTTGAGCTTTCATATGAAAGACAAAAGTGAAAGCCATTAGGCCATTTTTTTCTTCTCAAACCCAGCTTAATATGATGATATAACTCTGGTAGGTTTTAAGATTAAATGAAGGTCCATAAACAGAAGATTACGGAGGCAGCAGCAGGGGGACTATGTCCACATTATTCATACTTCACAAAGCGATAACCAGATTAGTTCCTCAAATGCTCTTCAATGACCCCTGATGGACCGACTAGGGAGCAATAAAGAAACCCAGGAGCATAAGCCTGTAATGGGGCATTTTCACCGCCCCTGCTGCCAGATCATCAAAGTTTCTCCGATAGCTCTCTTGCTGGAGGAGAGAAATCACTGCCTGCCCCCAGAGCCAAGAAGACACTCAAGACAGGCTGGATTTAAAACCCGCCCTCCGGAGGGATCTCGTTTCCCCCAAAAACCTCCCATTTTCTCTCTTCTGTCTCTCTCTCTCTTCCCCTCTGTCCTTCTCTCTTTCTTTACCTTTATCCCTCGCCTTTCGCCGTTTCCCCCACCACAATAATGGATCTCACGGCGAGGTGTTTGTGTCTCCTCTCCTGTCTCGGCGTGATATTGGCGATCGATTTGGACGCGATTGATCCAGGCTACTATGTGGAGTCCAGTGCCACATCAGAGGTGATCGACTATAAGGATCCCTGCAAAGCTGGTGAGGTTTTCCCCTTTTTTTCGCTGTGCTTCACCTTTTATGTGGAGGTAGAAACATGCCACGAATCTGTTTTGTGTAGCTTTGCAGAGATCGGCCACAGAAACGCTTTATTGAGAGATGACAGTAGTGGATGTAGTTTTTAAACAGGCTCCAGGGAACATTATGTGCGTTTGTTTTGTTCTGAGGAGCATAGTTTGTGCAGTTTGAAACATTTGAAGCACACACTGAGTCGCCTCGGATAACCCAGCTCCGAGAGCGGCTGCAAGGGTTGTAAGAATGAAAATAAAAAGGTGTCTGAATTCATATCTCCAGAAAAGTTTTGTGCCTGCTGAAAAAGTTACAGCCTGCTTTTTGCGGCAAATGCAATTTTATTTTTTAAAGTGTGATCATCTGGTTCCTGCTAGCGGTCTGCTGTTTAAAAAAAATACAGAACCAGTTGTTTTCTCTGTCAAACGAAGCATTTCTGCACTTTGATTGTATTACTTTTTTGTGCTCCCTTTCTGTTTTTTTTTTTTACCATTGCAGAAATACTGTCTGTTTTTTTCACCGGCTGTTCACACGGCCACTAAAACAAAGTGGAGGAGGGGAGAGAGGACAGTACAGTGGAGCTTATGCACATAATTCAGTTGTCTGTTGTCTTATGGGGCAATGTATAAATACATCTGCTTCATTTCTGCTGTGGTGAGACCTGCATATTTTTGAGCATAATTTGGCAAAAGCAAATCTGACTTGTCATTGTAATCTTTCTCTCTATGTGTATGTGTGTTCCTGATTGTGTGTGTGAACTCACTGTCTTGCCAAATCCCTTTGGGGGAGTTTGAACAGATTGTGTTTTCCATCTGGTGAAAGTATTCAGGTTACAGATACAGAGAGTTGGCTTCACGCAGAATGACCTCTAAAGTGCTAGAAGTGCTTACTGATTTGGCATTTGTCAATTTCTGATGTGGCAGTTGATTACAAAACACAATTGAATCCTCCAACCTCACTCTCGCCTATCTGTCCTCTTCTTCTTTTTCCCTCTGAGAAGACGAGTCCATGTCGAGGGAGATGTGAACGTTGTGCTTTAGGAGCTTTAAATAAACATGGCAAAAGTCAGACTGCAGATAAACTGTACAAGTCAGTTAAGATGTTGCTTCCTGTTGTTGCTTCACTGTCCAAGTGGTCATAGCAGATTGTTTTGCATCACTAATATGGATTAGAGCTCATTGACGCAGAAGACGCCAGACTGAAGGGTAAACAAACCAAAGGTCAATGATCCTGTTTATATTTTCAAAGTGTTTTTCTTTGCGTTTCCGAGAAATTGTTACGATATATTGAAAATGTCTCTCTTGGGTCATTCCCACTTGACGATCCACGTTCAGGACTGGTGTTTGTCTTGTTTGTGAGGTTTGTTATCATTATTAGTAATCCTGTTTCAGTGTAATTTGGATGGAGTGCAGTTTTGTTTATGGTTTCCTCTGGGCTCGGCTGCAAACAGGTGGTTGTGGAGACGGTCACAAGTACAATCTCCCACTCTCTTAACCCTCCTCCATCCAACACCCACCTGCTTTTCTCCTTCTTCCCACTGCACAGCAAAATGTCTCCCCTTTATTCCTCATTCTGTTGAAACACCAGAGATTTTTCGCTGTTGTCAACTCCATACTGGTAGATCAGGATTCTTGGATTATTGATTTCCTCTCTTTTCCCCTCATTTTTCACCCCATCACTGCACATTTGAGTCTATTTGATCGCCCTCTGTGGCCCCAGGGTCAGCATTTTTATGTCATGCTGCTTCCGCCCAGGAAAGTGCTTAAAACCGTGTGAAACTTCCTTTGCAGTAAGGCTCAAATAGGCGTGCATTTCCTTCTTGTATGGCTGTCCTTACATTACACTGCTGTTCAATGTCAGGATTTCAGGTGATTTGGATGACAAGATTTAGCATTTTGTGATTTTAAGGTAATCTTTAATGGTTGGTCAGTTGGATAATTTACTAAATGTCGGCAATTTCATTTAATTTCTCTGATTATTTCAAATGCAATTCTTCATTTCTTGCCAGATGTGTGCCCCACTTCTCCAGTTAAGCAAAAACAAACCCCGAATGATTACATTTCTCCTCACTGAATCAGACACGGTTGAAATGTGCATTGATTGTACCAAGCAGTGCAATAACACTGAAGTAATGCCATCTATTTAGGAGGTTAACCAGTGGAAAATTCCTTAGTTTGCAGAACTCCAAACTTGGCAGCTTCCCAGGAAGTTATTTAAGACTAACCACCCTGTGAGATTAGATCCACTCATTTTCAAAATGAAAAATGGATGGGAAGCAGTCACGCTCATTGTCTACTCTGCTTAAGTGATAATCATAAAAGCAGTGACTAGTTCCACATGAATGTATGCATTCATTTATGAAGCAAACATCTTAATCTACTAATGACTGATGTTTAAGCCCATGCTTTCACATAGAGCTGCTGTGCTGCTGTGGCCTCAGCTGCAGACAAACCTGAACGCCCCCGTCTCCTCCAGTCGCTCTTACGCAAGTGGCCTTCTGGTCTACCTGGCACCCGGCTCTGTCCTATGACTGGCTCAAACACTTCACACTGACTGTGGGTCATTCAGCCAGTGCCAAGGGAAAGCCTGTCTGGAAGTTGGAGGGCAGGCCAGTCACACTTTGCCACACCAGCACAGGTGAGGTGAGTGCAGTCCATTCACCAGGGGATTGGTAGGTTATCCAACGCCTGTGAAGAATGTATTACAGAGACTTGTGTTTTTCCTCTGGCCGCGTGATGTCAGGCGTTGACTGTGATTCGGCCATTTGAAATATGGCAGCTGGACTTCTTTTGCTAATGTTTCAGAGCTTTCACTTTCTCACAAGTCTGTTTTTAATTTGCTTTTGTGCTGGTTAGAACCACAGTTACGTCATTATTTCTCCTAGGAAAGTCCCTTTTTATAAGGTTGATAAATTGGCAATATGTTATATATATATACAGTGGGGCAAAAAAGTATTTAGTCAGCCACCAATTGTGCAAGTTCTCCCATTTAAAAAGATGAGAGAGGCCTGTAATTTATCATAGGTATACCTCAACTATGAGAGACAGAATGAGAAAACAAAATCCAGAAAATCACATTGTAGGATTTTTTATTTATTTTCAAATGATTGTGGAAAATAAGTATTTGGTCAATAACAAAAGTTCATATCAATACTTTGTTATATACCCTTTGTGGCAATGACAGAGGTCAAATGTTTTCTGTAAGTCTTCACAAGGTTTTCACACACTGTTGCTGGTATTTTGGCCCATTCCTCCATGCAGATCTCCTCTAAAGCAGTGATGTTTTGGGGCTGTCGCTGGGCAACACGGACTTTCAACTCCCTCCAAAGATTTTCTATGGGGTTGAGATCTGGAGACTGGCTAGGCCACTCTTCTTACGAAGCCACTCCTTCGTTGCCCTGGCGGTGTGTTTGGGATCATTGTCATGCTGAAAGACCCAGCCACGCTTCATCTTCAGTGCCCTTGCTGATGGAAGGAGGTTTTCACTCAAAATCTCACGATACATGGCCCCATTCATTCTTTCCTTTACACGGATCAGTCGTCCTGGTCCCTTTGCAGAAAAACAGCCCCAAAGCATGATGTTTCCACCCCCATGCTTCACAGTAGGTATGGTGTTCTTTGGATGCAACTCTGCATTCTTTCTCCTCCAAACACGACGAGTTGAGTTTACCAAAAAGTTCGATTTTGGTTTCATCTGACCATTATGACATTCTCCCAATCCTCTTCTGGATCATCCAAATGCCCTCTAGCAAACTTCAGACGGGCCTGGACATGTACTGGCTTAAGCAGGGGGACACGTCTGGAACTGCAGGATTTAAGTCCCTGGCGGCGTAGTGTGTTACTGATGGTAGCCTCTGTTACTTTGGTCCCAGCTCTCTGCAGGTCATTCACTAGGTCCCCCCGTGTGGTTCTGGGATTTTTGCTCACCGTTCTTGTGATCATTTTGACCCCACGGGGTGAGATCTTGCGTGGAGCCCCAGATCGAGGGAGATTAGCAGTGCTCTTGTATGTCTTCCATTTTCTAATAATTGCTCCCACAGTTAATTTCTTCACACCAAGCTGCTTACCTATTGCAGATTCAGTTTTCCCAGCCTGGTGCAGGTCTACAATTTAGTCTCTGGTCTCCTTTGACAGCTCTAAGGTCTTGGCCATAGTGGAGTTTGGAGTATGACTGTTTGAGGTTGTGGACAGGTGTCTTTTATACTGATAACGAGTTCAAAAAGGTGCCATTTAATACAGGTAACGAGTGGAGGACAGAGGAGCCTCTTAAAGAAGAAGTTACAGGTCTGTGAGAGCCAGAAATCTTGCTTGTTTGTAGGTGACCAAATACTTATTTTACCGAGGAATTTACCAATGAATTCATTAAAAATCCTACAATGTGATTTCCTGGATTTTTTTTTCTCATTCTGTCTCTCATAGTTGAGGTATACCTATGATAAAAATGACAGGCCTCTCTCATCTTTTTAAATGGGAGAACTTGCACAATTGGTGGCTGACTAAATACTTTTTTGCCCCACTGTATATATATATATACGTTAATCATTTTTATATGAATTGCCTTCTCTTACAAATATGTCCAGTTTGGTTTTATTTGTCACTGAAGGTTTTATGTCCCTGCAAATGGCATCTAAAAACAGATCCCACTCATTACCCGCCTCCTGCTCTGGCGATGAGATGGGCTCTCTGTTGACCTTTATGATTGGGCCTTTTAGCAACACTTAAGCAGATGCTTTTCCTTTGTCATGGAATGCAGGCTGTATAGCCGAGCCCACACTGGGTGTTTTTCTTACATTACAGGACCCTTGCCTCTCCTCTCTCTGCAGGGTTCAGGTGATTAGGGAGCCAATCTATTGTCACGATCTCGCTGCATTAGTTAGAACAATATGTTTGTCGTCAGAGCTAAGTAATAACTAATCTTGCATTACATTAATACCAAGTCTGGGCTTCGGAGCTACAGTGAAAACAAATGCTTTGGGAGGGCTAATTTAAATGACTCGAATGATGCCCAATTAGCCTTCCATAATAAGCAGCTTAGCGATCACTTCTGTGTTATTCTTGGTAGGGGTTTTTCTAAATAAATCAGCAGTTTTACATTTCTGTTCATCTGGTGGAGATGTTTTTCTGTTCTCTCCAACTGTGGTTAAAAAACTATTAGCTTTTATTTATGGAAAGTGTTGCAAAGAGTCTGCTGGATTTAGTTCATCCACAAACGTATTTAAACTTTTGCTTTGGACATCTGTTCTGAGAAATTTCTTCACACCAGACCGCATGACTTTGTGCTAGTCTGCTCTGTAAACCGCGAAAGCAGAGGCCGAATGGTAAAGATACGTTTTGTCGAAGGTGAAAATCCTTTCCTTGTGGCGATGAATTATTCATCCATATGGAGCAGGAATGCTGCTATCACTGGCATTAAAAGAGACACACGGTTGGCGAGCTGATGGGTCATTAGAGGTTTGACGGGCAGTCGGTATATCAGTGATCAGCGGTAGGGATGAGCTGGGAAATCCAATCTGCTAATGGGCTTGATGGAGTGTGAAATGTTAAAGGGGAGGCCGTCTCTTGCTGGGTGCCCTTTGCAGCTCTCATTTTGTCAATAAGATTGGAGCTTCGGTGTGGTGTCAGGAACTCGGTCTTGATCTCAGCTGAGGCAGTGATGAGTCTTTTATTGGAGATTAACTACTCCAATCTCAGGCTGTAGCTTGAGACTCCTTAATAATCTCTCTAATTATATACATTTCTGTGGTAAACTTTTTGAAATGATCAGAGTGCAGATAAGTGGACTTTTTTTTCCCCCCTCCCCTGCCTTGGGCGCAAATTGCAGTGTTAGGAGATGTCTAGGTAAGCATTTGCTAAAAAAACAAAAACAGCTGGTGTTGTTTAAAAAAAGGTGAGAGGTACTTAGCTTGCAACAGGAATGCACCAAACAATTCATCTTACTGTAGTTAGGATTATGCATTTTGCTTATTTCTTCATACTGTATCTCAGTATGTTAGACAAACGTTTTTTGGTGAGTTTGGGGTAACTATAGCTACTTTGGGTAGGACTTTGCACAAAGTGCTAATAGGGAATGAAACCTGAAAAGTGACTAAAAGTACTTACACTGTCATCAGATGGTAATCACCTTAACGCAATACACTATTGGCCTCCATTTGAATTCAAATGCAGCGTTTGTTTCCAAACACAGGCCGTGAAAGGCGGTGCCAGGGTATTGTGATGCATTCCAGGCTTACATATTGGCAAGGCTTTCTCATCCCTCATCAGTAGGTCTTGTATAGGGAAAGGCTGTCCAAACATCTCTATGAGCACAGTGAGGAGTAAACCGAGGCCTTCTAAATATAGGCTGCTGTTAGTGTCTGTATAGGCTTAGTATTGATGTTTGTGAAGGGTTTCAGTGGCAGATGTCGTGGTCTGGTGTTCATGGAAGGAGATTTATGGGAATAGTCGCGCAGTATTTGACACCGCAGAGGTCGAGGCTAGGGCATTACACGAATCAATGGGATTAATTTGATTGAGATCTCATGTGTAATCTGTGCTGATTGATGGGGGCAGTCTGAGATGAGAAGGATTAGGATGGTTTAGATTAACTAAAAACCTTATCAAATATGTTCAATCCAAAGGTCTCAGTCATATATGTAGTTTGTGAAATATCAATCCTTATTTGAGCCCATAAAGTATATCTTCTTCTTCTTCTTCCTCTTTTCTTCAGTTCTCTGATTAAATCTAAACTACAACAGCAGCAAAAAACCCTACAACATTACCTAACTGTTCTGCATAGATATTCACATTACAGTTGCAGCTGTTGTCATTTAGGTAATGAAAAATGTTTGGGTAGATATGCAGCATGGCGCTCAACGGTGATCACTTGCCATCTGCCACATTCGCTGGGTATAATCTACAGTAAAACACAGGAGTCTCTCCCTGTTTGTACTTTATATCGTTGCAGCGCTCTGCCTGTAGCTGAGTTATCACCTTTCTCCATAGCCTGTCCTCAATCCCTGCCCTGGAGTTGTGTACAAAAGATTCCCCTCAAACCATGCGTCTGTGGATAATTAAAGCCAGGAGACAAGGGGATTAATTCACAATCCCTGGGAGTCTTTCCATAACCCTGCAACAGCGTCTCCAGGACGACTGCTGTGCCCGGGGGAAATGAGTCCTAATGCCGCCGGGCAGTGCATTTGCTCACTTCATTCTCCACTGTTGTCTGAGAACAATGACACTGCGGATTAACTGGCCTGTCTCCGGCACGGTGGTGGAGGATTGGGCAGAAAGCACAGCCCTCTGTGATCCTCATGTGGGGGGGGGGGGGGAGAGAAAGCCTCTAGTTATTCGGTCATGCACATCATACTGCTATTATGGTGCGAGGTGACACTGGAGGTGGAAATGAAAATCTCCCAATTCTCTGTCCTTTTTTGAGTGACGAACTGTTTCACAGAATTGTTTTTAAATAGTTGTTCTCAGTGCTATGACATCAATCATAGAATGAAGCACTGTCTGTTCTTTGCAGCGTTCAGCCCGTTCTGGGAATCGCATAAAAAGAGGAAAAGGTCCTTCCATAGTCAACATATCTATACTTTACATCTGCTAGCTTCCTCTTATCAGTGGTGTTTTTTGGCAATAGTTGCTAGTATGAATGCTGATTAAAGAGGATGTTTTGCATCTCAGGGATTTGAATTGTTGTTTTTTGCGAGCTCAAATTAGAGGATCCCTGTGACCTCTGGAATTTAAACCCCTGCTCTGTGCGTGTCCGGTCTTGCCTGGTCGTGATCTACACCTTTTCTTATTGCTGCCATTAGCCTCCTAATCCCAAACACAGTCATTCTGCTGAGCGTCCTCCACATCATGCAGCGTGGAAGACTGGCTTGTATCAGCTCCAGATTGTTTTAATAATACTCTTCTGGTGCAATGGGATGAGCGCCAGTTTTTTTGTGTCTTTGTTTCTATTGTGCAAATCATCCCTTTCTCTCTTGCCTCAGACCTCTGTCAAATGTTTATAGGAGGGCATGAGATGAGAGATCTTTCCTCAGGATGTTTTTCTTGCATGCTAAAAGAAAATATAAAGCCATGAGCAGCTTGGAAGCTAAATAAAAGAAAGTGTATCTACACATGATGGCTTTGCTTTCACGGTAGGGGGATTTTTTATTATCGAGGTGACACACAGAGATTTACCAACTTTTCACAAATAGCTACAGTAAATCACTCCCATTAACTCTGCTTTATAGCGGTTCTCCCGACTTTTTACCCCTCTGGGTTGCTTTTCACTCCACCGCAAAACACACATGCAGAAGGCTGTCATTTTCTCTCTGCTCCACATCTGCCTTCCCTATTCAGAGCTGCGGTGTGCACAGAGAGGATGTCTTCTTCCTCTCTTCCTTTCCCCTATCGTTGTCCTCTCCTGTTCAGACATGGATAACAGTGCCACCCGTTTTGCCTTTCTCTCCCCCCTCTGCTTCTTCCAAAACCCCCATCAACCCCTCCCAACGGCATACAAGCCTGGCCATAAATTCTAGAAACGTGCTGGTGTTAAAAGCCTGTAAAAGTGAGCGTCCTGTTTCTGCGGAGAGGACTCATAGCTTATAGAAATGGGGCATTTAGTATCCCATAAAGCACATTCCTCATAAAGTGGGACTGTTTGGTTATTTTTCCCTCTCCTTGGCCTCATTAAAGAGCTATTACTTGTTCAAGGTGCCCCATATTACTCCATCGAGGCAGCGTCTTACAGTATCATATCGTCTGTTAACTCTCATTAACTATCCAAGGACGCAGGGCGCACAGTGGGAATTTAGTATTTTGGTTACATCTGAACTTTACTCATGTTGTGCAGGTTTCTGAGTTCATACTCTCTCTCATGGCATGAACCTTCCCTGACCCATGTGCGAAATGCTGCTTGCTTACATATCTCATATCCTATAATTTGGAGTCCAGACAGGTCGGCTTTCCTGTTATCCAAACACACACAACTCTATTTTCTATTCCCTCTTCAAGGAAAGGGTAAATAGAACAGAGTCAAGAAAATAAGTCATGTATATGTTTTTGTTTTATGTGTTACATGCTTGAGGCCTGGCCTTACACAAGTGCCTCCGTGCAGCCTACTCTGTCTGAGACGCAGGAAAAGCTGGAGGCCACTTGGCATCTCAGACTGATGGTCCATATTGTGCATCTGCCTTTCAATCCTCTGACATGTGCCGTCTGTTTTTTTTTCTGTTTCAGTTGCCTTTCTGGGAGACATTGCTCTTGATGAGGAGGACATGCGGATGTTTAAAGTGGACAGAATAATAGATATGGCTCAGAGGACCGTCCAGGTGGTTAATCACACAGATACAGGTAACAACAAAAACAGAAACAGATAATGAAATTGCAATGGGCCACATACAGCTCCGGAAAAAAATGAGAGACCTTTCCCAATGTTTCTTGAATCTTTATCTTTCCGGAAATGTAGTTTGTTTCTAAAGGGTCCCTATTGTGTTGATTTTCAGGTTCATATTTTCCTTTTCTGCCTCTACTGTTTTATGTCTCCATGCTTTAATGTTCAAAAAGCTCTTTATCTTTCTCATACTGCCTGTGCTGCAGCACCTCTTTTCACCCTCTGATTGGTTAGCTGGCTGGCTCTGTTGTAATTGGACAACTGCTTAGAGATGTCCCGCCCCTTAGCCTATCACACAATTAGTTGGAGCACTAGCCAATAGAAGTAACATAATAATGTAATTATGTTACAGAGGAAACATAAAGGAGTCCAAGTGAGGCGTTTTAGGGGGACAGTGTGTGGGAGAGAAACTCCCTCTGGAAGAAACTTTGGGATTTTAGCCTTTGCAGACCATTTACATGCACACAACCTTTATCACACTACAAGAGAGAGAAAACCCCAAGAAGCATAGTAGGGCGTCTGTTACACGAAAAGCAGTCAAACCACTCACATCCTCCCATACGGCAGCAGCACCTGTCAGGTAGCAGTTGTTTGTTTTTCATAAGCCCTCTTTAAATGCTTAGGCCTACACGTGTCCTGTTATCACTACACATTGCTACACCTGTATCCCCATGCACCAACGGTAATTGCAAGGCTTTGTCAGGTTATATGTTGTTCTTAAAAATAAAAAGCAGTATTTAAGCTCCAGCTGTGAGTCAGCAGCCACCAAATAGTCTTCCCAATCCTATAAACTGTAGGTGAGCGTGATCCGACAAGTTTGTGCATGCTGCTGTTTGCTACTGACACCGACAATTTGCCAGGTTTCAGTTAATGAGCATCAAGGAAAATAAACGTTTTTTTAGGATTAGAAATACATTTGAACTCCTCTTGCTCTCCAGAGTAAGATTGATTTATAGGCTAACTGGTTATCCCCGAGGCAGGGAGTTTAGAGGACACTGTGTTTACACTCATCACTGAGTATCCACTTGAGCAGGTGAGTCACTGCGCTTCTAATTGTTGTGTAGTGAAGAGGACAGAAAGGAAAAACACTATCAGTGCAGTTGCATAATACTGTTCTTTAAAAATGTCCTACATTATATTAAAGCAAATATAACTGCTGACGTCAGCTACTTTAACTCCCATTATCTAGACATTTTTGGACAAGTCATAGAAAACGGAGTGAATAAAAGAAGTTAAAAGCTCTTGCGGAGTACATACGGTATGTTACCATCAAATTACTAAAGTGTGCAGCTTTGTGGTGACAGGCATTATTTGAAGCATTAGTGTCCTTACAACAATACATTAAAGTGTCTACTCGTCTGTGTGAGTACTGTTCATGTGAAAGCATTTTAAATAGTACATTATAATAGTTCTGCTGTAGTTTAACTTGGCCCATCGTACTTAAATCAAGACTTCTTCCCTCACTTTGTAGGCAGGTGAGAAAAAACATAGGGGTGAGAATTTGATTTCATTTAAAAGTTTCCCTTTAAATATCACAAAGGACTGTCGGCTCATAACGAATCAGTACAAAATACTAAAGTAAGACACTCATTGCTTTGTATTTTCTGCCCACCCTTTCATGATATGTGTATGCAAATTACTCAAAAGTGTTCATTATTAAACAGGCTATCCTTATTACAGGATAACCTGGCTATCATAATAACCGTGAACACAGCAGCTGCAGGTGTGGTCGTATCACTTCGCTTAATCCCAAATGTAATCCTTATCTGCAGCCAAAAAACACATCAGAATTACAAATCATGAAGCATTGGACTTTAAAACCTTCCCTGCAAGTGTAATTGAAGGTGGGAGATTGAATCATATTATTGTAATTAACTCATCCACACGTTTGGTCTCCCAGCACTTTGTTTTTTATCAGTTAGTCGAGCAGATTTGGCTGTTATCAGACTCTTCCTCAACACATGCACAAGTGTACGTGCTAATTGATCTCACCAGGCTGCTTAGATGTACTCTTGCAGACTAAAATTCAGCTGAACACATTGTACCAGCAAATTTAAGCAACCAAAAAAAAAACTGTGCAAACTGGGGCTCGCATGTAAATCAAATTCAGTTAGAGAAGACGAGGGCTCGTAGTCGCACAGGATGTACTCGAACCTGATGTTCTTTCTTTGTTTCTACAGCAAAAGAACAATTTCACTGTGAGACTGACATGTTTTGGATTGCCCAGGGTCATCCAGGAGATGTTTCACAAGCCGTTAATACTAAAAGGGTTGCTAGAGATTTACCCTCCTCAATTTATTTTCCTTTTACATGCATTGAAGGAAGGATGGCAGAAATCCCTACTGTATCATTTCTGCATTAAACTCATCATCAGATAGAGGTCAACATGCTAATTAAGTGTTTTAAAAAACTTTAAATTAAACGTGTATTAAATCCCGAACCGAGGACAGGCATCAATCTGCCCAGGGGGTTCTGCGGATTTTCATTAAACTACATATTTAACCCAAAAATGACAAACTGAATGTTGTTAGAATAAAACCTGCAGGCCACATCAAATAAAAACAACATTCTAAAGGTAAAAGGCAGATTACCTTTTTATACAAATGTTAAATTTATGGCTTAAACTTATGACTTCTACCCAACACACACTTAAAATTCCTGCTCTGTTCCCAGCCTAGGTCATCCCTTTTTAGAAGTTATTTCTCCTGCACACATTTACTGCTCCTCCTTATAAGGAAAGGACTTTTTTTTTTTACAGAGGACATATTTTCGTACAGTGATGTAATGAGGCATGCATAATCAAAGACAACATGTACTACTACGGTCTCAAATACTCAAAACTAAGAAAATATTATTCCTGGATGTGGTTGAAATGAAAGGAAAACAACATTTTCACGGTGGCTGACTGTATTTCAACATTGCTGGTTTTACTTTAACTTCGGCAGGATTTAACGTCCAAATCTTTAGTTGACATTTTAGCTTTATTTAAATAATAAACGTATCACATATCCTTGTGACATCTGTGTCCTGTTGCATTAGTTATTTCATTCTCTTACTGGCTCAATGAAAACCAAATTATTTCCCAGTAACTTTTTCAATAATGCTTTTTGGGTGTTTCCATTTCCGGTAGATTTGTGTGCATGTTTATGGTCTCCAAAGGCTAAAATCCCACATTTTCTCCCTAAAACGCCTCATACGGGCTCCTTTGTCTTCTTCCCTAAAATAATGACATCACTTTGTAACACTTGCGCTTCTATTGGCTAGCGCTCCAACACATTTGTATGTGATAGACTAAGGGGCGGGACATCTCTAAGCAGTTGCCCAATCACAACAGAGCCGTCCAGCTAACCAATCAGAGCAGACTGGGCTCTGGTTTCAGACAGAGGGTGAAAAGAGGTGCTGCAGCACAGGCAGTATGAGAAAGATAAAGACCTTTTTGAACATGAAAGCATGGAGACATGTCACAGGAGAGACACAAAATACAAATAAGGGCCTGAAAATGAACATAGTAGGGCCCCTTTGTGGTAAATCAACAGACCATACGCAGCTGCATTAGTTTAATATATCATTGCAACTGTTCAAACATCTTGTGAAAGTTGGTTTGTATCTGGCTAACACCAAATGATTGCAGTTATATTTGCTTTAATATAAGTTTTGCAGCATAACATCGACAGAAGGCGGATGTTGCTATATGTGGTTCATTTATGAATGTTTCTTATTATTATCATCACCAGCTTTGTCTCCATGGTTACTCTGTATTTATGAGCCATTGAGTGACATTAAAGTGATGAAATAAATGTGGAAGAAGAAAGAATTCAGCTTCAATAAAAATCCGTTTGTGCAAAATTGGAGGAACAATGTTATTTGAACAAAGGGAGAACATTTAATTTCCAAAATGAGAAATATTAATTAGAGTTTCTATATGGAAACAAACTCTGTATAATGTCCTGTAGTTTAAGATAAAAAGCCTAATTCGTGGAACAATCCAAAGCACATTTTCTCTTCATAAAAAGTACATTTCCTCGGACAAAGAGAAGTCATTTTGTTTTGTTTCTTCTCAGGATCAACCAATCAGAGTATCCAAAATAGGCAAGGTTCCCGTCGCAGGAAAAGGGCGGCCACTTCCAGACCTGAACGGGTTTGGCCTGAAGGCGTTATTCCCTATGTCATCAGTGGAAACTTCAGTGGTAAGTAACAAAGATCCGCCTATCCTCTGCGACATAGCATCTCTTTATGTACATGAGACTTTTAACCAATAACATAAAAGGAAAAGAGAAAGTAACTGTTGTAAAGAAAATGCATATGATGGTAGCAGTGCTGGATGGATATTGGACAATAGGAACATTTAAAGTAACAAGTCTCTTGGCTGAAATAATTGCGATTAATAATGTTATCCCCTTCATCATCAAAATGTGCTTAAAACTGTTTAAATGACACTCAAACATAATTGAATCTTCATTTGTGTTGCATCCTTTGGCATAACAACTATGTTGTATGAGCTAATCATGATCTATTAAATCCCCTTCATAAATAAAGTATAAATAAATGTTAAAAAACACAGTTAGAAAGCAGCAGTCTGTTCTTTCTTACTTTACCATGTGGTGTGATCTGCCATTTATCCCAATAATGGAAATTCTCCACAATCTAAACTTCTTTGGAGTGTTTTTTTAATCCCACTCTTTCATTCCTATTGCAAGGTGCTGGTTTTGAAGCAAAGGACAATTTCTTAATGGTAGAAACAACATTATGACTAAAAGGTCTACCTTATGTTTGGATTTCCTGAACAGACTAATCTCAGGTCTTAAACATGTTTCCGGATGTCTACGTTTCCATTCATGCTCCGTGTTTCTATAAAATGTGTGAGTGAGCTTTGATTCAGCTCCACTGATCTGTCCCCTCTCTGTCTTTGTGTTCAGGCAGCCAGCGAGCCATTTTCCGCCAAGCCATGCGGCACTGGGAGAAGCACACCTGTGTGACCTTTATCGAGAGGACGCAGGAGGAGAGCTATATTGTCTTCACCTACCGACCATGTGGGTGAGTCAGTGGGGTTTGCAGCTCCCACATGAAGGAACCGAACAATGGTCAGCCTCTGTTGAGCCTTCGTTATCTACGGCTAATTATTTAGCGCCCTGAGTTTTTTTCCTTGCTTCCTGCTCTGCAGCCTTTCACCATTGTTCGTCCTCTCCGACCGCAGTCTCTGTGTGAGTTGTTATTTCAACCCCCTGCCAGTCCTGGGAGAAACGGTCATTCAGTGGCCAGGAATGTTTCCTGTGCGCTGCATCAGTCACTGCACACTTGTGTCAAACACGGTGTACAGAAGTGAATCCAAGGGAGAGACTTCCTACATCACGCTGTTTACTGCACTCCACCAAAGTGAGACTCAGTGTCCACTCAGCATTTCTTCCTCTAACTGATACTCAGGGGAAAGTGCTGTTTGTGGCTCTTGTTGTTGCTAAGCGACTATTGACAACCTGTTTGGGCGAGCAGTGCTCTTTTATTTAGAGATTAAATATTTTCAAATTAAAGCACTTGCTTCTGCTGGTAAGACAAACCAGTGCAACCTACTCATTTGAGATTCTGAGGTAAACGGAGAAGTATTAGGGGAGGTTCCCAGAAGCCTAACATGTTCCCAGCGCCCCACGTTTTGACCTCACACAGATTTAAACCACAAGCTGGAATCATTATGTCATAATGTACCTCTCCCACTGATATGTATCATTCAACAGAGACGGCTTAACAGAAAGCGGATGCAGCTCATGAAAGCGAGCTTTTTCCAGTCAACAGTTGATAGCCATTTTTAGCCTGGTGACTGGCCTCTGGGGCAACAGGGATGACATTATCCACACAGGCGGCAGCGGTTAGCAGTGGGAACGCTTGACTCTGCTACATATTCAGAAGGCCCCCATCTGTCCTGTGCAAAGTTCAAGGCGTATCTCAGGAGAGCCTGGCCTGGCTCGCAGTAATTAGAGAGCGGCTGTCTGGCCCACAGGGCCACGATGTGTGTGCCCGTCCTCCCAGACTCCCACACTGAACCTTTCATGTCACGCTGCGATGAAGCGCTGCAGCCAGCCAGCTCCCACCGCCACTCTCAGCATTAGCATTGGCAGGCGGATGAATGAATGTCACTGCTGTATGTGTGGAGGAAGGGTCGCCTCGTGCAGCTCCCTTGTAAAACAGAGCAGAGGTTGTTGATTTAATGTTGTTCTCATTAAACACGGCAATTAAAATGTACAAATTGCTGAAATATAGGAGCTAGTAAATGTTATGGAGCCAGAAATCTTTCCTCATCTTCTCACCCGGTCGTTTCCACGTGCGTGTTATTTTAATTTACTGAAACATAAAGTCTAGTCGCTATATTGTTAACACTGCCTCGTGTGTGTGTGTGTGTGTGTGTGTGTGTGTGTGTGTGTGTGTGTGTGTGTGTGTGTGTGTGTGTGTGTGTGTGTGTGTGTGTGTGTGTGTGTGTGTGTGTGTGTGTGTGTGTGTGTGTGTGTGTGTGTGTGTGTGTGTGTGTGTGTGTGTGTGTGTGTGTGTGTGTGTGTGTGTGTGTGTGTGTGTGTGTGTGGTTGCTGGATCCATAGGTGCTGCTCCTATGTGGGTCGTCGCGGAGGGGGTCCTCAGGCCATATCCATCGGGAAAAACTGTGATAAGTTCGGCATTGTGGTGCACGAGTTGGGTCATGTAATTGGGTTCTGGCACGAACACACCCGACCTGACCGCGATGAGCACGTCAGCATTATCAGGGACAACATCCAACCAGGTAAGAGTCTCAACGATCCCGCAGCAAAAATGTTGCGAAGATGCAGTAAGAAGGAAAGAAATAATGAAAGTAAAACTTTTGTACACACAGAAAAGCTGGGCTTAAGTAGTACAGTACAAATAAATCCTCCTTGGCAAGTGTTTATAGAACTGCTAAACAGCTGCTCATCATAGTCAGTATCCAGGCCAGCTTTTTTAACACCATTGTCTGTTTAAAAGATCATCTTTTTAACGTAACTCAGCTGTGTTTGAAGCCCTATTGTATGACTCTTTTCTCAGAAAGCACCTTTGACACACATACATAAGGTTACACAGCCTGACTCAGCATCATATTTCAACTTTTCCCCTTCTTCCTTTCCCAGGGCAAGAGTATAACTTTCTGAAGATGGAGCCGGGGGAGGTTGACTCTTTGGGAGAAGTCTATGACTTTGACAGCATCATGCACTATGCCAGGAATACATTCTCCAGGTAGGAGTCAAGCCAAATTCCCCTTCTTATGGCCCAGACATGAAAACTAGTCCAGTCAGGCCAAGCTGTTTCCCACTCTGCTGCAACCTTTTAACCCATTATATCTGTTTTCCATTTCGGCCATTAGGGTGTTTTTTATGAGTATATAGATCTGTAATGCACCGGGTCTGTGTGTCTTTGGGCTGCTGCTGAGTCATGTGGCAGGATTCCCAAAGAGAAGAATGAAACGCCTAAATCTCTCCAATAATAAATCACCCCAAAAAACTGAGCATGTAGCCTGAGGACAGAAGAAGTTTAGAAAAGGCTCTCTGTTCTTTGAGTGTCTGTCTTGGATCTGAATTGTCTTACTGTGATAAATTCAAAGAGATAGAAACTGGTTTCTTGGGAGGAAGTGGTTCTTAAGTGGAGATTCAAGTAGCTCCCACAAAAGTACTCTTCTCTAGTCTAAGTTTTTTTTGGCTGGACTTTTTTTCAACAATTGTTTCTCACATTGCCTGCGGCCTTAGGGAGACCGTTGGAGCACTAATGTGATTTATGCAATGTTTGGATTAAATCAGGTATTGCTGTAATGGAAATATTGAGGGTCACAATAAAATGCATCTGCCAATGACCTGTAATGCACTGAAGTAAGACTTAGCACGAAATCTGACGTGTTTGGGTCCATTTCGCTCCTTTCAAACCCAGAGTGAATTAAATAACACCCGTAAGATTCACTTCTAGCTGAGCTCATGCTTCATTTTTACCTGTTTTGACATCCCAAACAATTGTATCTACACTTTTAAGTCATAACTTCTCCAGCGCTCGCAGCTCTTATCTGCGTTTTGGGTTTTGAGAAAGTTGTGTTTTTGATCATTTTTAAAAGGACTCATATTATTTTTTTTTGTAAAAGCCAAGTCTTCATACCATAGTGAAAGTGTTTTTCGGTTATGTGCCAGCATTTTTCCACAGCCTGTTCAAATTAAGACTCCTCTCCCTGATTCCTGCTGCTTTTTGAGCAGCAGCAGCCCCAATAAATCAGCATGGACCTGGGGCTGAGCTAGCCCAGCAACAGTAGCTCTGCTTCATCATGACAAAATGTCTTTGTGCCACTTTCAAGGCTATGTGAAGCTTCTTGTAAAAGTTGTGCCTGCACACCATGAAGCAGCTCATTATGCTACTGAAGGCTCTTTGAAGAGGCTTGGTGATTAGTAGCATGATGTCCACCATAGCGCAGGGACTCAGAGATTCATTTCCTACGCCTTCATAGCACTCAGGTGTTATAATACATGCCATACTACTGAATGTGGTTTGCACTCCCAAGCACAATTTAGGTCTACCACTAATAATCCCCTACACATGGTAAGGAATGCAGTGGGGGCATTTTATTGTCTCAATTAATGTTCCCCTTGTGTTTTCCCATATGAAGGGAAAGCTCTGCTACCGTTTAATGTTCTCTAGGCTCAGCAAATAAAATCACATGACTCTAAATTTCTGTATCTTAGACTTTGGACAGTTGCTAAATACCTGATAAAAAGGCATAACTGGCTAAACTATTAAAACCCAGATTAAAGGACATTGAGTGTTGAATTAGTGGGGACATGTTGCCCCAGGGAAAGTCCTGTTTGTAAAAGGGGAACTGTACATATCTAACACTTACTTAACACTTAATTGTCTTTCCTTACTCCCTGTCAGATGCTACAGGAAGCTTTTCCAGATGTTGTGCTGTCATTCAGCACTGCACATCAGGGCTGTTTCGACGAGGAAAGATGTTACTAGAAAAAGCCTCATGACGAATACTGGTCAGTCTGGGCTCTTACTCTAGCCATCTTAGGCTGTGGTTGATCTAAAGTCTTATTTACCAGCTGGGTGACTGCACAGTCAAAATAGACCTCTTGGGGGAAGTTGATTCATATTCTGAGTCATCATCGTAAATACACATGCATGGCCACGCTCAATGCAAAGTGCCTTCCTGACAACCTGTCCGTATACATTAAGTTATTTCGCAAGCTGTGACAGCCGTGCTTTACATAGAGCCGTGTAAATATTATGGTTACCTCCTGCTGCCATGTACAGGATATGACAGTTTTGTGTAAGAAAACTGCATTTCCACCCTTCCTCTATCGCTTAGATAAACACATGTGGGAACCTTTTGGACAGCTGCAGGTCAATTCCACTATGAACTGGCCTACTTATAGCAGGAGAGGTTTGGACAGCCTTTAGTAAGCAGGAGTGGGTTCAATGTGATCCAGTCTCTGCAAAAAGTGAGGTTACTCAGATTATGTTCATTACTACCATACTGACATTTGAGAACAAGCCGTTGGCTGTCATTTTGCTCTTACATGTGTCCTTTATATATATTTTCCCCCACCAACAGCACTCCCATGCCCTGTGTTACTGGGCCTCTTCTCAAGTAAACGACCATGCTCTTGCGGCAAACAGATTCTGGGAAGCAGAGAGGGAATCTTTGTGTAAACGTAAGCTCAGCTGGGTGTAGGCCAATATACAGAAATGTCTGTCGGCCCCCGCGCATCCAAACTGAAGGTAGAGAGTGCACTTAATGCTTAAATATGGCACGGCCTTTCTTGTTCAGTTCGGTTTTGTACGGGAAAATGAGGGTCTGTAGAGTCGTAGCATCTGGTATGATATGAGTTGAGACATTATTTTCCAAACCTATTTTTAGTTCATGCCAATGAACTGTTTCTCCAGTGTGGTCTACCGGATCATTTTGTGACCTCCACTGCAGCTGATAACTAGATTCTTTCAAAGGAAAAAGTTGTTTTTAGAGGAAGGTTTTATCTCATATTGGATTTCCATCAGCTCAGCACTTTGAAACAGGATATTTGTGTAGTTGCTGTCACTCTCATGGTCACGAATCGACTCATGATCCTCTAAATTTGGGGTATGCTAGCTGCACAATGGAGCAGCCCTGCCCTAAAGTGTGTTTGTATCGGGTAATCCCCCCCCCCCCCGTTCTGTTTTCACTCCTACTCTGGAGCCTTGATTCGTGGAAGTGTGTTGTCAATAAGACTGTTTAGACATGAGAGAGAGATGGCTGCCACTGCTGGGGAATGTTTCACCGAGCTGTATAAGCAGACAAGGGGCTCCTGTTAGCTTTTCACAAGTCATTCCAAGCACTTTTTCCTGAGCGCTGATTGGCTGATCTACCTGCGCCAGTGTCTCCCTTTGTTACGCCATTATTAGCCAGTGTGTTTGCTCGGTGTTTTACAGTAAATCACCGTGGGAAGCCAGGGCCTTTGCCGCGGGTGTTGTTCGGAAGATTTCATGGCCTGTCTTGATGTTTTGCTGTGTCTCCCGGGGACCAGCAGGGCTGATCCCCATGCTTTTTGTCTGGGGTGTGTTACCCGACCCACAACCCGGCCTGCCCACTCTTTCGCTTCCGAGATATATTTTCAGGGTTGGCGCATGGAGCGGTGCCAACTCAAATAGAGACCTGCCAGTGTGCCCTTTGTCTGCTCTGACACCGGCTGGAGTGGCCCTTTTTTCACCGGCAGCCAGCATACGGGCTCCTGGAAGCTCACAGACGGACGTGCAGGCAGAGTCTAAACTGTTAGCTCAGGCTGCTCTGTTTGCACATGCCTGGCGTTGATAGGCATGTCACCATGGGAACGGCCAGGGAGCCAGGCCGTTGCTCGCCAGTACTTGGAGAAAAATGGAGATGATAAACTTGCAATGTGTCAAGTGAGACAGCACAGTGTGGAAAGAGTTTGTACGGTTGTTACTGCTCTGCCATTTTTCTTCTGAAAGCTACAATGATTCTTTACCTGATCGATTTATAATTCCTCACTTTCACATCTGTTCGGTTTTGTTTTGGAGAAAGGTTTAAGCTTTCAGTTTGGGTCCATCTGTGAGCCAGACGTGTGTGAAGAGTGATGTCAGTGTTCACCTCAGAAACCGAGCATGACCCCGACTTTAAAGGGAAGCTTTGATAAGTGACTGCAACTGTCCATCTATTGCCTTTCAGCGAGAAGCGATTAGATCTGGAAGAATTAGAAAGTAAACATCATTGATTTTAAAATGAAACACATTCACTTTTACAGTCATATCCACATGTTGGTGGGAGAAAGAGCAGCGTGTGGCATTAAAGGAGAGTTATTATTTATTTTAAAGGGGCCCTGTCATGCTTTTCGGGGTTTTCTTTTTCCTGTAGAATGTTTACATAGGTTTTTGTGCATGTAAATGGTCTGCAAAGGCTCAAATTCCTGAAACGCCTTCTTTGAACTCCTTTGTTTACTTCCGTAACATGATGACATCATTATCTAACACTCGCACTTCTAATGGCTAGCGCTCCATCAGAGTGTACGTGATAGGCTAAGGGGCGGGACATCTCTAAGCGGTAGACCAATCACAAAAGAGGGGTCCAGCTAACCAATCAGAGCAGACTGAGCTCTGGTTTCAGACAGGGGGTGAAAAGAGGAGCTGCAGCACAGGCAGTATGAGAAAAATAAAGAGCTTTTTGAACATTAAAGCATGGAGACATGTCCCAGTAGAGGCAGAAATACCAATATGAACCTGAAAAATAGCAGAATAGGGCCCCTTTAGAATAACTTCACTGGTCTAATGGACCACATTAAAAATGGCTGATGGGTCAAGTGGAAAATGCATCGGCCAGATCCTGATTTCTTATTTGATAAAAGAGTGTTTATTCACAGAAAAGAAGTTATTATTTTAGGTTTATTAGAGTACAAGCAGGAGACGGGATCATGATAATTCTCACATAGATGTGGGTGTGCGTGCTAAAAAGCTTCATGCTGTCCAATATAACTGGTGCCACATCTCATTACAATCAGTCTGTTAGTAAGATTTCTTTAGATGTTGGTTTTGCATCAGAAATCTGGAATGCATTAAGACATTTTATAGTAGAAAAATGCAAAAAAAATAAAACGTGTGTCGAGCTTTATATGTCTGTTTAAGAGCTTAAAGTGAAAATGAGAAATAATGTCTCTCTGTTCCCTTTTGTCTGTCTGCTGAATTTGCTAAAGAAAACAACCACATTTATTTTTGGCTGATCCACACTGGCAGTACCCACATTCATTGTGGTTTTTAGATGTCTCAATCCTTTAGAAACCCTTAATAATACTGTTGACAGTGATTGCCCTATCCGATGGTAAGTCACCTAATCCTCGGGCGAACATGCTTTGTGGCGTGCGTGTCTGTTGGAATAGTCATCAGGATTGTGTGCATGCCGTCTGGGTTTCATGTGACATTAACCTTGGTCTCTCCTGCTGAATTACAGAGGCATCTTCCTGGACACCATCCTGCCACGCTACGATGTGAACGGAGTGCGACCACCCATTGGCCAGAGAACCAGACTAAGCAAAGGGGATATCACACAGGCACGCAAACTCTACAAATGCTCCAGTAAGACCAAAATGACAGATGCTGTCTGCTATGGGTTTTTCCTCTCTATTTCTGTGTGTGTGTGTGTGTGTGTGTGTGTGTGTGTGTGTGTGTAACATAGGGCTGAAAGAGAGGTCTGCAGCTCCTCCTGTTTTCCCCAGTTGCAGCTTATAGCCGAGCATCTACTCTTGATTTGGCGTCGTTCCGTGGCTACAACGTCCGAAAGTCCCAAGCAGGGACAGGAAGTTTGTCATCAGTCGTTCCTAGATAGACGCAAGAGAACAGCTGTTCTCGAGAAGACAATGACTTAAACAATTTTCCGGAACAACACTCATGTGTCACGTCCCAGCATGTGAGATGTAAACTAAGTCTGGCACTTTTACAAAACTACTCAAATTGTTTATAATTATAGGGGAGAGAGGATTTAATGCTGTTGAAGTAAATAGGATTTATGGCATTTACAGATGTACATTGTGGATCAGCCGGCTGCTGAATACATTTGATGACGGACAGTTAATTTTAAGTCAGGCGAGGATAGCTAGCCTCACATTAAAGCTCCTTATATAAACACAGTCACCGGAGCTGGACCAGCCTATGTGGTTTTAGTGAAGAATTTTTAAATGTAACATTGGAAACGTTCTGTCTCTTTCTTCACGACAATTTCTGTCTCGTGAGGAAGAAACCGGCTGGATGAGGTGACGCACGTTGCGGGGGATGAGGTGGTGAGTCTCCACATGTTCTCGAAAAAAAAAAAAAATCCTTAAAGAGCCACAGATCTGCCATTCATGAAGCATTCCTGGGTGCGTTTGTCATCCCCGGTGTGTGCCTTAGAGCTTATAAAGGGTTTAGTACTGGCAAACCTCTGCCAAGCATTATTACACACAACCCCGTGACTCAGGGCTCTTCATTTTATTGCTTACACACCTCAAGAGGACAGATGAGAACAATTGGAGATGTTTTCCTCACTCCTTCATAGCAACCCCTCAAGGTAAACATAACTCAGAGTTATAATGAATGCATACACTTATCTCAAAATGGAAAGCAGAAGATGCAATCTTCCCTCTATCATTTCCTCTCTGTCTTAATCAAACGTGTCTCTCCCTCACTTGGCAGCAGCCTTCCTCAGCAGACCCACGAGGCTGTGCATAGTGTCTGGGATCAGTCCTCGCACACTTGCACACTTAAAGTGGCGATATTATGCTCATTTCCAGGTTCTTATTTGTATTTAATGTCTCTACTGTGACATGTCTCCATGCTTTAATGTTCAAAAAGCTCTTTATTTTTGTCATACTGCCTGTGCTGCAGCACCTCTTTTCCCCCTCTGTCTGAAACCAGAGCCCAGTCTGCTCTGATTGGTTTGCTGGCCGACTCTGTTGAAATTCACCCGCTTAAAGATGTCCCGCCCCTTAGCCTATCACGTACAATTTGATGGTGCGCTAGCCAATGGAAGTGCAAGTGTTGTGTAGTGTAGTGATGTCACAATGTTACTGAAGTAAACAAAGGATTCACATGGAGCTGTTTCAGGCAGAGGGGGGAGAGTGTGGGAGAGAAACTCCCTCAGGAAGGAACTTTGGGATTTTAGCCTTTGCAGACCATTTACATGCACTTATACAACACACTACAGGAAAGGGAAAACCCAAACAAGCAAATTAGGGCGTCTTTAATTTGTTGCCAGCCAGACTAAGGGTGGCTTTTCACAATGAGTACATAATGCCTCACATCCTCCAGAAGGCTTGGTTATTTATAGTGGTTCAGGTTTATTTTCAGAGGATGCTCAGAGAAAGTGTCTCACTCTCTCTATTCCTTTGTGTGATCATCATCTGGAGTCGGCGGGGGGAGGGGAGGGGTGAGGTGCGGGGTTGTGGCTGAATATTATCAGCAGATGTGCCTTTGAACATAGAAGCGCTGCCCTTTACTTCACATTGGCTGTTTTTATAATTCCAGCATCTGTCTCTGCAGCGAGGGGATTCTCTTCAGAGCCGATGTGTGTATAACTTGAATTAGTGGATTAGGTGTTATCAGGCAGAGAGTAATTGGCAGCACATCATGCTCAAGGCTCAGGCCTAACGTGTGTGTGTGTGTGTGTGTGTGTGTGTGTGTGTGTGTGTGTGTGTGTGTGTGTGTGTGTGTGTGTGTGTGTGTGTGTGTGTGTGTGTGTGTGTGTGTGTGTGTGTGTGTGTGTGTGTGTGTGTGTGTGTGTGTGTGTGTGTGTGTGTGTGTGTGTGTGTGTGTGTGTGTGTGTGTGTGTGTGTGTGTGTGTGTGTGTGTGTGTGTAGGATGTGGGGACAGTCTGCAGGACAGCAGCGGGAACTTCTCCTCTCCTGGCTTCCCCAATGGATACTCAGCCTACATGCACTGCATCTGGAGAATCTCAGTCACACCGGGGGAGAAGGTATGAGCATATGGAAAGTACCACTTTGAGAAGCTAGAAAACAAGCTTCACTGTCTGTTTTTACACTGATTTTCTGTCTGAGTTTCATCTCATTTATATGAAACGTGTCAGTAATCACGCTCTCTTGTTTTTTTTTAAAGATCATTCTCAACTTCACCTCCATGGATCTGTACAGGAGCCACTTGTGTTGGTACGACCATGTGGAAATTCGAGATGGATACTGGAGGAAGGCGCCTCTCAAAGGTCAGTTCCAACTAGAGAAGGCTGTATGTGGGCTGCGATTATGATTCATTTGATTATCTGATGAAACATTTCTGGGCCAAAAAAAAGGTGACATCTCCAAATGTCTTGTTTTGTCCAACAAATATAAAAAAATGAAAATGCAATCCCAAATAAAAAATGATTACACTGAACACAGGATTTTACAAGTGTTCAAATAAACAAAGACATGTACATTATTCGCATATTTCTTTTAGGTAAACACATTTTAAAGGGTTAAAGGAGGTAAAAAGTGACACTTTCGTTTAGCTTTTCATACCAAGGACATTCAGTCCTTCTTGTCCGATTTTATGTTTTTTAATTATGTCTTTCAATACACTTTTACGTTATGTTTTTAAGCTGTGTGGGGGAATTTCAGGGCTTTTGATAATCAAATCTTGGTTTCTCCGGTGTGTCCTCACCTGTGACTCAGGTCGTTTCTGTGGGGATAAGCTGCCGGAGCCAATCATCTCCACCGACAGCCGCCTGTGGATCGAGTTCCGTAGCAGCAGTAACTGGGTGGGAAAAGGTTTCTCCGCCGTTTATGAGGGTAAGCACCCATTCCCCGACCCCGCTGCTCCCTACCCTCGCATGCCGCTCAACTGACTGAACGCATGGCCGGTCACACATCCAACAATGTGCTTAGAGGCTGCAGCAGAAATATCCACAGTTTTTGGCTCCCCTGCTGCTGATGTGTCAGGCACTTTACGCTGCATTAATCAGATTCTGGCCGGCCTTCACACTCGGCTCCATTGTTTCCAGAGCTTGCAAAGTGACGATGTGTGTTTGTGTGTGTGGGAGCTGGTGGTGGAGGAATTTCAGCTAATCCACATTGCATAAATCAGGACACAGAGCACACGTTTTTATTTTCAGAGGCATGTGCTGACGATACTGCTATCGAGGCAGCTCAGTATTGTATTTTATATTGTTTTATTGTCACACGCAGCCATCTGCGGGGGGGAGGTGAAGAAAGACAACGGCCAGATCCAATCCCCCAACTACCCTGATGACTACAGGCCAAACAAAGTGTGTGTGTGGAAGGTAACTGTAGCGCAGGGCTACCATGTAGGCCTTACCTTCCAGTCTTTTGAGGTAAGTACACCAGTACTTTATCATTCATTAGTTAAATTGTGAGTTTTATAACTGATTTTGAGATGTTGTGGTCAAACCCCAGATTGAGAGACACGACAGTTGTGCCTATGATTACCTGGAAGTGCGCGATGGAAACTCAGAAAACAGTCCCCTATTGGGACGCTTCTGTGGCTACGACAAGCCAGATGACATCAAAACCAGCTCCAACCAGCTGTGGATGAAATTTGTTTCAGATGGCTCCGTCAACAAGGCCGGCTTTGCTGCCAACTTCTTCAAAGGTCAGAGGTCGAGGGTTGTAAATTCTTAAGAGAGAATGTCTACATCTGTTTAATCCGACATGTTACAGCAATTCTCTCTGTGTCACGTTATCTTTTATAACATTTTGTCCGTTTATGTCAGATAGTTTGGTGGGTTCTGTGGGACCCTCTGTGCCTGCTGTTGTTTTGAGGGGTTTCTCCTGTAAGCCAGCGAGCCAGGGGGCCGGCAGAAAGGGTCTTAAACATATCTTTGTGTTTTCAGAGATGGATGAGTGCTCCAAGCCGGACAACGGTCGCTGTGAGCAACGCTGTGTCAACACACTGGGCAGCTACAAGTGCGCCTGCGACCCAGGCTATGAGCTGGCTGCTGACAAGCGCAGCTGCGAGGGTAAGTACAGGGAGAGAAGTCACCAACCCCGCTCACCATGTAATTTACATGCTAAAGCACCCAAATACAATAAGTACAGTGACTCCTCAAGCCAGAACAAGATGCAAACAGTGATGTATGCGCTGGCCGGGCACTACCTTTGTAAAATATTGAGTCATAACATTGCAAGCGTTATTTTTATCTCAAATTATATGTTGTCGTTTGAGACCTAAATGCTAGTGTACAAGCTGGACCAAATCTGGTTGACCTCTGTCCTGCAGCTCCTTCCCCGTGACAGAGTCAGCTGTCAGTGCAGTTATGCTATGAACAGCTATTTTCAGTTTTTGCTGTTTTTTGTTTTGTTTTTGTAAAAAGTATTGAACTGTAACGATTAAAGACAATTAGCTTGAATAAATCATGGTAAGATTTCACAAGGAAGATTTAAAGCAGTTGGTTTTGACATCTGGAGAGTAGAAAGCGTTTACGTCTTTGATCGTAATCTAAAAAAAACCTCCTGTTTCGCTTGCACCTTGTCCCTTTAATAAATACATAAAATGTTGAGCACTTGCATGTTGGCCCATTTGAAGCCACCAGCACCACAATTGTTTGGCTTAATTGAGGCGAATATATTTGCATTTTCTGGCTGTATCTCTATGGTTTATGCACTTATTGTGGCTTTGGATAAAAGCATCAGCTGAATGAGATGTAATATTATTAAATAATGCAATTACAAATTAAATGTTATTTGCATTTACACCCAACTCCATCCCAAAAGGTGTATAACTGACCATTTGTATTTCTAAATAAATGTAATTGCAAGTAAAAGGGCAGTGTGCAGAAATCCTCTCATCTCTTGGCTTTGGGCATTTCCTCCAACGCACATGTCTGTAAGGAAATTAAGTTGCCCATCAGCCTCAACGATCAAAACCTTTAATAATCCAAAAATGTCCACATTTAATAACTTCAGAATCCATGAATCAACATCATATCTATTCCAGTTGGTGCGGTTCAGTTCTGCATGTTAGGTTTAGCTAAAAATAGCCAGGTGAGGGGCCACACCAGTTGTTGTAACATGTGTGTATTGCATAACCAAAGCCTGCCTTAGTCCTCAGTAATCGGGTTTATTTCGGAAACAAAAGGATATTTCAGAGGGCTTTTATTTCAGCTGTGTGGCTTGCAGCGTGGAAGACGTCTTAGTGAATTATTTGTTGGTATTATTATCTGCCTATCTGCAGCTGTATCTTATTCTTGTCTCTTCCCATGTTTTTTTTCGTCCAGCTGCCTGTGGAGGCTTCATCACCAAGTTGAATGGGTCCATCACCAGCCCAGGGTGGCCCAGAGAATACCCCCCGAACAAGAACTGCATCTGGCAGCTGGTGGCCCCCACACAATACCGCATCACCCTGCTCTTTGACGTCTTCGAGACTGAGGGCAATGACGTGAGCACTGGGGTTATTTTGAATCGGCACGGGGTGGGTTTGTTCTGTTTTCTCTCTCTGGCATTGCACAAGAATCCCTGTCCTCCTTATGTCTCATGTTTTAAAGCCAAATAAAAAGCCCCTTCGTCTTCACACGCTCCGTTTCTCTGCTCAGGTTTGCAAGTACGACTACGTGGAGGTGCGCAGCGGGTTGTCGGCGGACTCAAGGCTACACGGGAAATTCTGTGGAGCAGAGAAACCCGAAGCTATCACCTCCCAGTACAACAACATGCGCATTGAGTTCAAATCAGACAACACCGTTTCCAAAAAGGGCTTTAAAGCGCAGTTTTTCTCAGGTGGGTCCTCAGAAAAATGTGTGTTTTCTGTTGCTAGTTGTCAGTCTTGAAAGGAAACAGTCACCAAGCGTGTGTCCTCTGTGCTTCCTCAGACAAAGATGAGTGCTCTAAGGAGAACGGCGGCTGTCAACATGAGTGTGTCAACACCTTCGGGAGCTACAGCTGTCAGTGCAGGAGCGGCTTTGTGCTGCATGAGAACAAACACGACTGTAAAGAAGGTATTTCAACTCAGTGTTGTCTCTGACATTTCAGAATCAGAATTCCCTTTATTTGTCCCAGAAACGGGAAAGTTATGTTACAAAAGTATAGATTCAGACGAAGAAAATAGAACATTATTATATAAAAAGGCATTCACATGGTATTTAAAATATTACAATTTACAGGAGTCCACATTCAAGTAGAAGGTAAGAAGGGTAGAACTGTAGAATGAAGTGCGGTGTATAACATTAGTAAAGTTATTATTTACGTAAAGATTCCTGTTGCAGTAATGGATGGACCAACTACAGTAGGAGTAGCAGCTCGTAGTAATAATAAGATTATCAGATCATGTGTGACTTATTCAGGGATCGCACTTGAGTCTAAAACAGTCTGTTCCACATTAGCATGATGCAGAGGTTGACTCATTGATGCTTGTTTACAGCTGGATGCGATCACACCGTGAACAGTGTGAGCGGTGTCATCACCAGCCCCAATTGGCCGGATAAATACCCCAGCAAGAAGGCCTGCACCTGGGCTCTCACCACCACCCCCGGCCACCGCATCAAAATCGTACGTGTCACTTCCTCCTTCTCTCGGTGTCATTTTTTTTAATACTCGTCAGTCACGTTTTTGATGTGTGTTGCTTATTTGCGTAATTGAATCCACCGAGGACATCTGTGTTTACTGTTCTGCTGTCAGTGACTGTAATGCCAGTCCTAATCAGGATGTGTGGCTCCCCCTTCTGTTATTTCTGCATTTTGTGTCACTGACAGGATGTAGATTATTTTAATATCCTTTTTTATTTTTAGCATTTGCCGGAAAAAAAATATCTCACATGTGACATCAAAGCATGCCTTATGAAAATGGTGCTAAAATACTGTTAAACCCACCTGTGTGCTTTGGAGAGAATCAACGTTTTCTCCGTGCTGAAACATTTTATAAATGCTTATTTGATTTAAAAAAAAAGGTCCTCTCAAACTCCTTAACATTTGATCTCCTACATTTCTGTTTTCACACTGTTTCACACACACTCATCATGTTGTTTGGTCGCAGGCCTTCAATGAGATCGACATGGAAGCCCACCTGGAGTGTGCTTACGACCACATCGAGATTTACGACGGGCGGGATGGGAAAGCTGCGAGTCTGGGTCGGTTCTGCGGCACCAAGAAACCTCCACCAATCACGTCTAGTGCCAACAAGCTGTTTGTCCGCTTCTTCTCAGACAACTCCGTGCAGAAGAAAGGCTTCGAGGCTTCCCATACGGCAGGTAAGAACAGATGCTGTTACGAACACCTCACCCACAAAGTGAAAACATGTGTATCACGTCTTCAACCCTTGTGTAAAGTAAATAGCGGCAGTGTTCAACAACAGCGAAATTATATCCAAACATCTGTCAGCAGATTTGTATACATCTCCGCATAAACAGACTCACGCGTTGTCAATCGAGTGATTCATTCGTGCGGGTTCTGTTCATGCAGATGTGTTTTGAGTTCTAAGGCTTTAGAGAAAATGCATGTGTTAGGGAAGTGGTGAGACCTAGATCTGTTTAATTAGCACTTTTATCACACTGCATGAGTCGTGTGAACGTTTGTAAATAGATGTTTAAAATAAAGTTTTGCTGTTGTTAAGCACAGCTCCTATTTATTTCAATTTATCAAGAACTAATGAAGCATGTGTGAAAAACCAAGTTTCCTTGTAAAAATCAGAATAACATGGAGTAGGTGATTTATGTACTAAAAACACACTAGTAGCTAGGAGGCATTCCAGTAAATGATCTAAGCTTTTTTGGGACATCATTTTAGGGTTGACAGAACAATGGTTTTGGGGATAATGCTCACAGGATTTAGTTTGGTCTGAATTTACCACCCTGTCTGAGAGTAATTATGACTAACAACAGAGCATGCTGGATAATCCTTTGTTTCTGTGTGACTGTAAAACAACAACTGAGCTAAAGAACAACGTGTAAAGCAGTTGTTTCTAGTCTCTCTTATGAAAATGTTCTCAGTTCAACTTCTCTGTTTGCAGAGTGTGGAGGTCGCCTAAAGGCTGAGGTCAAAACCAAGGACCTGTTCTCCCATGCACAGTTCGGGGACAACAACTACCCCGGAGCCTCGGACTGCCAATGGGTGATCGCAGCGGAGAAAGGCTACGGAGTGGAGCTCATCTTCCAGACCTTTGAGATCGAGGAGGAGGCGGACTGCGGCTACGACTACATGGAGCTCTTCGACGGAGCTGACACCAAGTCTCCACGGCTCGGACGCTACTGTGGCTCAGGGGTAAGAACATTTTCCTTTTCACAGCACTTTGTTCAGTACAGTTTTTACTGTAGCTTTTAGAGTATAACAGCAGGAGTTTTCAGACAATTCTTCTGGAATTAGCCTCACTTTTTAGCGCTGATGTTGTGTAACACTAGCAGTGTTTAAAAAGGAGACTCTTTAAAATACCTTTGATTTCAGTCCAAACTCCGTCTGTAACGACTTTCTGAAAGTCGACATGTCCCTCTGGTTTTGGGAGTGTTTCTGTGTAGGGGCGGTTGTGGTTCAACATAAGCCATCACTCCCTCGGAGCCGATAGCTTATCCGAGTATCTCGCATCCGGTTGTAAGAAGGAATTAATTAGTCATTGCTGAGGCTGCAGCCTGTGACTGGAACAATGAGGCCAGCAGGGAATAGAAACGCAAGTTTTCTCAGGTCAGAGAACAGCTTGACTTCATTTTAACGCTCCAATAATAAGCTGTGGCCTTTTACTCATGCCTGTATTCTTGTGAAGTATCTGCTGGAGGGGACATGACACCCCCTGAACCCCAGGGAGAGGCTCCTCAATCAAGTTTCCTTTTTATAAAACCGGTCGAAATTAACTGACACAGTTCAGTCAGAAGTAGGGTGAAAACTCATTACAGTGAGGGGAGGCTTACTCTTAGCCCCACGGCTAGTTAAATAGCAGACTGCATTTTAGCTGGTTATACAATACGATCTGTTGGCCCCTTTCTTCTGCCGTTTTAAACCTAATTCCTATAAACCAGGACTTATGGGCTATTGTAGATATATTATTCAATTTGTGAATGACTGGTTGCACAAGCTTTGCCACAGTGCAGCGGCCTGTCACCTCAAACAAGTAATTAACTGCAGTACGATGTTTCAAATTAATATTCATGTGATACCCCAGCCAGGCCAAGTGTTGCATATGTATCTATGCACACATAATAAAGTTAATTCTCCCTTTTGTTCCACTGGAAAGGGCTGACTTTGAACTCATGACATTTTAGAAGCGCTGTGCAGTGTATGCTTTTGTTCAGGGGAGAAATGAGCTTTGAGGAGCGCTGCACATGGAACTCATCATCCGTTTTATTTTATCTTCACTTCAATAGCAGCCAGAGCCTTAATCAGAATAAAGCTGTATAGTCCCCGTCCCAGACCCTTTTGTGGCCCCTGGCTGTTACAGAACTAGCAGTCCTCTGCAGTCAGGAGCCTTTTGTCATGCTCAAGGATTTGACTTCAGTATCAGCGTGTGAGAAGTCTGTTAGTTTTAACTGGAGTGCAGTGGTGTAAAGTACATTTATTTAAGTACAGTAAAATGTTGAGGCACACATGAGTATCTCCATTATCTGCTGCTTTGTACTTCTACCACACTACAATTCATAAGTTAATTGTGTACTTTTACTCCACTACATTTATTTAAAACCTTTAGTTACTTTGCAGATTTGGATTTATGACGCAACACTTAATACACCTTTAAATCAGACTTTAGTTCCACCTGGAGTAAATTTCCAAGCTACCCCGCAGTATACAAAGTCATTAAAACTAGCTGCACCTTTACCAGCTTTGAGAACACACATAAAACATATCATATATATTATTCTGAAATGGTCCCATCTGCATAACCAGTACTTTTATTTTTGATACTTTAAGTAAATGTTGATGCCAATTCTTTTTGTACTTTTACTTGAGTAACATTTTGAATGCAGGACCTTTTTTTCTAACTGAGTGTTCGATCTAATACTACTTCTCCCACCTCTGTTGAAGTTCATTCAAAGGAGCAGAAAGTAACAATACAAATGAATCTCTTGTGTCCCCCCCCCCACCCCACACACACAGCCTCCAGAGGAGATCTACTCGGCTGGTGACTCCATTGTGATCAAGTTCCGCTCCGACGACACCATCAACAAAAAAGGATTCCATGTGCGCTACACCAGCACCAAGTTCCAGGACACACTGCACTCCCGCAAGTGACCAGCGGGGGCCGGAAGGGGCCGCGCGGGGCAAAGGGGCAAACGGAGGGGCCCCCAAGGGAGGCGCAAGCCTGACGCTCGGAAACCTTCGGCCACCAAGATAAATCAGACACGACAGAACAGCCGTAAGACCACCAACCGCACCTCAGCTCCTAGGGGCGCCAGCTCCCCCCACAGACTGTGAGGAGTAAAGCCATTCTGCAGTACACCTTGTTTTTACCTTTTTATGGTTAGGATTGGGGTGGGAGGATCAACGTCTGCCTTAGGCAGACAGTAGGGGAAGATTTATTGACCCAGACCCCTCCAGATATTTTTGGTTTCTTCTTTTTTTTTTTTTTTATGTGCATCCTAATGAGAAGCACAAAGGAAAACAGTGGATTCTCAGGACCTGTAGGAAGGTGGGCATCAGCTGGATAGATCCCTGCTTTTGTCGGGCCAGCCCACCACATCCTGGGGGGGTGGGAGAGGAAGAGGAGGAGGAGGAGGAGTATAGGAAGGTCTCCTGCACTCCTCAATAATTGCTCTCCTCGCCTCACACTCTCGTCCCTTTGGTTCAAGGATTCCTATCTGTAAGAGGACTTGACTTGGGGTTTTTGATACTGTATGTCAGTCAATTGCATGTAATCACAAGGAAAGAAGGAAAACTGTACAGTGACAACACCAGCATTTGTAATTGGCATTGTCCTGGCACCCAGTGGCAAGATTCTCGTTGTTACCATTAACAAGGAAATTAAGGAAGCAGTTATCTTATTAAAGGACTAATACATGAATTCTGGTCCATGTCTTCTGGTTGGTAATTGCTGGCCTGAGGACTGGCTATTACTGTACATCCATGTATAAAGCAATGTGTGTGGTCTTTCAAAGGGAACATGTGCTTTTCTCAGCTCAAACCAATTAGCACTTTACAGTGAATTGTTCCAAAATCATGAGCTTATGAATTTTTGTGAAATGCAATGCCAGTTCACTTATTTTTAAATGCATTTTATCTCTTATTCTTCATTGTTTTTTTTTTAACTGCTCCAATTAGTTCCTCAGGCATACTTGAACATTGTGTGTGCCCTGCAACATGGGGTAATAAAGATATGATTTATGTTTCAGTGTTGATTTACAGTTCTGATGTAAAATAATTTCTCTCCAGAGAAAATGCCTTTTTCTTGGTACAATGAAGTATTTCTCTAGAACCAAATGAGCCTGGGTATTTATTGTTATAGTAATTATAATGTAAAGGTGGAACGGTACTGTTGGATTAGCCCTATAATTGCCTTCTAATGTATAGCCATTGGTCTGTGTTGAATATACTATGTTGCTCACTCATTCCTTTTCTCCGTTTATTTCTCATTCAACACGATGAGAATATTGTTGTGTCACATCGAGGGAGTATAAAGCATCTGTTGTCCTACCTTCGTGCACAGTACTACCTGATAGCTGTTTCGTGCCATTTCAGTAAAATCTTGTCCTGCATCGCTCCGGCAGATTTGAGTGCAATCAAGGACATGTGAGTAGGAGGAGGAATGCAGAGCTGAGGACTTAAATGGTACTCTGTCTGTTTGAAATAACTTTCTGACACCCAGCAAACACAGGAAAAAATCCACATATAAATATCCCTTATTCATCGTTTCATCTACGTTTCACTATTTATAGACGGAGTTGTCATTTCAGACTGCAGAAGGAAAGCGTTTCATTTTTTCGCCTTGCTGAATATTCATTTCCCTACATATAAGCTCTTTCCCACCTCAATAAGTTTTCCCATTACCATTCTGTTGTTGTTCAGAAAAACAAATAAAACAAAGCGAGTGTAGTTGCCGGGAAAATTGCTGGACTGGCACAACTGAAATTGGCATTCATTATACTTAAACAAACAGGAAATGCTTCAAAAATGTATGCAGATGTACCCGGACTGCAGCCTCGTCAAACACACTTCAAAAAGATCAATACAGACTCATGAATATTTGATGGAGATTTCCTGAAAGGTGCAGGTTCAATATCTTTAAACAAAGCTTTGTTTTCTTCTGGTGAGGCAATTTCAATCCGTCGATATTCAATTCAGTTTAGTCTGTTGTATAATTAAGATTACTGAACACCTTCTGGATATATTAAATATAATCTACCTTAACTACTTCTGTTACAGATTAACTCATTTTAGTCAAGACTTAAAGCAGGGAACATAAACCCCTTACTATACTAGATATAAATGCTGGAATAGAAGTACGTACATTTACTCAAGTACTGCTAAATGTAAGCCCTTGTACTTTGCTCCAGTATTTTCCTTTTATGCTGCTTTATACTTTTACTCCACTACATTCATTTACTAGTTACTTTGCTGATTTGGATTATTAATATTAAATATAAATCGACAAAGTATCCTATATTAAAATAGGATAAGACACCCTGGTATAAAGTAGTTCAAATGAACCCCAGCTTTTCCAAATGTTACATTGACGTGATGGACACTTTAATGCACCAACCATTTTAACACTATCATTTAAAATATATGATGCTTAGATGGGCCATTCTGCATAATAAGTACTTCAACTTTTGATGCCTTTAAGTGTATTTTGATGCTTATACTTTTTGATTACAAGACTTTTACTTGTAGCTGAGTATTTGTACACAGTAGTAGTGTTACTTTTACTTGAGTGAATGATCTAAATACTTCTTCAACCTCTGCTAGTATATAGTTATTAACATAAATGTGGAGGCTGTTCAGAGAAATGGAGTGTATTTGCTCTAGTAAAGTCAGACAGTAGGTCTAAATCGGGAAACATATCTTACCCTTTCAAAGTAAAACCATTTCTTTACACAGCTTCCATAAAACAGCTGTTCATGCTTGTTATTCTTCAATGGAAAATAGCCTTCATATTTCAAGTAATGTAAATGGGCCAGTGACATTCAAACTCTATAGTATCATTAGTATTTAAGATAAGCTCTAAATCAGCCCAAAGTTGTCTTTTTTCCCCGCCCACATAATGGACTTGGTGCTGCTGCTTTATTAAAATAACAGGATTCTCCAGGACAAAAGTGCTAATGTTTTTTACTCAAAACATTTGTTCTGCTCCCTTTTTAATGAACAGTAAATGTGTCTGTATGCAGAACTGCTGTCCCTGTGTTTAATGACCCACATGAAACATTCATGCTCTGCAATCCAATGTAAAATCTGAGCCGTTTCACATGAATAATTAACGACGGCCAACTGGAGATGTGATGCTGCGTACGGTAGCTCTCCCAGTAGAGAAAGAAAGTGACTGAAGGAGAACAGTGAAAGGTCTCCGTTACATAACAATGCAGAAGAAAACAGCAAGAAGGAAACACCCGAGGCTTCCTGCACTTGTTTTATTTGACATTCACAAGTAACACACACGCGCGCACACGCACACACACGCACACACACACACACACACACACACACAAAAATGTACTGTGCTTGCTGCAATTGAGTCCCTCTCCTTAACCATTATTGTGTTATGTGGCTTGACAAATGGCCCTTAGCCCTCACTGCGGGGCACACTGGAGCCGGCGTCGATGGGTGTTAGAGTGGTACTCTAGTTTGTAAGAGAGCAGAGTGTGTTACAGTGAGTGTGTGTGAGTGCAGTGGAGGATGTGAGGGAACACCTGAGGAGCTGACGAGGTTTCTTTCCCTTGGAGCTGATTGAAAGCAGCTTGAGCTCCAAGATATAAACGTAAAAGGAAAAGGGCGTGTAAATATAAACATGTCTCAAGAAGAAGTGTGTGTGCTGGCAGAGAGTTCAGTTCACAATGTGTGAGAGCAGCTCACTGACACATTTACATCACAGAACTGTGCACGGTAAAAACTTGACGAGTACAACTTTTAATCCAGCCACATCTTGAACAACATTCAAGAGGAAAAGATGAAACACGAGAAAGGTCACAGGATGGCCGTGTTAACACACACACGTCAGAGCAGGCTATCGGTGTTCACAGGTCACAGAACAGTCATCAGTTCCTCAGAACTCAACGAGATACACGAATGAAAACTGTGACTCAGCCTCCGTTTCCCAATGATCACTGAATCATCTCCACCTCCTGCAGGCGACATGGAATCAAATAAATAACTGAATCATTATGTCAACCAAGAAAGGTCGACCCACTTCTGTGAGTCATTAACACTTATTACATGTGCTTACAATCCATTGATTAATACAAGATCAAAATATGTGTTACCGCTTCGAATAAAGGACTGTAACATCTTTGTGCTGTAGAGATCATTTACTGATCTGAGTGCTTTCGGTTAACAGAGGAACTCCCCTGCGTGACATCAGTGTGAGTTGGCGGACGATTGTGTGTTTACGTGCTGATTGGTTGCCAGGCCAGTGCTCCAAACTGCCCCCCCACCCAGCACACAACCGCTCCCAAGGCTGCCGCCGCCATCACGGCCAAGCTGGCCTTCAGCACAGCACCGGGGGGCCTGCAGAAGCGAGGGGGGGCCACGCACGCCAACATGGCCACGGTCACGGTCAGGGTGAAGAAAATGGAGACGGCTGTGTTTATGGCCACTATCTGGCCAAACTTGGCGAAAGGCACAATGACGCAGAAGAAGAGAGGGACTGTGGAGATCACCGTGGTGACGGCGCTGGACACTATGGCAACGCCCACATGGTTCACGGCCTCCAGGGTCCGCCTCTGCCTCTCGGCCCCGGGCTCCTGCAGACAAAGTTTAATAGTAGAAGTGATGCAAAAAGTATTCAGATCCTTTAATCAAGCACTATCATAACGCTGTAAAAATACTTTGTTATAATTGAAATACCTGCACTGGAAATGTAGAAGTAAGTAAAATCTGAAAAATGTACTTAAAGTTTTAAATGTAAAAGTGCCAAATGCAAAATAAATCTAAAATAAATTGTAATAAATCATTTCGAGTAAAATAAAAAAATACCTAAATGTTTAAAAATGCTAATTATTTAATTTTCTACGACTTTTTTTTAAAACAAAATATAATTTGTAATTACTTTAAAAAGTAGTACAATATTAACCTTTGAACTGCAGTGGAGTTTAAGTATAAAGCAGCCTTAAACATTATATTCAAGGTACCTCATCCATGTACAGTACTTGAGTAAACATACCATGTTACTTTGGAAGTAGCTCTGCTTTCTTAACGAGCCTCCAGAGTGCTTCTTGCTTCATTTGTGAACAGATGTGGAAGTTTAATTAATGCTAAAACAAAAGGACCCTCCCATACCGAGTTATGACCGGGCATGGGGATCATGGTCTCCCCAGCCAGCAGGTATCCCTCCACCAGGTGCAGACAGTAATCCACCGAGGATCCCACCAGTATGGAGAGAGAAATCGCCTCCACCGCTCCCATCTCCCAGCCCAGCCAATACATGATGGCCACCACCAGACAGATCACTCCTGAGGAAGGCCAAACATGTTATTTAAAACCCACTCTTGAGTGCCTAAACAATTTACTCTTTCTCCATTGTTTCAAGTCCCTGCGTGAGCCCTAAACCTCAACAGCAGGCTTTTTAAATATTCCAAAAGTTCCCAAAAATAAAAGAAGGGAGGGCTTTAGTCTCGAACTGGGGAACAGCTAAACAGGATTTTAGATTTTTTTATTACAGAGTAAAACTAGAAAACGTCTAACAGTCTGTACTATTGTCTTTTTTACTTTAACTAAGTGGGTTATCCATTGTTAACTTTAGGATTGTTTTAGCCGATTTATGATCTTGCCTTTTTAACCTTCTTGTATTTCATGGAGTCATAAGTATCCATGCTTCATTTGTGCTAATAGGTTTGAACATTTGCTTTAAATGAAATGTCCTACTTTGAGTTTTTCTCTTAAGTTGTTAAACTAGTCTGAGCTGCATCCTGTGTGTATAAAGTGCTTCACAAATAAACCTTTATTATCATTGAATATACAACTTTTCATCCCTCACCGAGAATGGTGATGAGCACTGGGAGCAGCAGCAGAGGATGTGCGGTGAACACGGACACAGCTGCCACACAGATGGCCAGAGACAGCAGCAGACTCCAGAGGGCACTCTCCACTCCTGCACACACCAGAGAGCTCAATTTCATCAGAATTATTTAACAGATGAACATATTAAATCTTAAGTTTGCAGAACAGAAACCTCTCACTCGCCTATGATTTCCATGAAGATCTGCTTCCAGTGCTCGCAGGTCTGGAAGCCCCGTTGCAGAGCAGAGGATTGTGGGAGAGAGGCGAGCTGCTCCCGGATGAAGTTCTCCCATTGAAGGAAGTCGGAGTAGGTCTGGAAGGAGGACTTGCCCTTGTACGTGGTCTGCGGTTACGAGAGAGGTCGAGTTAAAGGCATGAAAGTGAAATGGAAATATGCCGCTCTGTGATGCAGGAACATGAAAAGCTGGAGATGAAGAGACTCACGGACTCAAAGGCCATGGACAGCCAGCGGACTTTGCCTCCGTGCATCCCCACTGCTCCGTGAGAGAGCTGCCCCGGGAGCAGGTTGGGCTCGGGGAGGGAGTGACACTCAGGGTGGAGCAGAGGCAGAACAGAAGACAGCTTATTACCTGAGAGGAACAGAAGAAAGGACATTACACACTTTCAAAATGTTGTGTAATGGTTTACCACGACTTTGTTTAGGACTATAATGTTTTGTTTACCGAGTCAAGTCTTTAATATTGCAGTTTTGGGCAATAAAGTGTATAAAATAAGGTTTAAGGGGGATGTTTTCATTAATTATCTTGTATCATTATAGTTTCTTCATTGATTTCTTCCTTATTTATTTTGCAAATCCCAGAAAATAGCCTTAATAATATCCAAAAGTCAAAATCGTCAGATGTTTTATCAGACCACTAATCCAAAACCCCAAGGATCATTAAGAACATCAACAAATACTCATTTTGTAAATCAGTACTAGGGGTTGTAATGAGTGCATTTCTGGCACTTAACATAAATAAGTCTTGTGATAAAACTGATTTATTTATATTTGGTTAATGTATTAATTCACTAATGAATCAATATACAATTTCAGCTTCATAAGGTTTTTAATTTAAAAAGTTGTATATTTTATGCAGAAAATTTCACTCTGGATTGTGTGTGTGTGTGTGTGTGTGTGTGTGTGTGTGTGTGTGTGTGTGTGTGTGTGTGTGTGTGTGTGTGTGTGTGTGTGTGTATGTGTGTGTGTGTGTGTGTGTGTGTATTACCTGAAGGTAAACACTGCGCTCCTCCGGGCTTCACGAGCTGTGTGTTTGCACTTATAGCTTTACACATTTTGCAAAGATGCTCCATTTCCTGGAACACATCGAAGTCTGGGTCCAATATGATGCTGCCCTTTGAAGAGATTTAAACACCACGTCAGCCACATGAGAGTGGTCATAAATTTAGCTCTGCTTTGTTTCTGTTCATTATGAAGATGTTAAAGTGTGAGCCGCACCATATCTCCGATTACGTGGTTGTCCCTCTGCTCGCTCCGGTTGACTCCCAGGATGCCAAACACAACAAACACCATGGCCCCGGTGTCCACCAGAGGACGCACTGCCGGGCGGCCACATGCTCCACCACTGCACGGGTTGAAACCAAACGTTTTGGATGACCTCAGTTTGGCAGCAGACGAGGGATCTTTGAAAAAAAGAACCAGAGGGAAAATCTCTCAACAGGACTCTAGTTATACAGAGTAAAAATATCTCTATAGCTGCAACACTGTGGGAAAATCCTCCCATGGGTTGAGAAAAGTGCCACTTTAAGAAGCAATGTTTGAAAGAAGAGGAATATATCACTGCATTTTCTCTATTTTTAAGACTCAGTGTGAGGGAAAACTACATTTCAGCAGTGTGACACATGCTTTAAGAAGATAGTATTCTTGGAGGAGTGATGATGCTTGCTGAGAGTTGTTTGCTCACCGCTGGGAAGAGGAATATAAAAGGATCCCTGTGTGGGTCCATCAGGCCCAGAACTGATGCCGCAGCCGGGCGGATAGACACACACTCGGCTGGGATGAGGTCTCAGGTGGCGCTGTGCAAAGAACAATCTCCTAAGAGAGGAAAAGCACAGCTGAGAGTAAACCTCAACAGCACAGCTTAGTAAACTCATGAGCTTCAAATTCAGGAAACAATAAAAAAAATGGAAATAAAGATTGTTTTTGCCACAGAGTTATCATCAGATTAGTATATTGGTTCATTGTCTTTTCCATAAAATGTACAAAAAATGCATTTGAAACTTTCGCAGAGCACAATTTATATTATATTTTCCATCCCAGAAGATAATGTTATCATTCGGGACAAAAAACAGCAGCAATTCTCAAATAACAAAGCTGGAAACAGAGATTCTGGGGCATTTAGTCTTTGTAAATGGACTGAAATAAATCTTTAAAAAGTACTAACAGCTCATCTTCTTATACACAGATTATTTTCTTTGGAGTTTTCACCTGCTGCTCTGCTGCACAGACGGTGCCACATAAAAGGAAAACTCTGGGCTCCACCCGTGCCGGGGTTCACACGAGGTGGATGTGATCATCCAGCTGGGGTACGGGTGGTACACATGGGAAACACACACTGTCATTCTGCTGGTGTAATTGCGGCGGGGCTGATTATAAGCCTATTCAGATGAAACAAGATTAGTTATAAGCCGCTTTAGAGGCACATATGGCAGTATGGAGACATAATGGTACAACTCATTATGGTACTCATAACATTTTTGCTCTCTCACCTGGAATGATGACACCTGTTCGTGCTCTGTGCTGCACAGCTTCCATGGGGAGGGGGTGCTGGTGTTGAGGGAGAAGCGGTAGAGGGTTGTCGAAGAGCCGAGGTCCAACTTTGATATGAACACTGTGAGTAAAGAGTCTAAGAAACAGAACAAAGTACAACATTTTAAAACTGTATGAGGGGTTTTATTTTAAAGAAGGAACAGGGTTATATGTGATGAATGTATTACCCGTTTGGTTGGTGTTTGAGTTTGGTTTTACTGAGGTCCGATGAGCATTGGAGCTTGTTGTGCTCGGATGCTGCTGATGTGTAGAGAACTTAAATGCTGAGGAGGAAGTGTGTGTGTACAAAGGATGGGGCTTTTCCATGAACACACCTGCAGGACACAACGTGTACAAAGGATTACAAGATATGCAAAAGTACCATTTGTATATTAATTACTAAGCCTGTGTTATCTTGAAATCTGGAATAAAAAGCCATTTTTCTTACATGCCTCCAGGTGAACAAGAGTCTCAAAGACAGAAAAGTCTTGATGGATTAAAGTAAATGGGTTGTCGCTTTAAGATAAGATAAGGTAAGATAAGATGTACCTCTATTAATCCCTGTGGGGAAATCCAGTAGTTAAAGCAGCAACAGTAAAACGATTGCCATTTATAAACCCTTACAGAACTCGTGCAGGATAATCCAAGTCTCATTTACAGTCGTATAATTCCACAAGACATATATTTTAAAAAGAATCTTTACTCTCATTTGCACAATAGCTACAGTATAAGTGATAGCAATGAAAATCCTAAATCCCAAGCTCCTCCGTCAGTGCTACCATATACTTAAGACATGAAATAAATAAGGAAGTAAGTGCAAGTGTGAGATTGCTTATGCATTAGTGTTTTCAATATTCAAGTTTCAGACAAAATGCATGTGTATAAATGAGACTTGGATTAAACTGCACGAGTTGTGTGAGAGAGGATATGTTGCCATGGTTTAGCTGCTATTAGCCCTGATTTACCTTAATCTACCAAGGCTAGTCTAATTTATTTTAGTCTTTGTTGACTGTGGAGGCACGTAAGACAAACCAAGTCCTCTTGTGAGATTGAAGTTAAGAGATGCTGAGTTATTGATCTACAAATGGCCATTTCATGGGTGACGTACTCCTGATGAGCATGACGGTCTCACCTGAGCACATGGGGCAGGAGATGCCCTGCCCGCTGAGGTTGCTCCTCAGAGCCAGCAGAGTCTGGAGGTTTGTGTCCCGGCGGAAGAGGAGGGGGGCGTGAGTGGCCGGCCTCAGGAAACAGCAGCAGCCGGCAGATAAGAGCAGAACCAGGAGGAAGACACCTGGGCCGACAGGAAGACAGTGACAGATGATGGCAGAGGGGAGGGTCTGATGGAGCAGATAGAGCAGCTGTGAGACAGATCAGGAGCAACGATCAATTACAGTCCCTCCTTAAAAGAGGGAGGAGGAATGCTTCGGGATAGGTGTTTGCTTTTCCTCTGTCAGACTCAATCGCCTCAGGCTGGACAAGAAGAGGCTGGATGTCTGTTTGTGTTCTAGCCTTCCATTTTGAGTGAAAAAATTTGAGTGTTGATGTATTTAATTTATCCTTATTTGTTCTGTCTTCTTATACAATAAAGATACTGACTTGATGAGCTGGAGGCAAAAACTATTCCTCCCTGATATTTTCATGTTTCCTTTTTCTTATCCTTTCTCAGCAGAATTCTTTCTCAGTATCACTTATAGTTTCATTCCTGTCTGTGTCCTGAAGGGTTTTACAAAGGGCTATGTTTACATGTCAATTACAGTCCTGTTTATGGAGCATTTTATCACCTAAAACATGCAGAGAAAACATTTTTCTGTCTGCTTTTATGACTTATAAAGTGATACACAAAAATCTAAATAATTCAATCCGTAAAAACCTTTTTCATTTTTCATTTTGAACCTGGCTTTATTCATTGTTTAGACATTACTTAACAATTCCTTTAGCTAATGCTTTTATCCAAAGCCTGTTTGTTACAAAAAGTGTGATAAAAACACAAACCATAAAACCTGCAGGCACATTAAGTAAGTGCTGGTGAATGAGTCTCAATTGATCTAACTCTTTCAAGCACTACTACTTTGTTTTGTGTTTTGCAGTTTATGTGCAAAGGTGCAACGTCTGCAACAAAAGTATCGTGTGTGTAGACTTTCAGCAGCCCTGATTGGTACCTGCTGATTGTTTTTGGGAGCCAGGGCCATGAAAAGCAAACCAGATATCAAACCTCACCGAGAACAGACTTCCGTCGCTCCACAGCTGGCTCTGCTGCTAAGTGCTTTAGGGCCCATCGGAGGTTTGTGCTCACCACACCCACATGCTGCTGCCCGGGAGCAGACAGAGGTGTCTCCACTGACAGGGACAGAATGGCTGCATCACCGTCTGTGTCACAGGAACCTGGCCGAGACAAAGACAGAGGACTTTGAGGTGCCTCGACAGAAGCGTTTTACAGCCTAGACACTCATAACCCTTTCCCATCCCCCCACAAGATTGTCTCAGTGCTTGTAAAATAATAATCTCACCTGGCTCCATCTCCACAGATAGAAGTGCCACATCATCATCCTCATCTGACAAAGGGCCGTGGCTCGCTGACAGTCTGGGAAACAGCTTCCAGCTTCACAGGGGAGGAGGCAGTTTAAGAGGAGAGACAGCTGCAGGGATTACAGCGTGTTCTTGCACATCATGCACAAATAAAATCTCACACCGAAGTTAAGGGAACTATGTCTCACCAATTCAACCAAGCGTGTTCCTGAGGCTGCACAATCTCAGTCCAGATGCACAGGGCGGCAGGCATCAGGATGGACACCCAGAGCCAGCAGCAGCTCACGATGAGGGCCATGAATAGGCCGAAGTCATGCACGGCCGGGATCTAAGGGTCAGTTGAACAAAGAGCAGTGTATAGGACCTTGAAACATTTTATTTGTGCTTAATGTGTGAAAATGCTTGTCTGCTGAGAGAGGCTTTTCTATTCATCCATAGCAGAGTCATTTATACTCCCTGTACTGATCCTATTAACGTCCGGGTTTCTCTAAAAATACCTGAGAGAAAGTGTTGGCAGCGTAGGCAGCGGCGGTGGTGAAGGAGGTGAGGAAAGTAGCGCGGCCGGCTGTTTTAATTGTGTAGATCATTCGCTCCTGCGGCTGACACAGATGGGAAGCCTGTCGGAAGGTGCTGATGAACACGAATACATCATCCACCCCTTAGCAACAGCAAGAGAAAAAAGAAAGGCCTAAATACCTTTTATGCGTAGTGTGCCGAAAAGAAAAAAACTGTGCTTTCAATTTCAAAGCAATAGATTGAAATTTTGAAAAAAACACAGTACTTTTTAGCTGAGGGTTAGAAGAGATGATTCAACTCTCATGTTTAAAGATGTAAAGTTTTCTCTAAAGAAGGACTTTCCCAAAATATAACTATTCCCTATTGTGCTTTTTGGGGTTTAGTGTGTTATATAGGTTTCTGTGCATGTAATTGGTCTGCAAAGGCTAAAATCCCAAAGTTCCATCCAGAGGGAGACTCTATCGCACTTCTATTGGCTAGCGCTGTAACACATTGTACGTGACTGACTAAGATGCGGGACATCTTTATGCGGTTGACCAATCACAACAGAGCCGGCCAGCCAACCAATCAGAGCAGACTGGGCTCTGGTTTCAGACAGAGGGTGAAAACAGGAGCAGCAGCACAGGCAGTATGAGAAAAATAAGAGCTTTTTGAACATTAAAGCATGGAGACATGTCAAAAACGGCTAGTGTTTCTTCTCCCTTACCAATCCCAATAATAACAAAGGCTGCAACTCCATTGAGAATGCCCAGGTACCTCACGCCAAAGACAACATGGTACAAGAAAAGAGCCATCAGGCAGCTCAGTCCGATGCTGGTGAGTCCAAAGAAAGTCAGAAACACTACAGAGAGACAGGAAGGAGCTTGTTAACATTCATATGAAATCATATGACAAACAAAAGGAAACATTTAGATGTGTACACATGAATGAAAGTGGATTAAAGAGCAGGAAATACTGTACCAGAAAAGGAGGTGAGGACATAGACGAGCACAGTAATGCAGGCTCCACTGATGACAGCCAGCATCATGTCATTGTGGAAGGTGTGTCTCACCTCATCATCAAACAGCTCCGTCCCCCCATACAGCACCTTCACCTGGCTGGGACAATAGGAGAAAATACAATCACATTTAAACCATTTATTACAAAATGTGGAGGAAAAGTGACAGAAAAGCAGCAAAATGAACTGAGAAAGGATTGATGATGGACTATAATTTCCTGCTGACCTGGTGGATTGCTTGGCCAGGGTGTCTGCATACTGAACCACAAAGTCTTTGAAGCGTGATCTCTGCTCGTGAGCTCGGTCCTGCAGGGAGTAGAAGGAAGGGAGAGGAGCTCCGAAGTGGATCTCACTGCGTAAGAGAGAGGAGGACAGATGCTCGGGGGACAGACTCTCATCCACGTACCAGTAGAACTGTGGGTGGGTGATGGCCAGACTCAGAGACCCTGGGAATACAAACACAGGACATGTTAGGACGACTTTTACCGGTATTGATTTACGCTTGAAATCTGTTAATTTGAACTCACCTTGAATATCAGCAAGATCAGGGCCCATGCCATCGTAGTAGATCTTCCCTCCTCTCTCACTGGGGTATAGGTAGGACAGGAGGGAGCTGGGTGGGGAGCAGTAGGAGGGTCCCAGCGGCAGATCCCTCAACATCTCCAGAGGCTTCCAGCAGAACTGATGAAACTGTGGATGCTGCATGAGCAGGCGCTCCACATGGTGAATGGTCTGCAGGCGTTCAGGGGTGAAGATGTTGAGATCTCCCTCCCCCTGAGCCACAAACACCAGCTCTATCCTCCACTGAGCCTGGCTCTGCAGGTAGTAATTGGGAGCAAACCTGCGCCTCCTGATGAGCGGCCGAGTGATATTTCCATCCCATGATCTCTCCGCCTCGTCCACTGCTCTTTGATTTGAGTTTTTGTGCTGCCCCATTTCATCCTGGCCCATATCTAGCACTGTCCTTTTATCTGTGCCCGCGGCGGCTCCTCTCCTCTGATCATCTGCTGCCTGTAAAAGCTCTTTCTGAGGAGTGGGGGACCTCACACCCTCATTATCCGTCCTGTTGAACAGTCCCTGTCTGCTCAGCCTCTCCAGGAGGAGCTCCCTCAGCTCCTCAGACTCGCTGTCATCTAAGTCTCTCCTACGCCTGTCCCAGGACCCCAGCTGAGTCTTTACAGCGATGGTGAGGGCGTCGAAGCGCTCAGCAGAGAAGTGGCTGTGAACCTCGAAGGCACTGTAGGACAGGTCTATGTCCAGAGGAGGGCAGTAGAGGAGCATGTAGGCAAACAGGGCGCAGGGTAGTGACACAACTACCCCTAAAACCACTCCACTGGCCCAGGGCTGAGTGTACACCCACCCCACCGCCCTCCACAGTCCACACACTTCCCCAGACAAACAGCTCCGTCCTGCTGCGTGTGCTACTCCATCTTCTTCCTCCTGCTCCTCCTCCTCATCATCTTCCTCGCCTCCCCAGCTGGTCTGAAACAGCAGCGGCTCATCCTCCACATCCATGCTGGCACCTGTCAGGGACACATCACACCACTTGATCATCACTCACTAAACTCACACCCCCTTTCCCTCTCTGGAGGAGAACTCAGTGGATGTTTGAACTACAGGATGAAGGACATGGTAACTTCTACAAGTTGCAAGGACGTGATAATTACGTCTGTCCTCCAGCAGCTGTTGACAAAGGGCTCACATTGGCAGAAAATTGAGGAGGGGAGACCTTTTTTTCTCAAGGGCTTAGAAGAGAAAATGGCCTGCTTTAGGATGCTGATCACAGCTTGGGGGTGAGACAGGCTAAAAGCTGTGATTTAATTCCTCTCTCTGTCAGCCATTATCACCTGGAGAGGAGCTGCTGCTGGCTTATACATATCAACAGCAGCCGTGTCTGCGCTGCAGCAAATTAAATCATCTCACATGTCTAATTACCGACAAGAAGAGCGAGCGGTGGAATAAGAGAGGGTTTCTCTCCTGTGACGGGCAGCCTTGGAATAATAGTCTCAATAGGGGACACTACTTTCCCACTCCTCTGCACACAAGATACTGCAGTTTGCATTCAACTGGCAGTGAGCCCTTTAACTGCAGCAATTTATTGATTCTCCTTAGAGCTGGGCTTTAAGGTTAGCCAGGTAAGACAGGGAATCTTGATTATGTGTAAAAGATAGCTGCGCTTGGGTCTGGAGTTGAAGTGAAAATCCATCAAAAAAAAGGACAACTTACAGATTATAGCATGTGATCGATATTTCTAAGAATGATAAAGACTCCTTGAGTTGGAAAGCAGAGAACAAAAACTCTTCAGAGACAGACCCTGGAGCTATAAATAAACAAGGGGCAGGTGGATTTATGAGATTTTTGTTTGTGCTTTTTCACCTAGATGGGCTTTATTTCATGGTAGAGCCAGGGGGGGGGGAAATGTGTTTGTGTCTGCTGGAGAAAAATCACCTCATTTTGGGTCAATGTTCTCTGAAAACCTCACCAGAAATGGAGGAAGTCATGGCGACATTAATAACCACATTTCTTGTATTTTTATATTTTTTGAGATTTGATTCAAGAACTTAAACGCCACCTTTCTTATGTGTGCTTATGGAGTTTGCGAAATTTGAGTTAGTCTGTTGAGTTTAAAAGAAAACACTCCATTTTTAGTCTGCACTATACTTCTATTTATTAATCACTATGTCATCTCGCTGCAGAGACAAGGACACCAGTGCACCTTTTAATGGGAAAGCAGCACTAACCACATCTGCCCACACACTGAACGTGAACGTGCTCTTACAGAGGACAAATTTATCAATGGTGTTGGGAGGTTTGGTACTAAAGCGTGCAAACAGAACAAAATATGCTAGCCCAACCAAATCATCTCATTATTTCCGGTTATTTTCTAATCACTGTGCTTTGTAGGTCTAAAATCACAAGTGAAGAGGCTTTTTTTTCAATTCATCGGGTGTAATTTGGAGGCATCATTTGGTCATCTGCACGCATCACAGGCTGTTAGTTTAAAACGAGCGTAATTATGTTGTTTTCTGTGATGCTTTAATGAAAGCCACTTTTCCTTTTTCAAATGGATTATTACCCAACTGATTGAGTGGCAAAATCTGAGAGGAATATTAGAGATGTAATTGCTAATTTTGAATAAATGAAATGGAATACAGCTCTGGTATAATAACACTATTGTAATCCTGTTAGATTTCATCATCTCTGCCTCTCCAGCTTTGTTTTGATGATGGCGCTCTCATCAACAGAGGCTGGAAGATGAGCACAGAAATATGATGAGAAGTGGAATGAAGACAACGGTGGGAAAGAAAAGCCTGGGGAATGATTGTCACCCATCAAACAAACAACCGTCACCTCAGAAAATCTGTGAAAAGAAATGGTGCTTTTCAGCTGTTTAATATTCATGGCAAATGGAAAATCTAATTGAGAGGGCTACAGGCAGATCTCCATTTCTGTGTCAGTTTCCACATCAAACAGGCTGATTAGCAGTGCAGATGTCAAAGTCTGACAGTTTGAGGAACTCATTAGAGACTGATGTGCAGTCTCAGTGCCCATTAGACATTAGGGCAGCGCGCTGGGCAGCATGCTAACCTTGTGCTGTGCACCTTGCATCAGACAGCATACAGGTACAGTGAAGGAAAGGTAACCTCAGTGATGCACGGCCTTAAGGACACATGCTTACCTCTCCTCTTTATGAGTCTTCACATCCAAGAACAGTACACCTCGTACAATAATTATGAGACCGCGAGCGGAGCCTGCTATGACTAATGCGTTTACAAGCTCCCGGGATTGTTTGACGCTGCTATTTTTTCTGCAAAGATTAAGAGTACACAGTCAGTTTAAACCCTGTGCAGGTGTGGATTAAAAAGAAAGGAGTGTTATTTGGCATCCTGCATGTATTGGAACAAACGCTGCCTCCCTCGTGGCTCAGTCTATATTAGGTTGTGTTTTGTTGTCTATAATACAGTTTTAGACTAAGCTGTGAGAAATGCACAGAGAAGCCTCAAGTGAATTGTGGTTTATGAGGTATGAAAGCTTGTATTAATCCACGATGTAAGACTTCATTTTGAACTTTCTGTGTCGCTTTTTCTATTGACTACTTGAACAGAAGTGTTGCCATCTGTACCTGCCTCCTTTTGAGCAGCGTTTGAAGTGTTGTGCTGCGCAGAGCTGTATTTTTTGAGCCCGTGGGAGCAAAAGAAGGGTGAAACTCCACTAGACCAGATTTGCTTGTGTGTTTTATCTCCCATAAAAGCACACATAAGCAGAGTGTGTCAGCCTTTTTACCCTTCACTTCATCTCTGGATTGCATCTGGTATTTGAGCAGGGAGCTCCAAGCAATCCCGGCATGCTGCGATCCTCAACACTTCACCTGTAATCATCTCTCTCTCATCCAGGCTTTTTCTCGACATGCCTCACTCTCCTGCCCTTTTTCTCCCCTTCAATTTCTCTGCCTTTTTTCCATGTCTCTGTCTTTCCCCACAAAAGGTGAGATGTGTAACCTTCATTATTGACAGCAGCTAAAAATAACCCCACCCTCCTCAGTTGTATCTCCTCTCTCATCCAATATGGATATTACATGCCACCTGCACACACACTCAGCAAGGTGTAAACCACCTCGTTTAAAGGGCATTCATTTCACCACTAGGTCTGTATGAATATATTCCTCATGCATGAGTGCTCAGCAGGGTGTTTACAGCAGACGTGTGCCTTCTATCCTTGTGAAGCCGTAGTCAAACTCTCAAGATCTATTTGCACCAAACAACATTTTTTTTTATTGTCGATGAATTGATGCTCGCACTGAAGGGAGCGCAAAGCTGTGTGTACTGAGAGAAGCACCCTGAGGCTGTACCGTGCAATTTCTCACACTCTCCTGAATAAAATATTGTAAAAAAGCTGATGTTTATTTCTTTTTCTCATAAATACAAGATATTCCAACACATAAGAAGAGTAACTTATCTGCTGCAGAGTTGATCTGATGCACAAAGCTTGTACTCCAAGCAGATATGATGACTTTTCATTGATTTGTTCTTGATTATTCAATCAATATTTGGATTTTTTCAAGCATTACCTTGATTTCTTACAGTTTTCCTTCAGCAATTATTATTTATATATCTGTAAATCCGGCCCGAACAAAAGCGTCTCTATTAAAGCACATGCTTGCAACACTGAGGATAATCTTACCTGATGAGAAGAGATTTACAGGTGAAGCGCTCAGGCCTGCAGGGTCCACTTGTAATGTGCTGAACTTGTGCTCTGCAATTTCATCTCATCCATGCTCTGGTGTGGAAGAAGAACAAAAAAACTGCTTTATTGTCAGAGTTAATAACTCATCAAGAAAGAGACACACCAAGGGAACCCCCAACAGGAAAATGACAGACTAATCCATTCCCATCCCGCCCCCCAAATACACTAAAGGAATCCTGTTGTCTCAGCAGTTAATAATGTGTTGTTTTTCTCTCCTTTTATGCTCCTCTTTCCTTTCTCTCTCTCGCTTCTGTGCACCCTCCCCTCCTCTCTTACCCGGTTGTCCAGGCGACAGAGTCAGTGAGAGACATTTCTTCCTAGAAGCTCCTCTCGCTCTCTCTCTCCCATGGCTTTGTTCAGCTCCCTCTGCTGACTGGCTCACCGGTGGAGGAGAGGCGAGGAGGGAAGAGCAGTCGGGAAACCTCGCGTGAATCACTGGATGACAGCGTGACAGTCTGGAGGGGTTTTATAAATTACCCCAAAAGTGCCTTGGGCTTGCTCCACTCAAATTCAGCTGATTTTATGTCACCTAGCTGATGCAGTTGTCACGACACTGCAGAGGAGCCCCCTCCCACACTGTCAGAGTTGGTATGGTCTAGTCTAGTCTCAGTTTGTGGGGAGGTGGGGTGTGTAAGAGGGGGATCATAATAACTGGCTACATTTGGGAGACAAAAGTGCAGGCAAATTAAAATAATTAGAGTTTATAATCTCAGAGTTAATGAATGTTTTCTCTAGTGGAAGTCGGATCTGACAGCCGTGTGTACACTTCATGTCCCGGGTTCCTCTTTTATTCTGAAATTGACTTTTGTTTGCTGTGTACTGTAGCACCCTCGCTCACTCTCATCCAACATTAATGAGCAGTTCTCCTCCATTCAGCACATCCATCACCTCACCTGTCAATCTCTGCTCAGGTTTTACTCGGCTCTGATAGTTCAAAACTCCGTCATCTAAATAGGAACGGATAGCTGGGAAGTGAATTATCACCCTTTCTTAAAAATGTCTTTACCTAGCAGGTGGTGCAGTGTGTGAGTCAAACACAAAGAAAAGTGGCTGCTTCTCACATCAATGCTAGTGTGTGTGTGTGTGTGTGTGTGTGTGTGTTGGCACCCTTCAGAAGATTTTGTCCTTATCCTTTTGGTGCAGCTGCGACGGACCCACCTGACTGACTGACTTTCTCAGTCACTTGAGACCAATAAAGCGAAGCACAGAGAATCAAATCACATATTTTGCCGCTGCACTGTGGAAGACAAACACACGCATGTAATAAAACCCGATCAATGCGCTATTGCATACTGCATGTCGTCAATAATACCCAAACAGACTCAGCACGGTGTCTTTTGTCAGGGTTTAATGAGTTCCTTCAATCTCAGCAGACCTTACTCAGTAAACATGTACCACAAATATTGGCAGGCAAGAACTCATAGGCAGTTGACACGTAATAATATACATTTAAATTATACAAAATATACAGAATGCAACCATTCATACGTCCTCACATGCATACTGATCTCACACATGCAAACCTACACAGGGCTTCCAGAGACACACACTGACAGGCTGTTGGTTTTGTGTTCACACAGAAGAAGTTATGGTACCCGATAGAGCAGGTCTTCCTGAAAAGCCTCATTTTTAGAAACATTATTTGTTTTGGCTATAAGACGAGACTCACATTAATCACTGTCGGACTTGAGGGAACAATCTGCCTGAACAACAACTTAAGTTTAAGATGAGAAAAGATGAATAATTTGACACGTCTAGCAATATATCACACAATGAAACTATAATTGGCACAGACGAAAATGAATCTGCATGCACATCGAGTCTCTCATACTTGGGCAGTGTCCTTACTACGGGACGGGGACAGTAATTGGGAACTTTTTTTATCTTTCTGTCATTAACAGCAGAACAAATGGCTCCAGGAAGTAAAGAGGAACGACAGAACATTACCATCTGGATCTAAAAATCGGGACCAATGAAACTGACTTTTCTTAAACTTTTTGATCATTTCTCTTCCAAAAACTATGGATTATATACACACTATATTAAAGGGCTGTCCAACTCGTCTCCTACTAACCTATAAACGGAAGAAAATGTATGCATGACTACACACAAGAAGTCAGAGCAGCGGTGAACAGTAGGAATGGGCCGATATGTAATTTTGTTCTGTGGAACCTGACATTGATTAGCAGTATAGAGCTGGAAAAACCATCTGCATTCATACTTTAATTTCCGCAAATGACCATAGTTGGGGTTCAGTGTTGCATTGCAGTCAGCATTGATTGAGCTGGATTTCCATTTTATTTCCATCTGAGGTGAGTGCTCCAACAAAGGGGATTAAAGTTGGAACAGATCTAATCTAACACAGTTTAAGCACCGCTCAAGGGGCTCAGAGGAAGCCCAGTTTTTTGGGAAAGTGAGGAATTTTAGAAGTTGAACATAGTTTGATAACCCTCCCAAAAAAAGCACCCTAGAGAACAATTTAAATAATCCACATATAATCTACATTTCACATTTACAGCAATAATCTTACAACCCAACATACATTTTGTCACTAAATAAAAAAACGATTTTGTTTCACGGCGGTTTCTTTGACATTTTAACCTTGCAGTAACACTTTGAGTGTTTGATCAATCGGCTCCGCTACACAAAGTTCACAGTGAAAAGCGACAGCCCCGGCGGCACTGGTCAGAGTGACAGCTAACGGGAAAAAGTAGATCTAAATGTGCTATGGTCATTGGTCCATGAGAAAACAGTAGTGCTGCCACACATTGTCACACACACACACACACACACACACACACACTCTCAGTGCTGTAAACTCACATACACTCTCATACTCTCAAAGCTGTCCTGTGACCAGGGAAGTGTTGGTTTCCTCTTGTTAAAACAGATGGGTCTCCCGGATCTCACAGATGATGTTGTTCGCTTTCTTGAGGGCCTGATAAAGACAAAAATTAAAAAAGAGGGTGGTTAAATCACTGGCTGTAAACTAGTAGATAAACGAAAAAGAAAAATGACTTGCATTTCTTGAGGCTGAGAGGCTTTTTCAGAGAACAAAACCAGCAGCCAGTTTTACCTCGAGCATTTGAGCGACCTCGGTCCTCTGCTGCGCCGTGTCCTGAGACTCAATGAGCAGGTCCTGCAGCAACGGCTGTTTGTAGAGCTGACCCACCAGCTCACTCTGCAGATGCTCTTTCACAAAGTTCACCAGGAAGTGCATCACTGTCTTGGGCACACTGCGAACATACAAAGTTTCGAAAATCAGCATCCCTGACAACTGAGACCAACAGTAGAGGACAAAAAGGGAAATGGGGAGAGAAGTAGCCCCCCCAGGTGCTCTGGAGATCAGTCCAACCTGTCCTGGATGCTTTTGCGTACGATGAGGAAGTAGGACTTGATGAGACGAGAGATAACCTCGCAGTCCCTCTGCTCCTTCACGCTCAGCTTGCGGGATGCGGGCACCGCCTGGCCGAGGGAGGCAAAGGAAAATGTTGACAGTGAGCAATGTATTCAGCACTAAGTGTTTTGTCCTGCCGCTAATCCCGCCACTCACCGTGTCAAGGAGGTTAATGGCCTGGCCTTTGACGGGGCTGCCAAAGCCAGCACCCGGGATTTTCTCTTCCACTGCCTTCTCGTTCTTCCAGCGCCTCCCTCCATCAATGGCCTCCGCCTGACAGCAAGAAACCAGAGGGAGTCAGAAGGGTCAAAGCAATTTCTGGAGTCTGGAATTAGACTTTGAAAGGAACTCCAATGTTTGGATGGGAAAAATAATGGTTACAGGACTGGACTTGTGCCGTTTACCCTGGTAGAAGAAATGACAAATAAGGGTACCTGCTGTAAGGGACTAATAACTACCTGCTGACTGTTGACAGATGCAGAGACCTGCGCTGCATCCGTGAAGTCGGGATGTTTCGTGTTGATGTAGGCAAGCTCTATGGATACTAAATTGTGTACCTAAAAGGAAAAAAGCAGAATGAAAATGGATAATAGGACTTGGCTTGTTAGTTTTTTTAATTAGTATGAAATATTTTCTTAGCGAAGCTGTGGATTACCATGTCATTAGTAATCGGCAGGCGCTTCCTCAGTAATCCAGTCACTACTTCAACAATGGAATCGTGCAGTTTGGGGAATCGCAGAAGCTCCTTGGGATAAAAAAAAAGACATACTCTTAGTGCTTTCATAATTAATGCTAATCCAAGTCAGTTTATTGGATGAAGTCAATGAAATGTCAAACACATATTAGCATGTCTTGGCTAACCTGTGTGCTATAGGAGGAGCAGTGCTGGATGATCCTCTGCAGCTCTTCATGAACCAGCTCCACACAGCGCATACTGGGCTCCTCCAGCCGCTTAATTTGCCGCTTCACCAGCAACTCAAAAGACACCTCGGGCACAAAAAGAGCTGGCCGCGGACCCTGCAGGGCAAATCACACACACGCACACACACACACACACACACAGTAGCTCTATTATTTACCTGCTCTTCCTCCAAACGAGGGACCTTGACTAGAATTCAGATCAAACTAATTAAACAAAGTCAGAGGAAGCTCACCGTAGCATTGCGGATGGCAGTGAGGACATCAAGCTCAGTCAGCCCTCCCAGGGGGTCGATGGACTGTAAAGTGCGTCCAAAGGTCTCATGGAATATGTAACAGATCCGGGCACCCCCGCAGCTATAGAGGAGAAAGGTTCAGCTGTGACACCAACGCAGTTGCTCAGCGCCGTGTGTCGAAAATGTTAATCGTGCCAAAATGTAATGCAGTGAAGCAAAAAAAAAAAGGTCAATATTTACCCCGTACTTATTTACATTAATTAATCGCCTTGTGCAAAGAGAGCTGTAAGAGATGAGGGGGCCAGCAGAGGATGCTGATAATACTTCAACTCGCAATAACATCACCCCAAGGACATTACCGTCATGATTAAATTGTGAACCAATGTGAATAAAAAGCTGAGTCGGGCATCAACAGGAGAAAATGAGAAGACAGCCTGAGAAATATTCAGAGACAAATCAAGAAAGCAAAGGCTGTGATCATCAGAGAGAAACTCTTGTGATTCAATAAAGATGCTACTGTGATGTGACTCACAGCTCTGAGGTCTGGATGTATCGGGCCGTTCCCTTCGATGGTGTGGCAGTAATCGCTGGCGAATTTGGTGACGATCTGAAGCAGAGTGGCGCTTTGGTCTTCTACTGGCTGGCCGTAGCTGTTGAGCCGAGCCTGGTACTGGGCACTGAGCACGGTCACTCTGGTTTTCAGGTCTGGCAGGCAGTCCCGTATGTGGTGCATGAGCAGCCTGCTGAGGGTCTTGGCCAGGTAGCGTGAGCTCGCCCGGGAGGCGATGGAGGGGTAGTGGCGCTGCAGGAAGGCCTGCTCATCCCTCAGCGAGTCCTCCAGGCTTTTCTGGGTATTGATGTCATGCTGGCTCCTATTGGGAACACCAATTAGTAGAGGGAGAGTAATCAGATTAACAGAGAAATAGGGACACACACACCTTATTGTGAAGCTAAAAACAATACATAAATAAAATAAAGCATTTGTTATTGCAAAGTGCAAACCTGTTAACCACCCCGATAATCCCGAGTCTGACTGGAATGACTCGACCAAGAAGGACCTCCAGAGCGTCCGTCCCTGCATCCATCAGGTCCAGTTTACTGACCACCAGCAGTGTTCGACGACCTAGAACACACACACACATACACACAGATCTTACATCAGTATATTTATACAGGATTTTATTATTCATCTTTTATACTGAGGAACACAGAAAGTAAGCATACGGTATTCAAAGAAACAGGTCCCTGATGGGAAAGTAGGACAGCAGGGAAACATTTAGACCCATTTACAGATTTTGTAACTAGCACACACTCACAGAGGCACTTTACGGCCATATTTGGAAGCTCCCAGACAATTACTGCAAGCGGATTCTCCTCATCTATCAAGCTCTTATTCAGAGTGCAATTTAAGACCACAAACAGAAGGCAGAAGGCTCTTAACAATAAACACTGGCAGGTCCAACAGCCTGAAATGACTTGAGCATAAAGCATTCTTTGTGCATATTTAATAACTCAAAATGCATTTCCACTCAAGGCATGTGATTCAAAACGCATGGAGGGAGAGGAAGGATATTAAAATGAAATCTGAGGAGAAGTGTTGCCTGCTAACGAAATGTCCTACCATCTGGATCAACCTCGCGCGCCAATTTCAGAGCGTCAGAGGTGGCCAAGTCAGAGTTGGCGGGGGACACTGCGAGGATGAGGGAGTTTGGATTGGAGATGAAGGACAAGATCATCTCTTGTACTTGTGCCTCAATATCCTCTGGCTGTTCTCCAACAGGAACCTGAGTCAACAACAATGAGCAGACAGCGTTACAGTAAGCACGGCACAGATACTCTGCTGGTCTGTGATATCATCATGATGTAGTGCTATTATGTTTGAAATACAATTAAAAAGGGGCTAAGTTTATACCTTCGTTATTCCAGGTAAATCAACCAGGGTGAGATTAAGGACTTTGGGAGAGAAAATCTTCAAATATATGGGCTCAGGGCTGATTCCCTGCAGGATATGGAAGAAAAGAGAGATGATGAATGCAGTGTGAAAAAGCTCAATTTAAGGCAAAGCTGACTTCTACAGTAATGCTTTTCTTCTCACCTTGTTTTCCCCTGAAGTGCGTTCAGTCTCAGTGACAATTTCCTGACGGATTTCCTGAAAATCTGTAAAGGTCTGTCAAAAAAAGCGTGACAATGATGCATTAACTAAACCCATCACCGAGCAAATAACAAGGACAGCAAGCGTTTAAATAATTGATTCATGCACGTAAATATACCTGGTTCTTGCAGTGCAGGAACGTACCCCATTCGTCAGCTTTGACTCCTGAAGAGACATATTTCAGTGAGTGATGTTACAGAGATGTCTCAAAATAAATGTACTGTTTGGGGATACATAATGTCAACTCGAATATTACAAATGGACTGGACATGCTTGAGAGATGAAGATCAGAATGAACAGAGTGGTTGGGAGGTATCACAACAGAAAAGACAAGGCTAAACAAAGAGAAGCCCATGGAGACCAAATATACAGAGACCTGGGTAGCTGATTTGGGCATTTTGTTTTATCCCATTTCCTGAAGGAGCAGTGGTGAAGAAGAAAAAGAGGAAGACAGATTGCATGTTAGCAAAGACAGGCTCTACAAGGATAGCCGTTCAAACTGTTAGTGAAAGTGCCATGCCTAAGAGCTAATCATATATGATCTACCTCTAGCAGACTGCATGCCTACACAAATATACAGCCCCGGAAAAAAAAGAGACCTCTTCGGCATTATCATTTTCTCTCTTTGAATGAAATTATTATTATTATTTTAATTGTATTCTTTAAACTACTGATAATTTTTCTCTGTGTTGGAATTTAAAGAACACTGAAATTGCAGCCATACATGTAGAGCTAAAGATTTTAGGAAAATGTGGAGTGGTCTCTTGATTTTTTTCCGGAGCTGTATAAGAAGCATCGTGCTACAATGTATATCACAGTTACACCCCTTGATTGTGTGTTTTGAGGAATAAACAAAACAGCTGTTGTCTTATTTTAATTGTGTATAAATGTAAAAAGGTACCATTCTCTGTCTTCAGTCTCTCCTGCAGAGGCGCCACATTAACAAGTTGCAACACGAGGGGTCGTCTTGTGACTATTCCTGATCCCCGAGGCAGGAAATCCCGTCCAACCAGGCTCTCCAAAACAGAGCTCTTTCCACTGCTCTGTTACGACATATGATCGGAACAATTCAGCATTTGTATACACATAGGATATTCAACGTATGATCAATTAAAAAACTCAGGTCAGAGTCCTGACAGTTTCAGTAATGAGAGTAAAGTCCAGGCAGGGTTTACAGATCATGATTAAGGTTATAATTATTGTGTGCTTTTTGTTACTGACCTGACTTCCAACCACGACTATCTGAGGGAGCTGTATGACATCCGTCCCCACTGTGAGAAAGACCTCCTGCAGCCGGTTGATGGTGGGAATTAGAGTATCCATCCTTCCAAAAGACTGTGCAAACTTTCTAGATTGATAAAGGGAGAATGAATACACATGAATTGACAGAAAGGAAGAGGAGCAAAGTAGTTCAGCTGACAGTAAATCTCACAGAAACTAGATTAACTCTACTGCCATTTAGGGGCATGCTTATCCCCTAAGAACAGTGAGAATGAAGTTAGCTGCATTATAGTCTGAGTAAGACAAACAAAAGGAGAACACTGTGTTGAATGTGTACGATTCTTAAGTACAATTTTGAGGTACTAGTATTTTTCTACTTTGTACTTCTACTGCACTACAATTCAGAGGTAAATATTGTACTTCTATTCCAATACATTTATGTAGTACCTTTAGTTACCTTGCAGATATAGATTAATGATAAACAATACGATAACACGTTGGGACTTTCCCATGCTACCCGGCAGTAAATTGAGTAAGTCAATCTAGTCTCACCTTTAACCAGTTTTGATAAGCACATAACTTGTAACAGAGTGTTCCTGCACTCTGGTGTTTCTACTACAAAGAGTCCTTGTTCCACCTCTGGAGATAGGGAAATGCTAGTCCAAAAATCACAATGAGTGTTTCCCTGATTAAATTAAAATCAGATGCATTAAAGTCTGAGCAAGAAAAAACAAACGAAACACAATGCTGACAAATATATATTTAAAAAAGAGAAGAGATAGGTATTCCCTGAGGAAGACGGTCTTGCTTTGCAGAAGGTTAAGTGGTCCTGATGAGAGGGTGTAACGCCCAAGCATCAGTCAGATAAACACTGCACCGAATCCTGATCCAATTAAGTCATTTTTAAAATAAAATCCGCCTATAAATCCTGCATAAAGGCATCGGCTTAACGTTTCAAGTACATGGTACCAGATGTTGCAGCAGCGGAGGTATTATCAGTCAATGTGAGCGGGCTAAAGCTAACTGGCTATGCAGGAAGTGAATGAAATATACTCGCTTGGTGCTAACGTTAGCTTAGCCTCAAGAACAACCGATGCTCCATTATGACCTTACCAATGTGCCACTGATAATATCCCCCGCTTAACCAAGGTGTTCCTTCTTCATTATGCGTAGAGAAAAGCCAAAAGACTGGAAGACATGGCTATTTATCCAAATAGTTAGTCGAAAATTAGCAGCAAAATAAATAACCGTCAGTTCACCACATAGACGGTACCTGCATTTCTCTTCCGGAATCTGATTGGTCATAACATGACTCATCAGCTATGTTGGAACCTGATTGGTTGACCGGGGTTGTTTTTGGTCCGGCCCACATTTCTATTAATTCCTTTGATTGAACCACTTCTTGTTTTTTTGAACTCTTCCCAGTCTTACTATGTGGTATTACCGGTAATATGAATATTTCACATACAACATCAACACAGAACAAAACAGGAAAATAGTTATTTTCTGTGGTTTAATGTCTGCATATATAAACATGATATTTACAAATCATACAATAAACATCAGTAAGTAACAGAATAAAACATATGTATTACCTTATAATGGATTGTAAATGAAAAACTCAGTCATCAACCAGCACATACATTAATAACAAATACCCTCAAGTTGAAGTAAGTGTCCTCTGGATGTTGTAGCAGCCAGGGATCATGTGAGACCAACAGCATAAGGGACTCCTTTGTACTCAAACATTATGTGATCAGGTCTTGTGTCATTACGGCAACATCTGTGTCAGGAAACAATGCAAAGTTGCTCTTATCCAAGTCGTTTGGTCATGGACACGAAAGGCCTATTGCTGAAATAATCAACAGTCAGTGATATCTGTGTTCACTCAGCCAATGATTAGGCACACAGCTGGGCCCCCTGCTAGGAAACTGATACCGTATTCTCCACGCCTCACACTTGTGTACACCCCCAAACACCTCTCAAAAGACAATCACAAAAAGCAACTATCAACAAAGCATTCTCAGTCCATATACGAGGTGTCCATGCCCTCGCCGTCAGGGTGAAGCAGTCTTCCCGCCAAGCGCTCAATGTCATCCAGACTGAGCTGTCGAAGTGAACGCTCATAGTCCTATAAAAAAATAATAATAAGGAAACGGCAAGTTTAAAGTTAATGCACAGAATCTGTTTCAACCATGTTACTTTATTTTTAATGAACCATGAAATAGGGAGGGCTGTTGTAATGCAGCACTGAAGTTGGCAGCTAAAATAATGAAGGATTTAAGATAATGAAAACTCCTCACAGATTAGTTATGTTAACCAACACTCCAAGTCTGTGAGACCAATGCGTTACTTGTGTCCTAATTTAGAAAATGGATTCTCCCGTTTGAACCTCTTTGATTTAGAAAGCAAAACTAATAATGCATTACGACCAACTTGTCAGTCAAAGATTTCCAAATGTGATCCTCCCAGTTGCAACGTTTCAACAAGGTATTAACGAGCTGTGAGGTTTTAATATTATCCATATTTATTTTTACATAAATAAACAGAAGTAAATGGTTTTAACATAAACAATAAATAAACGAATATCTAATACCGTATCTTAAGTGCTTGCAGTGCTCATAAAAGCATGATTTACAGTGATGTAGTTTGGGTGATTTATTGCTTTGAAAGATGAGCACTTGAGTTGACCAGGCTTCAATGTGCTCTAATTAACATCTGACCCAAACACCATGGGTTGGGTCTCTCAGGATTGAGTGTTTCTTATTTGAGAAAAGGAAAGCTGCATTTATTGGCCATACTTGAAGCAGACATGAGCTGTTCAGAATGTAATCAGACTTTTGAGGATCTAGTCCCTAAATGTAAAAGCAGCATTTATGATGGCTAAACAAAATGCCAGTCAAAATGATAACCAATACACCAATTATCAAACATCAACTGTCAACATGCCAGAAAATGTATTTCTATTATCTTTCCACCTCAACCCCCCAATTTGTTTATGAAACATATATAATAATTGGTCTAAGGCATGAGATGCTGCCTCCACTGCTAGCAACAAATAAAAACATTGAAAGTGGACTGTTAATAACGTCAGAGGGGACTAGCAAAATGTGATTCCTTTTATCTAAGACTAATTGAATTGTAATACCTTAATAAGCTGTTCATGGACTTTTGCTGCATCTGCTGGACTGAAGTGCTTAGCCAGGACTGTGGACACAGTCTGCCACACTCTCCCCTGTGAGCTGCTGCTGCTGCCGGCAGCCATCCCTGAAGGGCCAGTCCTCTCTCCCACTGGACGGATTACCAGATTCAATTTAGCTTCTGGCCCAATGGAGTAATCACACAGCCTGTGTTCATCTGAGGAAAAGCAATATATTATACAGTCATTAGTAAACGTTTGATTTATGTGCAAGAAATTACAGTGAGGAAATTAAAGTCCTGCACAAAGATTAGAAAACGGTTGGAAAATCTACCTGCGAGCGCTTTCCCTTTATAGAGCAACCGCTGCTGGTTTGCTGGTATGTTGAGACGTTCTGATACGAGTTCCTTCACTGTGGAGACTTTTTCGTCTTCAGTCACCTGCAAGATCAACGAGATGATGTGGGCACACTGAATTAAATTTGGCAAACATGCTTTCCTAAGCTGAATAGTGATGTCATTTTAAATGAGAGCAGCCAATCTGAAATTCTTTCTTTTGAATTATTTATTAGGAATTCACATGCCAAAGTGACAAATGCATCAGGATACCTCTACTTCTGGTAAACAATCATTTAATATGGCCTATAATAGGAGAGACCCATAGGCACTGACACACAGCAGATAACAGGTATGTTAGAGTGTGGGCAGGTACTTTTGCCCTTTCAGATATGAATCAGGAGACATTGCATATTGATCTCTTTCGCAGTTTAAAATACTAGAATATAGAGTCAGTTCTCTCGGGCTGATACAACATTAAATCTGGTATTATGAAATACTTCCCCATTTGATAAACACATGCTTTAGACTACATATAATAAGGATGACTATTGTTCTACACACAAAGTATTGCAGGAACATACTAATCACATAAACTAAAGCAGTCCCTTTGATCACACGCTATGATGATAAAGTGTATTTGCTTCTTTATTGAGCAGGTTTGGGTGTTTCTATACTTCATAAGGGATGGTATAGCCCGAGTCTGTAACTGTAACATTATCAATTCAGAACATGAGGCACAAATTGGGGTCAGCACTTATACATAGGCAAATAACCTCACATACTTTAGAGAGTAAGACAAGAAGAAGAATAAACCCTTAATCATTAAGATTTCATTTCCAATAACCCTTCACTTAATTATATATAGTTTTTAAACTGTTTAAATCTATTCAAAACTTTAATTAATTAACTTGTTAACTAATTGTTTACATGTGTTAGTTGTGGGCTGGCCTATCATAGTACACTGACTTCAATTCTATTTGTTAATCTGTATTAAAACAGAGATACTCTAGGTGAACATCTTTTCCTGTTGATATGTACTGATCTGTTTTGTTTCTTTTTTACTGTTTAAATATAAACATTTGCTGTTAATGTTTATTTTCTATCATTTTTATTTTGTCTACATGCTGCTGTGACAAAATCATTTCCCAAACTGGGATCAATAAAAGTACATCTTATCTTTACTGTGCTAACTATAACCATTGTCCTAAGATATTACTCAGTAGCGACTTCCCTTTCCTACACAACCATCCAATTAAGGACTTACAGAGATCACACTCAACCAATGTGTTTTGACCTTGAAAATACTAATAAAAACCCCAAAACCAGAAAAGAGAATCTCTCGTAGTTTTCGTTGCTATCTCCTATCTAAAGATGTTGCTAACAAGCTAGCTAGAGTAACATCTACGTAGATTCATGACTGAGCAGGGATTGACACGGCTACATCTTTTAAAAACTACACTCATTATAAATTGACGGGCATATAATAGATCTTAACACAAACACGACGTGGATGGTTGCTTCAGTCAGGAGGGCCACCTCTGTCAGCTAACGTTAGCATGGATATAAAGACTAGCTACTGTTGCTAATGAAGTAGGGAGTTAACGGTTAGCACAGAGCTAGATCACCGGTGCTTCACTCACCTGTACACTGCATTCCTTCCCCTGAAGCGGTTTCACGGTAAGGATCATTTTGAATTTAACCCTGAACCAAACACAAAAACACGTTTAAACGCTGAGCAACTAAATATATTGAAATCAGGTTACTTTGTTAGCTCAAAAAAGCCACAGGGTCTCCTCTCTTGTCAACGGCCCATCTTCTTCTGATGTTGCTGCTGCTCTCTAGAGACACTACCGCCACCTGCTGACGGGCGGGGGGTATGACTGCTCCCTGTGCGGGATTAGTCACCCCAAAAATATTATGATTCTCTTTTTTTGCTCAAGATAGTTAGACTATGATTCAATATTGAAAAGCATTTTTTGTAAAACACACATGTAGGCTAACTATCTATCTAAGTTATGAACATACTTGTTAATTGTAAATATAATTAAACAAAGTTAATGACTAATTATTAAACGTTTTGAATACAAACTGTCTGTCTTTGCTTGGGTCTTGTAGCTATTTGACTCAAAATTATCATTATGTGTTTTGTGCTGTTTCACATTGCACATAATGATCTTCCTTTACTATTCCTTTTCCTTCACAAACTCTTTCAATACAAATGCACATCTAGTAAACGACAAGTGAAGTGAAAACATTGGTTATAATATTTTTTAACAATATGTCCTTATCATTTTTATTTTAATATTTGTATTCTTTATCTTTGCTCTTGACCTTGTTTTGTTCCTGATGTATATGTTTATTGAATGCTCAAAAAAGACACTAGGCAATATACCTATATGTATACCAATATAACCGACTATTGGTTGTCACTATAACTAGTTTCAAAAGGTTTAAATGTGATGGTTTAAATAGATTTGCATCGCTCCAACTGAGACGTAACAATTGTTCGGCCACTATGCATGCATTATGATATACTGCATCTCTCAATATGCAACTTTACTGACTACAGGTAAAATGGGAGATTGCAAAACCACTAATCAGTGCCCACAGCCAGCAAACAAACTCTTTCATGTCAGCCAATATCTGGGGAAGGAAATTATTCATGCTCACCGCTCAGTTTTCCGGAGACCCACCAATCCCCGGAGTTTTGGAAATACCCCAAAGACCCTCTGACCCAATTGGGTTTCAGTCCATGCATTTCTCATTCCAGCCTCCCGGATGGTCTCCACTGTCTCGGTCATGTGATTGCCTGCTGTCTGTGCCCAGTCTCACAGACCCGTGCAGGAGAGGAGCATCTCTCAGTTGTGCGGCTGCAGAGAGATAGGCACCTGTCGCATGGACTGACGCCTGCAGACAAACACATCCAGGACAAGTGAGGAAGACTTCCTCAGCTTCGGAAAGGCTGCAACTGGTATGTGAGCTTTATGAGTGCACGGTGAAATATTTAGAATGATATTTTAGCAGAATATGCATGTTTGTTTACAATCAGTCTTTCAGAAACGGAAACGCTGTTGTCAAGTGTTACCAACTCGTGTGATATCTCCGAGGGCTTTGCGACCCAAAATAAAACATAAAAAAGAACAAGTCTGATTCCTGCTTAAATGTGTGTGTGATCTAAGGGTCTACAATGACCTTGTCCTATTCTGAACTGTTCCCTTGATTCTCGTTCTGCTGCCAAAGCTACTTTCTTTGTTAAGCGTTTGTCTCATACTTTTGTGAATCTTGAATCATACACTATTTGTTCTATTGGTGGAACAAAAAAAGAGGAAGAAGCAGACAAATACAGGGATTGCATGAACATGTTGTATCTATGAATCCATTTGTGCATGTAGCCTACAGCGTGTTGACCCTGGAAATTAATTTAAGTACTGCACAAAGTCCTGCAGCTCATAAAGCAAAGACAGATTTATAGTCTCATTTTCATGGCAGAGGAAACTGTGTCATTGGAATATTCTTGAGCATGTTTTTTTTCTATCTATCTATCTATCTATCTATCTATCTATCTATCTATCTATCTATCTATCTATCTATCTATCTATCTATCTATCTATCTATCTATCTATCTATCTATCTATCATATAGAGCACTTAGGTGGAAATGCATAATGCAAATTATCCTATGTGTTCTAATCCAAGTAAAACCCATTTTAAGTTATTGATTCCCCATTGTGTTGTTACTATTATGAATATTTTTGTTCTAAATAATCAGAAAATAGATGCAAGAAGCTGTCAAACTGTGAATTAAATGACGTTGGTGCTGCAAAAGGACTTAATACAACTCAAAATCAGAAAGAAATTGAACATTATGGGCAGCACTTCAGTTTTCATGCTTTGTATTTGAACATGTTAAATTACGTCATCCCTATCAAATACAAATAAATGAAATGAAGTATGACCCTATATATCTGCACTTATTCAATTAGCAGGTGATGGGTACACTTCGGGACCTCCAGTTCGCCCTGCAACTGAAGATTGAGGAGCTTCGCCAGAGGGACACACTCATAGATGAGTTAGAGTTGGAGTTGGATACAAAGGATGAACTCATCCGGAGACTGCAGGAAGAACTGGATCGCTACAGAGCATCGGTCTCCCTCCCAGGATCCTCTGCAGCCAGTGCAGGTGCATTTTAAATTCAATGTTTGGAAGCATCAACAGGTAGCACAAGCCTTAAACCTGACTTTCTGTCTTTGATTTATTTTCCTGTACTGTAGCTTGCTCAGTTCAAAGTGAGGACTCGCAGAGATCCAATAGGAAAACAGTCATCTCTGAGCCCTTCAGTCTGGACCCAGTGACTCTCGCCATGGTTTCACAAAGAATCTGTGATAAAAGCAAAGAGTAAGAGCACACACGTCTCTGGAAAGTTCAAGGCTCACCTACTGCTTAGTGCATGACTCAGAATCAATAAATATGTTTAGTTATTTTCAAACAATGCTGCATTCAAGGTGTTAAATAACTTGCCTTCAAATGTTACATCACTAACCTACCTTTTGTACGCTTAGGTCTCAGACGCTGATTCAGGCAGCGTTTTTAAAGAACGCCTTGTTGAAAAACCTTGACGAAGGAGTAATCAGAGACATCATAGCCTGTATGTGTCCCTCCACCATCAATCAGGGCTGTTACGTCGTTCAGGAGGGGGCCATTGGAGCTCAGGCTTATGTTCTAGAAGGTAAATCACTTCCTTCTTACAATTGCTAGCATTAATCATCCTTGAGGATATTTATTAACATTTCCTTGAGATGACAGGTGCTTAATGACACCATATGAAAGGATTGGTTTCATTTTATCTTTGTATGTTATTTTGTCTTCTTCCTGCTGGCTCACAATTTGATTAGACGGTAATATGACACTGCACTCAAAGACAGTGATGGGAGAATTGCACGTTTGAGCAAGACAAGGGGAGCCACTTGGGATAACAAGGGACCCAAATTGATGTGCTTTGTGTTTAAATGTCAACTTGAGGAAAAAGACAGGAGAAAAGAGGTCCTGCTCGTAGAGAGGGAGTTCATCAGCGCCTGATTGTCCTCAGGAATCTGGCTGCATTTGTAATGTGTCAGCTAATGGAGAGTGGCTGATCGCTATTTTTCGCTTGTCATCCTAACAAGAGAAAGGTAGTGGCCTTGATTCGCTTGGGGAGGATTGCAAATTAGTAGTTTGTTCAGACAGCCGAGGGTTCTCAACAGTCTCGATACATTTCCTGACAGAACAACACACCACATAACAGCTCCATGTGTTGCAACAGGCTCTGTTTCTGTGTGTTTGTGAATAGAAGGGCGCCTGGATGTGACAAAAGACGGCTTGAAGCTTCTCACGATTGAGCCAGAAGACATGTTTGGAGAGCTGGCTCTCCTCTACAACTGCACACACACCTACTCTGTCTCAGGTATAAAGCACGTTCGTGTTTTTATATTTGCATGCAGACATCGCTGGAGGTGTGTTGCACTGTACCACTGGTGGACTTTTACTTTAATTAGATTTGACTTTGTGGGGATTAAAATAATTCTTGTTTTTGAGAATATCACAGGCAGGCGAATGTCTGGCGGTGGTCTCTTACAGACGTCCTTTGAATTTAAAATCAAAGACCCTTTGAGATCCTAGACAACACCAAAGCTTCAAACAGTTTTCTCAGAGATGTAAGGAATTTAAAATCTTTTCTGCTTAACTGCAGCTACAGCTTCTGACTGCTATGTCCCTCCCTCCAATCCAAAATACCGTAACAGAATTTTCACAAATATTGCCAAGTAGCCTATTCAATTCACTCCTCTCGTGGTTGGATCATAACCTATTATAAACATATTTCTGATGTGAAAAATGTGTGATATTCTTTAGAGTGTTGTCATTTCCTTCTAGCGTCTGATCACAGAGTCTTGAGGGAAAAGGTTCCTAGCATCTGACCTGGTTTAACAAATAAATAGTCTGTGAAGATGGCGAGGATCGGTTCAAATTGAAAAATCCATTTATTTGCCTTGTTTGGTCCCTAAGCATCTCATTCCCTTTTTCTCCTGCTTTTTCTACTTTCAACCAATTCCTATGAACTGCTATGTACTTTTCTCTCATGTCGGCGGTCTGCTGTCCTTTGTTCCATGTACATTTCTGTCAGCCCGTCCCTCAGATCTGTTCAAGGCCCACTTTATTTATCTCTATTCTTCCCTTCAAATTACTTTTTTTCTCCATTGTTGCCATCTGAGACAATCAATACGGCTTCTGCTCGTGCTCTCTTTCATTGTGAGTGATAAAGGTGCAGGTGAAAACTGGGCTTTATCATCAGGCTGGAAATTCAAGGTGGGAAAATGATTAACTGCAGAAAACGTCAGAACATTTTTTCTTCGAGAGCAATGTTTATCCTCCTCAGTCACTTTGGTATATTTATAAAAACACCCTCAGCTTTTGCATCGCAGTCAGTGGTATTCTGGAAACAATTCGTACAAATAGCAGTTAATGCAATAGTTATCTGCATTAGCTGTAACATCTCTAAAATCCTTAGTTTGTTTCTCAAAATTAGTGACTGTATTACTTACATACATTTTAATAGTACAAAGTTACACATCACTGTAGCTGGGAATTTGGTTGCGATAGATTCCCACTTTCACATCACACAAGTGTTTGTACTGTCCTTTGTTAACAGACCATGGCATTGCAATGCAGTGAAGAAAAAAGAGAGGAATGTTTTACAGAAATGCAAAGCAAAATAATAACAACTACACGCAATGTAGGCGGGACTGTACATGCAGCACTGTATTGGGAATCACAGCTATTTGACAGGACTGGTTTATCATTGGTAGAACCAAGGCTTCAGATATTCCCTTTCATTATTGAAGGTCAAGATTACAGCAAAGAGAAATTCAATAATTCAGGAAACATTGACAAGTGCCTTTGAGGACTGGGAAAAGCGTTTTATAGATATTGTGTATTATTATTACTAAGTCTAATAGAATTGAAGAAGTGGCTCAGTCTGTAGGGACTTGGGAACCGTAGGGTCACCGGTTCAAGTCCCCGAACAGACCTAAATCTGAAGTTTGGACTGGTCCTTGGTGAGGTCTGAGTTCACCTCTGGGGCATTAAAGTGGTGCCCTTGAGCAAGGCCCCAGACTGCTCCTCCGGCGCTGTACAATAGCTGCCCACTGCTCCTAATACTGGGATAGGTTAAATGCAGAGGTCCAATTTGACTGTGTGACAAATAAAGAGGCCTTCATCCTCCATTTCTATTGCAGCATAAAATAATCTTGACAAAGTATGAGAACTGATTCAATGAGTTGGCATATCCTGACTTATGCAATGACCGAATGTCTTCATTTTTGGGCTTGGACTATTTTATCAGAGAATCAGTTAAATACATTTTAATAATGTAGCAAAACAATTCAACATTACTATTTGCGTGAGTTCAAAAGAATCACACACACTTCAGGGCAAAGCATTACATGCATTAGCACATGAAATGCAATATTTGTTATTATTTCTCATCCTATTTGAATTGCTTGTCACATCCACAGCGCATTATGTTAGACTGATTTGGTATTCCCATTTGGAGGGATTTGAGATATCAGTTCTGCTCCACAGTATCAGACGGAGGATCTCATTAGACCGTCTGGAGGACGTCTACTTCTGTTTGCAGGAAGCTTCAGTGAATTCATCAATAAGGGTCATCATTAATTCACAAGCCCCTCTTTTAATATCCATTATAAAGAAAGAGACATACAATTGGAGGAAATTAGATTCAATTTATATTAAAAGTGTCAGTAAGAAACTGAGCTCTTACATTTATTTTTATTCTAACAGAGTCTGCTCTTAAGGAGCTGATCCTGCATTCAATCCACATACTCGTGTTTTACAGAGCTGTTTCAATAATATTTGATTTGTTTTTCCATGACAACCTGCATCACTTTTTCTGTCTTTTGAGCTACAGCACAGATGGACTGCAAGCTGTGGGTTATCGATCGCAAAAGCTACCAGACTATACTTATGCAGAGCGGTCTCAACAGCCTTTCTCATGCAATGCAGCTGCTTAGCAGGTAAACACTGAACCGATACACTTCATTTGACACGGAGCCGGCCTGGAAAGCTGCTTTGTATTCCAGCCTCAGTATCACCAGGGTCAACGTGTTGTCTGTCACCACATGGCTGATTTCAGGCCTTTGACGCTGACTGAAATATTAACATTTCTATGACATGTTTCTCTGTAGAAAACTCTTTGCAAACCTGTCAGTGACTTTCTGTTTCTGCAGCATTCCCTTCCTGCAGTCTTTGCCGGAGGATGTCATCATGAAAATGTCTGATCTGATGGAGGAGGTACAGATTACATTAAAGCAATCAGTGGTTCTTCAAACAGAATGCATCTGATAGATTATGTGTGCACACAGATGCAACGTGTGTAAACATGATTGTTTACAGAATCTTTTGCTTCAGCCTTCTTTGTTTGGTATCAGTTAACAAGCCAGTGCTAGAGCAGAATCAGGACGGAGCCTCCTTTGTTATGTTGCTTCATCTTTACATCTGTAACAGAGTTTTTAAATCATCTTCTACACTTTGCTCCTCTGTGATTTATGATCCCTAGACACACTACAGCGAAGGGGACTACATCATTCGAGCTGGGGCCACAGGAGACACCTTTTATATCATTACCAAAGGCCAGGTATAGTTTGATGCTCTCTGCCTGCTGCACGGATGAGACAAAGCTTTTAGAGAAAAAAGATTGTGGACGACAAAATGTCAGAGCTGCTTTATAAATTGCATTACTCAGTGATAATTGACTTTGGTGCTTTTCCACATTGCTCCCCAGCAAGACCTCTTTTTCATTACCTCCCTATCTGGTGCTTTCCAGGTAAATGTGACAGAAAAGAAGGCAGGCCATGAAGAGCAGATTGTCCTCTCTAAGCTGTCTGAGAGAGAGTGGTTTGGAGAGAAAGCTCTGTGGGGGTAAGGAGGAATGGTACACTTTAAGATAATGCATGCATAAGGTGCAAGATGGTATCTGCAGTCCAATTATTTAACCAGTTATTTAATGCACATCTATTAGGGGACAAAGGAAACAAAGACAGTGCTCATTCTTAACCTTTTTTAGTTTAGTATAAAGTCACAGTGCACTGAGAAAACATAAAATGGCCAAACCTTTATTTTATTCTATTTTATTTCTTGGTATTTCTTTAATTAACAGAATTTCTTTCAGTAACTTAATTACATTTTTATTAAATTAAATTATTGAAAAACTTTTCAACTTTGGCCCAGGTTACATCACATTCTTTGCTGCAACACTTTCACAAATTGTATAATCATAAATTGTTCTTGTGGAGGGGGGACACAGGGGGTCCAAGCTCGGTGTTGAAGGGGAGGAGCTGGCCCCAAATATATTATTTTTTGTGCAATAATAATATGATGTTCTTCTTCTCAGAGAGGATGTTCGCACTGTGAATGTGGTTGCTGCAGCTGAAGTTACATGCTTGGTCATAGACAGGGAGTAAGTGGATATTTTGTGTCAACTACTGAATAATTTGCCACTCAATACTCAGTCGAAGGGCTTATCCAGAGATTTGAAGAATATTCATGTGTTTCAGGACTTTCAAAGACATCCTGGGTGGGTTGGTATTTGACTGCAGTCATGAGGTGAAGCAAAGCCAAGAATCCACCATAGAGTGAGGAGCTTTAAAACCCTATTTTCCACAACAAAAACATGTGACCTGCTCTTAAAAAACACAAAGTAAAAGCTTGCCCGTGTTTTGCTTGTGAACAGGTTGGACAAGGGCCCCGATCTCGTCTCATCTTCCACTTTAAGTGATTTCCAGATTGTCTGTCCCCTGGCTGTTGGGGAGTTTGGTCACGTAGAGCTGGTAAGGATAGATCACACAAAATGACACAGATGCCCCTATGCAGCTGCCTGCTCCAAATTCCATGTTTCTATAATGTAATCTATTGATTTCCCTCCCTGTCAGGTGCAACTAAAGAGCAACATCAAGTGTCTTTATGCCATGAGGGTCCTTAAAAAGAAGCTGATCCTCAACAGTGGTCAACGAGAGCACATCCTGAGAGAAGGGCGCATCCTATTGGAGGCTCATTGTCCATTCATAGCCAGGTGTGTGTCCTTCAGCAGGTATCTATCAGGACTGTTGTGATTACATGATATGTAAATGTTCTCTAACATGTTTCTATATGTGTGTTGCTGTAGGCTTCATAAAATATTTAGAGATACAGAGTGCCTGTACATCCTGACAGAAGCTTGTCTTGGTGGGGATTTATGCAACCTACTTAAAGATAAGTAAGGATTTTTGTATAAAAGAAGATGCAAGACACTTTGTCAACCTACTGATAAATATTTATAGATACTTTCATCACTATGCAGTTTGATGTATTACATCTGACTAAATCATGCATTTATTTTGTGCACATTCTGTTTCAGAGGATGCTTGGACGACTGCAGTGCCAGGTTTTACACAGCTTGTGTTGTTGAAGCCTTGACCTTTCTTCACTGTCGGGGTGTCGTCTATAGAGATGTAAAGCCAGAAAATGTTGTTCTGGATGAGCATGGCTCTGCCAAACTGGTACTGCTTTGTTTACATAATAATTTGGGGATTTTCAAAGTGAAATTGTAGTTTTTTTCAATTTACATCCACGTTTTTTAGATTGGTTCCAGGTGTCTGAAGAAGGTTGAGGTGGGTAAGAAAACCTGGACGTTCTGCGGCACACCGGGTTACATGGCACCTGAAATCATCTTGAACAAAGGCCACAGTACTTCTGCTGACTTCTGGTCTCTTGGCGTTTTAGTGTTTGAACTTCTGAGTGGTTGGTAAGTTTCACAGTTAAATGCAGCTCTTCTATTTTCTCCATCTCAGGTTCAATCTTCCTGCAGTGACAGGCTCTTGTTTTCCTCTCCAGGCTCCCGTTCAGTGAAGCTGAGCCGATAAATATTCTCTCTGCAACCATTCGTGGCATCGATCAGATAGACTTCCCTAAAACCATCAGCAAAAGCGCCTCAAGTCTCATCAAGAAACTGTGCAGGTGGTGTAAACATGACTTGCTAGACACCATGAATTACAATGTGAAAGCTATCATGCTTTCTCAGACAAACACTAACACCACTTTTAACCGTCTCACACTTTTGTTTATGTTATATTTTATAAATACCTCTTATAGTTTAAACACAACCCGAAATGTTAATTCATAGTTTATTTATTTGTGTGTTTTTGTTTGCTTACCATCACCAAGGACCAATCCCTCTGAGAGACTGGGCAGTCACAGAAATGGGGCCAAGGACATTCAGAAGCACAAGTAAGACGACAGCTTTAGTGCCCTGAAGAACACAGACGACTGCACTTGAAAACACGTATTAAAAGCATGTGATTCTCCCTTTTCAATCAGATGGTTTGAAGGATTCAACTGGGACGGACTCTGTAAAGGCACGCTAAACCCTCCAATTATTCCCAAAGTAAGACATGTTTAGTTTGGCTTTGTTTCTGCTATTTGATCACTGTTGTTATAAATATAGCTCTGTATTTATTGTTTGAACTGTCTTTCAGATGAAGGATCCTGTGGACAGCACTGCATCGTGCAGTCATTACACTGAGGGATCGGAGCTTTGCACAAACTGGGATGATTTCTGATCCGTCTGACAATATTCCATCACTTTCAGGTCTATTCCTCATTCACTGCCCTCAGTCTTACTGTTATCAAGAATGAATTATATTTTCAGATAAAAGCATATTTTCCACAGTATCAGTCACTGCAGATATTGTTTGATAAATGAACCACGCTGCCTCCTGTGATGAACTCCGACTGTTTGTGATGTCCCTATAGATAAACATAGGACCTCAGTGATGTCACTACTGTTCGCCTGTAAGTCAATAAAGATATAGTGTGTATCTCCGTGTCTCTTCTTGTATTCCTATATCTGTAACCTCACTTTGAGTCTCACTTTCTTTGGGAACTGTCTCCATATGATCTCTCCCCAAATGCCTGAATAGAATTAAAAAAGTGACGTCAGACCTGGCCCCCTCTTGCACAAAAGCGGCAAGCCTCAGAACGGTAAGAAGACCAATACCGGAAATTGAGTGATTTATTTAATTTCAAAATAAATTAGCCTAATTAAATCTTTACGTGATAGTGATATACTGTCATCCGTAGATTAGACATAATAGGTTTTAATGTATGCGTTGTTATAAAGAGGGTATTTAAAGCATGGCATGTAGTTTAAGGGTACAGTATTTAATTACATCTACCAGTGCAATATTTAATTTTACTGTCTGTTCTTGTATGTATCATATTCTATTTACATTACACTTCTTGCACTATATTTATTTACTTTCACTGTTTTGATTGGTTTTATTTGTTGCATTGTTAGAGGAGCCTGGGACTAAGGTTTTCATTGCCACATCTACACTGTAGCTACTGTGCATATCACAATAAAGCCTTTGAATTGAATTGAGTTGCATTTCCTTTAATTGGGTCCTTCATTTACAGGTACAATTGGTTGATCTTTAGCTAAAATGATCGTTTCTCTAAGTAATTGGCACATCCTTTTAAAATGAATGCTAAAAGTGAAAAATAGAAAGACATATTTCGCATATTTTTTAAATCACATGTTCTTCTATACCCATTATCAATAATGAAGAAATATGACTTGTCAGGGGACCTAGTTATATTAGACTAATGATATGCCTGGATGAACCTTTTTACCCCTATTTTATTATAAAACACACTGCTTCAATCAGTTGAGCTTTTACTTTGAAGGTTTGGACCGGAAACAGCGACACGTTGTCTCTACCTTGCCATGTGAGCAGTTTTCGGTGCATCAGAAGTTGAAGTAGTAGCACAATCAAAGGAACAATTGGAGGCCTGCATTCAGTGTTACCGAGGTACGTTTCATTTGGTCTGTCGTTGTGTATTAGTTTATTTTTAGTTGTTTCAGCTCGATTTAGAAACTTAACTAAACTGAGAAGTCTCAGGTTCCGATCTAAAAACAAGGAATGTTTGTCTGCAGCACGCTGAGAGTCCAGACTACGGAGCTGAGAGTCTGGAGTGCTCGCAGCTCTGTGCAGATCAACATGTTAGCAGACTGTTGCATGAAGTTTAAAGGAAATGTGCCTTTTAAATGAAAGAAATTCACCCACATTTGTTAATACTGTTGCATTGAAATCACAATATATCAGGTATACAGCAAATAGCACCAGGTATTTTTAACGATGATGCATCCTCTTTTACACTTTAGTTGCAATGTGCTCAAATGAAGATTTCACTTTTGAAGATATGGTGCCTTTTCCCTTTCTGCAATATTTGTATTATTGCAGTACTTTATGGTGCAGTGTGCTTCTTTAAAATTCAATAACACACTTGTTGCGGGACTAACTGTCACCTTATGAGCAAAGTGCTGTCTTGTCCCAGATCCAAGCTAAGAGATGACTATAGTTTGGAAGAATTGTAAGGCCTGAATTGTTTTCTAACACCCTTGGTCTGAGAGTTTTACAATCTTTACTGAATACTTTAGTCCCTCAATTTGCTTTAGGAAAACCTTTTTGTTTGATTATGATTCCTGATTATTGTGTCTTTCTGCCCCTGCACTTCTACATATTCTGCAGCATGCAACATGCTTGCAGTTGTTCACATGATCAGATGCCAGCTTCCTGTCATCCTCTCTTCAGTTTGCCAGTTATAGTTTATACAGTATGGCAGCTGAAGTTAGTGTGTCTGTGGTGATGCAGGGCTGGGTGATCTGTACAAACACACTCACTGTTCCATAAGTGACTTTGGGTTGTGGAGCCAGCCAGGAGGCTAAATGTGGAAGATGACCCCTCCAAAGTGGTGTCTTGATCTCTGCTGCTCAGTTACATGAAACTCCAGTCTGTAGGGGAAAACATGCACAAATGTTGCTTTGTGTGAGAGAATCCTAATTGGTTTCAAATGAATCTGAGACCATGGGAGCCCCATCAGCATCTTTTGGAAAGTGAAGGTGTTCTCTACGTGCAGGATGCATGCTCTCTTCTCCCCCTCGACTAGAAAACCTTCATTGTGAAAGTGTGTGTGTCTGTGTTCTTCATGCTTCATTTCAGCCGGAAAACACCGGTGCGTTTCATTCTTTCTCTTTTGCTGTTCTCCCCCAGCCTCACGTGTCCCCTGCTCTCCTCCTCTCCTCCCCTCCATCGGACCATTTACTTCACATGGCACATGGAAAGTGTACAGAGTTCATTGCTCTGGTGTGGAAGCAAAATGCTGTCCCCTCTTTCTCTCCCATAACCCCCCTTTTATGTCACCTCCTGTAGTTTTCTGGGTCAGGGGGAAGCATTCCCCAGCATCACCCTCATCACTGCAGAAGCTCTGTGTGCCACTGTGCAGTCTCACTCTGCATATAATACAGGGGCTTTTATTCATAAAAAGGGACTTCGATCCAACTCTGCTTGAATACTGTTCCTCCTCATTTGACAGGAAAGCACATGTCATTATTGAAAGAGCATCATCAATGTCAGTTATTTGTTAGGAAGATAAACTTACACTGGAGCCTTGTTTAATGCACACAGGCATCAATATAATTTAAAGCTCATACAGAGTCTTGTTCCACACTTTTATAAGAGTAAAAAAATGTGTTGAATTCTCTCGTAGCTGCAATTTTTTAATGTAGGATTCCAATGTTGATTTTGCCCAGACACATTGCTGACAACTGTTATTCTACATGTTTTTACATATTGATTATTTCCATGTCTACCTTGAACTTCTACTCTACTGCATTTCAGAGGTAAATATCCTAACTTCTACACCACTACATTTACTTTAACACTCACAGTTACTATAAAACACATTATATGCTGATATGGTATATTGGAGTACTTCTTCACAGGATTTGTAGTATCTACATTTTGTCCACATTAGCTGATTATACGTCTGTGTTAATATTATTTTCATTAAGGCCATTGTGCAGAATGAGTGCTTTCACTTTTTGTACTTTAACTATATTTGTTTGCTAATACTTTTGTACTTTTACACAAGTTACATACTTCTTACTTGTAGTGGAGTATTTTAAGACTATAGTATTTGTACTTTTATTCAAGTAAAGGATTTGAGAACTTCTCCCAACACTGTTCTCAACTTATGAGAAAGCTTTGCAATAGATAAACCCTTTAAAATTGCCCCTACAGCTACTCTACACCAAGTTTCAAATTCTACACCCAAACCCTGAATATAGCTTTCAAACTATTAATACTTTTTAAATTAAATTGTAAACCCTTCGTTAGCAGTTTTGAATCTTTCCTGTTCCCGTTCCCTCCTTTATGTGGGAATCATTAGGATATAAGCCATGGGATTGTTATTGTGGCATAGAAACTATGTTTGACAGTTTAAGTCATTGAAGTTATATTTATTATTGATTGCGTGCCAGAACTTTCTCCAAACCAGTTTTGGTTTCTCTTTTTGTGCATATCCTATTCTGCACACAGCAACTGCAGCTCTGTCCCTGCCTGCCTGCTGCATGTGCACACACTTGCAGAATGCCTCAGGCTACTTGTTACAGGCCTGGCATCCCTCTGTGAACCTACGTTTTATGTGCACTTTATGGCAGGAAGTCACTTTATTTCGCTTTTAAACACATTTTGTTACGTCCAACCCCCTTTGCCAGAAACATACTTTAGTTTCATGATCATTGTTGAAACAGGAGTCTGCATAATGTCATGTTTGCTTTGCATGTTTGTAAATTCAGGTGTGAACCGCCAACACTTTCAGGTTGTTCTCCTGAAAGTGCCGGCAGGCAGGGATTGGCCCGGGCTGAGAAGGTGCATTTGTAGTTTATTTTCACATTTGTGCGCCGTTTCTTTTGTCTCATGTCTTCCAGGGAGTAAAAGCTGGCAGCACAATGCTCCCTGTCTGGGCCGCGACAATAGCCCGTTTGAATGGGAGTGAGGGAGGAGAGGGATGGTGACAGAAAGGGGCTACAGGAAGCCCTCCTCACAGCGGACTGTCATTTGTTTTGGATGTGTCACATTTCATAAAGCCCTTTTTGTTTTTCATTTATCTCGCAAGTGAAAGGACTCCAGGGGCTCACCAGCTGCTAGGTCGCTCCAGCAGGTGTAAATTGGCAACTAAACTGTTATAATCCAGAGAAATGGATGCTCCAAGTAGATTATGAATCCTTTTGGGACGAGTGTGGCATCACTTCGCCCCGTGAAGGCAAGGAAAGCAGCGCAGGAGCAGCCTGGCTGAAGAAAAGTGGGGGTGGGGGGGTGACTCTTTATTCCCTCCCCGTTTGGGCACTGGGGGAGAAAGTGGGTGAGAGGTTGAGGGGTGTTCAGGGATGGGGGTGGATGTGGGAAAGCAGAGATTTATGAGGTTGAGTTTGTTAGAGGGGGGAAATGAGCAGTTTAAGTACCGCTTCTGTTTTGGGGAACTCTGTTGGAGTTTGTTTTGAGGCAAGGCATCAGTCTAAAGTTTCCCACCCTTTAATTCAGTTTTGATGTGAACAATGAAGTTTCTGGCACGGCATCAGGGTGAGAGTGACCAGCTGAGTCCTCCCCCTCACCCCATCTCACCACCAGCCCCTCGCTACTGTACGCACCCCAACTCTCTCCATCGCCTCCCTGGTGAATGAAAAATGAAAGAGTGGCACAACATGACTGAGAGTAACCTCGGCGCCTGTTTCTGTTTAGGCCAATCAACATTACTTCCTGATGTCCCCCCCCCCACCTCCTGACACCCTCTTTACAGCTCGGGAGCTTTTCTTCTCCTCGTCTCTCAGAGCGGTTGCCAAGCCTGTGGCCCAGTGTGGCTCAGCCTGTTAACCACTCTGCTCTCACAGTTTAAAAGGCTTCAGAGGAATGCTGTTTTCATCTTAGGTTTTGTTTTAGTCGATGTGTAAGCTAGGTAGTGTATGACTCCACTGACTTTACATATCTAAGTGTGTGCTACAGGTCTTTGGGAGTCCTGCTGTGTTTGTGGAAGAAAAAAGTGGTACAGAATATTTTGTGGTTCCAGAGGGAGCTGCATAAAATATAAAACTCTGACCCAATTTTAGTCGAGAACTTAACACTATATCTAACCGCCCTGTTGTTGAGTTGCATTGTGGGGATTGTATGAACAAGGTTTTGACAAGACTTAAGAACGTATGGAATAAAAAGCTGATGGTTTTCTCAGATTGTTTTTTTTTTAGATGGGTCAGTTTATTGATATTGATACATTTGTAGTTGATGATGAAATTAAATATCTCATTATTTTATTTCCCATAATCCCTTTTTTCCAAATACATTGGACTGCTGCTTCTTGGTAATAGAGGAATGCACTGGTAAATGTATTTCTTCTACTGATAAAACTAGTGCTGAAATAATGAATACTGTTTATGAGAAAATAATTCTCTGTCCTAGATTTAAGTATCTATCAACATCAGTAATGCTAACACTGTTTAAAGAAGAAAGTGCATCCCGACAAAATCGCTCAAAGAAAAACGATGATTTTACAACAAATAAGTCATTTTTGAGAAACACAAAGTACATTATGCTAATCAGAAATCCTTTACCCGTCCCACAGGGGGAGATTTACAGTTACAGTAAAGGGCAGCAAGACAAAAGACATAAATGAGGTGATTAGAGTAACATATTACAGGTGTAGAGCTGTATGTCTAAAAGTGACTTAAAGGAACAATATGGGTACTTCTGTCTGAGTTTCTACTATTTGCATCCTTCTGCAGGGGATGCTGCGTTTCTCAAAATGCAACACAATGAGATTTAAGGGTGTAAACGCACCGTATAATTCTCTCGTATTTCACCGTGTCCTTCTCTCTGTCCTCCTCTCTCAGCTATGCATTTCCAGGAGTGGTTACGGTCACTTCGCTCCAGCGCTGGTCTCAAAGGGTCTGATTCTGAGGATTTCTGGAGTCTCCTGCCGTCCTTCCCCCTGTCCTCCCTGTCTCTGTCCCAATCCTCTCTGCTGGGTTTAGGAGCTCTCGCCTCTATCACAGCGTACTGGCTGGTGACCCGTCCTCGACCCATGCGTCCTCCCTGTGACCTGCAGGCCCAGTCTGTGGCTATCAATGTGAGTGGACCATGGTTATATTTAGACATGTGTGAAATGCATTCGTCATGATGTTAGGAGTGTTTTTAGGTGTTTACTGTGTGTGTTTGTTGCAGGGAGATCCCAGCTGCAGGCGGTCTGCTCTTCTAAAAGATGACACACTGCTGGAATTTTACTACGATGACACCAGGACAGCCTTCGACATGTTCCAGAGAGGCCTGAGGATTGCAGGTTGGCTCATTCACAACACATGAACTTACCCTTCATACTGTAGTGTCATTATTTAAAGAAAGGGGATTACTCACCTGAAAACATTCATGCTGTTCTTTGAAAACCTCTGAAGTCCTCTCAGGGGAGGCCATGCTTATCTTCAGTAAAGGGATAACAGTTTTCTGTCAGTGGAGACAAGCTTTTATGTGCTTTTTAGTTGATCAAATGGACAACTAAAAGCAATTTGTTGATATATCATCAAAGTAAAACTCGTATGGGAATCATACATATCTTTTGAACCTTGGGGAAAACTGGGTTACTTTTCAGTTGTTCCATTTGAGTATACAAATAAATACAAACACAGAGAACTTACAGTATTAAATGTGTGCGAATATGTATACATATACAACATATATATATACACCAGTGTAATAATAACAGTGCTAAAAATGGGGTTTAAGATGAAGTGTTAGAATGCTGGAACTCATTCTCCAAACACATCCGTGAAATCAAAACTCACCTTTTCAAAACTGCTTTTAACCTGTAGTTTAATGTTGTGTTTACATATTTTAAGTGGGTTGTTTTAATTATGTTTTGATGAATTTGACCTCTGTTAAGTGTCTCTGAGTTTTTAGAAAAGCGCTCTGTAAATAAAACGGATTAATATTATTATTATTATTATGATGAATAAGATCGATAAGAATATAACTTTAAATGTACAATGTGCTAACAATATTAATGCCAGAGTATTGCAGAGTGGAATCCTTTCTACATAAGTCAATATTGCACAACGTAGATTTAGTAATTATGGGGCTCCAGTTATACATCACAATTTAACTCCACTGGAACATAATAAATGATAGTATATAAGTGTTGTCCACTTGAGTCATTTAAAATGGTAAATAAACTGCATTTATATAGCCCATTATGAGTCCCTGCAACTCCACAAAGCACTCAACATATACAAGCCAGCATTCAATCTCTCACACACGCTCACACTGTTGGCCGACGGGTGCAACTCGGGGTCAGAAATCTTGCCCAAGGACACATGCAGTGGCTGGGAATCAAACCACTGGCCTTGGTAGACCACAGAAAAACAACACACTACACCTTTAACCGTTTCACAGATGCTACACTTCAGATGTCGCATGTGTTTGAACTGATGTGACACAACTCTCTCTCTCTGTCATGCAGGAGATGGCCCGTGTCTTGGCTTCAGAAAGCCGGGGCAGCCCTACGAGTGGATCTCCTACTCTGAGGTGGGATAGGTTCTTAGTATTTCCAGCTCTTCTGTGTGACACGTGTCTCTTTGCTGCTTGTTGACGAGCGTCTCCTCCCCTTCAGGTGGCGGAGCGGGCGCAGGTGCTGGGCTCCGGGTTGCTGGCCAAAGGCTGCCAGCCGAACCCCGAGCAATTTGTAGGGATATTTGCACAGAACCGACCGGAGGTATGAGCAGACGCACCGCTGTTTCTGTATTGTGTCTGATCTCTCACTGGCTGGTTTCCTGTGAGCTTTAGAATTGATTGGATAACTTTTTATGTCACGGAGGATTCCTTCCCTTAATCAAGATTGTTGATCTTCAACACAGGCCGATAATTCAAGTGTGCAGTGGTGGAAACAGTACTCAGATCCTCAGAAATGTAAACGCAAAAGCATTATTGGCAAAGTGTACTAAGTATGTTATATGTAAGTGTGTATTCATTATGCAGAATATCTTATTTCCCAGTATAATATTATCATACTACAGTATTACTGTTTGTTTATTGCTAACAAATACATTTAAGAGCATTTTAATCTCGTTTAAAGTGTTGAGCCAATTTTAAGTCATTTCTCACTTTGGGAGAACTTCATATATTCTCATACAGAGATCCAAGTTTTGCTCCTACTCTAAACTCGTACTAAGTTCACACTTCTTCTACTCATCTTTTAAAGATAAGCTGTGATTTGTTTTTTTCCAGCGCTGTAAGTTGTGTTTGGCTTTCTTCATATTGAGAGCAGAGCTGCTGCTGAATGTGGGTCTCCGGGGCAGCTAATATTGGAACACGTCTGCTCCCAAACTCATTTTCTAATATATCCGTCAGGCAGGGCCATTTGTTTCTCTCTGGTGTGGACTGAAAGTGAAAAATAATTTTCTGCTCCATCAGAGCCTGTAACCTCTCATCAGACCCATCTACACGCTGAGTGCTGCTCTTACCACCGCTGTAATTGTGTTTGTTTTGTTAATAAGAAACGTTTTATGATCTACATTACCTCACACAAATCCCCAGATGTTTAGATCTCTAACTCAGCAGGGCGTGAAGGTTGGAGGTGAGTCTAACGGTGCTGCTTTGTCTCCCTCTGCTGGTGGAAGTGGATCATCTCAGAGCTGGCCTGCTACACCTACTCCATGGCGGTGGTTCCTCTGTACGACACGCTGGGGCTGGAGGCCATGGTCCACATTCTCAACCTGGGTGAGGAGAAAGCGTGTGTGTCAAAAAAAAACCACAAACACCGTTAATGAGATATGTAAAGATATACAGCAAAATATGGACATTGCCAGCCGCTCGTATCACATCGATCTGGATTAAATGATGCAGGAAACACTGAGCTGTCACACAGAATATAGATATAACTGCGAGTCTGTAAATGATTCAGTTAAATAAGAAACTAGGCGATAATTTCATCTCCTTTTAGAAATAGCCGTGGAAGAAGTCTTTAAAACCTCACTTAAGAAAGAGTATTTGTCAAAGTAGTGAATTATAAAACAGTTGATTACAAGTAAAAGTCCTGCCATTGTAAAAAAAAAAAAGTTATGGTGAATGGACTGTATTTATTCAGACCTTTCCCAGTCTTTATGAACCCTTCAAATGTTTTACGCATTCAAGTCAGGATTCAACACACACACATTCATACAGAGGTTTAAGGGAAACTAACAGTGACACACCCATTTGCTCACTTCTAGAAAGTACAAGTAGTTTAAGCAGAAGTTCGATCTAGTAAACATGCTATTTTTTTACATTTCTCTAATCCTTATTTGTTAAAGCAGTCATTTCATGTTCAACTTTTTAAAACAGCTGGGTATCTGGAGTGTTTTCCAACTGTTAAATTAAACAACCCAATCATCATTTATTGGTGCTGCTTCATTCAGGAAACAAAGGACTGAACAAGTCACACAGATTTGGTTTCCTTTCCTATGTCACATCAGCCTCATCAGAACATACCGACCTCCATCTGAGTCATCTCCACCCACGGCTTTTGCATTTTATTCTCACAGACACGTCAGAGCAGACTGCTTTGCTTTTCGGCAGGGGGATTTAAAGAAGAGTTAAAAGAGGGGGACATATAGTATATTCAGACAGAGAATATAAAAGCACGGAGAACATTTAGATATGTAAACAACAATAATACAACAATGAAGTTGAGAATAATAATATCAGATCCGAACGTTGTTGTGAACATATTAAAAACTAACATCTCATTGACAGTGATTTATTGTAAGGTGTTAAAGGTGCGTGGGGTTCATGAATTATTTCAGCTTTTTATGTATTTTTAGTGTAAAGTTTTCTTCTGCAAATTAAGTCTAGCTGTCAGATAGTCAAGTTAAAAATGTCCGATTTATTTTTCAAAATGTTAACTTTTTCCTATAAAATCTGCCTTTTTTTCTTCTTAATTTCGACTTAAAAAAAATAAAAATGTATACTTTTTGTTTCCAATATTTTTTTTCATTTTCTTTTCAAACTTCAGATTTTTTTCTCCAAATTTCAACTTTTTTTCATTTTCCACTATATCTTCAAAATCATCAATTTTATCCTCAAATATCTGACTTTTTAAAAAAAGAAATGTCCGAAATTGAACTTCTTTTATATCTGGTGCTTGTACTTCTTCTGCTGTGAAACTTAGGATGTATGAATAAAGTCGACCTCCTGCGTGTCTTGGGTTGCGTTTCTAGCGGAGATCTCTCTGGTGATCTGCGACCGCGAAGAGAAGGCAGCAGCCTTGTTGGAGAACAAGGAGAAAGGCGTGACTCCGAAGCTCTCCTGCCTGGTTCTCTTCAACGATTTCAGCGACGCGTTTGTGGAGAGGGCGAAGATCTGCGAGGTGGAGGTTTTGAAACTGGAGCAGCTCATGGTGAGGAGGGGGAAGTACTAAATCCCTATAATACAGACTCATTTAACTAAATCCCCTTTAATTAAATCATCAATGATGATATGTAAATGGATATGAATAACTCCCTCTCTGTCCACATCTTAGGACCTGGGAAGGCAGAACCTCAAAGACCCTGTGGTGAGTTCATGGTCTCTCAGCTGCTACATCAAACTGGTTCCAGTAAATAGCCGAAACCCCCTCTAAATGCCAGGATGACAGCTTTACCGTTGCTCCTGTCCCATAAGATATAATTAACACTCACTTGTAAACAGGACTTAAACTGTGGAGGAAGCCTGTTCTCATATTGTCATATTTTATTGCTGCAGCCGCCCCAGCCTCAGGATCTGGCCGTGGTTTGCTTCACCAGTGGAACCACAGGTACCGTCTGATTTCATACGCGTAATTATCCTTCTCATTAGAAAAAACGTCCTTCAGTGCCCACTAACAACCTCTCTTTATGGCACCGCTGCAGTTTCCTTTTGCTGCGCAGGGCACTGCAATAATGTCTTGTTTATTTATCCAGGGAAGCCAAAGGGAGCCATGATCACCCACGGCAACATCGCCTCCAACACTTCCTCTGTCATTAAGATCCTGGAGGTCTGTCTACACTTCCACCTCCTTGTCTAATTGAGAACAGCCTCACATCACTTCCCATCTGCTTGTGTCTCTGTATCTCCAAACTGTCCCTCTCCCCGCTGTGTCTAATGGTATGATTAATTGGCTGTTTGATTGCCCCTGTCGCTGCCAGGTACTTTAACTAATTGCCCCGGTATAAAGAGTGTGCTATCTAACATGATTGCTTGTGAGGCTGTCGGAAGCTAATCTCTCCCCTGTGCTTTGCTCACTTTATTTCTCGTTTTTCTCTCAGGGTTCGTTTGTGATCCGACAGGAGGATGTGTCGATTTCTTACCTGCCTCTTGCCCACATGTTTGAGCGGATGATTCAGGTAGTTCCTTGTCTTATCAGGTTGTTTTTTCATAGTGGGTGTTTGTGTGTAAACCCTAAATTAAGCCTATTTCTGTCACAGGTCTCTATGTTCTGCCACGGGGCCCGAGTAGGATTCTACCAAGGAGACATCTCTCTTCTAATGGACGACATTAAAACTCTCAAACCTACCTTCTTCCCCGTGGTGCCTCGTTTACTCAATCGCATCTATGACAAGGTCAGAGAGGAGTCATCTAGCAATGAGAAGGCTAACATCATTCTTCCCAATGATTTAAACCTCATTTCTGATTTTTCTACATTACCTTAAAGATCCTGGGTTCTGTGACTTCTCCGCTGCGCCGGGCTTTGCTTCACTACGCGGTCAGGAGGAAGCAGGCGGAGCTCAGCAGCGGGGTTGTGCGTAACAACAGTCTTTGGGACAGACTGGTGTTCAACAGGATTCAGGTCAGTTGCTGGGAACTCAAATATGATACCAGCTGAATCACAATTCCCTTGCTGCAGGGCTCCAGTAAAGCACTAGATGAAATCAACCCTCGAACAGAAAACGATGATATTTTTTTATGCAGATGTTCTTTTTGGACCGTTTTGCAACCTAGTTTTTAGTTTTAAAGGAGACTTAACATGAAAAAGTCACTCTTTCGAAACATCTGGAGGGTATACCATATGAACCCCAGACAGCCCAGTCATTTTTGGGGGGCTACCTCAATCAAAAAACATAGGAAACCAAAATAAACCACTACAGACTTGGTTTTTAGTCATTAATAACATGTTTTCTGTAATCCAAGGATCTGCAGTTGTAAATGTAGACTAGCAGCTCAGAAAATAGTCAACAAATGGTATCCAAACTTTACAAGAGAAGCAGAACTCTTCCAGCAATCAATGCCAAGATCCCCCAGACTCTTGTGGATTATATTGGAGAAGCATGCACTCTGCGAGATCTTTGGCTCAGTATGATCGATGCAGAAAGGAAAATATGTTGTAGTTTTAAAATGCTGTAAAAATGGATTTCAACCTGCACCCACAAAATGATCGCAAGTGCTTTATTCCTTGTGTTTCAGGCCAATTTAGGAGGCAATCTGCGGTTCGCCCTGACGGCCTCTGCACCCATCAGCCCCACCGTGCTGTCCTTCCTCAGAGCCACTATGGGTTGCCTCATCTTCGAGGGTTACGGACAGACTGAGTGCACCGCAGGCTGCACTTTCTCCATGCCCGGAGACTGGAGCGCAGGTAAAACACTAACTGTCTCTCCAGAAATCAGAAAGCCTTTATCCGTCCCACAGCGGGGGAAATATATCTAGTTGCATCAAAGGGCACAGTGCAGATTAAAGGGGAAATAAGAGGTAAATTAGGAGGTGTGTACGGATGATAAAACCAAATAAGCACACCTGTATAGTAAGTATGCTTTTAAATAAGTAGCAACATTATGAAGTATTTCAAAGGGAAGTGACTGAAGTACATCAGTGATATTACAGTCTGCATCAGTGCCAATTCTCCTCAACATGTCTTGTGTTTTTGTGGCTGTGGTGGTGAACCCTCTCTGCATCGTGTGTGTGTGTGTGTCAGGTCATGTCGGTGCCCCCTTACCCTGTGCTAAGGTGAAGCTGGTGGACATCCCGGACATGAACTACTTTGCTAAGAACGGAGATGGAGAGGTGAGATAAAATGCTATAAAACCAAACAAATTACAACAGTGTCTGGTTCCTGCTGACTGTTCCGTCCTGTTAGATCTGCATTAGTGGCCCCAGTGTGTTCAGAGGTTACCTGAAGGACCCAGAGAGGACGGCTGAAGCGCTGGACAGCGATGGCTGGCTGCACAGCGGGGACGTGGGACAGTGGCTTCCAGTAAGTGACACACAAAGATGACTGGTACCACCATTTAGTTATCTGCAAGTGAGCTAAATCTGTATGTATCTGCCAGAACGGGACGCTACGCATTATCGACCGGAAGAAGCACATCTTCAAGTTGTCTCAGGGCGAGTACATCGCTCCGGAGAAGATAGAAAACGTCTACATGCGGTGTGTCCCGGTGCTACAGGTGTTCATTCACGGAGATAGTTTACAGGTAAGTGGTTTTAACAACATTTAACATGGAGGTTTAAAACATCTGCAGTTATACAAGTTTCATTTTTAATTTGTGTTGTATTGTGTTCCAGTCTTACCTCATAGGCATAGCTGTTCCTGACCCTGAGGTGTTTGTCAACTGGGCAAAAGAGCGAGGGTTTGTGGGATCCTATGAAGAGCTGTGCCAGAATCCGGTAAGTCATCTTCCAAAACAAAACCATTTTAATATTATTGTATAAATGACAGAAAATGAACTTCTATTGTTTTCCAACAGGATTTAAAGAGTGCAGTATTAGAGGACATGAAGGCAGTGGGGAAGGAAGCAGGCCTGAAGTCCTTCGAACAAGTAAGGCCTTGGTTTTGGTTTAACATTTGCGAGCTTCTAACCTCCAAGTTCTGACTTTATTTGTTGGGATTTTATTTCTCACCTTCCTCTTCTTCCAGGTGAAGGATCTCTACTTGCATCCAGAGATGTTCAGCATCGCCAACGGCCTCCTCACCCCGACACTGAAAAGCAGACGCGTCGACATCCGGAAATACTTTCAGGAACAAATAACAAACATGTACAGCAAGACCGCTATCTGAAGGATGGCACACACACACCACACACACACACACACACACACGGAGTCCAAGAAGGGAAATCATATGGGACAGGGAACTTGGAGAAGGAAATGTAAATCCTATATGTCCAGCAGTGCCTTATTTTAAAATATACAACTGTATATATTTTGGAATATTGGTATTTTGCAGAAGTTTGATCTTTCGTCCACCTCTTGCACATATGTATAGATTATTAACTTCACATGGAAAGTAACACACAGTGGGACCAAACCATTTATTCTCAGCCTGTCATGTACACTAATTCAGAGTTCTAGACTTTTACAGATAAATTATTGTGGAGTTGTAGTGGTACGTCGCAGAAATAATTAAGAAGCATCCTGCAGAGACGTTGAGCTAGACATTTATTTACACTTTCCTGTTGTAGTCCCATGCAAGGACTTCTTAAAGGGACACTTTGGGTACTGGTAACTCACAAAACGTGCATTAACTGGTTGTGTATTTTTGTATAGGTGTGAGGGTTGAATTCACCTACAGTTAAACCACTAAAAAGGGTTTTAACCAGCAGTTATTTGTAAAAACAAAACACCCTGAACTGTACATTCTGCTTTTTTGCTGACAGGACACTACTGACTAATTCCAGTAAAGGTAAACTGAAAATAAATAAAGTTAAGAAACGGACTCTTTTGTGTTACTATATCAAACAAAAAACCCCTGCAGTGGATATGGAACATGAAAGTACAACTGAGATTTACAGTTAATTTATTTAATGATCGACTACACATTGAGATGATGGCTGATAAACAGTTATTCAACAGATTGTCATATTAATACATTTTAAAAAGCTAAATTAAATCCCACTCTAATGTTAAAGTACTCAGCTGTTTTAAAAAAAGCTTACACTTCATTATTTAGAAAAACCTTCATTAATACAAACAGAAAACAAAGACAGTCAATGAAATTATCTTTAGAATAAATAGTCAACTTCTTGGTACGACACCTTAAAAAAACATGATCGGTCACATTGCAAGTAGCCCCGTTAATTATACTGAGGCAGAACCTGGTAACGGTGGAAACAAAGAAGTGCAATGATTTAGTCTGAATACAAAACATGTTAACATTGTCTTCTGGAGAAGAGACTTCTTTAGTTTACCATCAATGCGTGAGGTTCTTTGCACAAACAAAAACTGAACCACAAACAATAAAACAAAGGATGGTGTGAATTAAAGGAAATAACTGGTGTCATGATGGGTGTTTTCCACTAGAGGGAGCACCAGCCTTTGTTATGGACTCGTTCTTTCCGCAGCTTTCCGACCTCTCCTCCTCGCTGCACCGGCACAACCTCTCCTCACTCGAGTCTCATCCACAGTCCGATGTAGGCACATAAAGCACAGGTGATATTCCCAAGATCATCCTGTAAACCCCGATAAAAAGCCCCCACACAACATGAGATAAACTAAGAGAAGGCCGAAACACAGCAATACATATTTTGCCGGTAACCTCCATTACATAACATTCAGTCAGTAGTGTTGATCATTTTAAACTTGGGTAATAAAAACGTAACATTGCAGATGTGACTAATAAAAAAAACATTCCCTCGCTCATTTCCTGCCTTAAAAAACAAATGCTCCCAGACATCTCTGAAACCAAGAAGCGTAACCTGTTAATTAGCTCTGACGAGAAGCGTTTGATTCCTGTAGTAAAAAAAACCCAACATATTGGCTTATCATGTTGGCTGATGGCTTAGTTAATGTGGCATTTCAGCTGCTGTAGAGAGGATGAAACATGGGAGTGTAGTGCAAGAGGAACCGGGGGGGGTGTGTGTGTGTGATGAGGCCGCAAGGAAACAATCTGATAATCAGGTTAAGGCCATTGCTGTCCATTTGAACTGCACGAAGGAGCCTGAAAAGAGTGAAATCCATTCACAGAGGCATGAAAGGAGCCCTTCCCGGTCTTTTATGCTTTCCTCCCCTCAGTCGTCGGCGACAATGGACAGAGCTCGCAACTCGCTGAGCTTGGCGTCCGTCTCCCTCTCCCTCTGCTCATCTGTCAGCCCTGCCTGGTCGATCTGGTCTGTTAAATCGCTGAAGATCGTGTACATTTCGGTGAAGTAGACAACCTGTGGGGGGCAGGAGGAAAGAAAAAATAAAGATTTAGTCAGTGAGGGGCAAGGGAAAACAGTCTTGACAGGTTCAATCCACATGCGTAACTCCCAAATTTTAAATCCTAACTCCACTGACACGATGTAACCTTGCTTTACCTTACACTAGTCTGAAGCTGCCGGTCTCATACCTCTTCAACCCGGCTAATGAGAAGTGATTCGAGAGGAGAAGAGGGAGCCCACAGATATCAAACAACTCCGACAAAGCCCCCCAAAAACCCAGCACTTCAGTGGGTAGTGACCCTGCTTTTCTCTCCCAATCTGAACAAGAGATAGAGAGTGTTCACTGAAAGCTTTCTTGACACTTCCCACCCCTTCTTCTTCCCCTTAGTTCATGAGTCAGGCTCCCTCGAGAGTTGCTTTGATGATTAATAGACTTTAATCACATTACAAGACTCCAGAAGAGTAGGCAGAGAATGAAAGTACTGGGAAATACAACCCCTTGAAACCCCCACACACACACACACACATCTCAATATTTGTTCACGCAGCCATGCATACGATAGCATGCTCTTCGGGGGGCATCGCTGGCTGCTCTGAAATGTGCCTTACTGCAGGCCGAGACCAACCGAGACAGCACTGGGAGAAATGCTTACTGATCACTGAGGGTCAGAGTGAGAGCTGGAAATAAAATGAAGAGTCATGCTCCTATATCGCAACACAAAAAAAAAAAGTTTCTAAACCACCTTGTACTAGTTTAGCCCAGTCTGACAGACTATGTTTATACCAATATTTGCCACCTAAACCACATGAGTGGGCCCTAAGTATTGGGTTTCTGCTGTTTGTGGGGGTAAAGCGGATATTTTTTTTCTCCAAAAGTGGCTTGTTGAAAGGGCCATCGGAAATGTCGATATGACCAGAGATGATAATGTACACCAGATCAGCGTCTGAGTGCCCTCTGAAGCAAAGACACTCTGCTATTACAATTAGTCTGGTCACCACGAGGAGTAAACGCAGCTATGACCACCTACGGTACACAAAGGAGTCTTTGGGTAAAGCTTTAAATGACATGACTTCTGTCTGGGCATTTTTACATACCACGGTCCCAGCTGCTTAATATTTATACAGAGAGGTTACACTCTGACCTACGAGAGGAATGAATAATGTATGTTGCATACTATCCAGTGAGTACTTAAACACTGTGCGACCGCTGTTCCAGGAAACAAAGAGAGTCGACTGTGAAAAGGACAAAGAAGGATTTTTTTTAATGAACACACGCAGCAGAGAATGCATAAACCGGGAAAAAAAAGGCAAGACAATGTCTCAATTCATCAACATCTGTACAGGTGGACAGGTCAGGCCGAGTGTCCCGCTGACAGTTGCTGGACAGGACTGGTGGAAGGGAAGCTGAAGGCTCGCAACAAAGGCAGCCTTTGTGCCTTTTTCCTGCTGCCGCTGGGAGCCGAGAGAGAAGGGAGTGGAGGACGAGACCGAGCACATGCAGCAAGGCTGGGGATGAGGTCCGCTGCCCACCCACGTGTGGCTGCGTGTGTGTAAACATGTGTAAACGCTCATTCATGTGCGTGAGAATGAAGATGCGTAGAATAAAAAAAGTGTGACTGATACAAAATGTAGCAGCAGGTTAAAAAAAGGTAGTGATTTAAACTTCAAAGAATGCTCCTTTTGAGTTCAAAGTACATCACAGGACTCTGTAATTGTCATTAGGGTCGAGGATAATCTAGTTTAGTTATTAGGAGTGTGCCAGCGACCGTCCCGAGGAGGAAATGACAGGCAGGTCTGGGGTGGGGGAGGGGAGGGGGGACATGGTGGCGCTAAGTTGAGACGCCCAGCTGCTTTAAGAGAAGCTGCAGGTTAGAGGAGGACTCTGCAGACAGAGGAGGCCTTCCTAAGGGGGGTTATCACATTAAGAGAGGGAGACAGACTGCCAGGATCGTACACTCCCTTCCATCTTTAGAACAACGCTCACTGTGGGTGTGTGTATTGTTTGTGGGGTGGGGGTGGGGGGGGGGGGTGGTCACTAACCTGAGCCCTGATGAGAGCCTCGAAGCTGGGCTGGAAGTAGTCGATGCGGCTGTGGTAGAATTTGGGCATCTCGTCCAGCAGCTGCTTGTTCTTCACATCGAAGTCCTCCCTGACCGGTCGCAGCTCCTCTTTGGCCTGGGGTGTGGTGGTGGTGGGGGGGGGGAGGAGGAAAAGTCACTATCACCATCACTTCTAACTTTAAATAACATCCATTCATTCCACTTATTTCTATTCATACTTGTGCTACATGTTATCTTATTTCATTTGTTTTATTCCTATCATCTCGTGTGTACTCTCTGAGTCTCATTCTGCTGCTGCTATAACACCTGAATGTCGCCTTTCAATAAAGGTCCATCTTATCTTATCTAATATCATGTTGGAATTGACACATCATTTTTACACATTCCTCCACAAGAACTGTAGCGAAGTGTTGCCGATTTTGAGAAAAACAAACGCCTGTGAATAGAACCAAGTGAAAGTGTTTCAGCACTGGAGCCTTCTTTAGGTTTTATTCTTATTGTTCTGAAATATATTTGCCTAATTCCCACGGAGAAGCAGTGCAAAAAAGAAAGAAAAAAAAGAGGCTGTAATCACGACCACAGTGAGGAGGAGTGGGTAATGTGGGCAGACTTGGCTGTGAGTGGACTCCAGCACCACGGATCTGTGTGTGAATGTATTAGTGGGTAGTCTACTGTAGGCACGGAGTTATGGAATGCACAATGAATATGTGTGAGAGGGTGAGAATTTCTTTATTCAGGGGAAGGGGGGAGCTGCTCTGTTAAAACTGAAACATATTGTTTATCTGCTCCGTTAGTTAGTTTCCTCTACGCCGGTTGAAATGGCATATGAGTGTTTTGTCAGGATCATTTCTTTAAGTGCGCAGGGATCCAAAGGGCAGGGATGTAGGGGCCTCTTCAAGGCTTTGTTCCCCTGACAGTGCTTTTCTCAATGTGTGTGGGTGGCTCGCCATGTGAGGATGTGTTAGAGGCAATAGCATAGGCAACACTGCAGCGCTATCTGTGAATGTGTGCGCTTGTGTAGTGGCCTCACGGTGTGTGTGTGTGTCTACGATTCTCAATTACGTGCCTGTAGATGTGCAGCAGTGCCTTTTTGAAAAAGCACTACTTGAGAGCCTGCTAGCTTGCGTGGGTGAAGGAGCGCACATGTACAGTATGCATGTGCTCAACTATTTTTGTTCATATCCAGTCAGCATTTGTGTATTTCTCCACTTATTGAGTCCTATTTACGATGCGCGTAAGAGCAGGTGAACCGTGCCCCCCTGCAGGTAGACGGTGGAGTGGACAGATGCAAACTTTACTCTCGCAGTACCTGATGTAGTTTGACCATAGCGGGCCCGGTTTTCTCCTTCTCTTCGTACTTCTCCACTTTGGATTGCAGCCGTTTGTAGTCCTGCAGAGCCTGTTCCCGGCGCTTCACTGCCATGTTGAGGCTGGGAAAAACGCCACTGTACCTGTGACAAACCAGCACATAGACAGCCTTAGACATCTCTGACAGCACCAATGGGCCACTAAACAAAATGCAGACACTAGTGTGTGTGCATGCGAGGAAGAAACACTCACAGCAGAGTAGTCAAATCGTAAAAATACACAATTTTCTAGGAACCGAAGTAACAAAAATCATTAAAACAGCGATATTTGCTTTGTAGAATTAGGAGACTTGCATTCCGCACGGCATCCTATCGTAATAAAAGTCGTTATGAATTAATAAAATCCATCTCGTCAACATCTTATTGTAGAGGTACTCTCAAACCCCAGAGGACAGCTCTGCATTAAACCGCCTCTAATCTATTATCTAATTACTGTAGTTCAAAATGGCATGAAACAATTCATTTTGCGACAATTATCATATTCCAAATGAAAATATATTCTTGCAACGAGAATCCTAGTGTTCAGCACTAAAAATAGGAAAACACTCATCTGTAACTTAGCAACAGGAGTCTGAGCTTCATCCTGGGACTTGTGCACTGTTTTTGTGGACGCTTTAAAGCAGGGATGGTAAATATTCCACTCAATATATTTAATAAAAAATATGAAGCTGAACAATTTGATAGGTATATTCTGATATATGCATGATTGATAAAAAATATACTTTATATAAAAAAGGGCCCAGCATCATGTGTTTGAACTGCAGAGAATATGCCTTATTTAGTTTAAAAATAATAAATATATATACACAAATAATGTCATATGATTAAAATAAGACAGCAGCATGACCTGTTAAATTCAACATGTCATTAATGAAGGAGCAGCAGATAAACTTAAGGAACTCATTCAGTGTCTTTGTCTTTCTAACAACATGACACAAATCAGTGAGTGTTTTTAAAAACAGACCAAAGATTATCCAAACAGGGGTCTGATTCATGTGAGTCAGTAATAAAAACAGTTGTAATGAAGGGTGAGATATAGCGTTTTTGAATGACTCATTTAAAGCCTTTCCTCCTCTGTGTAGGCACAGTACTACAGCAGTTTGCAATGTGTGCCTCAGCCCGTAGCGCTAGGCACAGGACAGCGGGCTTCCTGGTGTGTGTTGCTCTCCGTGCCAGCCTTTGCCCTTCTCTCGTGAGGTAATGACTTAAAACCTGAGCCGTGATTGTGAAATCCTGGTTTTTGCACCTTACCAGAGGGCAAGAGGAGGAAGGGGGGCATAGAAAGTGACGCAAAGTGAAGCAGACAAACACGGATTGTTTCCTACAGGAAGTGGAGCAAGGAGTGGTCTTGTAGCGTTTGAGTGACATCACAGAGCTCAGCTCAGCCCAGCCCTGCGGCCCACGCTCCACCGCTATTTATAAAATACCACTCTGGCCCAGTTTATGGCAGGGGTGGATGCCGATCCTCAAGTCTACTATCTGCTCCAGTGTACACATACTTCAAGTGCCAAGGGATTATGTAACTGCCCTGCAGGCATGACTGCTTTCCAACACTATTGGCCGACGACAACGCACCACCAAATCGACACAAAGGCTGATCACGGTCTCACCGGCGCAATTCACCTGGCAGCGCGGCGCGGTTTACTCATGACACATCACCATGGCACTAACAACTCTAACAGCAACCACTATGTTCAGCACACTGAGACTTAAGGGCCGCTCTCCTGAAGTAGGAGGCGGAAGAGCTAGACACAAAGCCAATTTGCTTGTTAACCCTTTCCTTTCCTTCCATACTGATGTTCAGAGCGGTCTGTGTGCAGGGGTGCTGCTGGGGGAATATGCGGCAGTGACCCTGGATGAAGGTCAGCCTACATACTTTGTAATGATAGCTACTGGACATTTCCCTCGATGTCCTGGCCTCGGCTGGACAGCTACCGGTCAGTGGGATAGGTCTGAATGTGCGGTCCGTCTCGTCTGGATGAGGTCTTACCCCGGTTGAGGGCCGCACGGGGGCCAAGGGCCCACCACTGTCCATGTGACAGGTCAGGGTGTGGTGAACAGGCTGGATGGAAATAGCATCTGGACCAGAGAGTATGTTTAGGAGCAGCTGCCAATCCACAGACAGGCCACTCTGACCCCAAGTCTGGTCTAGACTCCCTCGGTCTAGGAGGCGGGCTGTCCCTTTCGACATCACCCTCACTTAACTCACTACTGAAAAACACACAGAACACTACTAAAAATATAGAAAAGGGAATTGTGTGCAAATGACCCACTCTTCAGTGTCAGATTAAGACTGAAGAGTGTCAGATAAGGTTAGGATCACACACACAAAATCCTAAAATCTGATTACTGTGGATATAATAACTACCACCTGTTGTGTAAATGTTTGGGGAGCAGTAGGCCATTGGAAATACCATTGTGACGAGCAGAAACTCCTTTGTTTTTACAAAAAAAAAGTATGATCTGCCACGACTTGTCTTACGTCTTGTTGATCAAAACGGATACACGATACACCCAGATAAGATCGGGGGAAAACCGATAGACAACCTCATGGCAAACATTCTCGATCCAAACTTTTTTTACTAAAAGAAAAATAAGGTATAATGCCCCCTCCATTAACTAAGGCCTAATCCTCCCACTGGCTGCAGGCCTCACACCCTACTCCTAATTGAGAGGGGTTATCCAGTCGTGGCTCAACTGGGGGCAGAGGTCTCTAAACAGGCTTGACTTCTGTCTCACCCAAAAGAGCATCGGAGCAGAAGGGTTAGGGTGAGGAGGCCTAGATAACATAAATGCCTCAATGCCCACGCACTCCCCCCCCCTCACATAAACACCATGATGTCACACTGTGACCCCACTGAGTGGACAAAAAAAAAAAAAGCAGGCTTGAAGGGACAGGGGGAGGTGGGGGGGCTGCCTCTTCTTGGTTTGTTTATTGTACATTTTAACACACAAAGTATTAAGGCAGCCAACATCTTAAGTGGCAACAACACACAAGCTCGTACCCATACATACTTACACACACAACATATTCAAGTCCTCCATTAACGTTCTCCTCTCAAATCGTCTCTGATTGTTTCCCCGATGACACGGATCAGCGACAGAGCGGCAGACAATGAACACATGTTCATTAGTGATGGACTAATGGAATCCTAATGGAGGCTTTAAAGTGTAGCAGCTTTTGTGTCTCAGTTTTTAAGAAAGACACTTACTAATAAAACTAATAACTAATAGTGCTGTGTTTTTAAAAGAGGAGGGGGGGGAGTAATAATGAGACCAGTTTAGCTTGGCTTCAAAACTATTTCCTCTGCTCTATTTCAAAATCATGCCAATGACTAAGTTTATGGTGTAAAATACCGTATTTATGAGACAGCACTCCCTCTGAATCTGGGCTGGGGTTGATGTTTGTGTATGCATGTGTGTATTTGTGTGTGTGTGTATGTGTGTGTGTGTGCACCGTCCTGAGACAGTTCTCCTCCTCAACCAATCCACGGCTCTGGGCCCAGGAAGCTGGGCCCTTTGCCATATTATGAGCCCGCCCACACGTCCGCCTGCCGCCCACCAGGAAGAGGAAATTAGAACCATTCCATCCTGTCATTGCTCCGCCACCACACACACACACACACACACACACACACACACACACACACACACACACACACACACACACACACACACACACACACACACACACACACACACACACACACACACACACACACACACACACACACACACACACACACCTTCATGTTTTACACAGGAATCTCTTCACACTGGTTTAAAATTATGAATAATGAACAAGCTTCTGGGGTTCAACTTAAACTTGCAATAAAAACATGTGCACACGCTCGTCTACACAGCAGATGAATTATGTACTGGGAGGAGCCAAGAGGAGGAAGCAAAACCTTAACAAGAGCTCCGGAAGAACGGTGGGAGAGTCCCGCCACTCCCTCCTATACCTCTGCTTTGCATGTGCGTGTACAGTGTGTGTGTGTGTGAGTGTGTGTGTGTGTGTGTGTGTGTGTGTGTGTGTGTGTGTGTGTGTGTGTGTGTGTGTGTGTGTGTGTGTGTGTGTGTGTGTGTGTGTGTCCGTGCAGCTTTAGGAATGGAATAGCACTCACCGCCTGCTCAAATGGGGGCGAGTATTAGGAACCAAATAAACTTTCTTCCAGACGCAATACGACCACAGCAGCACTGCTCACTGCCTGCTCAGTTTTACAGTCTTGAGGCTCAGCTGTGGTCCGGCTCCACCAGTGTGAAGAGCAGATCTGGGTCGAATTATTAAAATGTTACGAGGCACTGGACGTGCGCTGCCCAGTCTGTCATTCATCACAACACCAGGAACATTGTGACACAAGAAGTGTGATTTTCTGTGATTTTATAATGCACCTATTGTCTCTGTTTGGCCCCATGTAAAAAAAACTCCACCATCTTTGGTCAAACATAACTTAGAAACTTATCAGCAGCAACTTTTTGACCCTAGGCCGGTAAAGACACATTAAAAAAGGCAGCCGTTTAACTTTAGCAGCAACAAAAACAAAGAGTGTGAGAAATCCAGAAGCACACTTACTTTTTCAGAGGGTCGATAACAGTCTTCTGGATCTGGTTGACCTGTAATAAAAAGAACAATTATAAACATAACAAATATAACTTCTATATCAAGCGAGGAAGCACTACAGATTGTTATTCATTGTTAAATTGAGTTACATCAACATAGTAACAGAATAGCGTCTTCATCTCTCGCTCATTAGCTGCAGAGTGATGGCCCTGAACAAACATTAACAATTGTGTGTGTGTTTCAAACACAAGGAGAAAGAAAAAACGGGGAGTCGGGGGGGTCTTGCAAAGAAACTTTCGTGACGTTGACTGTTTTATTGTACACAAGCCCCGAGGAGAAACCCTTGAATATTCATTGAGCTTGCGATACAAAAGGATGGAACTGTCAGGGGACGGACATGAAAGCAAAGCCCAACTGATTTCAAATCCTGTGGAGGGGTGGGCTGCCTTACCAGATGAAAGTTCTTTGCAAACAAACATTTTAACAATAACAGTTTATATTTTCTTGCATTCTCCTTCTGGTTACCAGAACCGACAGGGGAGGGAACGAGGGGAAGGGGGGGGGGGGGGGTGTTAAATGGAAGTAAACGAACAATTCATCTCGAGGCCTCCAGCCCCGGCACCGAGTCTCATCGACAGAAGTTGGCGCACAATTAATAAAGTTTCCAGCGTCATTTACATTGCAGATTCAAAGCGACTGCGAGATCTCCGAGCGCGACGGAAAGTCAGGGTGAGAGCGAGGAGTGAGTGCTATGAACGGCGGAGGAGAATTTAAAGCAGAGAGATGTAAAGTGACAGCTGCATGAGAACGGTGAGCGGCTCCACTAATCATATGTTCACTCGTGATTGGAAGGATAGTCAATCACACAGCGCCCAGATCGCAGCTGCGCTCGGTAGAAATGCCCTGACCGTCCCGGAGAACACCGCCACACTCAGCTCTTCACACAGGCACATTTCCAAAGTACAAAATGGTTGATTGTGGTTTGAGGGGAAAACAGAGAACCAATAACAAATCAGTACATGGGAATTCACATTTTCTTTGTTTTACATATTCACACCAGCCCCCGCCCCCCCCCCTCTTCTCTGACTTGAGCTGTGCCGTTGCTTCTAAGGTGAGAGCATGCAGCGAGGAGGGAGAACAACAGCGGCAGATTTGCTTAAGCATGCTGGTGCCCTCTACCCTCTGCCCCTTCCCACAGAGGGGGGGGGGCTAGCGCTATTCCTTGGAGGCCCTACAGAGCCTGAGGCCAACGCTCCAGCAGTAGTCTCCATCAGTGAGTCACGGGGCAGAGGCCATCCCGGCACACAGGCCTCCCAAAAATACACACAGATCGCAGAGGAAATCAATATCCCTCCAAACGGAGCATCCTCTACCGCGCCGCCGCCATCTACACCGGGGCTCAGCTTCGGCAGCAGTGTGCCGGCGGGGCTGAGCGCCCTCCTCAGCCCCAGAAATAAACACACAGACCTGGGCCACTGCTGCCTTCATTATCGTTGCACGTTTTATCTGCTGGCTCTCTCACTTGCGCGCCCTGCGGCAGAACATCTCGTCTCAGCGCGGAGAAGAGCAAAGGGTGGATGCTTTTGTGTCTGTTGTGCAGAAGCAACAGTGTTTGCTGTCGGTGCCGTCAGAATCAACAGTCAGCTTGAAGGGGGGAAGCTGGAGTTGTGTTCCAGTGAGCTGTGCAGGATTTTAAACACCTAGCAAACCTGGGGTGATATTCCACATAGCAGGCTGACCAAAAAGTGCTCACAAATCACTATTCTGCCTTCAGCTCACTCTCAGCCACACAGCCCGACCCAAACCTGGAAGTGAACATTGTGTTAAGGCTAGGATTTTTATTTAGTAAGACTGAAGGAACTGCAGAGAAAATCAGGTGTGACCTAGCTGTCAAAATCTACTCCGGATGAAAGTGTGTTAAAAAAAACATACAACCGCATCAATATAGTCGGTGACTGTTGTCCTCCACGAGAGGAAAACTGAGCTGGGATCAGAGTGCCTCACTGAATCAATGTCAAACATGTCCCAGTCAGAGACTCGCAGGAAAACTACACAGCATGGAGACAGAACTAAGTGCTCTAAAGCTGTTCCTGCTGCTACGAGAGACTGGTTAGAAAATCAAATTTTAAATGAGACGTGATGAGGGAACTGAGGAAAAATGGCAAAGATAAAGGTTACAGTTTTGTCAGGAAAGTAAAAGATAAACAGGGAGCGTTTGGTGCTGGAATATCTTCAAACTTTGATCTATAAATGTTGCAAGAAAAAAAAAGGTGAATTTAGAGTACTCAACATCATTTACACAATCCAAAAGACGAGTGTGCAGAGCAGTTTTTGTGGAATACTGCATTCTTTAGTTCCAAATTCGAAGACAAAAAAGGCATATTTGATATTGTAAAAAAATCTGAAGAATGTTAAAGTAACTCTATTCTGAAAACAGTAGAACTGGCAGGATAGCTCTCCTAGGCACTCGACCAAGCCAAGTCCTGGAACACACACACACCGCGGGTCACAAACCCACACACTCAGTCCAACCCACAATCTACTTTGTCTAGTCACTCAAAATGGCTCTGGTAAAATTTGATGAGGTATGAGCTAAGCCCGTCTGGAATTTTAAAGCTAAAGGATGAAGAAAAGATCCAAGAGAGAAACAGCATCCTTTCCTAAATCAACCTTATACATGTTAAAAGTTATTATTTGTCTATTTTTATAGAACATTTTAAACACAATAGCCGTTCAAAATTATTTACATAGGAATCAAGCAAACAGAAAAATTGTTAAAGACGGCATTTGGAGTTATGCCTTTCCTGTTAGTGTGATATATAGATTTTGGTGCATGTAAATGTTCTGCAGAGGCTGAAATATCAAATATCCCTCCAGAGGGGGTTTCTCTCCCACACAATCCGCCCCCTGACTGAAACGCCTCCATTGGACTCCTTTGTTTACTTTTGTACGGAATGAAACCACTATGTAACACTCACATTTCTATTTGCTAGAACACATTGTACGCGACAGGCTAAGGGGCGGGACATCTCTAAGTGGTTGACGAATCACAACAGAGCCGGCCAGCTAACCAATCAGAGCAGAGCAATAAAGAGCTTTTTGAAGATGAAAATGAGCATACTTTTGTCCTGTTTGGAAGGTTGTTTAAATAAAAGCATGTAATGTTTTTACGTTTGCCATATTTATATGGTGTTAATGTCCTTTTTTCTTTGTGACATTCAGGTAACTACACAAAAAAACTATGACATCAGCTGTAAAACACCAATCAAGATTCTAATTAACTTGGTCAACAAAATGGATTCAATTAGTTTGAACTAGAAGTCATTTCTATGAAAGTTTGAATGGCATCATAGACATAGTTTCCCTCACATTTCTTGAGAATAGGTTAAGGTTTGATTTTATATGGAAATTGAGTGTAGTTCATAAGGTTACGCAGAAAATATAAATCAAGTCGACTCAAACCAATATTTAGAAATCCAGATGGTGCGTTTTTTTTTTCCCCCCCGAGATCCTACATTATTATCACGGAATAAACTCAATGATCTACTTCTTTAGGCAGGTATTCATTTCTCCCTCTTGTTGGATCATTGTATTGTGATGAACTAGTTCTGGTTGTGAAAAGAAGGGGGATATTTTGCAGGCAACAAATGTAAAAAAGCCTCGAACACCTAACAGCAGGGCAATGAGTCAAGAAAACACAGATGGGAAAAAGTCAATCGGTCTATGCCTTAATGTGATCTTCTGTATTTTTTCCTCTTGAAAGTCTACCCTTCACAGTGTAATGCCTCCAGGATGCACACATGCAGTGCCACTATGATTCACATTTTAACTACCTGTGGCGATGATTCTAATCAAAAACCTGAAGTGCATCCGACAAATAATCTGACAGCCAGAGAAGAGATCTTCACAAAGTGCAGCAGTTCTGCAAACAAATGTCTGCCTATCTATGCTCTCCCCTCAGGACAAAATATACAAGAGTGCAAATATTACAGGAGAACAATCCAACAAAAACTCTTAGTATCAACATGCTGAATAGGAAGTGATAGGACTATATTGCAGCCATACTAGCTGTGGGGTTGCATATAATATGGAAATATCAGGCTGGGTCTTCTGGTGGTTTGGCTGTAAGCATAATCAGAAAGGATGTTCTTTATTCTAATACAAATCTAAGCCAGCTAATGTTTCTGTATGTATGACGCATTTAAGCAAGTTGTTGCACAGGAACCAATCACATTTTTTATTGATGTGACAAAGGGTTGAACTGAAGCCAAATGTTACAAGTTCGCCATCAATACAACAGACCTGTTCACAATGCAAGCTGTGAACAGAGATACTTAAATATAATTTGTGGTAGGACATGAATTGTTTTTCCCTTTGAGAAAGGGCCTTTCCATTGTACGAGTTATTTTAGACAGCAGTGAGTCACACATGCATCAATCTTCACAGCTGATAACCAGTAGCCTGAGCTTATAGAGGATGATGCCACAGATGCTTTTCAAAACACAGCAGAAGGAAAGACATACGGATAGTTTTTAGTCCACAGGCATCACAATATTGACAAATATGAAAACACGCACTTTCAACAAAAAAAAAGTCTAGTTTCCTACTTTGTATGTCTGAGGATAGACATTTCCCCCGGTACTAATCTAACTGTGTCCATGCCAGTTGCAAGTGCCAAGGAAACAAAGCCGAGAGAGAGCGACGAAATAGTAAAAAAATGTGTGAAAGAATGTCTGACCTTCTCCTGGTTGAAGGAGTCCATCCTTTTCATGGCCGTATCCAAAGCGGTCATGGAGTCCAGGAAGGCCTGGTCTTGCTCACACAGCGGGTTACTCAGCAGGTCTCCAGAGATCTTCACCGCTGCTTTGGACATGGCTGGCAAACACACAGGAACAAAGAGCAGATGAGACTGTTAACACATAGTATATTAACTTTATGAAAGAAAATCTGCCCATATCAATGGTTACTGAAGATGTCCTTGTCTCCACATCAAAATGCAATTCAACAGGAAATTCTTATTTATTTGTAAACTATTTTTGAGTTTACCCTAAGGCTCAAACCGTTCTGTGCTTGTATGAGGAAGGGTCTTCAAAAAAGGACTTTTGAGAAACAAATTAAGACAGAATCAGTGCTGCCCCCACTTTTCAAATCTGAGGGGTTACTGGGGCTGTCAGCCGTGTTGAATATTTACCAGAGCATCGAGAATCCTTGCAACGCGTCTACACTGACAGCCCCAATTACTGTAAATCTGCACCCGTGCCACTTTGTTTAGACACAGAGCACGTATCAGATTATGGCTTCACAGTCAAAATAAATGAGCCTCACTGAGGAGAAGAAAGCTGACAGGAGAGGCTATGGTGAAAATGGGCTTCATGGAGATCTGGAAGAGTCATCGGTCTCTTTTCACACTCCCTCTGGATTCTCTCAAGACCAATTTTCAACCAATCAATTATCATTGTGTGGCGTTTCTGCGTCTCTCTCCATGTGACAGGTAACACATTGCTTGATTTGGCCTTGTCTGATATGACAGAGACGTGTTTATTATAGGGTCTTGAAAACCAAAAAGGTGACTTAAGTGTAGTTATTTAATTACGTGAGTTAGTAAGGTGCAAATGAGTGAGGCTCTATTCCCACTGCGATCACCTGGTGCAGAGACCACAGGAACATTCAGTTATCCCTGCCACTTTCTTTGCCTTCTGTTACTTTGTTTAATTAACTATGTGAACCACAGCTAGCCTTAAAACATATTTTCCTCCCTCACCAGCTAATTGCAAGTGACTTCAATAGAGCTGTGTATAACACCACCCTTGAGTTGATAAATGACAGTCAATATAGAACGCAGTGTATTAAATGCAGTGCTGCCATGCAAAGTAGGTCCAGCTCTTTGTTTGGAAGCAGTTGGAGACCTGTGCAACAGATGGAATCCATTAACGATAATGAGGGCCTGACAGATATGACACTTTGATGATGCAGACATCCATATTTCAGAGCACAAAGGAGAGGAAATGAAGAAGCCTCTCACTCCTCCACCCCCACAACTGACTACTTACCACAGGCCATGTCTACTGCTGCTTCCCAAATATACAACTCCTGAACCAACAAATAAGCAAATAAAAAGTAGAGTAAATATGGTTTACCTAAACTCAGAAATTCCAAACACACACACTGTAATGGCCTGGAAAAACCTGTAAAAGATTAAAGCGGAGGCCCGCACTCTCCCCGTCTCATTTGTCGAGTCGCTCAGAGAACTGAGGCACCACCGAACAAACCAAGACAACCAAAGCGTCTTTCTAGCCCAGAAAAACCTGCCAAGCAACATCAAGTATGTTGGTGAACAAGTGGAGATCAATTGCGCACCAGGCGGTAACACACAGATTGGTGGCAGAACACACCTAAATCAGCCTCAGTGCTTTTCTTCATGTCCTTGTGAAGCTTTTTCGTCTGATCCTCCAGCCTGTAAGACAAGAAGAAGAATGAGCATCAGCCAGCCCCGTGACTAGTGATGCAGCAGAGCTCCAGCAGCACTGACAACAATTGGAAATATGGCTGGAATGTAGAAAGAAATGACATTAGACAGAGACAGCAAACCACCTCAATAAGCATATCATAATTAATCTATATATTTATATTTCTAAGTGTATTCCATCCAGTCAATACGTATTGGCATGGAAAAAATATCAAACACCTAGAAGAGGAAATGAGTACAGATTAAAAAAAAACATGGTTTGAGAAGGAATTACACATTTCAATGGTTCCACATAAAATGTTATTATAACATCCGTTAGCTAATTAATAACACAGGGAATCCTTCTTGTTACTGTCAACTACATTTCCGCTCAAAAGCATTAATGTCTTCAATCATTCCACTGCACATACTCTATTGATGGGTGTTAAAAATGGCAATTACCAGACTATGGAGGCTGAAAACACACGCCATTCATTATATCAATTAAGGCAAACGAGGGGTTTAGAGTCTCCCCTGAGACTGCTGTCATATCACTTCTCCTGGTTTGACGAAAAAGGGAACATGGTGGTTTCATTTCAATCTCTGCTTTGAAGGGATTATATTAACGAGGAGCACAATAGCTGTGTAATCCTATGGGATTTCTGGTGGGGGCACTATGGCCACTGGCCACGAGATTTAAGGACATTGGGAACCTACATATGGCTGCGGAAAGGCCGTCTGGTGCCTTCAAATTCAGGGATTTGGCTGTTTGTTTTTTATTGTTCAGCAGCAGGTGAATAAACAAAAGGTGGGCTATTCTAGCATAAGCACATGTATGTACCAAACAACCATGTGATTATGCTTTTGTTGCTGGAAAAACCTCAAAATCATTATTATTTTGATCATTATAAATATTGTTTATATGAATGAAGCTTTTACTATTTCTATAATATTAATAACACTATCCCATGCAGCCCCATTTCATAAAATAAAGGACACAAGTGAGCGGACATCAATGCTAGCCTTTGCACACAGACTGTATTTGTTAACAGCTCCTTAACTGTATTTTCATTTAAAGTATTTATTTGTTTGCTGCAAAAGACGTAGTTAACTGCCAGGATGCAGGTTCTAAGGGTAAATAAAAATCATTCATTATTTCCCATCATCACTCGTCCTCTACATGCTTTTGTTCGCCTTGACGTGTTTGAGGATTTTGCTCTGAATCGCCACAGACCAGATGGAGGTTGTTCCAAAAATGTCATTTGCAGTAAATGATGTAACTTCATCCCTTATTGTTCACACCACAGGGGGAAAAAAACACTGTCAGAACAATCTCCACAGTAACTTCTTCATTTCTCTCGCCAATTAGATGGAACTAGGTCTCATCAGACATATCAGCCTTTCCTCTTAAGCAATCAAAAGATGGAATTAGACATTTATAATCGCAGCAAATGCTAGACACGTTATAGTCTATGTTATTAGCAATACTTTATGCAGGATTGAGTCAGTGTTTAATTATTAGAGGGCTCCTGTTTTCCAAGATTGCCTAGTAAATACATGTATATGTAGTTCTGGACAGTTAAAGTGAAGAGCTCCCCGAATAGAGAACGATAAAAGATGTTTTTATTTAATCCAAAGATAATTTAGCATACCTAGGTGGCAATATTTCCACGCCACTGTCATATTACGCATGTGACATTGTTGAAAACATCTGGACATACTGATGTGTGGTTTTTATCATTCATTGCGTTGTGATGGACATATAATCAGTTAAGACGTCATACTTAGCTTTGAACGACGGTGGAGCCAAAGGAGGGCATCATGCAAAACCAAATACAACTAAAATAGTCTTATAAATTGGCTGACACAGTTAACACTCCCTGAGTAATGAAAAGAGACAAATATGGAATGAGGAAAATAACAGTCTAACAGTAAAACCCTGCCAGTCATGGGTTGCAGGATAGTGGGTGAAAGTGTCTCACTATGTAAACAAACTAACGTGCTCTGAGTCCAATGCCTGTACACTCGAGATGTGTTTGTGCAGAGCTTGTTTGTGCATGAGAAACTTGTGTTCCAGATAGTACCTCCTACTTTAAAATGTGTTGCACAATACTGTGGCATCTTCCCGACTCTGTCAGCGCTGACAGTGAGAGAGCCGCGCTGGCCGAGTGCCAGGTGAGCCTGGAGTCTCTTTCTAAAAGGTGCTAATGGAGCGGCCTGCTAGAACAGCTGCTGCTCTTTGCTCCAGCGCCCCAACGTTCGGCCTGTGCAGCCACAATTATACAGCCTGTTGAAATTCACATTACTGTATTTTATTGTAGGACATCACACACACACACACAGTGCAATGACACTGGAGGAAGATCAGGCCAATCAGCCCGGTTTGACCAATACATTTGGGTAAATACCTGATCGCTGCCATTCACACAGAACCAGGTCAGACGATGCTGTTAAGCCAATTAGCATTCAGGCTGTTAGGGGAAGGAGGAATTGATTGTATGTTTATGTTGTGTGTGCGTGTCCACATTAGAGGAGGGATAACAGATTGGGGGATGTGTACTCATTGCACACATGTAATTAGTGTGTATGATATCTAAAGGAAGTTCTTTATATTAAAGCTCTTTTTCCCATATAAAAAAAAGGATTTCTTGTAAATCAGATGCTTGATGTGTATGAATGATATGCATTTATGTTAAAAGACATTTATCAGGGCTTAAGTTAAGCATGTTGTTGTGCATATTGCAACTCTAGTTATTTCTGATTCAATAACATCAATCACACGTCAAGTAACACCAAGATCTTTTTCTGAGTCAGTCAGACAGGAATACTGGTGAAGCCTACCACATGTGTTCAGGCCACAGATGCAGCAGTGTGTTGATATGTATCTCTAGGGCGGGGAACCTAAAAGTCTGTACATGCCTGCTGCTCTGACTCATCTATAAGGTCTATTGGCACCACACCTTCCTGATAATGGGCCCTCCTACTCAACAAAACCTGAGAGGAAAATGGTGCTCCCACTCATTCTGCGGAGCCTTAGGGAGTTTCTATAACCTCAGCTTTGCAGTAAGAGAAGGCCCCCCATGTACTGATATGTCAGAACCCTCTGAATCGTCTTTGGTTTATAGAAACACTGACATCATGTTACTCAATCAAAGAAGCCTGGTTAGATAACACGAGTTCATTTTTTGGTGTGCGTCTCGTCTGTCTACATCATGTTAATGTAATACTTTCAAATTTCAGACCCTTCTTTTCACCGTTCACAGCCAAAATATTGACATGTTTTGTAAAACACAGTAAATGCTACATGTTTTATTAATACAGTTCTGAAAAGATCTCCCAATGTTTCAGATTTCCAACATCTCTTTTTTCTAGTGTTTCTGGAACATATTTCTAACGTCACATTTCTCTGACTATGGATTACGCAGGAACACATTGTGTATATATACAGTCGCGGAAAGAATTAAGAGACCACTTCAGCATTATCATTTTCTCTTGTTTTATTATTTATAGGTTTGTCTTTGAGTGAAATGATTTTTTTATTGTATTCTATTGGGATTCAACAGACACTGGAATGGCTGCCGTACATGTAGAGATCCAGATTTAAGAAACATTTGGAGTGGTCTCTTAATTTTTTCCGGAGCTGTAGTTCTACTTTATGGAAAAGATCATGGTCAAATTGCAGACTTACTTTTGGAGTTTGTCATATTCTCGCTCGAAGTCTCTTTCAACCTAAAGAAAAACCACATTTCACGTCAAAGTCTGTGATTTTTAAAATATTTCATAGGATTATTACAGGGTATAAGACATGATATGTCAGAATCAGAATCAGAAATACTTTATTTATCCCCAATTGGGATTTGTTTTTGATACCGATAATGTATGATGTCTGAAAAATGACATGTCCCAAACACAAACTCAAGAACAAAGTTGTAAACAAAATTCCCCGTTTACATTTTTGCATCATAAGAAAGAAGTTCATATTAATACGACTGAAAATAAATTAAAAAAAACTGACAACCCCCTCAGTCTGAATTAATTATATGCATGAGTGGCTGGTGTCTTAAGGCGTGTGCCACTACTCAACCATGGCTCAATGGTTTACCAATGTACACCAATAGTTTGTGGTCCGTGTATTTTTGGGGCTGGAGATTTTATTTTTTAGAGGTCAAAGACAACAGCTAGTGAACTATGAGCCTAGTGGGTCTAATGGCTTGAAATGCAAGCAAAGGTCTTGACTGCATCACGTTCCCAGGGTCATTAGGGTCTGAGACCGCTTTTCCCTAAAACAGGCCAGGCAGGCTACAGAGGCAGCATCCTGTCTTGTGGTTCTGTGGGCTCCTGGATGTAAACACAGTGGCCAAAACAACGAGGAGGGCAGTTGACACTTTGTCACCAGTGGATCATTTAACTGGGCTGCCCACTCCCTGGGTTTAGCCTTGGATGGCACAGGAAGCTGGAAACCCAGTCCGGCAGAGACTGCTGGGGCCACATACCCATTACGGTGGAAGTGGTTTTTCCCAAGCCAGGAGATCACCCACTCACTGTCACTTCAAGGTAACCACCTCTACTCAAACACCACGATTTGAAGTGTGTCTCTTTCTCTGGTGACAATTTTTAGGCAACTATTCATCAGAAATATACTATTTGTGAAGCTCAACAGCTAACCCTGCACAAGTACTGCTTTAAACCAAGTGTTATTTATTCACTGAGATTCACTTGATTGATCTTTATGCACTGGATTGATGAGTGAATTGAGTCCACTTTTGTTCCAGCGTGTGACTTACCGTTTTAGAGACAATCTGCTTCTTCGGTTGTCCAATCTTAAAGGGAATCCTGAAATCACACAACAAATGACAGTTATAGGCATCAGAATGATGGGGACTATAGGAACTGGTCCAGGTCTAACAGGTCAACGAGCGCCTCTTTCAGATTCCTCACACCAACAATCTGAAGTCATTAATTCCGATTTTTCTAGACAGTGTGGACAAAGCCCTACATGTCATCACTTTACACATCTGGCCCCCAATGCAGGCAGATATCACATATCAACAGAAATGGTGGTCCTCTTTTCTCAGTGTGGCTTCACTGCATGACCCTGGCTGGCAATCAAACACTCAAGCTATATTGTAAATTAGAAAAAACTAAGCCTAGACACCCTAATATGTTGGGACTCCAAACTAAAACCAGTGCCACAAATCAATCCAAAAACAAAACATGTGAAGGACTCAAATGTAACTGCAAGAGTTGCACCTCATTTTGAGAATGAAATACAAACTTTTCTTCAGTTCTGAAAGACAAACACACTGACATCCTATTGGTAAAAAGAAAGACAAACCATGTGCCTTCTGAGTTAAAACACAATCTTCTATCCCCATTTCAAAACCTTGCCTTAATAAGTTGTTGCCGAGCATCAGACAGAAAAAAACTGCCTTTCCAATGTGCCTGGCTGTAGGTTGGCCTTGATGTGGCACTAATAGCCTGAAATCTAAGCTATATGATGGACAGTTGCCGCTGACAGGCTGGGTGAGGCAGCAGCTGCGTCAAAAGAAAGGTGTGTAGACTAATGAGATGGAAAAGAGAGGGTGTGATGTAGGGCCTCGTTGTGCAACCAGGGAATGCTACTCATGTGTGGGGAAGATCCTTTTGATGACAGCTCAATCACAAAACTCAACATGGTCAAATAACAGCGGGATTAATCTGGTACAAAACACAGCTTTCACTCGTGGTTCAGGTATGAACAGTGTTCTATTATGTGCTGGCTCTGCTGTGCTTCGAGTTGTATCAGGATCCTACTGTTACGATCTGATCTTAATTGAAGTTTTGAATGAATCCTTAACACATTTGAATCTGTGCAGATTACCGGTGCCAAAAAATATTTGGCATCAGTCGAAGTTTCACCCACTGTGTCATCATTTGGGTGAGCCAACATGGAAAATAACTGGTTATTACTCAGTCACAAACATGTTATGTGCCTCACCTTTCTTTGATTACCTGATAGTGCAATATAACGTCACATTTAGTGCAGCACGTTCGTAAGCACAGAGCTGTTATTAAATAGTATGCAGTTCTGTTTCCAAAACAAAAGCATAATTAACTGAATGTCAACTTAGCCTGGAGATGAATCAGAGCTCTCCCAAGACTACAATGAATCATACAAGATCTACTTTCACTGTTAAGTTTGGGAATCAGAAACACACAAACCAATCACCAAAAGTTGCCTCCTTTGGAGTCAGTGTTGTCGACCACCTATTGTAAACACTGTTCCTCTCACTAATGCTGCTTTTCCTTGTTTGGCATACATACCCTTATGATTTGCAAGACCTTTACCCATTTGATTTTCTAGTGTAAATGAACGATGAACCAGTAATTCTGGCAGAAAGTCACATTACACAAATGACTTCTATATATTAATATGTTTCACACTAATCGGTTATGTGCATCGTGCTACTGGAACAAACTGCAACACAAATTGAAGACAGTTATTCTCTAAGGAACATTAAAAGTCTTCATGCTACTAATATATGTGATTGTTTTAATTAGTGTGTTTGATGATGCTTTGTGTGATTGAATTGTCTTATTGTTTGATATACACAGACAATTGTCTAATTGTCTGTGTATATAATTTGTCTCATTTTGTTAAGAGATGTCTAACTCAACGAGACCTCCTGAATAAAAACATGTATATTGAGGAACGTGCAATAGTAGAGCCTGTCCATTTTGATGATAATAATTATAATAACAAGTCTACCTGAAGTTTCAGGGAACAAAACATGAATTATGCTTTAAAAAAAAGAGCACACAAAGTGGTGATAAAACATCAAATGTAGTAAAAAATTGCCAAATATATTGTGAATGGTTGATTTGGAGTTCAACATTCCCTGTGAAACGGAGAGCTCTAGTGGTGCATCCAATGCGATTTCGCAATTTGCATTAGTTTATGTTTTTCTGGTTGGTTCTTCAACCAACATTGCACAACGTTTGGCAATAGCTTTTGATGTTTGCTCCCATTTGGTGGGTGTGTCGGGGAGAAAATCATGAAATCCACAGCGGAAACCCAAAGGAAAAAGTTTAGTATAAACATGACTGTGTTCCAAGCATCCATCATAGGCCATGAAATATAGATTTAAATGTTAGCTTTCAATGTTCTCTTTTGCCATGTTTTGGCGGAGTTGACCATGACAGGACTTGTTGTTCGGTGACATTAAGAGGACATTTAAGTGTAACTGTATAGGGGTGCATTTTCCCATTAGGGTTTTTATTTTCTAGAGAAAAAACTTTACAGAGTACATAATGTTAAAGATTTAGAGTATATGCACTTCTACCAAGAGCCAAAGGAAAGTGGTCACTCTCTTCAAACTGCTCATGAGAACTGGCAAACACACAGAGTGAAGTGTGCTTTGGGGAGGGAGAGGGAAAATGTAGCAGGCAACCAGAGGGACAGAATGAGAAAGGAGGATGGTAGTCACTGTGAGAATCATTTCTAACGTTTCTTCACACAGCCATATTTCTGTAGGGGCTGTCACATTTAGAAACACTGGTGAGCCTGGTCCTGTGAACCCAGAACAAGCATCTGACATGGCAGAGAACCGACCACAAGACAACTGGTGACAGTAAAAGTATGCGTTACACTAACTCAAGTCAACAAACATTTTCTGAAAACAAATATAAGGCCACCGTGGATAGCTCAGCTGCCTTTAATGCTAAATACTTTGGAAAATCTGATACGAATAATAATACAATATAGTATTTGTTCATGAATACGCACTTAATTCCAAAGATTCAAACTATGGATAAACATTTCCTCACTAAATACAAAACAACTCAAGAGAAAAAACAAAAGGATAGTTTATGGGAATAGGAATTTGGAGCACCACAGTGAGGTTACTGGTAATAAACAGCCCATTTTCAGTCCAAAATGCATTAAAAAAAAAAGTGCTCTGTTACACATTTTATGCCATCATCAGCAACATGTAATTACAGCTCTATCTGATCCTCGCTGTAACCGGCTAAACGTCACTACCACTGTGTTAGCACGTAGGCAGGAACAAAGACACGACAGTCTTCTCTATCCGGACACATTATGCACCGACTGGAAGAACCAATGGCTTTTCACTAACACTGCAAATGTGTGCGCCAGTGAGGAATAGTGCATCATCGGACCTTGGTTTATTCCATGGAGCACAGAGGGCTAGTTCAAGATGTTGGGAAGTCGAATTGTTCAGATGATGACCCCAAAGTCAAACCTCTCACGTCATAGAGGCAAGTGTGCAGGCCCTACTGGAATGCATCAGTCAGCAGAGCTCATAAAGGACTCTTTTCACTGGTCGAGCACCCCACTCTTGACCTTGTGTTTGGCGGTGCGTGCTGGTAAAAGCTTTGCTCGCCAGCCATTGACTGTCCGACTTAACTGCGTGACGCCATCTTGCTTCCTTGATTACTTTCTGCCCTTAAAGTGATGCCAAGCATGGGTAATTTATTCAAAAGGGAGCTAATAAATATACATCACAGTTGTAACAAAATACTTTGGTATAAAACCTATTAGTTTCTATGCATTTACTATTGAACTGCAGTCATGTGAAAAACAAGCACTGAATCTTTTCAATTCTTTTTTCAACTCCTAAAAAGCAGCACACAAGTAAGGACAGGTATGACACATTTTTCCATTTTTGTTAAAAGTGATTCCAGTTATAGCGTAATCCTGAATGACATAATGAAATTCAAAACAGTTAGTCAAAAAAACAAGACTGATTCAACTGTGGTGGATGTAAATGGGTTTCAAACTTCCTAGAAGTCTAATTAAGCTTAAATGTCAGGACAAAGAATGAAATGGGCTATTCATTTTGTAACGGTAAAGGGTTTGCCTCGGATCCTAAGCAAGCCGTTGTAACTGTACAAACAGGGCTCTGAGAGAAAGTGCAACAGACCCATTTGTGAAACCCTCAGTACACCGAGTGATGGACACAGACTTTACAGCAGATAACACATCTTGCTGAACTCATGGGGAACTGTTTCCCAGTAACAGAAATCAAAACTTGGCAAGGAAAGTTGTTACAACCTGTTGCCAAAATATCAAGACAGCACAAATGCTTACGAAAGAAAATTTGTTGTAATACAGTATATATGTTGTTGATATGTTTCCAAACACAAATAGAGTACATACAACTATAGAAAATAGCTATTATTACAAAGAAAAAATGTTAAGACTGTGGAGCAAATGGTAAACAAACGCTCAGAGTAAAGTTTTTCTCAGAAGTAAAAACCTGCTGGAACTAGTGCTGATGCAGGTCGGTAAAGCTAATTGTATATCATTTAGTTATTTAAATACACATAACATGTCTGAGAGAAGAGTATCAGAAATGCACAAGGCATGTTCCGTTGTGGACGAATACTTTTTTTCTTGTTGCCATTTGGCTCAAAATCTGAGAACAGCATTGTTTGCTGTTGTTTACTTTCTGAGGGACATCACCAGCTGTATGGAAGAACTCTGATGACAAGATGCAGATTCAGCTAGTATGTGTGCAGATCATCCATTCAGGCTATGTCATAAAACCAACTGTTCCCACCACCTCTTTTCATTCCCTGAACTCAGCTCCACAATCATCTGTGTCTCCATAGAAAATGACAAAGCACTACAAGGACTAAAAACGTATAAGTCACCATAATTCAATCAGAACAAAGTAGTCATCATTTTCATATTCCTTGCCATTAGGGTAATTTTTTGATTATCCGCAAATGATCTGCTCAATTAATGAAAAATGCTGTAAACTGATCATCACAACAACATGGTCACATGATGAAATTGACCATCAAGTCAATTATCCCGAAAATATATTAATTTCAATCTCACATAAAAAAAAGCAAACATATTATCAAACTTGGGAAGCTGGCTTCAAAAGTCTTGGCACTTTATTTGATGAATTACTATAACAGGGTCAACAAAATATTTGCCTCATGATTGTTTGTCAGCCTACTAAACAATAAATGAACCGATTGTGTCAGCTACTCTTAACAAAGTGACTTCAGAAGTTGGACTAACATGACTAATGGCACACAATCCAAAAGGTAAGGTCTGCAGACACCTGTGTCGATTTTAAACCTGATATTAAACAGCATACCTATAAGTTGCCAGCATACTGTATCTTCAGACTTGTGATTGGTAGTCTAAAATTAAGGCAAATGTTTCATGAAAAGCGCCAGCAAATACTAAGAAACAACGTACACATGTAAACAACGGTGGCCAAGACACATACATGAAAATATCTGATGATACCACACAGCTTGTTTCCACAAATTAGGGGTACCAATACACTGACCTAACGTTACCCACGTACTTACTAGGAACAACTCAGCAGTAAAGAGAAAAACTAAAGTAACCCAAAATCTCAATGCTACCTAACATACTGCATCCCAACATGCTGTCGTTAGCTAGCACCGGTTGACCAGTAATGACCAATTCCCTTTAAATGGCTTTAGGGTTGACCCTGTTGACATAAACACTTCACATTGAGTTTCCATGTTATACTATATTAAGCAAACCTGTTACTTTAAACTGTAAACAAGCAGCTGTAAAGTAGCGTTAATATAGCTGTTTGATAACGTTAGGTGAAACTGCTTGCTAACGTTTCAGCATCTAAGAAGCAACGTTACTGTAGCTAGCGTGCAAGTTTAAGCTAGTTACACGACTTTATCATAACACACTTTGGTTTCAGGTTAACTGTTTACAACAAATAACGCTTCGCTAGCAACTGTTCAACGACACAGACACTACAATGCCCGTATAAAAGCTTTTATTGTCTTTCTGAAAGGATGTATTCAAGAGTTTAACAAGCTAAAGCTAACTCCTGTTCTACTGTAACGTCAATGTTTGTGTGTTGCTACCAGGAAGTAGCCGGAGCCCGGTATACGAGACGCTATTAATGTTTCGTTTCTTGTTTATACTTTATTTTAAAATGCTAAAATAACGATTTAGCCAACATACGTACCAGCTCATTTTGAGTGAACTTTTATTCCGGTTTCATTGGGTGGTTTTAATATCTTCCGAGCTACTCATCCCTCTCTACCAGTCAACATTCGAGCCTTAAACAGGAAGTACGGAGCTTAGCCGATTCTGTTTCCTCTAAGTAAGTTTTATGGAACAAAGCGAAAATGATTTACTTAGGCAGACAAATGTACATTAACCAGTGGTTGGAGAGGTCGGAGAAGTACTCAGATTGTGTATTTAAGTAAAGGTAGAAGTACCAAAGTGTAGTTTACTCTGTTACAAGTAAAAGTCCTGTATTGAAAATGTTACCAAGTAAAAGTATTGGCATCTAAATACTTAAAGTAAGAGTACTCGCTTTGCAGAGTGGCCCATTTCAGAATCTTATTGTATGTGTTCATTATAATCATTGTTGTATTAATGTCTTTACCCAGCCAGTCAAGGTGGACCTAATTGTAATGACTTTATTAACTGCTGGGTAGCAAGTGAATTTAATCCAGGTGTAACTAAAGTATTGTTGGTACTATATATTTTCATCGTTAATCCATATCTGCAAAGTAACTAAAGGTACTATGTAGTGGAGTAATAGTACAATATTAACCCCTGAATTGTACATAAGTACAGTAACTGAGTGAATGTTTTTGGTAGCTTTACACCACTGAATGTAATAAAGTACATTTACTCCAAAACTGTAGGCTACATGAGTAAAAACTTGTAGGCCCTTCACTTGAGTATGTCAACGTTATCCTACATTATACTTTTACTTTACTATACTTTTTACCTTACTGAAGCTACCCAGCAGTTAATCAAGTGAGAACAATGTGTCCACCTTTACAAAGTGCAGCATTGACAATATTGCACAATAACATTATAGTAGCTACATACTGGATAATGAATACTTCTACTGAGAACACTTGTAGTATATTTTAATGCCAATGATTTTGTACTTCTACTTGAGTACTATTTGAATGCAGGACTTTAACTTGTAAGAGGCCATTTTTACACTCTAGTGTTGATACTTAAGTAAAAGATCTGATCTGTTTGGTTTGCGCGCGCACGAAGAGACCGAAGGAAACTGAAGGCAAGTGATATTTTTCTTTATTCAAGTACTTACATAGAAATAACAAAACAGTTGCATTACAACAAACTGAAGTGCCGAGTAAACAGGGGAGCACATCTCCCCATCACAAGGATATAGTAAAATTCATTTCAATATTCAGCTCATCATAAAATGACCTTATTATAAGGTAATCAAAACATGAAATAGGCTAAAGACATCAACAACATTTTAAACAAGACCCCTTGTTTTCTTGAGAAAAAAAAGCCAACAGAACAGTTATCCCAGTGTGTGTTTTCAATTGTCCGTCTTGAATTGTTGTTATCCCGTTTCACCCAATGTGAATTATTTCATGCATAATAAAGAAATGAGCACCACCCAATGCATCAGAGGGCAGCACTTTGGAACATTTCCGTGCACATGCAAACATGAGGATATACTGTAATGAAAAGGAAAACACAACACAACAGAAAACAGTGAGTATCGACTCCATCTGAACACCATAGTGTCACTGTTGAAGACCACAAAATCCCTGAAGCCACCCTGTAGTCCATAAGATGACATGAGTAGCCTATAATATCTACACACATTATTGAAATCTCTTAAAAACATGAGTTTTTTTTAAAAATCTTGTAATTATTAATTGTCACGAATGAGCCCAAGCCTATTGCCGTGCCCAAGGCCAACTTCACGGAGACTAAATCAAACAGTTAAACACAAACATTAGCACAAGGCTGCCTTCAACTGTGAGCAGGCTGAGGTCACATTTATGATTTGTTTCTCCCTTGTGGAGTTCTCATCTCATATTGTTTTTGATCAGCCAACCCTGCAACCCAGTTTGGCACAAAGATGGCTGCTGATGTTGGCTCATATCCAACATGGAGCAGAGAACGAGGATGAGGCAAATTCCAATTTCAGAGCGTTTCAGCCGCCCACTTTTGGACAGTAAAACATGAAAAAAGCATAATATAAATTATTCTTAGAGAAGCATTATTAAGAGGGGGTTGTTTCTACAGCATTCACACATTACACAGAGTTATTGTTTAGCAGAACAAGGTGCAGTCTGTATTGTTCAACCACCAAGCTATATTCAAGGAGTTGGATGGAGGGGGGGATCATATACTTTTTTTTTTACAAAATCTATCTTTCCATTATAAAAGTGTCACCAAACAAAAGTGACAAACACAGTGAGAGGATATGAACGATGCAATATTGAGTTTGCAAAGTGGTAATTACATGGCTTCATTTAGATGTGGAAATGGTTTGGTGTAGTCGCCGCCTTACCCTGCATCATTCCTCAACACAAAGCAAACATAAACACTGTTTTCTCTCAGAGGAGGCCACATCCTATATATTATAATTAAAAACACCCATTCTCACCAGCAGAGTGTCAAATCAAGAGCACACAAGAGCATCATTTTGGGTCAAATAAATTAAAAAAGATTCAAGGTCTATAATGAACAGTGTCTAACGATAAATTATTCTAGATACACATTTTGTATTTCCTATCGCCTCATGTATATATTTATTTGAGTTTGCTCCACGAGGCTGTCTGCTACACAATTTTTACATTAGGGGCCGTTGCAAGATTTCAGCAAATCCACATGTAATGTTTTAATCTTTACAGAATGATCTGGGATCAGACATGCGAAATATTGTGTAATGTGAAATAAATGACATTTTCAGTTTGGTAAGCTGTGATTTCAGTTACATTGTGTTAAGCTAAGAAAAGTTTTGTTTGCCATCCATGCAAAACAATTATTTTCCACGATACAAAACTATTGAGTTACAGTTAGATGTTACAGGGTGCGTGGACTTTTAAACAATTTGAAAAAGTGCAAGGAGCTCTGTTCATTTATCCATTTAGATGAGTTGAGAAAAGGCTCTCTGAGGCCAAATTAATTGGAAAATAAGTGGAAACTTGCCAGGAAGCTCAGCAGTGAAACTGGTTGTTACAGGCATGGCCTTCTGTGTGCACGGTGTTCTCTGTGGCATTGCTTTCCTGAACCCTTCCTCTGGCCTTTGCATTTGTCAGTCGATATTCTCTTTAAGTCTGATTGCCGTGTCTACTCACTGGTATAATAGTTTATTTTTTAAGTTGTTAACAATGTTTATATACATTCTCTGCATGGAATAGGGCACACACTTTTTAGTAGTTATAGAGCACAACTAATAACCAGAATCATTGTGGGTCAAAGTAGAAACTATATTAGAACATGGATATGATTATTATTACTCCTCACATTGTTATCCAATGGGCCATAATGCAGTCTTGGACAGAGGATAGGAGAAAAAAGCCATATTTTTTAAAAGTGATTATACTTTTGTAAACATATAAAATGTATTCATTGTTGTTAATAATATTATAATACAATTTTAAGATCCCATAGAAGCTCACAGAGGATATTAGCTTACACAAAATGTTTCATAGAATGATAAAATAGTTATTATTTCCTATCAGGACAAATGATCAATCAGAGAGTGAAAAATATTGGCATTGACATGTAATGGATTTTGTTTTAGGATGAATCTAGTCATTTAGTCTTCTGTCTATCTGAGAGTAACCAGTGTTTGCTAAGAAATTGGGAAGATGTGTTAATTGAAATAACTGATTGCTACTATAATGGAGATAAACAAAATGTAAAAAGTCTTGCTGTTTATTCAGAAAACACATTAGTGCTTCCTTAAGCCACTTACAAATGCTGTTATTGTTTTTTTTTCCTTTCATGGAAGATAATACACCATATTTGGCACCATTGCAGTGCTCTAAAATGTTTTGAAATAACCTATGACAACAAAATATTCCGTATTATAACTACATTACTAAAAGCTTTAAGACACATTCCAACAAGCATTCAGTCAATTGAGAGTTCTTGTTTATGCAGTCATTTGTATTTACATAGTGTGCACGAAGGCATGCACATATATGCACAATTTAATACTGAGTTATGGTGCATTTGACATTTGAGTACAAAACTGAAAATTCTACTGTATAGCTACCTGCATACATGTGTGTATACTGTACAAAAACAACAAGTCCCTAAGTCACAACTCAGTCTCTCTGTTTTAGAAAAGATGTAAACATGGATATGGACATTTTTATTTTTCCCTTACCATATGCTGGTCTGATTTTGGTTATTTATACCAAGTAGTTTAGTCTTTTTTACACCGTGAATCCTTCATTCCTCTTTGCTTTTATATACTGCTGGTTTACAACCCAGTGTTATTTATTTAAATAGTTCAGTCTGTGTAACTGTGCTCTTGGTTCGTCTGATTTACGGGTTAGTGGCACGTGTTATGAATATATTGCATATAATTGCAGAACTCAAGAAAAATAAACAGTATTGGTGAGCTTTTCAAAAACAGAAATGATATCTGGTAACGCCACATAAAGCCACCGTATAAAAAAAAGGCAACACAAATACACAGTGTCTCTCAGTGACTCCGAATAAATAAAGTATTGGCAGAGGCATTGATTGCTGCAGGCATGTTTGTTTTTATAAGTACAGGTAACAGGACAAGACATCGGTTTGCTTTGTGTAACCCATTCAGTCATTATCTAGACCAATTTGTGCAGGTAAATCTATTTGAATTGGATCTTCCCGTTAAATCAACATGTGTGCTAAGCTGATATCACTGTTATGTTTGGCAGATGTCAGGCACAATAATAAAAAAAACAAAGTTGGCTGTGTCACCACAATACATTTGGCACATTCTTTTGAGAAAACAACATTCAAATAGAAAGTAAAAAAACACGACACCTCAACAAAAACAACAAAAAGACCGTTAAGTGTCACTAATAAGGTATCCATGACAGTACACAAATATAACCAATTGCACTTTTTTAAAACAGCCTAATAAAATAAATGCATACATCCCAGACAACTCACCCTTTAAATAAGCTCCACTGTCATTTTGTTTTTTGACCCTTGGCTTCCTATCAATTTAGAAATATTCAGTACAATTTACAAAAGTGTATCCAGCCCAAAAACCTATGAAGTGGCCTTGTGGACAGAATGTGCCAGGGTGCCCTTCTTTGTGTTGGCACTGCGTTACAGTAGCTGAAAGAGAAGGGTGTAGCAGCCTTTCTCCTTTTTTTCTGAAACTAAAAGTCATCCATCTCAAAATAGAAGGAACTGATAAGAGCGGGGGATGTAAAAGACAGTAAAAGAGTCACCTATTTATCTCGTAGTGGACGTGATCCTGGCTTCCCAAGTCTCTTTATGGGGCATGGTGAGGGTCCAGTCCAAGTGTGTGTAGTGGTGGTCATGACGTTCCCACTGTTGGCCCCCCACAGGAGCTGGGTGGCGAGCTGTGGCTCCCAGCCGCCCCACTGCTCTTGTCAGCCGGTTTCTTGTCCTTCTGTTTCAGGTGAACCTTTGCGTGTCTCTTTCTCTCGTCACTCCTGGCAAACTTGCGTCCACAGAACTCACAGGAGAAGGGCTTCTCGCCGGTGTGTGTACGGATGTGTGTGGTCAGGTGGTCGCTCCGGCTGAAGGAGCGCATGCATATTCTGCACTGGAAGGGTTTGTGACCTGTGTGGATGCGGAGGTGACGTGTGAGCTCGTCTGAGCGTGAGAAGCGTCTGTCACAGTTCTCTGCCGGGCAGGCGTGCGGCCGCTCGTGGACGGGGGTTTTGCTGGGACGGTTGGGGTACTTCCGAGGTCGTATGGGTTTGAGGGTGAGAGTCTGTGGCGGTGGGTGGTGCTGAGGAGGGTGCTGCTGACCGCCCATGAAACCTGGGTGAATCTGCTGCTTGTCTTTGAACGCCCTGATGGTCTCCAGGGGTGTGATGGGTGGAGGGTTGACTCGGATGGGGTCCATGCTCTGGAAGGGCTTGTGCTCCATTACGCCGACATCGCCCTGATGGTGGAAAAGGTTGTAGTCGGGGATCATGGAGAAAAGGCTGCCATCCATGGAGGCTTTGGATGTGGAGTGATAGTCATTGCCCGGGTAGGCGAGGGCGGTGCTGGTGGCAGGGCTGTGGTGGAAGGAGACCTGGTCCTGGTATAGGTCGCTGCAGGTGGAGTAGGCAGGCAGCGGGGGACCGTACACCTGCTCCATGTCTGACGTCTGTCCGCCCATGCTGGCTGCGGAGGACGATGTCTGCGATGTTACCGTGCCGGGTGATGGAGAAACGCCCAGGATCCCCGCGCTGACAAGACTGATGATGTTGTTGTCAGAGCACCACCCGGAGCCCCCGATGCCCCCTGACGGAGGGGTGTCAAAGGCAAACTTCCCCAGATAGGTGACAGTCTGCCCACTGCGGTTGGACTGGAAGCTGGATCCATACTGAATCTCTGCAGCTGCTTTCTCGCCTCCCATGCCCAGATCCATGATATTATCTAGATAAAAGCACAAACACAGACATTATGAATAAATCATCCATATGGTTGCACAGACAAGAATTTAAAAAACCCTAAAGAAAAGCTTTCAAAAGTGATAATGTGGCAGAAGTTGTGAAATAAATTCTAGAAAATTCACTTTGTAAAGATATATGATCTTTTAGAATCCGTTTTTCCAAAATTCAGCGTTTTTGCATTTCTCTGCAATAGTGTGCCAACAAATTAAAAATAAAAGTCCACTGGAGTTCATAAAGAAATGTGAGCGCTGTCAGACCTGTAAGTTAAGTGAGTGACTGCTGCATGTGAGACAGTGGTGTCTCTCTCTCTCAGATCCCACAAGCCCTCATAAATCAAGACCTAAACACCCCCTTTGATCCAGTCATTGTGTCCCTCAGGAGGACAGCCAAACTGAATGGCAAGATCTGATTTCTTTACAACAGGGAGGATTATAAGGCAGACGCCACATCTATCACGCTCAAGGATTCAAAACACATTTGCAGCATCTGCACATAACGGGGTTACATTTTTAAGTGTTTCCAATCCAATCTCGGCATTAGTGAGCTTAACAACATTTTCACAAATTTCCTTGATATTTTAATTGTACAGAATCTTACACTTCACAAACGCACACGTTTTACTTATTCCAAAGATGCCATAAAAACCATCACAGATGTGCTTAATGGGGATACATTTATGAGCTGATCGTGCTCTGAGGGCTTTAATGTGAGACGTTTAAAAAGAAATCTTTCCTTCACACAAGTTAAAATAGACATCTCTTTTCATTTGCAGAGAATCATACACAGGAGTGTTTAAATATTCACTCCCAGTAATTACAGCCTGCTGGAATTTGGCTAAAGGCAGATCATAATGGAGCAAACAAAAGCTAAATTACGTATATAACACAATGGCATTGAGACACATGAGGTGCATATAGAGACTTGTGGCATATTTTTTTTAAGGGAGGCGTTTGGGATTTAAAAGCAAGCCTGAGTTGATATTAAAGCATTAAACTCTAAATATTTGGTCTTTAGGAGGTTATTTGAACTGTGGGATTTTTTTTGGAGAACAAGAGGCATACAATAGTTCATCACTATTTCTTATTAGGCAGCGTTGAGTGGCAAAGTAAACAGCTGCTTCACTGGAAATATTACAGCATGGATCTCTAAAAATAAATGATTGTTATTTGCACAAAAATATCAAATGTGCAAAAAAATCATTAATATTAATTTTTGAGGTTATAATGTGAATTTCATCAAGATCAGACATATTTAACACAGCAACACACTCCTGTGTTGAAACGTCTTTTTCATGTTCAGCTTCATTTGTTTCAATATTTCCTGTCAGAGGTCACATAAATTAAACATAAATAAACATTGTATTGCCTTGTTGATGGAGAAAAATGTCATATGTTGAAAGTGTGTCACCTGTATTTAATTTACTTATTCAAAAAAACGAGGTCTTCTATTTATAAGACCTGGCGCTGGGATAATTAAAAACACACACTTCTTAGGTAAATAAGGGGGCATATTAAGGGGTTATTTAAAAATAAGGGGTTCTTTTAATTTGTGAACAAAAACAACTGGAGAAAAAAATTGTTTCACATAAAGTTCGACAGGGGAAAATGTAAATTGCGGTCAGTGCATCACGGTGATCCTTGCAACGCCAGGAAACAAAATATTTAGTATATTTCGTGCAGCATTGACCCATCACCTCAGAAGGTGAGCCTGTACAATTAGGGATTGATTTAATGCCAACACTGAGCCGAACTGAAAGTCATCTTTGGAGGCGTCTGAATTAATCAGAAATAAACCCTAATTCTGGATTTAGCAACAAATAAATCAATATATTCGGCCTCGCAATTTAGTGACAAAGTGGGTTCAGGGGGCCCTGTGTCTAAACATTTTATATATAGGGGGAAGCAGCCACACACGCCTACTGAAATCCAATCTGTGTCATGTTAATAGAGTTGTGAATGAAAGTCATTGTCTTGAGTAGCTGACCCATCTTTGCGGGTGCATTACAGATTAATACACGAGTGGAATTTCGTAGTTTAACCACAGAAATTAGACACTCATAAACAACAGATTTCAGTTTCAGTCAGGAACCGATTGCGTTTTGAGTACTTTGCGTAGAACAGCATTTTTTCCACAGCCGTTCATAAGACATTTCCTCAAACACGTATCAGCTTTGGGCAATTAAAATCACAATGCAGAGTTATATTATACAAATATAATATATTAGCAGTTGGTTTCTAAAAAAAAGTTTTGATCGGAGAGCCTTTTTTATGTTCCGTGTGAGTCATTTCGGCTACGGACAATGATAAACATAAAAGGAAACGTACAAAAATATGACATGACCGACCTGAAAGTCAGTCAGATTAAAGGTGTATCTAATTCATAGTGTCCAGTGTTAGACCTGACCCCGAGAAAAAGTATTGAGTACGGGAGTCTGTGCGTCTGTGCGCAACAGCCAGAGCGCAAACAGGTGCTCCGAGACCCAAGACAACTGTTGCCTTACGCATCGCAGTTTGAACCACTTTTACCAAAACACACAAACACACGGAAAAGTAAAACAATCTTACCTGTATTCATCTGTGAATAGTGGTTAATAGATTCCGTACTGGTGAAAATATTCATAGACGTCGGGATGTCCTCTTCTGGGTAGAGACTGTCAGGGATCGTATTTATTAAACTGCTCATCGTAAGAGGGAGCTTCTCCGCTAGTTTCCCTGTCATAGCAGTTATAGTCAGTCCGACATTTATAAAAAGGACAACTCGCAGGTATCCAAGTAGTTACTCAAAAAAAAGAAACACAGCGGGTGTTCTCAAAAGTGGAAAACACAGGTGTGGATCAGAGAAAAAAGAGGAGAGAGGAGCAGGGATGGATCCTGTTGCTGTATCCAAGTATCCCGCGGAGGACGAGCAGCGCCGGGTATCTCCTCCTGTGTGATCACAGGCTACTGTTGTTATTAATCTGATCACTGTGGAAGCTGATGGGCTGCTTGTGGGGGAATGTGAAGTCTGTGAATCAATGGAGGAGGTGGTGGTGGTGTTGGTTGCACAAGAGCAGCTCTACTTGCTCTATTGGAGCTGGATAGGGGACTCCAGTCTGCCCGTATTAAATAGGGGGATGGAACATTTGCGTGACGTAGATGACCATATATGGACAGAGCACCCAGCACCCATGCTCTCCGCGCGTCAGGCTGTGGAAACTACAGTTGAGGCAAAAGGCTCCGATAGAGAGCTACAGAAGTTTACCAAATCTTCACTGCTCCCCCAGATGCATCCTTCTCCGGGACGCGCATCTCCTCTGTTCCTGTCCTTGTGGAAAACATTAGAGGGAATCAACAGCTGTTATCTGTATTATTGTCAGGCATTATGATGTCCATTGTGGACTATCAGGAACACTGGGAGCTTTTTATGCAGCTGTATGTGTGTGAGAGAGAAAGTGTGTGAGAAGGAAAGACATAGAAAGAGTGTGTTTTTTGGTTAGTGGTGAAAAATAAAACTACTTTAAGTCATTAAGTAGGCCTTCATACTGTTTGTTCATACTCAACAGACATTGATCAAATGTTGAAAGATTTTTCTTTGCTTGCCTTTCTTTTAAATACGTTTTACCCAAATAAGCCTACACAAAAACATATTTGTTCTACGCTAATTTGCTTTTATTTTGCTTTTGGTGAACGTTCAAACTGTGTATTGCAGAACAAATGTTGGAACCCGTCTTCTTCAAGCTGCAACACTTACAAAGACAGTAAATGACGGAGTTAATCGCTTGTAAATATTGCAAGCAAGCGCACTGTAAATCCGAAGGCTTGCTTTGACTTGGAGCCCAAGTGACCGCTTAAGTGGAACTCCAAATAAGGGCAGTGTCCGGTCCCGCCCCCTTTGTGTCTGTATTTGGACATGTGAGTTCCGGGTGAAGTACAAGTGGAAAAGTGATCGGAAGCCACAGAAGAGATGACAGTGGACGAAGCGTCATGGGTCGCTTTTTTAACCAATTTGCCAACTTGTGAAAAAGAAAACAAATATCACACAGTGGTTGACTTGTGTTTCTCAAAATATCCTTTTGATTCGGGTTGTTAAATAAAAATAAAAAAAAGACTTACTAAAAGCCTTTGGGGTTACTTACTGATTTCAAATCATTATCACTCTGCACTCCTCATTAGAAGTTTAGTAAGGATTAGCTTAGGATGGATGGTTATGAACTTCATCTGTTTTCTGCTGTAGCTGTTACAATATAAAGCACACAGGCCTTTGAACAACTCACAGAAATATTGAATGAAATGTCAGTGCTTGAATATTCAGACCTGAGAAATTAATAGTACCTCAATGAACCAGAAGTGTAAACACAGTGTGTGGGAGAATTAGTCTGAATCATGCTCTGTGTTTAGGGGGCTAACACAAACAGAGCAGCCAGTGATCTGGTGTGGCTCATCACCACAGGCAAGTCCTCAGTGTGTGTGTCTATTAGAGAGTGTGTGTGTGTGTGTGTGTGTGTGTGTGTGTGTGTGTGTGTGTGTGTGTGTGTGTGTGTGTGTGTGTGTGTGTGTGTGTGTTTAGCAGTCATACCAACAGGCAGCTAAAGCAGGTTTCTCTCAGGATGTCTTGTAAACCGTCTTAGACAACAATGATCCTCATGGACTTGTTTGAAAAAATCCAACACTCTTGTGTCTGACCAAAGAAATATTTTCTATGTTGACTTAATCATCTGCCTTCAACTGACTCACTCCTTAAAATAGCATAAATATGCTAAAAGCAGTTCTCTGAATCACTTTTTGAACATTAATCCAGGTCAGAAGTAACAAGTTGTTAGTACATTTTCTTGTGTTTAAGCCTTTCATGTATTTGGAGCTAAATGTCAATCTGCTAACAGTATGTACAACTTTTATCAGGCCATATTAGCAACTGATTTCATAGAGTTTATATTTCTATTTTGTGTCAGCTTTTAGCTTGTCAAATGTGAAAGCTGGAATTCCAATGTTGTGGCTGTTATAGTTGTAAACATTAAGTATTAATAATTGTTCTTTAGAAGGGACACATCAGATTCACTGCCTAAAAACAGTTTGATATATTTCATCAATCTGCTTTAGAAACAAAAGGTTAAAAGGTGGCTCTATTTCAAAATAACGTTTGAGCAACAATTTCCACACCTAAAGCTTATGTGCTAACATACAGTATGTAAAAGGCTCTATTATCTATGCCACTGCATATCCAAAAAAAACCAAACAGGAATGTGTGATCGGTTTGGACTAAATAACAGGTAAGCCTGACAGTATAATGTAATGCAGAACAATACCATGACCTACAGCCTCACACATTACGCATAGGAGGTAGTATATTTATAGCAGTTTATTGCATCCTATATTTGCATCACATTATGTGCTGTTCCTGTTTTTTTGTCTAGCTCATGAAGGTTGATCAGTTCAGCGGGAGATCCGTGGAAAAAGCTGCTGTGTTTATGGGTTTAATCAAATGAGAGAAATCCCTCTGGTCAGCGTGATAAGGACTTACCCTACTGCAGCGTCTATCCCTGTGGGGGGGGGGGGGGGGGGGGGGTGTTTGTGTGTGGCTTGTGGTTGGAAAGCTGGAACACCTACCTGTTGAAGGTTTATTTCCTCGACTGTGATCTAGGTCACATGGGCCGGGCCTGCTGTGTTTGTGGTGGCGTTGTATCTCTTTGACTGCAGCGTCCTGGCCTCTTTTGCATAGCGGGATTCCATGGAAGCACAGGCTTGTTTTAAAGCACAGTGGAAAATTGCCCAGCCGCTGCAGATATATAGGGAAATTAGTTTTGTTTTTCCATGCTTCATGGGGGAAGACTACAACTGATGTTCCTTGCTCTTAGTTAGATATCTGAATAGATAAACATTATTCTAATTATACCAACAGTAACTGCACATCCTTCATATTGCATTACGTTGTAAAGGAAAACTCTTTGGATATTATGATCATGTTTTACATAAATGGTGACGGATTGCATTAGAAATATTTTCTACATCTATGGTTTATCAATCTGCAGGTGTTTTAATATGTATATAATCCCGAAAGAAATCCTCATATTTCCAAACTATGAGTTTTTTTTATCACACCCTTTCATTCAAGTTGACAAGCCTTTACATTTTGAATTTCTAAATTGGAGAATCTCTAAAATAAATGTTGTTAAAGAAAGAGTAACATGTTTATCCCATGAAAATTGAATAAAAACACATTTTGGGGAGCAGATAATAAAAATGTGTACTGTTTGTCATTTTTTAAATCACATCATCCGTAGAAATGTGTTTCTCCGTTTCTTTAGTCCAGTTTTGCATGAGTTAAAAATGAGCATTGTTATCTTACCTATCGCTGCTTTTTGTTAGGGTAATGTTTTACTTTGATACAAGCCTGATCGGACACCTTGGGAAAATGGTTTAAAGGTCAAAAGGTGCATTTTAATATTCAGCGTTTCTCATTCGTGAATGATGTTCGTGGACACAAGCATTTACTAGAGCAAAACATTAGTGTATTATTAAATAAGTAAATTCGTGAAAATGAACTTCAGAGGCGTAATTCAAACCTCCAGGTGGACTACAGCGCTCTGAATGAGTCTGTTGGGGTCTGACGGACAGAGAATACATGTGCAAAGTGGTCAGCAGAGCATGCTTTGGATGTCACACCCAAATCCATTTGGCCTCTGCTCACAACAAGTGATGAACTGCAGGAAGTCCCCCGTGAAATAAATCCTCTGCAGTTCTTCAGCGGCAGCGAGAAAAGAAGAATAGAGACCTCGAGTCAGAATGCATATTAGATCACTAAACGCCGGTTAGGCAATTGAATTGATTATACAAATTCCTTTTAATTAATGTAAGTTTGAATAAATTAAGAAAATATTAAATGCCTTTCCCTTATCATCAGGGGATGTGAGACGTTGTTTTTTTTTTTTCAGAGAATGCAATATACTGTGCCCCGTTGAACTACAGCTGTCAGTTTTTCTTAATCACAATATTTCAACTCTCCTGACATTTGGAGTAAAAATAAACACATTCAAGGAAGCTGAGTGGCAAAACCCAGCTGTTTTGGCAGGATATCTCAAAAATATAAAGGAGGGGGGGAAAAAATGCACAGTGTATTTGGAAGTACAAATCTTGGCATTTCAATGGTGTACTGATGGATTCAAGTAGGTGGTTTTTGGAAGAACGTTCTCCCACTTGGCATGCCTCACAATGAGTGTGGAATTATACTCCCCTTGCCAATTGTTAAAAATGTGATTTCATAAGTCAAACAAGATGGGTAAATCAAGGTCAAGAAGCGATATTCACACTGAAGGATACTTAACATTTGTTCAAAAACAACGGACCGTCTGACTAACTGTGTGCTTGTGTGCATTGTTTTGGTTGTTTTGTTTGTGGACGTGGCTGCTTTGACTGCTAATTCGGGGAAGCAAACAAAGCAGATGCAGGACAATTTGATCAATGATCTCCCAGAGTTCATCGGGAGGGCACATAGGGGTTTACCAAGGCTGGCTTAATCACCAAAGGAACAAAAAACCTCCATTACCTTCTCCTGCCTAGCCCACTGATGAGACACCAAATCAGGGTCAATGCAAACCACCAACTAAAGATTGATCATCAGAACATCAAAGTCCCTCATGTAAATCCAGCCTTTTCCAGACATCTGGGGTATTGATACAAACCCATCCCAGAGGAGAGTTGCTGGTTAGAAACCAATATTCCTCATGGGGGGTACTCTGACCCACCCTCTACAAAGACCCGAGAAAGTCTGAAAAGTATCTCCCCGTCTAAAGGGTTGAAAAGTTTATCCGCACCATCCTCTGCAGACCCACCAGGTAGGCCTAGTACGCAACCGTCCAAAGTTCAAAACGGGTTCATCCTCCCAAAGTTAAACTCAAGGACACTTCAATATGCGTTAAAGCTGCTTTTACTCTGAAAAAGAATCAATCAAGGAAGTGAAAGCACATCGATGTTTCCAAGTGAGGTGAGAGTGGTCAATGGAAATATGATAAACAATTACACAAACAGCAAGTTCCCTTTACCAACACACCACAGACTCGCATGCTCCTCCCCCCTGTCCTGTCACTCTGTAGAGTATTTTGGTTGAAGTTCCACTGCGGCATCCGGCAGTGTTGCGGTCTCGGTTTCACCTCCCACTTCCTTTTTTTGGCCCTGACGTGTTTCCGCGCCTGAATTAGAATAAACTCTTTCCACAAGAGTTGTGATATCAGGCCGTCTTCCTTTTCTGGTTTACGATGTTTGGAAACTAATAAGAAATCCCCAGTGAGGTCAAAACTATCTCCTAAATCCTTTGCCCCGCACCACGTGACAGAAGATACAGGGCGACATCAAAACATAGCAGCTGCTGTAACACAACGAGGAAATCTCTCTCTGACTCGGTGATAAGATAACATGCAGAGAGGGCTGACCTGTTGCACCCTTTGAAGAACTGCAGAGTGGCCACAGGCTCCCCCAGATCAAACCTTGTGATGAAGGCCTGAAGATCCCATTTACCTGTTGACACATGAACACAGAAATGTATAAGCATTTACAGATATTTGGAGGGGAAATGTACGTGTGTATTTTCAGTCTGATTCAACAGTGTTTTGAGGAAGGATCAAAAAAACTAAGCACTCAAACCTCACAAGTTTATTTGACAACATGTTTTTATCCTACACACATTCAGCGCAGTCTGAGCGTAATCTCTGGTGCATTGCAAGAGTGTTTCTCGTGACCGCTCGGCCCGTGTTTAAGGGATCTGAGGCCTAACTGAGCAGCACATGGCTCTGGGATGTGAGTCACTGAGAACAGCACTGCTGAAAATAAAACATGTTGCTGTAATGATGGAGGTGGGAACGCAAGGACGTATTGGCAAGAAGATATGATTCAATCGCCTGGACTGTTTTTTTTTCATCCCTCCCCTTTTAAACAAACACCAGACGGCCATCCGGCTGGTATGACAATATCACTTCTTAGATTTTGACAACCGCTGATTCCCTGCAGCTTCCCCTCCTTTTACCAAGAAAAAAAGACAAATTCACAATTATCTTTCCAAGGCAAAAAAAACCCTGTGTGCTTAAAACTTGCAAACTTCAACAGATTCTAGAGAGAGTGTGTGCGTACGTCTTCACATGTTGGATTGTACATACGACAACGCCGTGCTCCGCAATCCAGGGAATGGCTGACATTCTGGTATTTCCGTATGTGGAGTAATTACATTAACAGCTGCTCAAGAATAGCGTAGGCAAGTTAATCTTTTGAAAAGAAAGCCAACTATTTCAACCGTCCAAATCTGTGGAGAGAATGGTCTCTCAGTCAGGGGTTGAGTCTGACTCTGAAGAAGCGTCGGTGCTTCTCACCTCTCGCTGCAGCTGCTTCACAGGCCTTCACTGTGGCTGTTTTCGCCATCAGGGAGACACATTTCGTATCCCGCGGCACCTCGGAGGAGGAGATATGGGAGAAGGAATATACTTTGCTGCCGCTGACACGCACTTCAAGTGCACTCACCTCACATCAATGCAGAAACAAATCAGACTGGCTCATTTACATTTCAGACAAAATGTATTGTTCAAGGTTGTGTTGTTCAGGGTATTTTCAGAAAATATTATTCTACTAAACTCCTATCAAATCTTAAAGTAGAGTATTTATGATAGAGCCAGTCTTTTGTTTTTGTTAAAAGGCCAAATATTGTCACCTAATTGTGACCTCTGTAGTCGAGACTACATAAGACTACATTTCCCACGGCACCAGAGATGGGCAACCTGTGTGAAAGACGCCGTGGAGACACAGTTTTTAACCGTTAAGTTATATTATCCTACACAACGTCAAGTAACAAATACAATCTTAGTTGTCGTTTCATTTCATTTGAGTATTGCCTCCTTAGATTTGTTTGACTATTGTGAAGGCCTATCTCCTTTGTAATGTGTGTGGAAAGTGTATTATTCAATTTGTATTGAAAGCAGGCCGCACAATATCAGCCCATCATCAAGAGCCTAACAAGTCATCCCAACTGTGAGTAAAATAAATAAACGTGTTAAAACTGTCTGTTTGAGGAAAGTGTCTTGATGGAAAATAAGAAAGGAAGCCGCGACAATTTAGCTACACAAGTTTTACACTTAAAACGTCAGCATTATCAAAGTATTACTCAACTACTTTTCGTGCACCCTTCCTGATCCTCGCTACATGTTTAGCTTATGAGCCTGACACCTCGTGTGTCCGGGTTTGCCATGGGGTCAGGTCAGGGTCTGAGCTCAGCTGGGGGAGATAATGAATAATAACGGGGAGATGAGCAGATGAGTACCTGCAGTCTCTCCAGGTCCCCTCTGTGAATGAGGGTTGCCTGCAGAAAGGGCTCACATAATCAAGTGAGGGCAATGAAGTCAAGTGACCTGCCTGTATGATAGGGCATGGCCCCAGTGGCCCCTCTGGCCTGTGCTTCAGTGGGAGATAATGCACCGCCTCTGCAGGGCCCCAATCTCCCCCTTCATGTCCTGAACAAGGTCCCTCACCCCTCAGAGGGAACACCTTTAAGGTAAGCTGAGGGGTGAGGTAACAAAGTGAATACAGGGATATAGACCACCAGTCACATGTCAGGATTTAATAATAAAACCCTATTTTTTTCACAGGGAGAACCGGCTTTGAAGCACTTTAAGCAACATTTCCTCTGACGGAGAATGTCAAAGTGAAGATCATTTTATTATAACGATCAGACGGAGAGTCAAAACCAGGCGCTGCTTGTAAGGCTTTGCACACATAATCCTGTCTAAAGCTGTGCAATCATTAGGCGCAATCCAAAGTGAGGAAAATTCACAATATCTGGTGCTATCACGCTGGCTGCTATCCTGCGAATGCCTAGATTTACAAATGACCTTAAAATAGGCTGGTGTGTGTTTGCGGCGCGGAGACGTGTTCCTGCCTCTCCCATCTGCCGGCTCATGGAAAGGACAGATAGTGCGGGACCTGAGGGCGATGTTAAAGTCTTCCTGCCTCTCCTTTTTGTTTCCACCTTGCTGCTCCGTCTGAGTATGGCAGGAAGATCAGGACTGCTGTGAGGTGACACAGAGCCGCTACATTTAGTGGTGTGGGCGGTGTCCCTGTTAAACCTCTTAGAGTGTCTCGAAAATACTCGAAAGCAAGTGATCCTGTTCATCGCAGCAGCAGCAGCGCCATATCAGCCGAAGAGATGAACTCAGCTTTATCGTGTAACATTCATAGTCGTAATAGTGTTATCCTAATACAGTGTGGGGGTTATAAGGATGTCAGAGAGGTCAGGGGTCGGCCTCCGGAGCTGAGACGTGTTGCTCAGAGATGCTTCAGCGAGACGGATGACTGCTATGCAGAGACACTGTTTAGCTGTGGATCTCAGCTCCCAGCCTGCTGTCAATATAGCAGCCTACATTGTTAGCAACTGCTGTCACCCAATGTGGACTGCATATTCAATCTGAGTGTACAGTTTTTTTCTCATTAGTTGACTGGAACCAGGATACATTGCTGAACAGCTCATCCACTACCCAACCATCCAAGACCTCACATCTGTTGAGCGATAACTCCCCTCTTTTACAAACCCAGTTCAAAACATAGGCAGTGTCATTTGTTTGCCTTTGCCATTAGGAGCTAGGTCCATTCCCTCCATTGATACCTTAATAGACGGCCTAATAAAACTAATATTTCAGAGTCTAAAGAAGAGAGACAGACTCTGTATTTTAGAATTAATGGGATTTTTTTGCATAATGGCAGGCGGCCATAGCCTTTTTTTATTGTATTGGTTGGTATTTTATGCTTGTTGTGTGTGCAATGCTTTTATTATTTTACTTGTACATTGTCTGATGTCTGTTTTTATTCGATCTTTCCATTGTTTTTATTTTGTTTTAACTCTCTTTTGACTTTTAATAAAGCACTTTGATCAACATTTATCTGAAAATATGCTCTAAAAGTAAACTGGAGATGATGTAAGATGAGATTTTGTGTTGAATTGTATTTAGCATTTATTGTTTAATTGTCCCATCAAAACAAAAATAGTTGCAGATTATTTTTCTTATGATCAAATAATTACCCATTGTTTCAGTTCTTGATGCGGATTATAATTATTTCCATTACTGATTAATCCTTTGGTCTGCAAATTGTGAAACTACCATCTTCATTTCCTACAGTCCAAAGTAACGTCATTGATTTTCCACATTTTATCCATTTCACATTTCAATACGGAAAGAGAAGAAGAAGAAAAGGGAGGAACCCTTAATGCCCACCGCCTCAAACTTGTTTACCTTTACGTATGTCAAGGAAAAGCAGCAAATCTAAGATAAAAAAATGGTCTGAGAAATAAGAATTTAGATAAATGAAATGATGTGAAGATCTAGTCGGTTATTCTCTCTCAGAGTGATTGACTGATTGTCAAGCTCTACTTTGAGTTTTTATTTCAGCAGTAATTACCAATACTCTGAATATGGATGAGGTTAGTTGGGGAAAAATCTAAAAACTTTTACCTCAAACCTGACAAGCATCTGTTCAAAAAAACAAATAAGAAAAACCTAAAAGCAGCCAAAATTCTAAACGTCAAAGTGTTCCTTTAAGGCAGCCTGGCTGAAACTCAGGCCTGCTGTAGCAACCAAATCCTGGCTCTCTTGACTCCACGCAGCTCTGATTAATGGTAGAGGCTGTGGGTGGGTGGTAGACATGGATCTGCCCATTACCACACTGCAACATTGCAAATGGCTTCAATTACTGTGGAGTGTGCTGAGCTGGCAGTAGGGGCTCTAGGAGGCAAGATGAGCAACGTGCAGCATCCAGCAGCTAACTCCACTGTGATCCGTTCATTCACACAGCATCATCACTGCGTACATCCTCTGTAATTTAGTACTGAAAAATAAACTGCTATTTAAAAAAAAAATGTAGCCGATAATTCTGATGCTGTTCTTCTGTTGTTTCTAATCAATCTACAATAGAGTAGACATTTCACGAGAGAGGGGGCTGGATGTGTGAACATTGTATGTGCAAACTACCATGTAGGCTGAAACAACACTACATGGCCTCTCCCAAGGCCTCGGTTTCCCTACCAGGGAAAACGCTAACACTGTTTCCCTTGACAAACTGACTCGGCAGCACTAAACAGTAGCAGGACAAGCAGAGGGGCTTGCCAAGTGGCTGACAAGTATCACAAGGGCCTGTGTGCCCACGCCTGCCCCCCACCCTGGCACCGGGGCAGCAGCTAGTCAGGGACAGTCTTCCTGAGCCAGAGCGAAGGGGATTCCCTACGATCACGCCCCTGTGCCCGGTGCCAAGAGCGCAGCCCCCCTGTAGTTCCTCTTGTAACGAACCAGCTGTCTCCATCAGTTCACTGACCCATATTCATAACCTTATCACAGCAGACTCCCACAACAGCCCTGCTCCACCTCTCATTGTTCACCTCCTTTACAACTTAAGTGATGGGCAGAGATGAAAGAAAAAAAGACGACAAATTTGCAATCAAATTGAGTCAATGACTGCACTACTGGAAGTGGAAAACGATCATTAGGAGTCTCCCACCCACGACTAAATGCTCTCCCTTCGCAAATCACATCAATTAATGTCATGGGCTATGAAAAATGCTCTCTGTGTCATACCACATGGAGGGAGGACAGACGCTAATAAGTGAACATACTTAACGGAGGAGGTGGGGAGACATGGGATTCCCTCCGTTCCTCTTGTCAGTGCGGGAATATCTCGCTCACGATCGAGTGGAGGCCATAAATATTACAGCAGGTACATAGCATTCAACCAAACCAATAATAACTGTAAACTCAATTATTTTGCTATTTATAAACCCTTACTACAAGGTTTTCATACTTAATGTGTCACAGGGAGTCTATTACGCTCTTCACAAGGGCAGTTATCCTCTTCACAATTGACCCATCAATCGAGACATTTGATTATCCAAGAGTGAATTTCTTAATTTCATTTCCCCTTGAATAGAAGATCAGTGTGCAGGAGAGAGGAAGTGAAACAGCGGGAGTTAAACTCATCCAGTAAATTAAGGATGGGTGGATCCACTCAGTTCAATCGCTTCATAATGAGGGGGCAACTGTTCTGGAGCCGGTAGTCGAAAATGCTCCAGTTTGTTTTGTTCAAAAAATATATTCAAATATTCTAAATAGCTGACTATTATTCATGCCTCAGCTTAACTACTTCTGACACTGTGAATACCCTGACAATACTTTCCCAAATGTGAGTTCTGATAGCCAAAGAAATACTCCAAAATACATCTATCCTTTTTTCCAGAGGTTTCAACATCAAACAGACATCAGCCTAATGTGCCGCGATGGTTTGCTGACATAGCTGTCAAAACTTCAAACGGCGGAGACTGGCAGCATCGCTCATTCATGGATGTGGCGCTTGAAGTCTCACACCGCCCTGCTCTCCCCTCAAATCACCGGCTGTGACCCGGAGTACAACAGACAGACGGGCACGCCTCCTGTGAGGTAACGTACTGTACATCCAAGAGCGATCGCCCACCTCCGAGAGACTTTTCATCAGGGGATGAAAAGTCGAAAGAACCCTGAAGTATAAACAAAAACAAAAGCTCTGCTTTCTGCAAGACAAACACTGCTGTATTTTCAGAGACAAACTTAGAGTATGATCTGGTAGAAAATATCAACAGTAATCAAAGTTTATTTAGACTGCTTGGTTGATAAGGATTTCAGGCGAACAAGACGAAGGTCAGGCAGACTCGTGCAGGTGTGCGTGGGAGCCAGCCAACAACACTTGTCTTGACCCCGCAGGCATTGAAACTGCAGCAGATTTACGAGCTAACCTCATTAACATACCCCTTGTTAAGTTCAAGCACACATTATCTTTCTAAGGCAACTCCGAATGCTCCGATTAAATGCTCGTAATTGTTTGTGAATTAGTCTTAATGACGTGTCCTGAGAAAACACAACCGCAGACCAAAAGCTTAAAGGTGGTTAGATGGTGGAGCATCTTGGGACATTATATAATAAATGAAATCACTAATAATAGCAGCTTCAGTCTAGGACATGTTGAAGCCTTACATGGAAAGACTAAGTGATGGGTTTAGCCCACTCAAACAAATGAACCAATACCAATTAAATATTGTAAAATGACAACTTCCTCCACAGGAAATAGAACAATCTACCTGCTAATGTGTACAATGTTATCTGCAGTTGCACATATAGGTTCCTAAAACAGAAAACCCATAACCACAGAAACCTGTGAGGTGGTTAATATGAGCTTACATGTATTGTCTCTGAGTTTGAATGCCTTGGTGCAATCTTTATATTGCTGATTCAACCTCTAAATGTGGCAGTGGTGTTGATCAGTGATTGTGTATGATAGATGATATTGCCGTGCTGGTGAGCGGAGTCGTTACCGCGGGACGACTTCTCCCGCTCGCTGAGTGACACCGGTGCGCCTGGAAGCTGCTCAAACAACAGGAACTGATAGCGGTGGAAGCCAGATTTCTGTGGCGGGGTCGGAGGATGATAGTCTGTGTGGAAAAACAAAGACTTAAAAATCAGGAGAGCTGAGACAATAATACTGTATGCGTGTGATTATACAATGATGCAACTAAAGTCAGTGGGATAACGGAGTGATGAAATCCCAATTATTTACATTCATTCATCCTCTTAGTGCATTTGGCTTATTTTCTGCATGACAATAAAACAATGGTAGCTGTGGTTCTGTAAAATCAGAACCATTAATTCCTAGTGTTCTTCAGTAAGTGGGCTTCAGTCTTTCTTCGGATAAAAAAAACACCAACGCTGGAATACAGTAACAACAGCAAACTTCACTGTCTTTGGGTTCACTTCTGACTCACTACACTGCTGTTCTTAATCCCTTTTCACTCACTCATAAATGTTTGCTGGCTTGTAGAAACTACAATTATACATTGGGTCATTAGGGGGCTATATAAATGTAACTTAAAGATGATCAAAAATAAATATAATCTAAGTTAAATTGATGAAAAAACAAATTTAGATTAACAAACCAAACAGTTTATGTAACATCAATGCGTACAAGTCTAATAATTAAATTACAATAAATCAAGATATAATGAAGGGTCGAAATCTAAATCTATACTTACCAGTGAGGGTCGTCCCCTCTACGTGTCCGTTCCTGAGTGCACTGCCCTGTAAATCAGACACACAGTTGGTCAGGAAAAGTATTGTTAAGAAATGTATGAAGGATAGTTCATTTCACCAACAATTGGACACTGTGACACTAGTTTTGTGTCACCACAGCCAAATATTGTGCACTTCCTAAGCTCAGTGGTCAATCCTTCAGTAAGCACCCACTACCACCCAGAGAACATCTGCTTTTGTTGGAGTCTCCCCCGCAGAGATTGGATGAATTGGACATACTATATTGTCATAATGAGTGATTTTTTGCAAGAAAAGATCCCAAAAACATTGAGACTTTGGTGATGATTCTAAAGAGACAATCATTGTCTCGATAGTAATCTAAAAATATAAAAAGACAGTTCCCCTGCAGATGAAACCACTGAGTGGATTTCCAAGTAGCAATTTCCCATATTATTAATTGTATATTAACTTCCTGTTGCCTAGAAACAGCCACATGTCACTCGATGTGAAGCGCAGATATTTTCATAAGGATTTTCTTCTGTATATTTGTCAGGTTAAACTCCCTCAGCCCCGGAAAAGCACACAGTCGGGCACCTCGCTCTGCAAATTGCTCACAGGGATGTTTGTTTAACAGACTCTGCTGCTTACTGCCAGCCGGCTGCATCCTTGAGTAGGAGGAAAGGGACTAAATATGTTGTCTGTGAAATGGCCCAAAACCCACTTGAGGTAAGCGTGGAAGTCCCCATCACAGGCATCAAATAACTGCTCTCAGCACCTATTTCTGTCCTCCTTTCTGCACACACAGGCTCCCCCCACAGGGGGACAGAGGTACTGTGTTGCTAGACAGCATACAGGGACAAAAGACAAGCAGGACAAGAAGCTTTATTCCTCATCTCAGTTTATCATTGGAACGGAATAAATAAAATGCAGTGTTTAGTAGAATAGAAAAATCAAGCTGCATTTCTCTTTAGAGATGTAGACAACTCAAAACACACAATGGTATTTTGTAGAGTCAACACTGGGATCGGCTGAAAAACCCCCACATTTTTAAATGAAAATGTGGGTTTTTTTTAAAGAAGGGAATGAATTTGATCCAACTATTTCAGTAGGACTCTGTAATAGCGTTTAGTTTAAATTATTGACATCAAGATGTACGGTTTTTGTTTGCTTTCTAGTAATATGAGGAAAACCTGGAGTCCAGAAAATGCTGTTTGGAGTGCCAATTAAAATGTTACAACCCAATTTTCCAAAGTACATAGTGTGTCTGCAAATCTGCTCCAGAATGACTTTGATGCACTTTGTAATGAATCATGATTTTTAACATTTATATTTGACCCTTTTCTAAAAGATGTTTAGCAGAAGCAAAGCATGTGTCGTCTGTCGTGCATCGTCTCATCTGTAATCCTGTGTGTGCTGTTTAGGAGGTTAAGCATTGAGCATTAGAAAGCACAGCCCCAGTGTTTACACAGCCTGGTAAAATTCAGAAGATTAGCTTCAACTGTGAGCATCTTCATCCACTGATCAGTGAGAAAAAAAGCTTTATTTAGAAATAGCGAGAGTCCTGCAGCCTGCAGGATCCAAACCCATTGCCATAGCAACAGGTAGTCAACATTTGAGCGTGCAACATTTTTCCCACATCTTAATGCTCGCCTCTCGCTCGCTCTGCTCGGCACCCTCTGCCCTTTTTATTTCATTATGATACATAGAGTAAAAACAACAGCAAATGAATGCAGAATTGAAATTCAGCCAAACAATAAAAGACAAGTCAATCATGAGCAGCGCTCGCAGAGCATCACGACTTTCAAATAAGAGTCAGATTTATGTTGAGGGTGGTTTTATCTGTTCTCTGTTACAGGAGTTGTGACGGGGCAGGGCGGCGTCGAGGTCCCTGACTCCTGATGTTCACCGGGGAGTGACGGACTCGCTCACACTAATCTACAGGACATTCTCACATGGTAGGCGGCCCCCCTCCCTAGGGACCCCGCTGTGGGGGCGGGACACAAGTTCTGACCACTAAGTGATTGACAGCCGCTTGCTGTGTTAATTGTGTTTTGTGTATTAGGAACGGTTCAGCTGCAAGCATGATCTTTCATATGAAAAACCTGAATCTCTATAATAAGAAATATAATTGCAAAGTTTAAATATTCAGTTGCATCAACACATTTGTTGACAAAAAAAAAGCAACAACAGATTATATAATAACGGAGATTTGAGATGCATTATTTTAACAGTTGGATTTATCATAGTGTTATCTATTGCTTCTTGACCCTGTTGAATGGTTTGCTGGTTAACCCCACCCTTGCAAAATCTGGAAATGATGATGAAATAAATTAGGGATATAATACGATTACAAGGATCACACAATGTACCCGCCAAGGAGCTGCCTAACAAGCACTAACACGGTTTTCTCATCTAAAATACATTTTGTCTTGGCATGGATGATAGAAGTAGTGGCTCCTTATATCCCAGAAAGTTGTCCATATAGTGAATCTATCACAGCTTTGTTCAGCAGCCACAAAGCGTATTGATGCAGGTAATCTAAGATCAATGATTTCCTCAGATAGGATGATACTCTGAGCTCAGGGTTAGCAAAGTCAAAAGCACTGAGACTCCACACCCCGGACAGCTGAGCTCCCCAATAAAACCAGCAACAGCATTCACCTTTAGCAGTGATAACTATCTTCATATACGATAGGTACCTGATGTATTTCATGAGAAAAGCATAGAATAAATGTAGACAAGTATAGCTAAATGACTGTAGTACATGTGTATTAAAGGGTAAGATGCTTTAATGTTAGTCCTTATTAAGTGTATTCTGCAGTATATAATACCAGGGTGTCCAAACATTGAGGATACATGGGATAAAATTCCACAAAAAAAATGGTGCAACTCTCCTGCAGTACAATGCATACTGACCAAACGGTTTTATTTTTGGAGTATCTGTGCTGGCCTCAAGCTGAGGATCAAACTTACGTTACATAAGGAAGATGATAGAGAGAAAAGTAGCTTAGACCATCCTAAAAATGTACCGTATGGGTTGCTTATAATATAAGTAACGCATGTAGACACTACGGCTGAATCCACTTTTCATCTGAAGCACTCAGATATATTAAAATGTGTATATTTACCACGCGAGCTCTATAGCGTTCTCACGGCTGCTGTCTTTGTGTTTCATCTGCAGGAAAATGTGCAAGTTATGTCATTTCAACAGCTGAAAGTTGTAAACGAGGAGCCGCTTCATTATCTATGCAGTTACCAAGGAACCCACTATCAGTGTTTCTAAATATTTTCTCATTCCGATACTCGATTTTTAATTCATATGTTCATCAGTTTAAATGTTGTCTTCTAGTTTCAATCATTGAAACAGATAAATATATACAATACTGCCTCCTTTTAATTATTCATAATGATTTATCTCTTGATGTAGTGTTTTAAACAAGAGTGGAATGTTATTTGCTTACCATTTAGTTAAAGGGCAAAGCAAATGTGTTTTACTCAACATCAAACACAGATGACCTTGCATCGAGTTCATGTGAGGGTTATTCCGTCAAAGAAGATGTGACTATGTTTTGCATCCTTGTGCGAGGGGAATACCCATTATTGTGGCTGTGGTAGTGAATCATGCACTCAGCAGTGTGGGAGAGGCAGAAACTGACGGAGGTAGAGAAACTGGTTGCATCAAAATGGCTGTTTACTGTTCTACATTCTCAACAGGAAAGAACATCATACCCTAAAAAAGCAACGGAAAATACACTGGATTGGAAGAGAAATATTATTGCACTTGAAAAAAAGTAAGCTTCAACTCCATGTAAGTCTTATTTTAGTTGTTAATTCCCTCATAAATATCTGATATAAACCTAAATTCAGACCAAACCTTTGGCTTTGTATTTGTTGTACTGTGTTGACACTGCTGGAAACTTTCCAACCCTCTTCTGATGTATTTGTGGCAGCAGAGGGGGCAGAGAGTAGGGACGCCACCTTTCAAATAGAGGGTGCGAGTTCAAGACACTGCAACAGGAAGCTGGTGGTCTGGGAATGAATCAATGAACGGTCCACGAAAAAGACAAAGTGTCCACAAGCTGTTGCAGAGCTGACCCTGATCTCTGATCCGCCTGAGGAGGGCAATCATGGGGAACCGCATTGTGGATCTGAAATCTAAAAATAAGCGTACCAAAAATTTATTACATTTATCATCCATTGCTTGTTCCTAAATGTGAGATTTCTCAATGTTTCTCTGTTCAAATGTAGGAATGATCCACCACTTTAGACATCAGATGTGAGTCCAGCTGCGAACACTTCATCCTCCCTGTTCATCATGGCCCAGCTTGCCTTCATGTTTTACTGACTCTGTTTTAAATCGTGACTCAGACAAAAGCAGAAAGGATCCCGCACAGCCTACACGTTAAGAGCGATGAATAATTCTAAAAAAATCTGGAAAAAGCAACGCACCAGAGCTCTTTTCTGTGGGTCACGTAAAAGCCTGACACTCCAAAGACTGCAAACAACTCGTGCTCTCTGTGCCAAGTTACCACAACCAAGGCTGATCCAGAACTACTAATGTATCATGATCGACTGCACATCAGAGATATCATGGAATTCTTGGTAGTGATAATTGATCAGACGCCGATGCACCGATGCACCTCCCTTGGGTCTCAAAAGCTAAGTGGAGGAGGTACTCAGATGACTTACTATTACCAAAAGTAGCAAGGCTGAAAGTACTCAAGTCCTGCATTTAGAAGAGATAGAAGATAGAATCGGAGGATGAAACCCTCTTTATTAGTCACAAACATGCACAAAGCAGAGCACAAGAGAAATTGGTCCTCTGCATTTAACCCATTCAACCCTAGTACTAGGATGGGTTAAATGTCCATCCTAGTACTAGGATGGACATTTAACCCATCCTAGTACTAGGATGGGTGGGCAGCTATTGTGCAGCGCCCGGGGAGCAATGGGGAGGGGGGATTGGAGGCGTCCAGTGCCTTGCTCAAGGGCACCACAGCAGGGCTTAGGAGGTGAACTGGGACCTCTCCAAGTAGCAGTCCACTTTCCATATTTCAAGTCTGTATGGGGACTTGAACCAGCGACCCTACGATTCCCAGTCCAAGCCCCCATGGCTGAGCCACTGCTGGACTGAAGAGTGTTCTTTTACTTTTACTTAAGTAAAAGTACAAAAGCATCAGCCTCAACTTAAAGGATCAAAAGTGCTTGTTATGCTTAAGGCATAAGGCCCTTATATATTATATTACTGGATTATTATTATTCCTGGAAGAAGTACTCAGCACTAGGTGTCCTTTAGTCGTCAAAATACTCCATTAAATCTAAAGGTCTTACAAGTACTATCAACAGAAAATGTACTTACAAAAGTAAAGCACTAATTCTACGCAGAAAAATGGCTTCATGTGAGATACTGTATATGACATTATCTGATAGTTAATATTGTTGCATCAAGTAGAATTGTAATGTTGCAGACAGTTACCTTAAAGAGTTAGTCCACTAATGTGTAGAGATGCATTATTTTATGCATTAAGTTTATCAGATGTTCTTTAATGCAACATCTTAATCTGAAAAGTCACTAAAGCTTACTGAATAATAATACATAATGAATACTTGTAGTTGAGTAAATTACATAATATCCCTTTAAATGTAGAGGAGTATAAGTATAAAGTAGCATTTAATGGAAGTACTTTAAAATTGTACAGTACTTCTTTGTTACCTTCCACCACTGCTTAAAAGTGGCAGGGTAAACTTGCCCAATTGAGCTCAGTACTGTACATTGTTAACTTCTCCAGGCTTGAGAGGAGGAGATGAGCGGTGAGTTTGTATAATGCGTCGACATAACTTCCGCTGGGAATCCTCTGACAGGAGGTAGGAGTCCACGAGGAGGTGGTGAGTAGGTACCGGGGTGCGGTTTCACCAGGAATACCCGCTCGCCCAACAACCCTTCTCCTTCTCTGTGTGGGTGAGTGCTTCCCTTTGTCAGTTACTCATGCACCTCCTTGTATACACACACCACTTCCCTCCTCCTCTTCTTGCACACCCTGTAAACCCACACCTACGACAATCAGCAACCCACGTCCTTCTAATGCAGTTCTGAGAGCATCATTCTCCCTTTTACTTGCAGTCAGGCTAACAGACGGGGAGAGAGAGCATGACAGATGGTGTTCACAGCTCTATTTCTGAGGCTGGACTTGTACCGCCACAGCCACCCCTCCCCTCCCCCCTTCGTCTATTCCACTCAAGCCAAGTGCTTATGACTGCCTCCTCATCTTCGCCTCGGTAATCAGCCCATTCATTTGCAGGGTTATTGTGAATTAAAAGTCTGTGTCTCACAAGGAACATCTCCGTTTACAGGTTAAACAGCTTCTTTTTTATACCAGAGAGAATCATAGCACGGCTCAACTAGCAGACGTTATTTTAAGGAATTCCTGTTCTTACAATCCTAATTTCTTCTAGGATTTCAGTGTGGTCTCCCATTTGTGAATTTAAAATGACGAGGTGAAAAGATTCTCTTATCTTATTACTCAAAAGAGATGAGTAAGATGACCTATGTTTTGGTTTTCTGACGTAGTATGAATCGTTTTTTCTGTGATAAGAGTCAGTTACTCATGGTTTCATGTTTTTTTCCCTCTCATATCCAACCCACCCACTGTCTTACCAGCATATCCTGTTCAGGGTGACAGGGGGGCTTATCCCAGTGTGAAGTGATAGATGAGTTTACCTTGTATGACATCACAGGGTAACATTTCAATCACTGCCCTCATTTTAAAAATGTTCATCTTCCGTGCACATCCTTTACATGCATTGATGTTGTACAGTACAATTTCCTTTGGTGATACTTGTGTGTGCAAGAACTAACCGTTGCAGTGTTGTTAAATGCAGTTCTGTTATAAGTGGAGTCGATCTCCATTGTCAGAAACGTAGACAGTGTGTGCAGTGATGACGTTGTTTTGTAGGCCGACCATGAAGTAAGCGTAGCTAGGGTCACCGATGGGATTTTCTATTGGACTTTTGAATATTGCAATATCAGGGTGATCTCTGCCTTTGACCACATCTTTTATGATGTTTGAGTTGTAAATAAAACCGGCAGAAGTAAAAAAGCTAGTGGCTGTAAATGAACTACATCAGGGTCTCATGGCCTCACATCACCACCGCTAAGCTGAAGGCGGCTAATGTTCGGCTTGATGACGTTTATACACACATTGAGTAGAAGCTTTCTTATGACACAGAACATTCAAACGTTCTCCAGTTGGGTTGTTACCGATGCATCACGTTTTGTCATAGAACAAAACGTGATGCACCGTTAGGTTTGTGTTGAACACAGACCTTATTTCAGCCATCTTACTAAAAACACATCCAGAAAACCATTGATCTCAAGGCGAGGGACATAAAGTAATAAAATGCTAACACTTTCCCTGGTTTTAGGACTCATTCCTGCACCGCTATATAGCCCTAAAACACTCTAATCTGATGTCTTGGGTACTTTTAGCTTTGCAGTGCATAAGCTTCATTGTAGCAGAGCCATGCTGTACGATGCAGTGGAAATGCCCCATGCTCGTATCCTTACTTAACAGATAGATGTTCTCCCTTCCTCTCCTACACCTCCAACTAGCCTTCAACCAGCTATCCTTGCTATGTGGTCCTGAAAGATCTCAAAACAGCTAGTCAGGTTTGCCAATAACTCTTAAGCCGAAGTAAAATAACTATGCATCAGGTGCAGACACACGTGCAACTCAGAAGTACTCAGATGTTCACATGCCATTATGGGGAGCCACCTTCCTCCCAGGACCTGGGAGAGCATCCGAGACCACTTTCACAGGAAGCACTATGGTATAAAATAACATCAGCTTTTCTGTGTGACTATAGGGGGTCTCTGTGAACTCAGCCTGCATAGTCACTGTTAATTTTTCTTGCAGATATTTTATTACCATATATAGACAATGGCCCACAGTTCATCTCTGAAATGCATTGAGTAAAGGGGGCATATGGCTCTGTAACTGAGGCAAAACGAGTGTGAAGAGGTTGAACCAGGTGCTGACGAATGGCAGCTAACAGATGGCTTAACCTTTTGAACTGCAATGCAAACCCAAGCTAGACGGTGTTCCTCCAGTGGAAGCTCTGCAGAAGATGATCTGTGGCCTTTGCAGGTCACACAGACCGTGGCAAAGACAAGCGCCGCATGCACTGGGAGAAACAACAGCCTTTATTTTATAACAGGCAATCTTTACTGCGCCATTGAGCAGCTGGTAGATGTGTATGACATTATAGCACATTCAACTTATGTTTTATTCATGTTTTAAATGTTGAGATGTCAACAAATATACCAATGAGTCAAACTTCATTCAAGTTAACATATACGGGATAAATACTGGCTCACACACATTTGGTCGACATTTTAAATCACCAAAATAATCAGTTACATTTCTTATTTTGGGATCACTGCAGAACGTAGAAGTCTTTGAATCCCTATATGTCTGTTATCCCCTCTATATCCTCCTTTCAAATCTCTCTAATGAAGGCTAAACTTCCCCAAAACTGATTAGATTGAACCCTATTAGATTCAACATAACCCCTAACAATCTTTTTTTCCTCTCGATACGGTACATGAGCCCGTGTTATGAAAAAGCCTAATGGGCTTGAGTCCGGGTTGACTGGTTGGTAGAGCGACCTAATGGTGATCAGCTGAGTGGGGTGGATTGGCCTCAGCAGGACAGGGTGAAAGCCAGTGGGGGAGTCACCCATGATCTGCTTCAGTGCATCAACAAATTAACCCACTTAACAATGGCCATGCTGGACTAATGGCTTTAGTAAAGAAGCTCATTTGGCTTTGGTAATGAACTGAGTTGGAAACATAAACAGTCCAGTTATTAAGTGAAGTCCAGCCATCACTGACATCGCCCGACACACTGCGATGCACCAAACCGACACTCCTCTGGCCGTGCTCATTAGGAAGGAAGCATACCATTACTCAAATCACTGGTTTAAGAAACTAGCCACCAAAACTCATTATCACCCTCATCTACTCAGTCTTAATTTGCATAAATTACACATTTGCCTTAACAAAGTGGCCGTGCTGGGCTGGTCATCTTATTCTTGTGGAGCAGATTGGGCCTAACAGGGCAGAGTACAGGCCACGGTGAGAGCGATTTAATAAGATAATTCAATCCAACATGGGTGCTGCTTCACTCACACGCTCCTGTGTGTGCATGGGTGCTGATGAGTCTGTACTTTAGTACTGTTGAGGGAAGCCCAAGCCTGAGTTCCCAAGGTAACAGTCGGTTTGAGTGGGGGCTGGCTGACTCATTTGAAGGGAATCCTGGAACCTGAACAAGGCTGCCCACTCGCCCCCACCCCCAGCTTCATCAGCACAACAAGCAAACAAGGCGCTGACATGTCCCCATATAGGGCTTCCCACTAACGGGGGTGGCACTGGAAAATCCCAGCCTGAGCTTGCCTACCAGTAGCATCAGAAGACACACACACAGAAACACGAGGCCTCACTGCTCCATGGCTACAGCAACAGAAAGCCCGTGGAGAGAGTGAATTAATAGGCTATAATGTAGCTGTATGCAGACACATACATCCAGGAAAGGTCTGGATTTTGACATGAGAGGATGGGGGTGGAAGAGGAATAGGACAATTAACTTTATTCAAAAACAGCCAATGACACAGTGAGTGTGAACGGTGACACAAAATAAATGAAACCTTGTAGGCCTGGGCGTGGAGGAGGATGAGAAAGAGAAGTGAGAGGATGAAGGAGGAGTAGGTGGACAACAGAACGAACTTTGTGCCCACACAATTAATCTAATTATTGAGAAATTGAAAGAGATCAACAGGCGTGTAATTGACCAGTTAATTAGTTCAAGGTCAGTCTTTCACTTTTTAATTTGGAAGGACGTTGATGACGGGGATATTTTGGTTAGATATCCTGAAATGAGCAATGATTTTCAAACTGATAAACAGCTAACTATACAAACGTTGGATTGTTATCCATATCTGCTTTATGTAACTTTAATCCATTGTGGTATTCATAGAAAACAAAGACAATTCAAAAGCTGAGTAATGTTTTTGAACAAAGTACAGGCCATCAAACGGAAAAGTGAGCGTGTAGTCGGTAATGCTGGCTGATAAGAGCAGCCATTTGATATGCTTCTGTCCGCGGTTATATCTGTTGATAACTCTATAGTTCATTCAGTGTCTTTAGTCATTAACAACTGAGAGCTGGTACAAAGGGATTTAAGAGGCAGCATTACTGTTTTGAATCGCTGGATGTTTAATTCTTCTATTATAATTGAGGTAGGAGCGAGACAGAGGTTATGGTAACTGCTGGAAACCTGTCCCACTTCACAGAAAGGTTAATGAACCTTACAAGTCCTATGGGAGATGGAGTATGCTGTTAATTTGACAAACGTGGGAAATAAATGCTTTTATGCTTTTATTGACGGTGACCAATAGCGGCCTTTGCTGAAATGAAAGGTTTTAGTCTTTTGGGTGCTTTGCTATGAGGCAAAACAATAATGTGGAATGCATTTGTTGGAAGAAACTAAGTACATAATTGTTTGAATAGCAATTTCAGGCCAAAAAAGCATCTTCATTATTAATTCCTACTTTTGTGGAGCATATACTGCGCTAAATGTACAGTAACCTAATTCACGTTATGAAACATCTGCCTTTATTCTGAATACATTTGTGGCAATGGGGGATTTTAAAAAGCTGCATTTTAAAATCTACATATTTCCACAATCTATTTTATACACGGCTGGTCTGGGTTGCATTTTAACAGGGCACCGAGGGTATTTTATACTGACAGCTGGAAGAGGAACATGTGCAACAATGTTGGCGCTAACCTGAATGGGTCTGTGGGTTAGAGGAAATCATAGTAAAAGGTGCTTGTAATATAGATGAACAGAACAAGGGTTTTAGGCACAGGTCCAACTATGTATACAGTGTGCATGATTAAGAGATTAAATGGATAATCTCCTTCCCATTCAATGAGCCTGACGGAGGCAGGGATCTGGTTTCTCCAAGATAGACCTTCACCAAGGCTTAAATCGAACAGTTCAGATAGACATTCATCGGTTATTTAAAGCTTGGTAGATTTAAACAATCTTAGGTGAAACAAATGTGGTGTACATTCAAATATCCAGGTAAATTATAATTATTTTCAACAAAAAATAAAATAGAAATCAGTGAATTTGATGTACTTACAATTATGAGACAACATAAGGTTGTGGTGGACTGTAACCAAGTACATGCATTGAAGTACTGTACTTGAATATGATACTGAAGTATCTTACTTGAGTATTTTCATTTGCTGCCACTCAGTATACTTCTACTCAAGTGATAAGTAACAATTTAAATGCGGAATGGAGTATTTGACATTGTGGTATTGCTATTTAAATGAATTTGGAAGTGTGTACTAGTGCAGTTTCCACATTTTAGGAGGTGCGACATTTAAAAAAAGGCAAACTATCTTACAGTATAGCACTCTCAATTAAGTATTGGGGTAGTACAAATATGTCCTGTCCTAAAAAGAGTCTTTTACAGACACAAGAAAAAATATTTGTACGGAAAAATACCCTACCATGATTATTTAAATCCATTAAAATGAGAATATTAATGCAAAAAGTATCATTCCCTCCAATGTAAGTGAATCATATCACACCTGGAATGTCAGTCATTTGTGCCAAATCTGGCCCTACCCCATATTCGCTTTTCAACTACAGCTTTAGGATCTTCGTGTTTTTTTGTCAGCCATTTCCCTTGGATGAGTGGTGATGATCTGGTGCAGAAAACAACAAAAACACAGGCAAAGAAAATATCTTCCATCCCTGATTTTAGGCATGATTTAAATAACTCATACTAGATAATCAGAAAACTCAACGGTGCAGTTAAATTCAGATTTGCTTTCCATACTTTAAGAAGGCAACAGAAACATGGCTCCTTCAAACTGCTAATGCTGTCAAAATTGGGATCAGTTGCGATTTTTACATCTGGAAAAAATTGATTCTGCTGCCGACAACTGGTATTGGCGCGGTCTAAGAGCAAAATTAAGACTCTCCTAACCTTAAAGGCCAGCCTAGCATATCTTCATGAAACCCGTGTTGTTCTTTGATACCCTTTCTCTTCCGAGCCAACTCTCTCTCTCTCTCTCTCCTTTCTTTCTCCCAGCGATACTATGGGCGTTGCTTCCTGTGCGCGGATGTTTGCCAGAGGAACCGTACGAATCCGAGCACCACAATCCCTCTTAACCTTTGACCTTGGCTTATTGTTACCTGTGAGCTTCACTGTGGCAAACATGTTGTACTAGTACTGCACAGCCCTGCAAGCTGTTTGTGTTCTGCAAGTATGGAGGGCAGGGGAGGAGGGAGGGAAGAGAGGGAGCTATTTAATCCCCCCCAAAGGAACTCCCCTCTCAACCCGTATCGTGAACTCACAGGCAAATCACGTTGCTTGAAGGCACACCACACACACACTGCTGTCTTTTTAATTTCATCAGCTGAAAGAAATCTATACAGTGCTTTGGAATCAGACTGAGCTGCGGAGAGACGTGAACTATACAGCACCCTGGAATGTAAACAGGTTTCTCACCGAGTGTAGCATAAAAATACCACTATGTAAAAAAACCTCTTGGCTATGATAATGGTCAATAGTACAGATCAGAGGTCTTAGTAGATTGTATGGTTGTTAGTCCTACAGCATATCAATAAGAAGAAGAAGTTGAACAAATCCAGAGAACAATTCTGAGGAAATGCAGCTACACAAATTATTCAACGGATAGTGTTGGCTGCTACTGTAAAACCATTGTATTGATGGTGTCTTTTTGCTTGCCATTATGAAGAACATTATCTACTGAGAAAATTAGGAACGTTGTTATTAAAACCAATGCAGTCAGCTGCTTGGTTAGGAACAGATAAGGGCTATTGTGTTATTTAATATCCATCAAAAATATCTACATATATTTATCAACCCTGCATCACAAAGTTTGGCAACAGTGAATGCTCTTACGTTTAACATACAGAATCTAATGATTTGTTCATTATACAATAAAGTTCTTGGTCATATCCTGCAGCTTTCTAATTTTATAGTTTGCTATAACTTTTGGAATACAAACAATCCTAATAAGTACGTAGAGTTAGACAGGCCATTATGATATCTGCCAACTTTGCATTCATAGCTGTCACACTTAATTATCGTGCCAAAAAAAAGAAAATACATTGGCTGCAGGAGGTCTTTTGTGAAGTCTTTGTTTTTGTGTACAATTAACTGGCAAGCATGCTATATACTTAAGTAAGGGCTATTTTAGGTCTGCATAATTGTTAGTGAGTTGTTTTTATCAGCATGCCTCACTCCCCTTCACCGCACCCTATCAGGAGACACCCCTAAGAGGAAGAGTTTTCCACAGCCGCGGCCCCAGCAACCCCCCACTAACCCTGACATTTGTTCATTTTACCGCCCCTCTCTCTCTCTCCCCCCTTCTGGTTTCTAATGCCTGCTTTGTTTCCCCCGTCCATGTCTGTCAAAATTGACCAGTTTACAGGTAGGTAGGCAGAGTACGGCAAGCCCCCCACCTGTACCCTGAAACGCATGAATTTGCACGCAGGGCCGACTGCCAGATATCCTGCTTTACTGACTGAAGTGGAGGGTGAGGAGAGGGTGGGGGGAGTGGGGGGGGTATGACAAAGACGACAGCTTGTGTGGGGGAACATTGTCTGCGGCTGCGACTAGAAATCTTTTCAGGAAAAACAGGATTTTATACACAATGGTCGTGGGTGTGAAGAAAGGGGGCACATATTAAAAGAAGCGCTTTATGTGTGCAGAGCTACTGGTTTTAAAACGCATTTAGATGGAGAAGGTCCAATCTGTTCTTTTTTTCTCCCTACTAGGCTATAGTGTGACAGACTGGATCAAAGGGGGCTTTCCAGGTTGTCCTTGTTTTTTTAGAGACTAATCGGGATACAGTGTGCAAGGTACAATTAATGTAACGCACTATAGGCCTACTTCCTTAAAAAAAATTATGTATAAGAGAAGTAATTTCTTTCTCGTGGAGGAAGAAACTAAATGTGTTCGAGCAATAGGAATTTAGTCTTTCTTTAAAAAAGCTATTAAAGGGGCCCTATTATGCTCATTTTAAGGTTCATATTTGTATTTTGTGTCTCTCCTGTGACATGTCCCCATGCTTTAATGTTCAAAAAGCTCTTTACTGTTCTCATACTGCCTGTGCTGCAGCACCTCTTTTCACCCTCTGTCTGAAACCAGAGCCCAGTCTGCTCTGATTGGTTAGCTGGCCGGCTCTGTTGTGATTGGTTTACCGCTCAGAGATGTCCGGGCCTTTAGCCTACTAAGGCCTATACTGACATCACTATATAACACTTGCTCTATCCAATAGAAGCGCAAGTGTTATATAGTGATGTCAGTCTGTTATGGAAGTTAACAAAGGAGTCCAATGGAGGTGTTTCAGGCAGGGGGGTGGTGGGTGGAAGAGAAGCTCCCTCTGGAGAAAACCTTGGGATTCAAGCCTTTGCAGACCATTTACATGCACACACACACACACACACACCTATAAAACACTCTACAGGACAATTGAATACAATCCAAAAAGCATTATAGGGCCCCTTTAAGTAACATGTGAGAACTATAATGCATGGATGATTAATTCCTTGCTGCCCAAACAACATTCATTGCTTCTGACAGGAAGTCATAGCAGCTCACGTTCTTCATGCAGTGAAACCTCTTCAATCATCTCACCACGGCAACCACAGCAGGGTCAGTTGTTATAGAGATAGCGAGAGGCTCGGTAGGTTATCAGCTACAGTATTGTGTGTGTGTGTGTGTGTGTGTGTGTGTGTTTGTTGTATGTGGACGGGGGATGGTGCTGACAATTGAGCGGAGGATTCTTATGTAATTCTCCCTTTAGGTAGCGGAGAACAGTGAGAGCAGCAGCCCACACTAAAGACTGAAGAAGAGCCTGTTTGTTAATAGGCTGCAAGTGAGCATTTGTAGTTAGAAACGTTTTTTACCAGGCTGCTGGACTGGGGGGGGGGGGGGAGTCCAGATGTAGCAGAGTGATAGTCAAGGTGACAGCGAGTTTAAGTACGAAGTGGGCATGTCTCCCCAACGGTTCCTGTTTGTTACTAACATCGATACACAGGAACAAAACCTGGTCTCCTAAAACGTATGTTCCCATACGAAGAAACTGAATTATCAACTACTATTTTAATCGGGATAAAGTTACATTTGGACATTTAAAAAAATACAGTTATAATTAAAGTGTGTGTAGAGAGGAGGTTGGGATGGATGACGGATCGATGGATGTGTCAAAAAACATTCACAAAGGAGATCGCTGTTAGTGCGACATAAACCAAAAGTAAATGTACGGTACGTAGTAGTACTTTTTTGGCCTTTTCTTTTCATTTCAAATCAAGTTAAAGGGGCCCTATTCTGCTCCTTCTAAGGTCTCATGATTGTATTTTGGTTAAAAAAGCCCCTCTTTTCCCCCTCTGTCTGAAACCAGAGCCCTGTCTGCTCTGATTGGTTAGCTGACCGGCTCTGTTGTGATTGGTCAACCGCTTAGAGATGTCACGCCCCTTAGCCTATCACGTGCAATGTGTTGGAGCGCTAGCCGATTCCATTGTGTTCCTGAAGTAAACAAAGGAGGCCAGTGCTGGTGTTTCAGGCAGGGAGGGGGAGACAGACTCCCTCTGGAAGGAACTTTGCGATTTCAGTCTTGCAGACCTTTTACCTGCACAAAAACATCTTACATATTTCAGGAAAAGGAAAAGCCCAAAAGCATAATAGGGCCTCTTTAATGAAATGTTTTAAACTGTGACTATAATAAGAGAGGAAGTACAATTCCGTTAATTGCGAATGAGGGTTAGTTGTATTTGAACATCATTTTAAGATTAGCAAACTGCACACACACACACACACACACACACACACACACACACACACACACACACACACACACACACACACACACACACACACACACACACACACACACACACACACACACACACACACACACACACACACACACACACACACACACACACACACACACACACACACACACACACACACACACACACACACACACACACACACACACACACACACCCTAAAACAACCTAAAACAGATTAAAAAAGAAAAGACAAGCCGGCTAAAACCAAAAAAAAATCCAAACTAACAAACACTAGCGTCCTTGGGAGGCTGAGAGGCTGTGAGGAGAGTCTGATGAGCTTTAGTGAGGAATGACTTCCACAGGCTGAACTCCATGTAGTAGCACCTCTGACATTTGTCTGGCTGTAGCTGACAGCAGGATGAGCACCGCTCTAAATGTTAAGCACCTCCAGCTGAGCCTCCATGTTAAGGGCTATTGTTGACTTGTACCAGGGGAGGTTTTCAGATAATTTATGAAAAAGCATGAATGACCCGCGTGTAAACTTTATCCGGGTCAAACAAATTCAAGCTGCAATATCAGATGCAAAATGCAAAATACAAGTTTTCTGACTCCTTGGTAATTTACTAAACCCTTCTTTAAGTTCTGGCACAACTCTTAATCACAAACACAATCAGTTTACTTACTCGTCACACACATATACCATTAAGAACAATCTGTTGCCATTATTTAAGGCACTGCACACAATGAACATGTGTTCATGCCGTCAGTTTTAGGTTGAGACAAAAGACGACAACAGGTGCACCGAGTGGAGTTTAGACGCGAGTAAAGTTGCTTCATATGACTTGGAGCCAGGAGGCACGTCTGTGTAAAAGTTTGTGAAACCACAAACAAGCAAACTGTTAACCTGGGTTATGGGCATGTTTAGCAACTTTGGAGGAAAAAAAAAACACATCACATTAAAAAGGAAAATTGTTCAATTCCTCTGCGCCCACCCCCTTGTCATAAGATATGGATGTCCCGTAAGGTTATTTGTGTTTGCTGGGAAATGAAGTGCTCAACTGGATTAAAAACATACTGCATATGTTTGGAAATCTGTTTCCCTGGGCGTATGAGTGGAGTGAGCGAGCGTGAAGCAGCAGCTTGCGTCTCCTCCAAGAGAGAGGGCAGACACTCTCATCATTAGCTGGGCTACAATGTGCTCCTCTACCTGCTCCAATCTGCACAGCCAGGCTCCTCTCTGACGCCAGACAGATGTTCCCAGCACGAGGTGCAAAGTACGGAGAGGGGAAACGAGAGTGAGCAGGAGAGAGGCAGAAGAATGGAAATATTCAGCAGAGTACACAATAAGAGTTTAATTATGAATAATACCAATGGTTCTTTGTTCTCGCAATGAAGCTAGCTGTGGTTCGTCTGGCCTTTGGGAAATTGTTTTTGGCTTCCATATGGGGGCAGCTGTCTGTCAAAAAAGAAACGCTTAAATCACAACATGCCACAGTAGGGATAATTACAGGATAAATAACAATGCAATTGTGTATGTTTATTTGCAATATTGGATAGGTATTTTTTAAAACAAACTCTCAAGACTTTTGCAGAGGTTAAATAGTCATTTCAGCACTCAGGAACTATCATCTGCTGATCAGAATCTAATAACTAATGACTGAAACTGGACGAGACATTCTCCAGTGCTTACAGTCATGTGTCTCTAACGAGCCAAAGTGGACGTGACATAAGGGACTGAAGGACAAGTCTTTAGCTATGTGTCAGAACAGGGTTGGGCTTCATGCCGATAATTCAGAAATCATGTTGTAATAAAAGGGAAATAAAGTCTGATTTCTCTAACCAGTTCCTCATGGCCTTCTTTAGGAAAACAGCACGTTTGTGTCCTAAATACTGTAAATACTTGAGAGGAAACATGAATAATTATAACTAATCACAGATGTTCAAAGTGATTAACGCAAATTCACTATTTTTAACAATTGACAGCAATACCTTTTTTATTGCTGAACTTAAAAACATCCACTCAATATAGGAGAAGTCACAAGCTAGTGTTGTCTTTGTTACAGAAACATCTCTGTTTCTGTAACAAAGACAAAGTGGATGTGACAAACATAAATAAAGGACTGTTCTGGATGTACCTTTTGAAGATATAAAACGACTACATATTTTTATTATTAAACTGATGAAAACATCCACCGAAAATACTAATTGATACTGTCAGAGCAGTCACAACCTGATATAGCTTATCCCTCTGTGACATGAACTAGCATTGATCCCAAAAATATTAAGAGTCATATCATATCTAACAATGGGGGGTTAGCTTGTTTATGTGGAGAGTTAGGAACAACAAAGAGACACTCTTTTTGGTAAAAAAAACATTGAATGAAATGCAATAAAGGGTTACACGCCCAATAGTTTGCAGTTAAAGGACATCTTGAGGTGTGGAGCAGACGATCTCTGCAGGCTGCAGAATTCACAAACACAAAGCCAGCTGGTGTGATACAGTCACAATACTTCACTGTTTGTATTTGCCTGACCAGCAGTGAACGCAGGCTCTGTAGCCCCTTTGGGAGCTGCTACAACAGAGAAGGATGTTAAAGCATGCTCATCCCTCGTGCACCATAAGAACGAGCACAGCAACTGTCCAACTGGCCTTCAATTAGCCGGGGAGGAGAGGAAGTTAACAAACATGATGGCTTCCAATCCAAAGACATTATTGAAGAAATGAAGAACTGGATGGAAAACTGAATGAGCACAGCTTGAACAGATCAAGGCTGATCACAAAGCTCTAGTTTTATTAGATAACTGCTTTCCAGAGGAGGAAAAAATAAGACAAGTAAAATGACTAAAACCACACTGTGAAAACACTAGATCTTAAGTAAAAGTACTGTATCGAGAATAGTAATTTGTTAAATGAAGTACGATGAGGAATATGTACTTAAAGTATAAGGAGTAAGAGTACTCTTTGCAGAAAAAAGTACAAAAATGTCTAAATATTTGTACACATCAAAAGCATAAAATTGGTACCTTTAAGAAGCTGGAACTGGGAAATATGTTTGATCTTATAAGTAAAAATGCTGCCAATTCTCTTTCTGTTAACCCACTCATGGTTTCAGTTACTTAAAGATAATGCTGGACAGTTTATTACCAAATAATCATATTTTAAAGCTTTTCATAAGTATTGTGAGTCAACATTAACATGTACTGAGTAACTAGTAAACAAAGAGTGGAAGTATAAAGTTGAATAAAATGGAAAATACTCAGCTAAAGTATTATTCTATTTGAGCTTGTTTTATATTCATTTGATTCTCCTTGCTTTTTAATGTGATTCTGCTGCACTATTTGCTCATGCTTTTAATATTTTTAAATAAACTTCCCTTGCCTCAAATGTGTACTTAAGAACAGTACTTGAGTTCATGTACTTGGTTACTTACCACCTCTGCTGCTATGCTATCCAGTATACAGTAGTTACACAAATATTAAATAAATGTGTGTAATGTAAATTCCTATCAGGCAAACTGTCTGGGAGATAAACCCTCAGCAGAGTAACTTCATACATCACAGAAAGTGAGAAGCAATCCATATAAACCTAAGGCTACACATCACTATTTAAATGGGATTTTACAGCGATAATGAACACCTTGGCTTTTCTCAGAGCAGAAAAGAGCTTTAGCTGGGGCACTCTCTCGCAAGTTCATATTGCATCATTTCCACTCACAAGCCGCCAAAAGTATAATGAGAGGATAAGTATTAAGAAGTAAAAGTAACACCCAGTGCTGCGTTTATATAAGCCGCCTCTATTCAGATACTAATGATTTGCTTGTTACAGTAATTATCGCTGCTAGACCATACCGGAACATCTGCATTGATTCAGACTCTAGGAGAGCAGAGAGGGAGGGAGAGGCTCACAATCTGGATTTCAACTTGGAGAGCGAGACAACAATCTGTTGAAGGTTATTTTGGTAATTGTCCATAATTGATGTAAAACACAGAGTGCGTTAAAGAAGATTCTAAATGATGGTTTTTGTAGCTTGAAGGGTCAGGGAAAATGGGCAGTTGTGATGAAAATGCACATACATAATCTAATAATGAGACCGGACAGCTGGTGGGAGAAAATGAGATACCTCGACACAGTTTCCTCTTAACTGCTGCACTAAAGCGTTCTTGGCAGTCAGAAGCAATGATGTTACAAAAGATACATCCAGTTAAATAGAAGATTTGACACCAAAAGTTTAAATATGATTGTTTCCCACGCCCAGTTGGGCAGTTATTGTGCATATTCATACATATTTTGAAGATAGAAGAAATTAAACATATAAAGTTATCGAGTCACGATATTTAGTATGCAGTGCACAAATAGAGCCTGTTGTAGTAGCAAGAAATATCTGACTTTAAAGCAAGAATGTAGTAATACGGCCTTATTCAAGTTCAATGTAGATAAGGCCAGTCTGGTCTGTTGAAATCTTTTCAACATATGATTTTTTTTTAATACCACAGAAATGCATATCAAAAAAAGCTAAACGTACCCTGCCAAAAAAAAGCTGTGTCCATGTCAAAAAGTCAAGATTTGACACTGAACTTTTTTGGGCAGTTATTGTGCATATTTATGAATATTTTACAGTCTAAAAAGATGAACTTAGGTATGGAACAGTTTGTAAGTTATATAGTAGTGTTGGAGAGGTAGATATTTCTAACTCTTGGGCAGTTTGTTTGCATATTTATAAATATTTTAAAGCCTAAAAAGATGAACTTAGATACTGAAAAGTTTGTGTAAGGTAAACATTTCTGACTTTAACTTACATAACAGATTGTTTGTAATGTATTATACCAAGCACACTAAAAAGAAGTGTTGAAGTGGTTAAACATTTCGGACTTTAAAGCCAAGTCGTAGTAACAAGGCCCACACATATTGACATTCCCTTTACATATTTCATTATTTAAATGCCACAGAAGAGTTTTCCTACATCACTGAGTTACTGTTGCAAAGCATTCAGTTTAAATTGGAGGTATTACATCCTCAGTATGAAATCAGCCTAAAACTAAGATTACATTTTATTAAATGATGGCCTTTTTTTGTAGATGTTCTCCTTTTTTGGGGAGAAAATGTCCATACATTCTTATATAAAAGATATAATGTTATCCCCCTGAGACAAGTTTCAACGTTTTAGTAGGGGTGGGCGACACTGCAAAATTTTGTATCGATCCGATACCAAGTACTGTACATACAGGGCCAGTATTGCCGATACCAATACCGAAAACAGCTAATCTACTTTTGTGAAGGGGACAGCAACGTGTCATCAATATGCACATTTGAATGAAAATTAAGTTCTCTTTAGGGTGGGTTTTCAGGTGTTTGTTTACACTTGTGGTGTTGCCACAGTATCTTCTTTGTTTTCTGCAAACATCAACTAAATGAAACCAAACAGCGCTACTCTTCCTCTCTGGCATCATGCTGCCATCAGTGCACTGCTGGGTCACGTGACTGCACGGTGGCAACACTCACAGTATAGCAGGGGAGGGGCAGAGGGAGATGAGCGGTGTTTGCACATGCACAACCACTATGATATAAAAGGGACAAGTGTGCTGAATCTAGAGAAGAGAAACTTAAGTATTGATCTCAGCACGCAAGTATTGATCGATATTGAGACTTATGGTGGTATCGATACGTCCACTACTTTTTACAATATCCAGAAAACCTTTACGACAAATGATAGATGGAATAGAAAAGGGTTGCCTGTTAATAAAGCTCATGCTTAATTGTGCTTCACATAAGGCTCCACTCTGCAAGAAAGTGAGACAGTGTACAGTATGTGGCAACAAATATCACACTCTCACACCTCTCTGTGTTTGAAGAGCATTTTGGCATGGCTGGAGATCCTGAGCACATGTGTGGAGAAGTGAAGAGCTATAGCTACATAATTATGCTCAAAGCAAGGTGAGTGATGACTCCATAACACAAGTCCAGAGTGTCCTTGTTCTGTTGCCATCGCTTCTCTAATGAGACCTCTCTGAAGAACCAGTGTGAATCTACAGCACCGTGTGGCTCACTCCAGCTTGACCTGGCTCCACTCTCGGCAGAATTAAGGAAATCTTTTACCTTCTCGATTGTGGCTATGGCTAAAGAATACACACTAATTACAGAAACATCTACGAACTAGGGGCAACGCTGCATGACCTTGGACCGATGAATATAAATGAAGAGAAAATGGCTGCTGTTTGACGAGCGGGGATCAAAATACTGATCCGTTTGACACGAGAGGCCGTGACCCCTGACTTGAGCTAAAGAAACTCCTTTTTCAACAACAGCCAACACATTGACAGAAATAACAATTTAAATGCCAAACATGTCATGCACAAGCTTTACTAAACAATAACAACAGAGGACAAAAAGTATCTTTATCAGACTGTACTTCCTCACTAGTTTTCATTTGGAGTTTTATATAACTGTGCCTTAATTCACAATTTGCTCAACATTGCTGTCGAAATCTTCCCTGGAACAAAAAACCAATGCATTCACATGGACACTTGAAAAAACAAAACGCAGGTTGTGGGATGTCACCTCGCCACCCCGGTCAATTAAACACCTCCCACTACAGGTTGGCTTCACTCAAAAGGCTCATTAACCCTTCTGACCAACCACCAGTCACAATCAGAAAAACATCCGTCACATTGGCCAATCCCTACATGGGCAGCGCAGGTCAACACCCACACAAGTGACAGGAAATTGAATTGCTGAAGAGAACGTGGTCTGTCTGTGCACTCGAAAGACATTTGTTTATTCACAGCTGGCCACATTGACTTGTTTTTTTTGTATATAATTGATATATGGGAGTGATATGAGGTAAATATTCTTCCAGGCATTCAGGAATGGAGTGGTTGCATAAATCATCTCTAAAGCAGAACTGATGAGCTGAATCACAACGTTTTAAATTCAAACCCATTGAAAAGGTTTACTTAAATATATATCCCAGATACATCGCATTTGGAAATCAATGTGGCATTTACTTTAAAGTACAACTACGCCTTAAGAAAACGAAACGGGAGCGGCGATACATCTGAAGCGTCTTTGTGTGCTTGTTTTATTCAGACCACTAGTCTTAATCTACTGGGTTGATCTCCCGGTTCCCGCGGGATTATAAGATGTCTGCAAACCTCCAAATATTTGAGGCAATCAACAACTCAACACGCATTTGGCGTTAGAATGCAAGAATGTGAAAACACACAAACGACCAGATAAAAAGGAGTGAAATATGAAGAGAAATAAGGGGGATCGGAGCGGTGCCCATTTCGGGGGTGTAAAATATGGAGAAGTGTGGATCATTGGGGGAGCTGCTCTGCCTGGGGGAACAGATGAAGGGAGGACACTCTGCCAAGATCTCTCCACTGGAGGGGGAGCTGAGGGACTGCAGCTCTATGGGAGAAAGAGTGTGCGCCTCGCATGCTGCTCTCCTCAATCTCAGTCTCACACGCCTGCATCGACACGTCCCAGGCTCTCCGCAGCAGAGGGAAATTGCTGCTGACAGGGCCTTGCAAACTTTCACAGCCATTTAGAAAGACTTACTCCCACACTTTTGTCACAGGCATTTATTGCACAAGATACATGATAGGAAAAATTATCATTTTTTGAACTTGGCATCCCTGTTTTGTTTTTTTTACCAAGTTAGGCTTAAATACCATTCATAATTTTTCAGCCTTGCGATCGGGCCCCAGTGCAGATGTAAACACAAGACATGCCAAGTGAGACCCCGAGATAATGAAAATGCACAATTCTCAAGAAGAAAAATCCAAATGCTTCTTCGTAAAATGTGTGCTCCTAATCCAATCACGCTGTCCGTGTTACTATCACCGAAATACATGAGGCTGTTTTAAGTGAGACCAGAGGTGAGTGCAGATGTTCTGTACCTGTACGTCCACGAGCAGCCAGTGTCTCCAGGAAGCAGATGTTGGTTTGGCGCGGCTTGGAGCATCAGGATCAACCATCACCAGAACATAACTCTTCCTCTGCAGACAGATTACATATTATTATTCTAATACAAAGTGCTTAACTTCGCTACCACACACATTGAGATTGACCCAGAGGCAGTTCCAGTAACAGCGGTACCTGATCCCTTTTTCTTTCTAAATGCAGCGATGTGCTGTTTGTGCATCACTTCGCCCAAGGCTTGACATCCATCTCTGCAGCTAACAACACTTTGTTTAATACTTCAAAACAGATGCTTCATTTCACTTTCTCAGCTTTCATTTATTGTAGCTAAAGCTGCAGAAAGATGTGAATTTTATTGTGGATTATTGTGGATCATTTTTTAAATAGTTACTTGATTTGTTGAGTGGGTACACAAAGCTGGGAAACAGTTCATACCAGAAGGTTGGATTTGCCTTTTGTTGGCTAGACGCATTATCTTAACACTTTCTTACTTCAGCTGTCAAGGCTAAAATGTTGCTTAGAAAACAAAAAGAATAGATGTGGCAATATTGTTGTAAAAAGCTTGAAATAAAACTGTTATTAAAAAGGCACGAGTTACATGAGAAAGTGTTGTGTAGCCATGCTAAACACCAATTACAGCACCCTCCTATTGCACAAATACAGTCATTTCCATTATTCCCGAAACTTAACATAATTACTGAGACATCAATAAACCGACAACATTTTGGATCGGATACCAAATCCTCTCGTTAACATATTCGCTGTAACTTTGTGCCACTTACCCAGTATCTTTGTACCCCTCAATCTGTCAATAAATAAAGTGAGAGGAAAAGCATCTTAACTAACACTTGATCACAGTTATTGGACGTTGACTTGGCGGCTTATCTTCATTCTGTCTGTCCCTAAAAGTTAGAGAATTATGAGAGCAGATTGAATTATTGCGAGAGCACATTTGTCATCCCTGGTCCCGTGCCCAAAATCTGCCAGACCATATGATGGGCTTTTTTTATTTTGTTCACTTCCTCTACAAACAGAGACATTAATTGAGGCTGTTTGAATGCACGATGTCCTCTAACTGTATATATAAATATATACTTTCAACTGAAAACCATAATGATAATACATAAAAAACAGATGCAGTGAATCTTACATTCCTACGCTGTCTGCCAACAACACGTCTGTTAAAACATTTCATAGAATCAAACGCTCGCATGTAAACATAAACCTGAAATGTATGTTTGTTGTGCCTTATCAAGGCATTCTTAAAAGGCCTCTGAAAATTATCGTAAGCCGATGTTCTTGAATGAGATAAAGAAATAGTCATGTATTTTTCTGCAGATGCTCAGTTCTCGGAAGGATTCTCTGCCTACCTGACAAGCAGTAATAAGCGTAAACAACTAAGCCTAATAATAGGATAATACTGTAGTCTCAGCGATAGTGCCTGCAGGTAACATCCAGACACACCAGCAACAATAGAGCCTCCTCCACAGCCTGTCAAAAGTGACTCTATATCAGTGACCCCCCCGGGCAGCTTACCAACCATGACCTGTTGCCTTCTCAGGAGTTGTAATCCTCATTTGTACATATTTGCTACCAGGCAAAAACACTGTGGTAATGGAGTTACACTAATATTCAAGTCAGGCCCCGATGCATTCAGAAATAGCATGGTTTCACTCTCACACACACACACACACACACACACACACACACACACACACACACACTCTCACTCACACACACACACACACACGAAATTAGAGCATGTAAATTCAAAATGACCTCCAGTCACAATTATCACTGAAAGAAATAGCACTTTATTGGATATTTCACAAAGGTTACCATGGAGAGAGATAAACTGTATAGGACAGGCTTCCCAAAGCAAAATTAGGAACAAAATTAAGGAGATTTCACATTAATTCCCAACTGTAACAACAGACACACTGTCTATTTATGGTGGGCACCGGATTTCAATGATTTATGCGCACATTTTGTGCTTGAATTTCTACCTGTAAGAATCTGGCGGGTCCAGCTGGCACGGGCAGCAAATAATACAAGAGGCTCCCTCCATGCTTGCACTTCACACATTGTGGCATGTACCCTTCTCTCTTACAGGGACACTTTTTCTCTCCATCTGTCAAAATCCACATTAATTACGCACAGATATGTGTGAAAGACTCCAGGGAAAAACAGATGCATATTCTGCCATCTGAAATAATTTATCATGGCTCGAACAAACTAAATGTATATCAAAACTGGAAACTGGAAGGAACACATTTCCAAAAATATGTTATGAGTATTAACCACTATTAGTAATGAGAAAACATTTGAGCCTTATGACAATTCGAGATCTAGATCTGCTGCAGTTCTCGGACTAATGACGATCCAGTTATAAGCTATTAGGAAAGACTTCTTTTAATGTTTTATCTTTTTTTAACTGGATCATTAAAACATTTCGTAAAAAAGTCAGAGGTCAGCTGCCCACTCTGTCAGGCTCAATGCTATCTAAAGGTCTTTGAAAATATCAGAATAATCTGATAGCAGAAGTGAAATCTGGGTAGGTGTCAGCCACGGACTGCAGAGCTTCATCGGGTTGTACAGGAGGTTTCCGGGTGTAGGGTGTGGGCTGGAGGCGGGGGGGGGATTGAGCCTGCGTTCCCCTGGGATTAACCTCCCACTGCCTGCTGTGATCGCAGCAAAACGGCCCGATGGGACCACACTTCAGACACCAGGCGGCTGGAGTAAACCTGCAGCTGACTGGTCGTCTGTGTCACGTCTACATCACCTCACCTCTGGCTGGCAGAAGACTCCCAGCTTCATAGTTTCTTTAGGTTTTCAACAACCCTGAACAATTCGCACATACTGTACTCACACTGACTCACTGTATTTACATTTGATTTAAAGGGGCATTACAATGCTTTTTGGGGTTTTCCCATCATCTGCAAAGGCTCAAATCCCAAAGTTCCTCCAGAGGAAGTTTCTCTCACACACACCTGCCTGAAACGCCTCCATTGGCTCCTTTGTTTACTGCCACGAGATAGTGACATCACTATGCGCTTTTATTGGCTAGCGCTCCAACACATTGTACGTGATAGGCTTAAGGGAGGAACATCTCTAAGTGATTGACCAATCACAGCAGAGACTGGGCAGACTGGGCTCTGGTTTCCGACAGAGGGTGAAAAGAGGTGTTGCAGCACAGGCAGAATGAGAAAAATAAAGAGCTTTCTGAACCTTAAAGCAGGGAGACATGTCCCAGTAGAGACACTAAGTACAAATATGAAACCTAAAAACTTGCAAATAGGGCCAACTACTATGCAACTTACTTATATGGTATTACATATTTAAATATTATTTTTGTAAAAGTAGATTGGTCTATTATAGAGTAATCTAAATGATTCTGTATATTTTATATTGTATTATATTTCAATAATATCTTTGATATATTTATTTTCTACTGATGATATGTAAATATGTACAGTTTATTTTATTATATTTTTAACTCGTGTGTAATGCCTGTTGACATGCCGCTGTAACAAGAAATCCCAATTTTGGATAATTAAAGTATATCTTATGTACTTTAATGCACTGCAATCTCATCTACTGTACAGGTCAGCGTTGAAGAAGGGAAAGGGAAGAGCTGGCTACATCTAAAGAGTTTAAAGGGGCAATCACTTACTAATTACTTAAACTCAATACCTGTTCATGATTAGGTATAATAGAAATGCAGGTGTCATTTTTTAAATACATTTTTAGATTTCCAAACAATGACATGAAACTCCCACTCCGTGTCAATAGGAGTAGATAGACTATTTGCAAAACAGAAGACGGTGTAGAACAAAGGCAGAGGAATACCAGTGTCTCTGAGGATGTAAACTACTGGCTTACCTTTGAGTGAACTCTGCTGGGGAAGAAAATCAGAGAGATGTCTAATCGCTGCTTTCGTAGATCTGCCTGGGCTATCGAGCCCCGCTCTGCTAACTGATGACACCACGAAGGGCGAGAGTGAGTTGGCGAGAGGGAGGGAGGAGAGGCCCCTCGGCGAGTTTACAAGTTCATGCTTTATCCCTGACCCGATACCAAACAGTGTCATCCGTGCAGCTGCCTATTAATATACCCGTTGCTTTATCCCTCCCCGAACCAACAACGTTTCATTAAATGGTCAACTGTGCTCACCGCCCGACCCGGGGCAGAGCAACGCATCGATCTCAAATCCCGGTTTAAGTAGCAAAAATACTTGCACTCGTTTGGTAATTAACAGGTATCTGTGTTGTGATTAAGACACGGCGATGGCTTAGCAATCATCGACTAAAGCTTAGAACAAGGTTGAAAGATCGGAAATAGAAACACTAAAACTCGTCTGTGGAAGATCATTTTCTACATCTAGTGGGTTGTTTTGAAAATAAGCCGAATATGTAGTTTTAATGTAACAAATGCATAGAGCAGAGATGTTTGAACTTTTATACTAAGGTATATAAGGACAAGGTAAAAAGGTGTAATTTCTGAGGTAGGATATGAGTAAGAGGGGAGAAAGAGCAAGTTATGGGGAAATGGTACTACTGTCAGGGTTCATCCTGTTGGAGAGGAGGTCAGAAGGTCAGCCCGACAGCAGTAATTGAATCCTGACTAGAGAGTGGGGGGGCCGTAAACCCAAAAATGAGATGGAGAAATAATGGGGGCTGAGGCTCTCACCTAGAGGTCACCGTCCTCACAGGTGAGGAGGTCCTCGTTGGTCATTAATAATAGTCGCCGAAGCTTTGAGACCTCATCGTTCCTCACTGCAAGCAGCATTTCAAAACTTCCTTTAAAGAAAGTCTAAAGGGCAGAATGGTCATCGGCTAGAAAGGAAAAAACTGCATTTTTCAGAGAATCTTGTCTAACAATATGTCTGTTTATTCCTCGTGTTAAAAAGGTCTTGACTATGGAGACATCAGTCAGCTATGATACACTGACCAGCATGTTTACAGAACAGAAAGTAGGTAGGCTTTGTAGGTATAACAGACTTACATGATGAGTAATAGCAGTAGTATATATAGTATTAGTCAATCGTCAACTATTTAAATAACCGGAGTAAATGAAATGGCTTCACCGTTTCCTAAACTATTTATGGAATGTGTTATGAGTGTATAAGGTTTCGGATTCACGACAGAATGCATTGATATTAGGACAGCAGAAAATCTACACATCTTCCAATGCAGCCTGAAAGACCCCGTTTACACAGCGCCTTAGCTAATTTAAAAAAGGCTTCTCACGTCTGAACGTAGTCTGAAGTTGGACCTACAGTACATGAGGCCAATGCATTAACTATTACAATGTTTTGGCTAATTGAAAGCTAATGTATTTGCAGGATTCTTGCTTTTTAGTTTGTGTTTATATTGTTAAACTCAATTACCTAGAAAAGGATAGAAGATTTGGGGCCTATCACACAACTCTAATCCAACACAGCAAATGACTCCACTAACAAACATCACCTATGGCTTGTGTTAGTGAGTGTTTTGTTACCTTTTGGGCACTTGAAAGCTTGAAATCCATGCACTTAAATATGAGTAATCCGAATGAGATTTGTAGTTTGACTGTGTTCTTGTTTTTATTTTGCTCTGCTGAATTTGTAGAGAACATGGTACCATTCATTATTAAACTCCATAACACATAATCTCCCCACTCTGGTGCAACTTGAGTGCTACAGCAGCCTCTGAGACTATTACACAAGACGATTTGGGGAATTTCCGAAGAGCCAGTAACAACGACAGCTACTGGTTTAACACATTGATTATTGACACATATAAATGATATGCAAAGAGGATGCCAATACTCCTCAGTGTGTTCTTAAGCGCCTCACACAGTGCGGGCTGCTCACTACCTCCAAACCTGCCTATTTTTAACTCAGCCTCCCTCCCACACAGGAGTGGAGTGTGAAGTGGCTTATAAATCCACACTTGGAGGAGCCACATGGTCAAAAAAAAAGAAGAAAAAAAAAAGTCACATGTGGATACAAACGAGGCCCAAAGACAACACAGCCACTCGATCCCCGCCAAGGAGCCGAACAGGGGAGTGAGCTGCAGTGTGAGGAGGCAGCGGGTCACATTGGATCACTGCAGAATATCAAAGTTCAGATAATTACATAACCATGAGATGACAAAATGTAATCAAATGAACACATGAAGGTGAGACAGCGAATTGAAGCATATAGACTATGCACCATCAATACAAATCTTGGTCTATGCATCACATGAAAGTCGCATACATTTTGTCCAATAAAACTGAAAAAAGATTGCGCAATGATACACTTTACACTTGCAGTCTGTCCTGAACTCTGTTTGTGAAGCCTTGTACTGTATGTTCGTGGTACGGTTTGCCATGAAGGCACAGCTAACATTAAGATGGTTCACAGTCTGATTGAAGCTTGAGGGGGGTGAAGGAATTAGCAGCAGCCTAGGGAACCATTTCTGCATTTCTCTCAACATTGAAGACCTCTTTCACCGCGCCATGCTTGCGAACACAGCCGTGCTCATGTTAAGCTTATTAGTCACCCTGGATGCGATCTTGCTAGCTGCGGCTTTCAACACTTTCTAGTGGTGGCTTTACACACATACACCTACTCAGTGCCGTGAAAACATTTTTTGCAAATGCACATGCTCAAACACAGTAACTACCACTAACAGGTACTCCAAAGTAGCGTGCAGTCAGGCTAAATGAGGCAAGAGGGAAATATTTTTGTCATGTAGTTTGGCTGCGGAGAACACAACACAGTCACACGGGGCAAATTGCAGCACTGGACTCATATCCATAATTAGTCTGTCATGCATGTCCACAACGGAGAGGCACAGATCTGCTGTTTTACCACCAAGTGCAGCCTATAAAAGTTAATGGTGAGCTCATACTAATTACTTCACCAGGATTTGGGAACCTAAATCAACTATTTTGATACCAAAAGTACATTTGGGAAAAAAAGAGAGGAACACAAATAAGGATCTTTCGGGATGGTTATCAGATTTTATTTGCAATTGAAAACAGGAAGTTGTTATGATATTTTGAAACACCTAAACCTCATATTTAAAATGTGCTCTCCAAATTGAGTTGATGTGGGTCATTACATTTTATTTTGGCAGCTTCTTCATTCTCGTGGAAAGCATTTTTTTTTTTTTATTTGGAGTGAGAAGAAAAGCTTGAGCTAAATAATCGGTTTATTTTAATAGGAACATAATTGCTATTGTTGCATCTGTTTTGACACGTACTGCTGCTGTCTATAATGTAATATGTGAAAGGCTTACCACAGTTACACTTCCTGGAGAACCATCATGCAACACAATTCGCAGGACGGTGGGATACATGCTGCCATGACGGGAGCTTAGTTGTAAGCACTCTGACACTCATTCCTATTTGGCCACCAGAGCTGTTAAAGGTGTCAGGCCTGTTCACAGGCACTGTGTGTCTCACCAGCCAAGATGGCTTCCACATTTTTTCTATCATGATTAATTATGGTTTCTGATGGTAGTACAGTGAGAAAGTGTAAATTATTCCCACATTTTCTTGTGCCCTCCGTTCAGTGACTGTTGTGTAGGAAGATGCTATTGACGCCATTCATGGATGGCGACCAAAAGGCATCTACATGGGGTGGCAAACTCTAGTGCCTATTAAGGGGTGGGATTTGTGGAGGGGGGGTGGAAGTGGGGTGGGGGTGGGGGGCGCTTGGCGTGTGGGCTGAACCTAGTCAAGACTGCCAGTTGACAGGGCCAGATTTTCCAGTATGGAAGAGTCTTGTTTCAGTGGGCGAAGCTGGGTGTTGGGAGACTGGGAGAGAGGACTGCCCAGGGCTTGGAAGCTTGAAACAGAATATTTCAAACAGACAAGCACCGTCTGTGTTCCAGTGTCACCAGCCCACCCGTCTGACAATCAGGGCCATGTCATCACACGGGCTCTGAGTAATTCAGGGAACACTCTTACCACCTTACAAGATGTGGCAAACTAAGACGTCAGAGCAGTCTGAGGTCCCAGCAGCAGAGAAAAAGCATTGAAAGACATACAGCTAAAAGGTATGAAAGACAGAAAAGAACAGTCAATATGTTCACCTACAGGCAAAACATCAAGAGCATGAATAGCAAAGCTGGGAGAGATGCAACCACAATACTGCGCTTTGATTTGAATCCTAAACAAAATCCACAATATGTCCTCAAAAATGCACACTGCTCACACAGCCATGAAAATCCTTAGTTTTGGAAAACTGGTTTAAATAAAAATAATTCGCCTGACAGATCATTTTGTGTGCGTAGATATATTTAGCGCTGTCAGAGAGGACATCACAGAGAATGGCACTTGTATCACAATGCGGAAACTGTTATCAGAGGAGGTACAGGTTTATGGTTCAAGGGCTCGTCCATTCATAGAGAACAAGCTCAGCCTCGCTGCCTGACACACTGATAAAGACGGCACAAATAAAACAGCTCCACAGCTCCATCTTTGCCTCTCCCCAAGGGAATAATATATCACCCATCTGAATGTGGCACATATTGAATCATTTCCAGCGTTGATGATTCATTTGAATAAATCAGCCTTTTTTATTTTGCCAACTTAAACTGATACTGAATTAAGGAAACTGGAGTCACATTGTTAGATATGAGGAAGGACAGGTGTTGCCAGTCTTCTGTAGGACTGGTAATCCTAATCCCCCTTTCAAGAACCAATTAATGACTACAGCAATAATCTTCGCATATATGTTGTTGCAATTCCTTTTTTGACTGTCAACCATAACCTGCCTAGCTCACATAGAACAAATCCAGGGGGATATGTCGCTGCAGGCAGATAGGATCTTATCCTGGATTTGCATAGATAAATGTACAGCAATAATTCAGGAAGCACACGGGACAGATGTAGTTCTGACCCGATATATATGCTCAATCTGACCGTGCACTATTGACAGGACCTGCTCTCGGGAGCTTAATTATTATATACGGTAGATCCACAGAAAGAGGTCGTCTTGTTATCTGCATTAACTCTTAACAAGTATCAGATACTTCAGGGGAGGAAATATGGAGGCTTTCTGAACACAAAACTTTCAATGTCTTTAAAAAAAAGAAGCTACGGATTCACAGAATCAGCCTATCGGCAAATTTGAAAAATCAGCAGCTTGTGCAATGAAAGGGTTATATCCGCATTCAAGCTAAGAGACATATTCTAACATACACAAATCCTGTTGAGCTGAGCCGAGCAGAGATACCCTACCAGCCCTCCAAGGCACAATTAGGATTTCACGGGGGGAAGAAATCTACATTCCTGCACACATGAAAAAAGTCCTTTCTCCCTCCCCACAACAATATCAACTTTTTTACTCAAGGAAAAAAACCTGAAGCACCACTCGATAGGATTTGGACAAAGAAATAAAAAACAAAGCCAGGAAAAAAAAAATCTAAATTTAAGCTGCAGTTGTTAAAGAAAAAATATTATGGTTGAGGAAAATCCAGTCCTAAGCCTCCCAATTCCAATCAATTTCTCCTATTCTCTGTGATATGAAAAGAAGCAACCACTCATAGTTTGTTTGAAGTGCTCGTCTGTGTGGAGCTGCGCTGCGCTCAACAACATTTTTGTGTGGACAGCCTCAGTGTATGATTTTAACACCTGTCAGAAATTCAATCCAAGCACAAGAGGTCAAGTACCTGCGTTTGAATACGAGGATGGATAGAGCAAAACGCTTTTCATTTTACGAGGTGTCCTAATAAGTGGACGCATTTACAGAAACTCATCACAGTTAAACCATTATGGTTCAGCAGACACAATATGTGTTTACCTACAGTATGTTTGTGCAACAGTAGGTCATCACTCTGTGCTGTTAGCAGGTTGTTATGTTGTCCAGTTTGCAGCATTTCCTGCAAACAGAATCCAATGCAGAGTAAATCGAGTCTCTATCTATTAAGGTTTGGTATATAAGAAATGGTTCAGTGATACAAAAGTGAGGGACTATGGTTTTTTCATTATTGGAATCTAATATGCTTCATTTTCTCATTCAGTTGTATTATTTTGGAGTCAAACAACTACCATAAATGAATCAGGTTAACACCAACTCTTTAATTTTTTACTTCTGTCTGAGATGAAACGTAGTAAATGGGGAAAACATAATTGAACTCAATCAGCTGAATGATTAATTAACTGAGACATAATGACTCAAAAATATATTTGTAGGTGCTCAATGCATTTTTAGTTTCTTAGGAGACAGTAGTCTGAATATTAACACCAAACCAAGCAATGTTAAGATGGTACCATGATTTCTAAGAACAAAACTACTAATTGGATAATCAGGAGAGATAATTGTGCACATTAATTGATTATAAAAATACATAACGATACACAAGGTATGAAATATGCGACTCCATGGCCCTTGTGTTGAGCTCTTGTTGCTCTGTAATGTTATTTTTTGATTACAATGTGGATGCATCTCAAAGTTAACGACCCTGCAGCTTCTTTAAGCCACCAATGAGGGTCACAGAAGACTAATATTTCAACAGCGATCCAGCCAAAGATTGTGAAAAGGGGAGAAAACACGCTGATAACAGCTAGCTGGCGAATACACTGAACACAAGTCACATTAGACATTGAGAATTAATATAAATTATTGGCTCTGGTTTCAGACAGAGGGTGAAAAGAGGTGTTGCAGCACAGGCAGTATGAGAAAAATAAAGAGCTTTTTGAACCTTAAAGCAGGGAGACATGTCCCAGTAGAGACACTAAGTACAAATATGAAACCTAAAAACTTGCAAATAGGGCCAACTACTATGCAACTTACTTATATGGTATTACATATTTAAATATACTTTTTGTAAAAGTAGATTGGTCTATTATAGAGTAATCTAAATGATTCTGTATATTTTATATTGTATTATGTTTCAATAATATCTTTGATATATTTATTTTCTACTGATGATATGTAAATATGTACAGTTTATTTTATTATATTTTTAACTCGTGTGTAATGCCTGTTGACATGCCGCTGTAAAGAAATCCCAATTTTGGATAATTAAAGTATATCTTATGTACTTCACAGAACTATTGCCGTCTTAGTTTGTTCTGATGTAACAATGTATCTAAACTACTCATTTATAGATGAAATAAAACATATGAAAACTCATTTGTTTTGTAAGATGACATACAGTTTTGAAAATGCCTTTATAGGTCAAGCAACTCTTTAAAGTCTTGTGAATTATGCTTGTAGCAGAGTCACATTTACTTTGACCCCTTCATGTCTGATTTAACTTTGAAGACACAAAGCCAAATACCATGGAGACAATAAATGGACTCAGGCTTCAGCCAGAATAAACGTTTCCAAGTTTGAACGTACAGTGCCACTGATGCTATCTGGCAAAACTAATGCCCTGAAGCTCATCCATAGAGCATTATGCCAAATAAAGACATGGACACTACTTGAGTTTGAACAAGACCTTTCGGCCGCCCGGCCTGTGAAGTGGTGTTTTAAGGGAAAACACATTGTAACCGTCACTACTGATTCTCAGATTTGTGTTGCGTCTGAGGAAAAGGTTAAGCACATCATCTCTCTGAAACTGCCCAGATCTGCAGTCAGGCATAAAGTTGGCGGCGATAATCATGCCATCACTGAGCTTCAGTTTTCTCATTATCCATACTTCTCATGACATTCACAGAAACACACAAAGCATCCTGCCAACACCTACTCTAAGAGAGAGCTCTTTCAGTTCAGCTCTAAAGCTGAGAGCTGCAAACCTCCACACCACAGTGTGGGCAGTGCTGGCAGAGCCACGTGCCTAAGAACACTGCCTGAGCGCAACAGTTGGACTAATAACGGAACAAAAAATAAAATGGACGCACAGCGGGGACAGCCAGAGCTCCACAGCTGAGTAGCAGGTTGACTTCTGCCCACTTCCCTCTTATTCCAGAGCGAAAGATGTCCACAATGCCTCTGGGGTCTTAGTGCCATGAGGGGCGTTGAGCTCACAGCTTCAGCCACTTCAGGGTAAAGAAAATCACTTTAATATGTTAAGAAGATTAAGCTGGATAAATGTCTAGATACATTTTTTTGAAAAGCCACGTAAATCTGTAGTGTTTTTATTCGGGGAGGGGCGGTGTGTGAGTCAGTTGAGACGATCAACCCAAGCCCACCAAAATGCGACGTGATTGGCTAAAAGCAAATTGGGCTTATTTAAGATTTTGCATTTTAAGCTTCTTGAATCTAAGACCATCCCACCTCTTTCTTATTATTTTTAACACCAACCTCTGGGACAACAAAACTATGGGAAAAAAACAGTGGTCACACTTTCATGCGCCTCAGCTTTCTCAGCTTAGACTTAAGACTCAAACACAAAGAGGAGATGGAGGTTAAAGTTGAAGGTTTTCAAAGTGTTTTTAAGATGTCATTCTTCAGGTATATCAATCAAGTCAAATTCAATAACTGAAGCAAGTATATTCAAAATAAGAAAAATGGATGGATGACTTTTTTTCCATCTTAAAAATTAAAAATCTGAGGGTGTCCGCCTGTCAGCTCGCTGTGCTAGAAATTGAGTGTGAAAGCGAACGGGAGAAATGGAACAAATAATGTAAAGGGATTAACAAATCATTTGCATAACATTTTCTCTGATTCTCTCTGCTTCCAAACTACAGGATCAGGGAAAATGACAAGGAAGGCAGCATTATGATCCCCTGTTCTCAGATCAATCAAGCATCAATGGACCTGATCGCAGCTGCCATTAGTGACAAGCTTTTAAAGCGAAAAGGAGAATTAATCACCGGTAGCCTATCTTGCAAAACAGACCCATGAGGTAACGAAACAAGTTGAAAGAAACACAAATCATCTGATGAAAAGCATTCACTAAAGAAGAGGAACTTGCATCTTTGAAAAGACACTTCACTTCCAGCGTGCCAAACGTGTATTAACCTGTTTTTTCTTAACACTCGCTCTCTCCAACCAGAGTTAAGACAATAAGACCACTGAGGAGATGAAGGGGATGGCATTATGGAGCGTTAAGCATTATGAGCAGCCCTGAAGCTGTTCCTAAAGAAGGTGAATCAGAGGATTGGGACACAACTGTAACTAAACCCTGCGCCGGACCACAAATGTGAAGCACAAAACATTTTGGGGAAGATGCCACTAAGCCAGGCATCTGGGTCTTAAGTAAACTTCAAATCATCACTCACTTACTTAGTTCTAAAAGAAAAGGAGCTGTCGAAGAGAAAAGGAGTTAATTACCTCAGTTTAAAACATAAGCACCACAGTAATCCTGTCCATAAAGTCCTCAAGATTTACTATATTAAAACTCTTGCATTTAAGTGAAATTATGGAATCTTAAAGAAAGTTTACACATCAATTTTTCTCTCCTGAACTTTTTGACAAACAAAGAAACTTGTAGAAAGCCCGGAGAATGAATTTCATTTTTGATATTTCGTTGTTGTTGTAAGGTGACTTTTTTAATGGTTTTTGTGTTGTATGGATTGGAAAGTCCTTATCTTTTATCTTGTAGTTACTGTTGTTGTCATATCTGAGGTCTTTGTCCAGACCTCAGATATTTCTTTATAAAATCGGTTTTCCGCTTTTCACCTTCAACCACCTTTGGTTTTCTTGTAGTTTGTCTGTATAAATTGTCTGATTGATATTAAATTAGGTGACAGAACAGCTAGTTATTTTTCAGGTGACATGTCAGGGATAAAGAGGCTGCACACCTTCTCACTGAGTGTTTCATTTGAAAGAACATCATATTCAAAAGGGGACCTACTATGCTATTTCTTTCTTTCAGGTTCATATTTGTATTCTATTCTGTCCTCTCCTGTGACATGTCTCCATGCATTAATGTTCAAAACGCTCTCCATTTTTCTCATACGGCAGCACCTCTTTTCACCCTCTGTCTGAAACCACAGCCCAGTCAGCTCTGATTGGCTCTGTTGTGATTGGTCAACTGCTTAGAGATGTCCCACCCCTTAGCGAATCATGTATAATGTGTTGGAGCGCTAGTCAATACAAACACGAGTGGTATTTACGGCTCGTCCAGACGGTTCCGATACGTTGGCGCTTGATGCACCTTTCCATTCACTTTGAACGGGGTGACTTCAAGCTTTGCCGAACTGCATTGTGGTTCCTGCGCTGCGTTAGTGATGTCACTATCTCACATAAGTAAACAAAGGAGTCCAATGGAGGTGTTTCACACGGGGATGGGAGAGAAACCCCCTCCAACATTTGCGGACCATTTACAGGCACAAAAACCTATATAACTACAGGAAAGGGAAAAAGTTTCTTCCAGAGCCAAAGTGCGGCCGAGTCTTCTCCAGATCTTACAAAGATTCCCTGGTAAATGTTAGGTTTCGGAGGCTCATATAAATAGAAATTTAATCTTGTATGTTTGTGTAAGTATCCACAGCAGCAGATGCACTTCCCTTGCAGATTATGAATCTCTGTTTGAACAGATCTCACCGTCAATGTATATGAACTGACAAGATGGAATCTCTGTGTGAATACTGAATAATAATCAGGTTCAGGAGGTATTTTTTTATTAAAGACCCGCTGCTTCTCTAAGTCTTTGTTATTGCCTCTGTGCTGAAGCTTCTTTGCAAATTTGGATCTGATTAATGCATTTTTAAAACCGAATGCGTGTGTCAAGTTTGGAAATTTGAACCAATGGATGTTGCATTTGTATTACTTTTGCAGGATGTAGGTAGAGTTGACCTCTCCATTAATACTTACAAAAGGTTTCTATGTATTAAAGCAAATATTTTAAACATATCAGGGTCTATTGAATTGGCTTTACATGTTCAACCACCTCCTTTCCTCTTCTGTCAAACGGTGAAAATCATTTTTTCCTATACCGCTGTTTTCATAGAAACCTGACCATTGTCATCCATAAGAGCATCCCAGAGCTTCCTTAATCTGTCCTTATCCTCCCATTGATAATACAATGCATGTTCATGGTAATTGAAATCATATTTTACTCACATCCGCAGAGTAAAAAAGTATTGCTGCCTACGCTCTTCAACCAAATGTAAGGTGAAGGAATGCCATGCTACTGCGACAACATGGCACAAAAGGGTCGCTTTAAAGAATAAATATAGACAATCGGTGTACAATGAATACATGCAAGTGGGGGGAAGAAGAAAACAGGCAAAGGAGATGAGCGAAATAAGAAAATATACAAATATAGTGACGCAGGTGCAATTTCACTTATGCACAAGAGACATTTGCACATACCCTTTCCAGTACCTGCACCAGTGGTCAGTGTCCCATAGGAAGTGATTATTCTTCTGTTTGGAAAGGTGGCTTAGCAGGTTTACGGCCTCTCTTCATTCCACTGAATATGCATAATCAATCCAGCTCCTGGTAGCAGAAGGGTTGTAATTCTTCCCTCTTCAGGAAGCTTGCATGAATCACATATGTTGTGAAGCAATGGGCAACGACTGAATGGAGCGGGACACGGGTCAGCTTAACAGGGTGTTATAATGACAAAGGGGAACATTAGCTAAGGAAATAAACTCCCTGAATCTCGGCCAAACACGCTTATTTAATCCGGCGGAGCCATAAACACCCACCTGATGACACTGAATATGCAATTAGATGGATATTACAGAACATGCTTCACTTGTTGACCCTCACTGTCAGTCAAAGGCTCAAAGAAGTGGCTCCTCTGTTTATCTAAATATACATCTGTTTGAATGGAGTCTATCGCCTACTGAATAAAAAATCCCTGTCTTTGCACTCCCCAACATGAAGACCTATCAGGAATCCTGCATGGGTGGACATGTAGGCTTTCCTAGGAATGACAGGGTCTGCTAAAGAGGAACCCCACCCTCGCGTTCTCCAGCATGCCAACACAGAGGAGAGTGGGCAGCGCTGAGACGGCAGCCTGCCGTGGGCACTGCCAGGCTTAAAGCTGCCCTGTCGTCATCAGAGGCTTGCAGAAAAGAACGCTGAGATTCACCAAAAAAAAAAAAAAAAAAGAGGAGGGGGATCGTTGCATTTAAATCCTCTCTCAACGCCCCCACATGTTTTAGCAAAGCATAAAAATCATTCACAGAGAGAGAGAAAGCGAAAGAGAAAAAGATAGAGGGAAATAGAGAGGAAACAGCTATTAGCAGCAGTAAGCAAGCTCAAGAGATCATAGTGAGGCAGCTCTAATCGCAGTAATGGTTTAAACCCTCATTCCATCCACCAGATGCAAGAAACGTCTACCCAAAAACAAGGCTTTGAAATCCCCCATGTCTAAGAATGTGCCCTGTGGCTATGGTCCGAACTAAAAAAGAAATAAGTCAACAACAACTACAAAACTGCCTCCACTTCTGGAGTCACTGTGAGGTAAAGATAGCTCCTGTGGCCTGTGTTGTTTACATCATTTTTAAATAAAAAAAACCCTTGTTAAAATAATATGTAGTGCACACTAATGTCAATGATCCCAGCTGAGGATTAAACATGCTGACAAAGAATTTCAATATGTAGCTGATTGGAAAAGCACTATGGATGTTGCTTTTAGTTCAAGAGGTTTCTGTATAGCAGGCCAAGAGGCTTCTGAAGCACCTATTCTTTAAAAACAGATAATAATTATTTTGAAAGGTTGTCTTATAAAGTTGTACAATTTAACTGATTACAAACAGTGTAATGAAATACTGAAGCACTTACAAACAATTCCTTTTATTAAAATTAAAGTGTTTTGGTTGACCTGCCACCAAAAACGTATAATCACAAACAAAAAGATAGGTATTGGTTTTGGCTTTTGGCCTAATTTGTAATTTAAACATCAGTAAAAAAAATCGGTTTGAATTAAACATTCTTTGGTTGAGCCAGAAGCACACCTAGATGAGCTTCTGTGTCGCCAAATAAAAACGTGTATGCTTTTTAATCCTTTTCTCCAGGAGTTCAGAGTTCTTTGGTTATTTCTGTCTCTTCTTAATTTCCCCTTTTCTTTGATTCTTTTCTGCAGGTGAAGATTCACCTGTTTTCTGTCCTGTAGCCAAGTTTGTTGATTTCTTGCTTTTTTGAAAACAAAATCCTAGAATCATTTTGGCACAGAAGATATTAAGGTAACTAGATACTATAAATCTACATTTTAAATGACTGGAATAACCTTAAGACTGATTTAGAAACTGCTTTAAGCACAACATAAGTGATCAGCACCTTTTTTTAACAGTTGATAATCAAAGGTTATGGTATATTTGTACAGGTGTAAGGACTTTACCCATAAGTTCAAAATAAGAATGATCAGTGCCAATGTTTCAGAGCAATTTGATGTCCTGATCCCTGAGATCCAATTTCCTGTATGATGACACATGGTTGTGATTTTAACATTGAGTTTCTGGCTGAAGATATTTCCAGACAAAGTTGGTTCCAGTTACAGCTTTAGCGAGAAGTGTATTTACAGACTGAAAAGGTACAAAATATTCCTGGTTCTTGCTATGAAAATGCATCAGAGAAGAGATGTTTTTCAGTATTCACCTTCAATTACTACAAAGACATGGGATATTATATTTTCTTTCAGAGGTTATTTTATTCATGAAACTTGGTAAAGAAGATGTCTTTTAAAACTTACATGGCCACATTCAGCAGTCTGTACCTTATTGCAAACATTTCTTAACATGTTCCCTGTTTAATTTCCAATCCTTTTCACAATATTGCACTTAGTTTGTATGCATGATATTAACCGTAGCCATTAGCCAATACATGTCCCACTTGTTTTTAAAGCTTTGAAGTATAATTAGTGTTTCTAAAAATGCATCACCAGTACACATGCCAGGTTTGGCTAACACATAAGTTTGAGAGTCAAATTATTGCTCCGAAGTTTGAACACAGTAATGTGTAGTTTCTGTGGCCCTTTGCTTTTGTTTTTGGTCATGAACACCTATTTAGAGGCGGGTTTATGGGATTACTGCCCATTGCGCTCCAGTACAATTACTCAGCAGGCTTGCATCCCGTCCCAGTAATGAAGTGGGTGTTGCAGTGGGTGGATTTGAAACTGAGCGGCCACTATTCTGTATTCTAGCTACAGGGTAAACGGGCTGAGTGGCAGAGAATAGCAGCAGCGATGGCAGCATGGCACTGGGACAGAAAGCGTGGTGGACCAGCAGACCAACCGCAGAACCAGAGGCGACGATCTGATCCTTCAACGGTGCACGCTTACTTAAGTGTCGGGAGAAATGGAGAATTACATTTCAAAGCCCAGTAAATAAAGTTTGTATTGATTTAATCCAACATGTAATCTGTTTTGCTGTCTGACACTGATTCTGGCAATAAAAGAGAATCATGTAAGACAGCATTATAGATAATACGACCATAGATCAAATGGAGTTTGGGCAACAGAAGGGCAATAGATCATGTTCAAGCTAGAGTGCTTAGCTGTGGAATTCATAAACTACCTCCTAAATCGAGGTGGCTTTCAATTTAAGTTTTCAATTTACAGATAGAGGATATGGTGTGCGCTTGATGCAATTTCATCGTCAACTTCAGCAGGGGGTCTGCGGATTGGGAACTGTGTCTGTGTCTCTCTCAATTTGTCCCTAAACCATAAAAGAACATGATGCACTGAAAGATGCACATATGAAAAACTAATGTTATAGGTGGCACAAAAAGACTAAGCACTTTGAGAGGAGGATACTACATGTTGTTAAGGCCTTACTACATGTCCTGTCAACCCATATTCCAAATTTCTTTCTCTGTTTACATGGCATACAAGTGTTTGTAATGTAAATGTAATTCCTTTATTAATTAAAACTATTTGTTAAACTATTTCCATTGTCCTCATCGTCAGCCAATACCATCCTAACATTGTAATGGATTTCTTTTTAATTAATATTTAGCACATGCATATAATGAAGGCCTTATCTAATTATAATATCGTATAGCAACATTTCAACTTCAAGCTCTAGTTTTCCTGTATTACTTTCATTCACAGCCAAGCATTTAAAAAAATAAAGATATAGTCTAATAGGGTCGTTGTTTGAGTCTTTACATTGAATACGATTATTTCATTAAACATGAGAAACCACTGAAGAATAATGATTTAAACACCAGTCCACTAAAGCACACACAGCTTTCTGTGCTTCCTAAAATGTACTTTAATTCATAACTGTATAGACTCCTTACTGAGGATGGAGATGTATTGTCTGTAGTTTAAGTAGTTTGAAAGAGTCTGTACATTATTTATTCATCAACAAATCAGTTAATGAATTAAGAAGAAAGCTGAAATTATTATCTACTCTACAATCAAAGTTATCTGATTTTTTAAATAGTATAATCTGTAGCTTTGTTTATCCCAGAGGCCGATTTAAGGGCTACAAGTATGATGTGCTAGCACCACCCTGTGGTGGAAACATTCACCAGCGTGAAGGTTCATAGAATAATACAGATTATTTCAGGTATAGAATATAGATTAATCGATTCAAAACTGTATTACAAATATTGCTGAAAATATATTTTATGTTTATACTTTTTCAAAATGCTCTGAGACTTTTGTTCCTTGTGACAATACGTTATTTCTGTTGAGGTTGAGATGCAGCTTGTTTTATGTATGACTGCACTCTAGTGGTAAAAAAAGCATGTGCATGTTTGCCAAATAAAAGACTATGCAAAGAAAAACAATCACACCAAGTATCAAAACTGAACTGAAAAACAATAAAAACTGCATTTGGATCTCTCGTCTGAGGCTTAAGGAATATGTTTTTGTTTGAGACAAGGTCATGATAGGCAGTCACATAAAGATACGGGCTTAATATACAAAACAAAAATCCGCTGTATGCAGCTTCAGAAACACAAACAGCCGGACGGATACCAGTTTTGAATTTGTGTAATATTTCAGTTGTAGTTCGGTCTACAATTTGAATAAAAAACATTGGAAATGATCAGTTTTTAAACACACATATGTCTCTTACCTTCTGTGCTCCCGGGAAGTAAACCTGTGGCACTTTCCAAACTCTGCTGACTTTCTCTCTCAGGTCCTTTGGAATTACCAGGCAATTGTCAATGTCCAGTTGTGGATAGATGACCTCTAATCCACCACTTCATCGAAAAGAAATACAAAATTAAACTCAGTCAACATAGTTTTGTATTACATTCTGTATTGAAGTGGACAGGCTAACATCCTGAAAAGTACACATTCTGCCATTAGAAAAACAAGGTTCATATAGGTTGGAGTCTATATCTAAAAAAAACAGTATTGGATTTTGATTTCAAATATTTCTGTCATTTTAAATATAATGATAGGTTTAGTGGTGCTGGCATATACACTATAAGATGACAGCTTTCTCATGCATCATGGGTAACTTACTGACAGAAAGAAGAATCCAGAGAGCTCAGGGTGTCTGTTGTTGCTCCAACGTCGTAAAACCCCAGAACAGAGGCGCAGAAAACGAGAAACAGGGCCGGTACAGCCTGCAGGAAAGCGGTGTTCAGTTAGACCAGAAAGTATTACTCTCCACAGATTCATGAGGTTTGGTTGCCTTTGTTTAAATATGCTGGATTCCAACAGTACAGGAAAATATAGTCGGACTGAAACACAGCGTCCTGACAGTAAAGGTTAAAGGAGGCCTGTCCACTCTGACAGCTTGTGAATAATGTATTTCACCTTGTCATTTCTAACGAATGGGTCACATGTCATTCATCTGTCAAACCGTAGAGTTCTTGAACATTAAGCGAAAGAAAAAATAGTCCAAAACTCTATAGAACATTTCCCAAGGCCTTTAAAATGTTATGATGATATGCATTTCCAACCAACTACGTAATATAAAACATCATACATGTCAAAGAAAACCAGGGACTCTTTGAGAAGCTGAAACTACGACATAGCAGACATCTTTCATTTAAATCCTATATGAATTATACAAACTATATTTCCCCTATGTTGCAGTCTTGGCTACTTGGCCAGTGAGCTTATTCACACACCTGGCCCTGCCTAACCCTGCTTGACTAGTGTCTAAACCATACAAATTGTTTCAAATGATCTACTTTATCGACCATCTTGTGAATTACTTTGCTGATTAAAGCACAAATGTTTAGTCTATATAATTTCAAAATGGTGTTGATGATGAAGACTGTCCATCTAAATACAAACTTAAGGATTTGAGTTTAATATAATACACAAAGAGAAACAGAGAACCTTAACATTTGAGCAGCTGTGTCTACTGTAGAACAATATACAGGCTAACTATAAAATGACACACTGTATTACACCTGTCTTGTGCTGTGAGTTTATTTACACACCTGTCCCTGCCCAAACCTGTTTGACTGGTGTCTGAACCATAGACAAATGAAGTCTAGACGACAGCTGCAGCAAACGTGATGAGAGGAATCCTGGTTTACTTAAAAGAAATGGAGCTAATTAGACAATGTCACTGCTAAATTACCATATTTAAATGTGTGTCACGAGTTCCTATTTTACTTCAAATGAAGGACAGACGAAGCACACTGCAAAAAGAATGCAATGTGCTGCCAATGCGTTTCTATTTAACAACCTTTTGCAATATGTGGCTACATCCTGCAACAAAAGAGATAGGGACAGCTCCTGATATTTATTCCCTGATAACTGACTTATGTATGGTTGCACTGACATGACACAAGGCACTTACTTGGCATGGGAACACATTTGTGGAAGTAGCCCATTAGCTTAAAGTTAGCCTGCACTTGTTTTAGCTTGTTTATATTTATAGTGTCACGCGCTTTACGCGTCGACACAGACGGTGCAATTTAGGAAGCGTTAAGACAGCGAACAGACATTAAATATCACTTCAGTATTCCAGTTTGCATAGTTTAACTACATTGATTTGTTGTGAACATTACCATTTCTCAGGAGCTGTCCACTTGTGTTTGCAGCAGGTGTCTTCCTCTGGTTCATGCGCAGCTGCGTCTGTGAGGCTGCACAAGTTTCATATGACAGAGCCAAAAGGGAAAGGTGGAAAAGTACTCAGATCTTAAGTAAATATAGAAGTACCAGTGTGTAGGAATACCCAGTTACAAGTACAAGTCCTGCAATCAAAATGTTACTCAGGTAAAAGTACAAAAGTAGTACAATCAAATTATACTTTAAGTACCAAAAGTACTCATCAGGCAGATTGGCCCATTTCAGAATCATACAATACTTGTCTTAATCAAAAGTATTGATGCATTTAACTGCTTATCAACGCTGGTAAAGGTACACTGAATGTAATTGGTTTGTATAATGCAGTGTAGCTGATTCATTTTACACCAGGTGTAACTACAGTCTAATCTAAGTGTTGATTACATTTCACATCATTTATCCAATTCTGCATTTATTATAATTTAATAATGATAGGCCTAGTGGAGTAAAAGTACAATATTTAAAATAGAAGTAGCATAAAAAAATACTCAAGTAAAGTACAAATCCCTTCAAATTCTACTTAAGTACGGTACATAAATCTAGTTATGTTGCTCCACTGCTAAAAGGTTTTTTTTAAAAGACTGACGCCACTGCACACGTTGCTTCTTTTTTATTTAGTAAATATAATTTACACATTTTCAAGAACACATGCTACAGAATCTGAGATTTACAGCTCCTAAACAATAAAAACAGCTCTGAGAACAAAGATACCTGACGACTAAGGAAAACGTCATCCAGGCTTTGAACACTGAGAAAACATTCAAGTTTTTTTCTTTTGATTTATTGTATGTTTTTTTAATTTAATATTTTAACCATTTCTGAACAAGGCCTCTTAAACTATGCAGTAGTGATTGTGCAGCATATTTAATATATTCCTGGTGCTGCTAAAGCTCCCTTTGGTTTGTGCTTCTTTGCAGCGGTGAAATTAGCACCCAAACATGGAAAAGGACCCCAGTGACAACTTCTTTGTAATTTACGATCAAATTTTTTTTTACCTGATGTTGTCTACATATCTATTAATGAAGTTGCTATACCATCTAATGCAATTTGAGTAGAACCTGGTGCTACAAAGCAGTGCAAGTTTGTAATTTCAAAGTCATGTCAGTATGCATAGTACAAAAAAACATTATATGTTAAACTATGCAATAGCTTGTATCAATTGCTATGCCAAAGTTTGAATTGCAAGTCATCACACAATTGCTATTTACATGTTTGAGTTACAATCTAATTCCCAATGACCACCCTGTCCAAGCAGTTTGTAATTATGCAGACTCCAGAGTTGGAGATCATTAGCATAAAGCAACGTTAAAATAATGTAACAGATTGGAAATCCCTGCATACATTTTATGGTGAATGTCACAAATTAAAGGTTGGTCATTATGTCAGTCTAGCGTGGCCTTCATGGTCAGAGTGTTTAATCAGTTTTGTGTTTAAAAAGGACATAAACCCTCTGCAGTGTTCAAGGTAAAGCACATCCATCGAATTGATCGTACATCGATTCCTTTTACATCCAAATTATGGATTATGTACATTTACAGGTACACACACACACAACCTAGAGAGCACCATGGTAACTGAACAAAGAGAACAAAGTAACACCCACAGTAACACTACTTTACATTCAATACCATACACTACACTGTACATTAAGGCATGAGGTGTTGTTGATGCAAAACATCAGCAGAAGACTCATTAAGAAATGCAATGCACTGAGGAATGAAATGCATGTTTATGAAATGTATCGCTCACACCACCAAGGCAAATTATAACAATATATAGACCCTCCTGCTGTTAAACTATAAAAATAAAGTGTATTTTGTGTGACATTATTATTATAAGACAATTAAAACATTCATCATTAGGAAGCTGGCTCTAAATTAAGCTCACCCTTCGCTCTAATGTCTGACCATGTGTGCCAAAAAATGTGATCAATCTAGATGCTTAAAATTACAGCTCTTATCCTTAATAAGCTATAGACAACAGTTAATGTAATTGAGAACAATTTAAAGCTACTGCTTAGAGCACTAACACCACTACTCTATATCTATATCTTACACTTTAAATGACAAGGAAGAAACGTCATCTATTTTGGCGAGCGTTGTTCATGCAGAGTCGTTATTAGGACAAGGAAGAAGTATATTTCGTTTTGCCGGGCTCTACATTTTGGTATAGTACAAAAACTGTATGGAGAAGTCTAACCAATCATATGCAGGATTAAAGCTAACCTTTCTTTAATATATGCTGCCATCAGAGTATACTTTTTTATAACAATGGCATGTTTTATGGATGTGCCATAAGTCATTATATTATTCATTTTTCTACAATACTTTTAACTGTAATCCTAGTTTATTATTAGTCATCTAAACTGCCTGTAATACACCTACATTATATAACAAATGTATCAGGAGGTCAGCAAAACAGGTATCCACTTATTTCCCACAGTTTGTAGCTGCACTGTAACTGAATGCAAGTCAAGTCTATATTTAGTATATGTATTACTCAGTAATACTGTACAATTCTGCTCACTGCCTGCAGTGCACAATATTAAATAACAGCACATTTGAGTTATGCAAGTTATTTGCAGTTGGTCTAATATTTTGTACAATTTACAATACTAATCATCTTCACTGAGCACGTTGTTTAACACTGCAAACCATCCTACAATCAGGTACAATCAACAGATGACAATCTTGAACGCATACTGTGAGGTGTGCAAAGCAAATCAAGAAACATGATTTGATTTAAAACTCTTCACATGCTTTTTAAAAATCATTTGAAATATCATAGTTTGGTATCCTCCAAAGTTCCCTTTTTTAAATTTGCAGCAGTGTTTCATGACACCATACTGTCTTTAGGTGCCGTTCAACAGGATGCTGCTACTGGAGGTTCTTGTGTGTGTCTCTGTGGAGAAGAGTCAGAAAAAGTGCTGCAGGTGTGCAGAAGAGTATGGATTACTGCACCCAGACATGAGGAAGCCTCCTGAATGCACAAGTCTTACACAGCCAGCTGCAGGCAGTCAGTGGGCATCTTCTGATCCACTAAGAAAGGAAATCTCCAGAAGCCAAATCACCAGCAGTGACATGTCAAACACACCATCACAGAGGGATGGTGCACATGATGAACATGTGGTGGCTTCAGCTCTGGAAATGCTGCCTTTAGCCCAGAGATGGAGTATGTGTTGCTTTCCAGGATGACAGTGATCAAGATGATGGAATCATTCAATGTAAAACGGAGGAAATGTGTGCTAGAAAGCATAATCAAGCATAGGTCTGTAATTGCTGGCATTTTGCAGAAATTGCCTATGCTTGATTCGGGATCTCTTGTGTCTCAGGACAATGAATCATTCATGTAAACTAAAGCCTCTTTGTTTGACAAGAAAGCCACAAATCCCAAGATCACAATACGTTAATGCTGATCTATAGTCACCCCACTTTAAGCTGTGCAAGCCGTGCACAAAAATCTGATACAATGACTGTACACAAATAAAGAGGAGCAGCTTGCCAGTATTTTTCCTTTATGCTTACACGATCATAATCAGCATGGTTAGAGTGAATGACTTTAATAATTGATTCCTGTCAGACCATACTGTCCTTACATCCTGTTGATAAGATCATACTGTACACATAGTTTGTTAGATTGTACAAACACTTAAGGGCAAAGTGTTATATCTCTGAGACGGAGGAGTTCTGTGTTGATTTGCTGGTTGTTGCAGCTGATAAGCAGCACTTAGTTATCAGTTCAGGTTGGTTGATGATGGTTATGATCATCGGTGGAAAGTTCTGTGCCAGCAGAGTCCTGTTTTTAAAACTTAAAACTCAGGAGGTGGAACAGTCTGTTTGAGTTGTTACTTGCACCAGTTAAACTGTGCCATTTGTCAACGAGATTCATATCACCGAGTCTAAAAATCTAAAGGAACAAAACTCATTACTTTCAACGCCAGATTGGGCTGACCTTGCAGATCTGGAGGAGAGCTGTTTGACTGCAGAGGCAAACAAACAGGGACTGGGAGCCTGAATAATTGGGGCGTAGCTAGCCAGCAGTGCTTATCTTCTAGTGTATCTTTTACAACCCACATCCACACTGATGTCCTTCAGAGTGGACCTGGCCTTACCCACTTGGTCAGATGACAGCGGAGGAGCCAGAAGGAGAGTGTGAGTTAGGGGAGGAGGGAAGGTTCCAGAAGAGCCACTTGCGTTTACACTGCCGTCTCTGGTACAGGTAGTCCTCCTTGTCGCGCTCTTTGCGGGCTCTTTGGTAGTGGTCGTCCTCTTTCAGGAACCACACTGGTGGCCAGCGATGTTTCTCAAAGTAATCTTGGTTCTCTGCATCAGAATAAACTGGCTTAGGAATCTCGAATGATATCTAGGAATTTCAGCTGTCCATTTTCAATATCCCTTTTTGCCACAATGGTTCACGCAGTCCATCAATTATAAATTGCAGTACATATAAAACAGATCTAATGGATATTTGCATACATCTCACAACCAAAATGTTGCAAGAAATACATTACAGAGGATACATGTGTACAGTTTATGCATTTATACAAATATATTTGAACATAAAAACTCATATATAAGTAGACCTGAGGGTCAAAATTAAATCGAAATGTTCTAGTGTGCCACCAGATTACATGCATGTTACCTGTAGACTTGGACTTCATCTCTCGGGGGAACTTGCGGCAGACACTGTTGTAGTTGGTACAGATGTGGTGAAGACACCAGCCAGTGAGCTGTTGGGCGCCGTGGAACTATCAACATATAAATCTGTATTATTATTCATTTATGTATCTGTAAGTTTCAGCTGGACTTTGTCAGCTGTATTGAAAACATTTAGGATATTGCTAATCTCTTTATCGCTGCACTCAGGAGCTTCAATTATACTTTAACCTTCATACTAACATTAGCATGCTAATTTGAGCAAGCTGGCATTAGTATGCCATATGAGTATGGTTCCTCTATAATACAATGCTTCAAGATTAGATAGAAATGGACAAGAAATACCTTCTCGAATTTTATATATTTGTTATTTTTGTGCTTTAGTTGTTCATATTACCAAATAAATTAGCAATTATTAAATGAACATGTGGCTGATGATAATCTAGCCCTGTATATGACATAGAAGAGCTAAAGCTAAAATACAGCTAAACGATGAAATGAATCATTCAGTGCTGAGCCTGACTCGGTATATCCTCAATGCCCACTGCCTCAAACATCCTGTACCATTCATTCTGCCTAAAAGCTGACTTGCACTCTGATAAACACAGCTTTTTTGGCTCCACCTTTGAGGAGTAAAGATTTTGTCAATCTTCAGCGCAGCTCTCTCTGAGAAATGCCCATGAATCAAATTCCAATTTGCCAAAGCATTGTGTAAGAGCTTTAAGTGCAGCCCTGTTTCCTGCTGATTTACAGGTCACACTACCTGGGCCATGTCCAAGTACACCAGCACATCTCCATCAATGTCAGCCCCCATCATCGCCGCCTCTGTAAATACTGTTACTGTGTAGAGCTCTGAAAGAAACATAAAAGGCTAGTCACTGTACGCATTTTCACAATGGCTTTGTGTAATACGATCCTGTTGTACACAGGGTCATAACTATATCAAATGTACTACCTGTAAGTGCAACCAGGTGGGGGAGGCAGAGACGATTGGCGAGAACAATGAGCTCCATTGCATCCAAGTCAGTACGGGAACAAAACCGCCCCGTGTAGAGATACTCCAGCACAGCCCTCATGCAGCTGCGAGTCGTGTTTGGAAACAGCACCTTAGGAGCAGGAACATGTGACAAAGTCATGAACATTTATGTGATGTGCATGTAATAGATAACAGAGAATAAATCTACTTCACACTCTTATATTTATATGATGTAATAGGAATAAATGAAGCAAAATCTTGGTTCACTTGTTTAGTTAAGATAAGATAAGATAAGGTTTACGTTGCAGCCGCAAAATACAATACAATACACGTCATTGCACATAGAAATAAAATAAAATAAGAAATCAACAATTCTAAAGTATGAACATCTTATAGAAGAAATCTAAATAAAAATAAACCGGCATTATATATATATATATATATATATATATATATAAATACAGTTGAATATGAACATAATTAATGTGGGAGTGACAAGTAGACTATTGAATTTATCAAAATATAATGCAGGATAGATTATAGTGCAGTGTAGGGATTATTAAATAAAGTATAAATGTACAACTTAAGTGTGAAAAAGCAGATAGAATAGCCACAGAAAAAGAAAGAAAAACATATTGTGTTTTTAAGCTGATTGGTTGAAAATGTAAAATTGATTTTAGGAGCCATATGAGTTTTGATCGTTTGAAATGAAAGTGTCTTAATTATCTAAACTACCTGCAAAAGTAAGTGTACTATTTGTGTACCATTATTTTCTTTTAGGTAGATAAGCAGACTGAACTCACAGAGCAACAACATGTTTGGATCCACACAAGCTGACTTAATTGTATTGCGTAAGACTAGCAATCCTCTAATTCAATTAAACTTTGTAAACAGACCAAATACATCACCGGTGCTCTACATGGGTCAGTAATGATCGCTGCTGGACTGCTGTGTTTTGCTAATTAGGAAATAATTACATTTTGAATGCTACCACTTTATAAATCTAGTGGCAATAACAATTCCATGGAAAATTACAAGAAACATGGACAATGGAGTACTGACTTTGTTTTCACAGCTGAATAAAGTGATGCATGTTGACTTACCTCTTTTGTGCAGCTCTCCACAAAAGGCCCGCCAAACATAGCTGCCATCCAATCACAACTAGAGATGAGCAAAGGCTTGTGGGCCATGATAGTCCCATCATCTAGCTTGAATACTACATCTGTAATAAAGAGGTCACATACAGGTAGCAAACTCACTTACACCTCTGCTCTATTTTAGGCAAAACAAATGTGTTAAATATTTCCACTCACCAGAAAATGTCCCTTTGGCCAAGCACTCTTTGACTCTGTTTGTGCGCCGTACATGGAAGGCTTTGGTGATTTCTTGGTTCATGAAGGCTTCATTGTTTAGTATGTTTGCCACCATCATCCGCAGGTCAAACACCTCCAGCAGCTCAGCAATGTGTGCAATGTGCATTAGCTCCTTCTCATTCTCGTCCAGCTGACCTGTGTACAGGTAGCGAAGCACTGCTCGGAAAGGCCCGAGCTGCATGGACTGGTCCATGTGCACTACTGTTATGGGCCTGGGGCTGTATGAGACAGGGTCGTCTACCACCTCCTCCTGGATGCTGACGAAGGCTCGGCTCCACGAAGAGAGGAGTCTGCCCCGTCGCCCCGCGTCAAAATCTTTTAACGTCCCATCACTAGTGCAGGCCCTCAGGTTGGCCCTGTCTCCGTCGTCGCTGCTTTCGCAAACATCAAAGCTAGCAGCACGCATCAGCAGCTCTCTACCGGAGAGAGGACCACGAGAGGGCCTTTCAGTCTCCTCGCTATGTGCGTCCATGATAAAGAGGTCATAGAACTTTGAAGAGGATGTCGACAAGTATATCTTATGTGCAAAGATTTTCTGTCGCTCCTGCAGGATCAGGATGACGTCAGCACAGTGTGGGTCCTCGAGGAGACCGACAGGATGCTCCTCTGTGGTGGTTGGGGGAGGAGGCACAGTGATTATAGGTGGGGGAGGTTTTGGTGGCAGGAAGGGTGCCTGAAGAAGAGGCCGCTGTACATTTCTGAGGTGAGATTTCCAAAACTGCAGGTGTCGGCGTGAGATGAGCGCAGCTCGTATAGCATTATCAAAGACGTCCTTGACTCCGAATTGAGCAACAACACTGGTTTCATAATATGGCACTCCCAGCTCTTTGGCCACCTCCCGGCCTCTCTCTGGAGGAAGAATCTCATTGGATTTAATGGGTCTGAAAACAAGAACATTTATCAAATACAATTCTGGCAGTAAGAAGGGTAGACCTCAAACATTATCTTGTATAAACATGAGTTGCTATACCGAGCTAAGGGCCTCCGTGCCCTGTTCACTGCCTCCAGGTCTGCATAGCGCAGGTCCAGCTGACAGCCCACCAAGATGACAGGAGCACGGGGGCAGAAGTGCTTGATCTCAGGGTACCACATGGTCTTCACATGGTATAGAGAGTTCGGGTTGGCAATTGAGAAGCACAGAACCACCACATCAGACCTGAAGGAAAGACAAGGGACACATGCAGTAAACTCAGGAAGGACCAGAGCACTGACTGAATTTAAATTTGACACTATCTCACCGGCCGTATGCAAAACGCCGGTCCTTGTGATGGTCTCCAAAAGTATCCCAGAGACGAAGGGACACGCTGACATCATCCACCACATCTCTGGAGCGCTCTAATACCTAATTAGAGATGACACATTCAAGGATATTTCATTTCTACAAGTCACTGGAGTGAATGCTTACAGCTAAATATGCATATTAGTGTTTTATTTTTGTATAGATTTGGTTCAGTTAGGTGACCTGATATTTAAATCATGCAATCTTAAAAAGTAAAACTTACCTCCTGGCATACTCTGTACTGGTCGATGGCCCATACTGTGGGCACATGTGTAGCCAGTAACTGGTACTGAGTCAGCGTAGCATTGCAGGCCCGGGCGCAGATGAGGCGGGTCTTTCCAACTGCATTGTCTCCCACCACAACACACTTGATAGTCTCAACGTTTGGCCTCTCATAGTCCATATCAGAATCTGTCAGCTGGGACCTGTCAAAACACAAAGGAGCACAGAAAGCCGCTTCAGCTCCTGAAATCCTAAACTATTGTCCTGATCAGTACAGGAACATGAATCAATATGGATATAAGACACTGTGTCTACTCCTCATGTGCACCGCTCCTTCTGCCTGCAGAGCTATCAATGGACGGTCCCGTGACTTCCAAGAGCCCATTCACAAGTTCCCTGTCCTGCCTGCTGATATAGAGAAAATTTAAAGGGACAAGCTATCAAAAAGACAGACTCTTTATCTATATTTGCTGCAACACGCCCTGTTTTGTAAATGTAATATGGCAATTTTCCTACATTAAGCTGAAGTATAAGAGAGAGGATGATCAGCTTTAAAACAACATCCCATTTCAGAAAAATAAACTGTTTGGTTTGTCTACTGAGGGTTAATAAAGGCTGATGTAATCCCATCAACCATCTGCAAGCCTAAAATACCTTCCCCTGTTTACGGTTCTTACGTAAGAATCCAAGCAACCTTACCTTCACCCATCACTGCCCTCATTCATATCGCTAAGTTAAATAAATATGACATCCACAAACGCACTTTCATGTAATGAAATAGAGGGAATAGGTAAACATACTTTTTCCTTTGAAAATGGTGGCTGATGATTTAGTAAACTGAAGGACTGGTTTCCAAGGGAACTGTCTCTGTGTGTCACAGCTTATATATCAAACTCCCTCGATCCATTAACCTGATTATAACATTTTTTTATTCCATAGAAGCAGTAGCATATAAACATGACAGCTACAACTGTGTTCATAGGATAGTGTCATGCTAGTGCTGTTGCTTTATTTTAGATCCAGCATGAGTCACCACAACACACAGAAAATCAAATACTGTTTACTGTAATGTCAAATCATCGACCAGATCTCTCTATATATTGTCTACAAACATGCTCAAATGTCAGACCACCAACTAAGTTGTGTCCCAGCATCTTTCCCTTTGAAGGAATCCTTCCACTGGGAATAAGAGGCTTTGCTTCAATAGCCATTCATATGTAGACTCTCTGTTAATGCTATCTTGTTGTGAATGAGGTCAGATGCTTCCTGTCCCTGCCTCCACCCCAAAGGACCTGCTGTGAGAAATAATTGGCCCACTCCCTAAAGCATCACTTTTGTTCACCTACACACTACAGCTGATTCTCTAGGATGAAACGAGCATATAATATGTGTTTTCTTGCAGGATTGTTTATTTTAATGTAGTTTATACGTGTATACAACGCCCTAGAGATTACTACGATTTACTATGATTTCAGCCTGACGGTCATTGTGCAGCCATTCATAAAATCAGGCATTCATTGACTGCATAATCTGCCGACTAGCTCTCATCTCCATTTATGTACCAAACATCTGACCTTAGGCTGGGCCTGCATGACATTATAGAGATACACCGCCTCTAATATGGCTCATTCACATGCCCTTTCCGGTTCGTCTACACTGCGCAACTCCCGAATTAATTCATCCTTTTTTATACGGTCAGATACTAAAAATAACCCATGCATCGCCCTAGCACTATCCCCCAGAGTAAAATAGCATTAAATAAGCTTGCAGCCTCAGTTATCATCCACAACAAAGATGATAAAATAATGCATATCTTACCAGAAGGACCGAACAGTCCCACCACCACGGAGACACTAGTCATGAGGCTGTGCTGCATTACACCTTATGTAACACCCCGTCACTGACTCTTGAGTCTGTGTATCTGGCTTGGCGTTCATTGCAACGAAAAGAAAAACACACAAGGAAACGAAATGAACCCAGTTTTCTTTTGCAGGGATTGTGTAGCGTCCCTCTTACCGCAACATAAGGAAGTGAGGCATCGGGTTGGTCGATGAACGAGATGAAAAGCAGGGCTCCATCGGATGCGGCTTGCACCTGTCTGCAGCTTGTATTTAACTTCATCTTAAAGGCAAGGTAAAAACAGGCTTAAATAAAGGCGGTCAGACAAGCAAACTCCCCCCCTGGATCAGCGCGATAAGTCCGATTGCATTCCTAAAAATACAACGCTGATCTGAAGCCTGTCGGTGCCAAGCAGAGCTGCAGCCCTGCCGTGCTGGATCCACCTCCACTTACTGTAAGGCCTCCAGAGCTAATAATAGACAGGAAAAAAACCTTCCTTACAAAACACTGATCCATTTTAAAGTCACAGATCTCGCTCCACTGATCCTTAGTAGCCTGGGTTGACTTGTTTTTCCTACACCACGTGTCGTTTTGTTTGTTTATCTCTAACTTAAAACTAATACAATATTTAGCCCTTTTTGCAAGTGTTTTGAGTGGGAAACAATTCCTTATACACCCCTCATTGATTAAAACTGGGTTAAAAACACGTGCACAGTGCTGCACTACACTATACAGATGTATCATGAATGATAAGCTTTCTGAAGCATTAACTAACAATGTTGTATCCTCTCCAGTGTCTGTGTGTGTTTGTGTCTGGCTGAATGTGTGGCATGGGGAGGCTACATGACACAAATCCTGAAAAAAAACAAAACAGAAATCAGTTGTCTGACACGTAACTATTTCACTTATTTAAATGGATCCAGTTATTACTGTATCATTCATGAGTGCTGTAAAAATAAAGATGCATGACTCATCAGCTGTTGAGTTTTATGTAATGCTGTTCCCTGGTACTCATTTAACTCTTGTGGCTCTTTTAAACTGTGCATTCAGGCTCTCTGGTGTGTTTTGGCTTCCATTAATACATTTGAAACTATATGAAAAACCTTATTCTCTTTTATACATTTGGATAATATAAAAGTGTAAAAGATATAAGTGCCATTTTGGATTTACTTTTATTAAGTTCACTTATTGAGTGCTGCACTCTAGTGGAAAATCCAGCACACTACTTTTTTAAATGAATAGTAAGAATTTAAGTTGAGGCCGAGATATTTTGACTTGTAATTCCTGCAGGTCCAGAAACAATCAATCCTATACGTTCCATGTTTAGAATCAGAATCAGAAATACTTTATTAATCTCAAACTGAGAAATGTTTTCATTGCAGCAGCGGAATACCAAAAGACAAAGTTTAACAAATAATTTAGAACTAAAAGTAAAAATAAAAATGAGTAAAAATGAGAAATATACAAATACTATACAAATGTCAAGGTGTGCATGTTATGTCCAGTTCACAGAGAGCCTATGGAGCAGTGAGTTGTCTGCCAGCCAGAGGGGAATTATTGTAAAGTGTTATTGCAGTGGGCAGGAATGTTCTCCTGTATCTGTCCTTGTGACAGCGGAGCAGGAGCAGTCTGTTGGAGAAGGAGCTCCGCTGTCTTCCAGCTGCAGGTGGAGAGGGAACTGATGCAACAGCTGCATAGTTTCTTTGTCAGATGACATGAGAGATAACACTGAATACATCATTATTATCCCTTTCATTTAAATTGATCTCTACTGAAGTAGTTTTATTATAGATAGTCTGATTAAATTACCATGAATTACTGTTTTGGTAATCATAAACTTTTTATCAATAGTGAAAAAGTGTATTTGAAAAGAACTCAATGTCATGTACAATTATTGTACCAGACTTGAATCTACTCAGTGTGCATTAGATTCAAATTTGCAATGGTTATCACACATAAGCCATAAGGCGGTTGTTTGCATATTGTTAATGAATGATAGTATAGCAGACATTAGTGTTGACACGCGCAGCAATGGCCCTTGTTAGCAGTCAGTTAAGTCATTGTTTAGCACTTTGCAGGAAGCTATTACTGCTGTGATAACTCAACATCAGGATGCAAAGCAAATAAAGTACTTGCCGTGGTTTGGTCTGTGATACATGAAGGCAACTCACAGGTACTGATGTGTTCAGAGCGTCGGATAACGTGTTTTATGAAGGATTTAAATATAGGATAAACTCAATTTGTTGAGTTGGTTTGTCTTTTTTTCTGAAATATGCCATTCACATTACAGATGAACAATACAATCCATTGTTTGCACATCCTGTCTGTCCCATGACCAAGAGGGTCACATTACATTTGACCTTTATTCTTGCAAATTGCACATGTATGTCAAAATGTACTGCTTTATTGTTGGGTAAATAACATAACAAACAGCATTCTGAAATTGCATCTACAGATTACGATTCTGTTACATTTCTACGTGATGGAATGAGTTGACTTCGTAGAGACGGCATGTTAACTTATTAAAATGATATCAACCAGTTCAGGTATAGTGACATGCACTGTGATTCTACTGGCTTCTTCTCTTTCATTTTTATGTTAAGTTTGCTTTTCTGTGAATCCTGCAATGTTCAATCTGATCCACCAGGTGAGGCTGACAGTCTAAAAATCCTTCAGTCCTTGCTTTAATGTTGAGCCACAACATATAAAACAAGGCAAAGGGTGGAACAATTTCCTTTAAAATAGGAAGGAATGTACATTGAAGTTATGCATTGGACTACACACATGTAATACATGATGAAATTACATAAAGTATGAAGTATTTGCTTTGTAAGTGAGGTTCCACTAAGTTTAAAGGAGACAGTGGATAGGAACAAATAAAAAGCTCTGATATGTTGAAGCTGTAATGAGAGAAATCCAAATGAAAAATTGTTTCAGTATGTGGACAAAGAGGAGGACTTAAGAGTGGTCGGGAGGGGGAGAAAAGCTTTCATATGTTTTTAGCATTTTGGCATTCAGCCCCTTTTCATGTAAATAGGTTGTTTGCATGTTTGTACTGTTTTACAAAGCAAAAGTCGTTTAGCAAACTGCAAAATCAATGAAAGACTGATTCATTTATCTTAACCAGATATTTTTCAAAGGGCGTGGTGTCTTTCCTCAGGGGGGCTTTAAACTGTTTTAGGTTTTTCACCAACTTTCCCAGAGTCAGAAAATAATAAATGCCTTGTGACAGATCTTTTTTAATGTATTTGGAGAAATAACGATACGTCAAATAGCAATGTCATGCTACCACAGCATCCAAGGATTGCGCACAGCTTAACAAGTGAACTACCAGGGGGTGGGAGGACACAAGCTTTTGTCTGTGAAGAGGCCAGCAGTACAACACTTTTGAAGACTAAACTAAACTCTAAACTATTGCAAATGTAAAAAAATGTACCTTTTTCAATGTATCAGGCTGTGCTACACCTGCCTGATACATTGAAAAAGTTGTGGAATTAAAACGACTGTGTCTACCACAAACGTCTCAGATATATACAAATGTTTTTGGAAACAGCAAGTTAAACAACACGAAGAAAATCTGTCCAGTACTTTAATTCAAATTGGCTGGTAAAATGCAGCCTCAATGTGGAGCAAACCTTCTCTTATTATAAATACTTGTGGAAGTTGAGTATAACGGTTGACACCTACTACTACAACCTAATTATCAGCACGGGTACTGATTTGCCACTCTAAGCTTGCGCAATAGCAGAAGTGAGGACTAAATGTTGTGTAACCAATACACATTGTTGATAAGCTATTGACAGCTTTACAGTGAACTCTGGGCCAGAGTCCAGGCAGGTTAGGGTGTCTACAAACATTCAGAGAGTCGAAGGATCGTTGCTGTCAGTCGGTTTCTTTTTCTTTCTCTATGGCGGCTCCTGAATCTGACTCCGAATGTCTTTTCTCTCTGGAACCTTACCATGTCTCGGAGGAGCTTGGCTTCATCCTCCCTGACCCTCTGGTAAGTTGCAAAGCCCAATGGATTTCTCTTTCTATACCTGTAGAGAGTTTGTACATTTGACCTTATACACAATCAGTCATGCTCTCAATGTCAGGGAGACTTTGATTCAACTTTAAATGCAACATTAACACATTAAATGAAAATTGTTCTCACTGTTATAAAGCTGGTGGTTTTGACTGAGACCGATTATCTCAGGCAAGTTGGCCTTGTTCCTGTTTGCTTTGTGTGATGAACTTTATTCCGACAGCAACATGTTTACAAAATCATGTTGAGTCCAAGGTCACTTTGCATGTAAAGCAATGAAATGCAAAAATAACAATTTATAAAGATATTCAAATGTCATTGCAACATTGTACCTCCACATCTGTGCTCCTCTTTAATGATCACTGCAAGCAACATTTTCTTATGATACTTTAACTTTCAAAGGAAGAGCTTCCACCCTACTACCAGCCATGGATGGATATTGCCCTGCAAGTCCCGGAGCTGGTGCACTCTCACAAGTTGCGGCTGCATATAAACCAAGTAAGTGGGGACAATAAAACGACAAGGACATTTCACTTTATGGAGGCATCATTGTTGTTACTCTGCTGTCCAGATGCCGCTGCTGAGCAGCCAGTCTCTGCAGAAACACTCAGAGTTACGTCTGGCACACCTGGCCCTCAGCGCGATGACCATGGGCTACGTCTGGCAGGAGGGAGAGAACGACACAGTGGAGGTATCTCTGGGTCTATCGACCACATTAACTTACACTCCTTATTGTGAAATGTTGCACATTAATTAGACTGTGTTGCACAATTCTGCACAATACAACCACTTATAAAACTGGATTTGCAAAAAAGATTTTCCAGTTCTTCTTTCTGATAATAGTTTTTACAATAGTTATTGTAACATGTATATAATTACTCTTATTTCCTACTTACTCATACTCTGTGTATGTATTCAACACACCAAAACAAATTCATTTGCAACAAACCTGATTCTGATTCTGTTTCTATATCATCTTTTTGTCATACTGATCATTTCCAGTTGCTTAGTTACTCGACAATATATAATTATTTTCATTTTCAACAATTTTCCTCTAAGGTGCTGCCACATAACCTGGCGGTCCCGTACTGGGAGGTGTCACAGCGTTTAGGACTCCCCCCAATTCTGACCCATGCAGATGCAGTCCTGGCTAACTGGAAGAAGAACGATCCAGACGGGTAACACCAGTTATCTTCTGCATGTGGTTTGGTTTCTTCATTAACACGTCTGAGCTTTAAATCTGTTCTCTCTCTGTTTCATGTTCACCTCACTGCTCTTGTACCAGGCCCTTTGACATGGAGTAAGTACATGTTCACTTAAATGGTGCTCCTCTACACATACTGTCCATAATATTCTGATGTGTGAAAAGGTTATTGGTAAACGTTTGGCATGCAGGAACCTGGAGCTGCTGGTCAGCCTCCCGGGTGGAGACAATGTGAGAGGTTTCTTCATGGTTACTCTGCTGGTGGAGCTGGCTGCTGTTCCTGCCCTGAGGGTGAATCTCAAATCCAAAATCCAATATGTAGAAATGAAAAAAACAAAATGATGAAAAACTCACCTAAAAACAGGAATTATATCAAGGACATTGCCTTTGTTCCTGGACCTGTGCTGCAGAACATTCCCACTGTGATCAATGGCGTCAGGTGTGGAGACACAGAGGCTGTGGCAAGAGCCCTGGAGGAGATCAGCGAATCCATGCAGGACATGACAGATGCACTCAAACTGATGCATGGTAATCACTCTACACAACCTATAAGTAATACTATTTCCCAAACGAGAAGTATTTTGATCAATGTGATTTTTCTTAAGACTACGTGGATCCATCTGTCTTCTATGGCATCATGAGGATCTACCTGTCTGGGTACGAAATATCTCCTTTGTTTTCACTTGACCTATTAGACATTAATTTCTAAACTTGAAACATGATTTTGAAATGTGTGTGTGTGTGTGTGTGTGTGTGTGTGTGTGTGTGTGTGTGTGTGTGTGTGTGTGTGTGTGTGTGTGTGTGTGTGTGTGTGTGTGTGTGTGTGTGTGTGTGTGTGTGTTTGTGGACTTGTTTGCATAGGTGGAAAGACAACCCCTCTATGCCAAAGGGGATTGTTTATGAAGGGGTGCAGGAAGAGCCGATGGAGTATTCAGGTGGGAGCGCTGCACAGAGTAGTCTGCTGCACTGCTTTGATGAACTTCTGGGAGTCAAACATGAAGAAAAAAGTGGTATGTGTTCCCTATGTTTAACTACAACACTGTCAGAGAGGTTTGCAAAGGACTTATTGTGACTATACTTCCCCTAACTGTATACAGGTGCATTTCTAACCCGCATGAGGAACTACATGCCGCCTGGCCACAAGCAGCTAATCCATGACATATCACTGCAACTCTCCCTTAAGGCCTTCGTCCAGCATCAGGCCAGCCAGAGGCTAAACGAGGCCTTTCAGCACTGTGTCCAAAAACTCTTGGCTTTGCGAAGCTACCACATCAGTGTCGTCAGTCGCTACATCACCGTACCAGCTGCACGTGCCCGACAACTAAGAAACCAGAGCCAGGAGTCAGAGCAGGACATGATCAGCAGAGCACCCACAGCACTAGAGGAGAGGGGCACCGGGGGCTCTGGCATCATGTCCTTCCTAAAGACTGTGAGGAACCAAACAAAAGACACTTTGCTCCCCGAGACGGATAAACAGTCAAATAGGTAATGCTGTCAATACTGAGACAAGTGTGTAAACTACTTTATATAAAACAGGCTGCAAATGATGATTATTCCATGCAATATTTAATTATAAAGGATACGTTTTGCAGAATGAGGATAAGAGGCCTCCATCGCTTGTTTTACATGTATCTGTGTTGTGTCTGTACATAAGACTCAGCTTAATAGACATGAGTGATACCCATCATTCAGTCCAAACCATAATGAAACCCTATTGCCGTAACTTTCCATTACATTCAACCAATAATTGGTTCTTTAGTCTGAAGAGGAAAGCAAAAATTGCATCAGACATCTACTCCAGACTCACGTATCTAGAGGACATTTGGACAACTGAATTCATTGCTTAACCCCTTAACCCCCACTTACTTTTAGGGAAATTGATTCTGTTTCTTAAAGTTTTGAAATGTGGCAGCATTGTCTTTTCTGTTTAATAACACCTCTAAGGTTACCCGTACTGCTTTAAACGTGGGTAAAATGTGTAATGGTAATTGAAAAAGCTCACAATAATTGCCTCTCAAAACATTTACACTGCAATACCCTGGGAAACCATGGCAGGGCGCTGAAGGGTAGCATTATAATTCCCACCAAAACCCAGCTTACACAGGGTTTGTCTGTAAAAAGCTGAAACTGTGAGAAATTGGTCCCGAAATACATGCAAGCCTTTGATTTACGACAAAGCAAATCTGATGAAATTATGCATTTTTTCATTAATAACAGTAATTTAAAGAGGTGTGACATCCACACCAGCCTCTAACATATATCTACAACCTGACCTTTGCCTCGCACAAGAAAATCAGTTGATCTTTCCTCACAATGGGGTTGTCATGTGAAAGTACAATGCACAATGCAGAGCAGAGATGCATCACTTATCAGAGTGGTTACCTCAGCACTCCTCCTGCCCACATCTAGCCCTCACATGCCCCGCTATACTTCCTGGACAAAGTGTGGAAATCCCAGAGCAATGAAGGGATGGATTGTGCCTTGAATGGCTCACGCTGTGTAATCTTCACCTTTCCCTGGCTCATCTCCACCGGTGTTTCATTTCAAAAACAGCCTTGCAAGATCAGATAAGGCAAAAGATGTGGCAATTAGACATGACAAATCCCCCCCCCCCCCCCCCCCCCCCCCCCACCTACCCACCCACCTGGCTGATCTACTTCATTGTGCCCTCTTTCTTTTCACATACTGGGTAGCTGGGAAGACAATGGTAGAGCAAATAAGAGAGTAAACAATTAAACAGGTTTTGGAGAGTACACCAAGGCAGATGTTTTAAGCCATGTTATCCTGATTCATTTTACAGAAAATACATTAAAGGGCCCCTGTTATCCTTTTGGGGTTTCCCCTTTCCTGTAGTGCGTTATATGTGTGGATGTAAATGGTCTGCAAAGGCTAAAATCCCGCCATAGGGAGTTCCTCTCCCACACACTCGCAAACGTCACAATTGGACTCCTTTTGTATACTTCCTTAACTTAATCACGTCACTATGTAACAGGTGGTTCTATTGGCTAGCGCTTAAACACATTGAGCGTGATAGGCTAAGGGGCGGGACGTCTCTATGCGGTTGAACATTAAGAGCCGGCCAGCTAACCATTCAGAGCAGACTGGGCTCTGGTTTCAGACGGAGGGTGAAAAGAGGCGCAGCAGCACAGGCAGTATGAGAAAAACAAAGATGTTTTTTTAACATTTAAGCATTGAGACATGTCCCAGTAGAGACACACAATACAGCTATGAACCTTAAAATGAGCATAGTGTAGTCACTGGGTTGGTAGTCATTCACAGTTTCATTCCACACACACTCAGAGATGTTTCACATCCTGAGAATCTGTTTTCAGGAAGACCAGAAGTTTAAAGGTGAACAGAAACTACGTAGGGATGCAGAGAGAGTTGGGTGTTGAGGAGGACAAATAGTGTGTCACAGTGATCTGATTAGAGCCTTTTTCCACTGCAAAAGCAAATAATCCCCTTCCTTATTGCCTGAATGTGGAGGACTCCCTGGCAACCCGGCAGTAAACACATGCCATCTCTAAGGATGTCTTCATTGTGTAGTCGGGGCTGGGCCTGCACTGCCGCTGAAGTTTCACCTCGGATCACAACAGTGGCTGGTTTCAGTGTAGGATATGACACACGTATGCATGCACAAACTCGCTTGTTTTGCATCCACAATTCTGTGAGATGTTTTACAAAATAAAACTCTAAAAAGGCGTCAGCTTTTTTTATTATCTGCCTTAATGATATTATGGCTTAATTTTTCCAAATGGTATTCTATAAAGGATCACCAGAGTTAAATATAAATTCATCCTGAAGGCAAAGGGCGTCAGGATTCACCCTTGTTTTCATGAAACCTCCTCAAACATTCATGTTTCATCCGTCAGACAGGATTACAGGCGTGGGTTCTCCTTTTGGTTAGACAATCTGTGCCTTTGTGGTTGGCCACAGGATATCCTGGATTATGTTGTTTTGAAATCAAATTTATGATGCTGCTCACACCAAGCCAAGACCTTTTTCTCACCCTGAGAGGGAGCAGCTACCATGGGAGCAGCTATTGGTTGATTGTCTTTGGCTTGCACATGATGGGTGTAGCAGGTAATTATGGGCTGTGTGTTTAGGTGACTCTGGGCGATTCACCACTTTCTTCTCATCTGGACATCACTATCTTTTTAAAACATCCATGTACACACACCCATGTCAAATGTCATTTTTCACTTACTTATCAGTGTGGGCACAACCTCAGTTCAATTTGAGTGCTATATATCACAATAATCGGCTCTCATCTCTATTCCATTTCAACCAATGGTCACAATGATCAGTACATATGAATAACTGCTTTAAAGGGGCACTATGATACACATTTTCAGGTTTCATGTTTGCATTTTGTTCCTCTACTGTGACATGTCTCCATGCTTTAATGTTCACATAGCTCTTTATTTTTCTCATACTGACTGTGCTACAGCACCTCTTTTCACCCTCTGTCTAAAACCAGAGACCAGTCGACTCTGATTGGTTAGCTGACTGACTCTCGAGTCAACCATTTCAACATATCCCTTAGCCTATCACTCTCAATTGGTAGCCGATAGAGGTGGGAATGCTACATAGTGATGTCATTAAGTTACGAAAGTAAACAAAGGACTACGAAGGAGTCGTTTCAGGCAGGGGTGGGGGGTGCAGAAACTTGGCAGACCATTTACATGCACAAAAACCTATATAACACACTACAGGAAAGGGAAAATCCTAGTAGGGCCCCTTTAATTTTGGGATCTAAGTTGCATCACCCTGACTCCCTCTCCCACAGAGTATCCATTTAGTGGTATAAAAGTATTTAAAGAAGTATGTGACAATTAACCCCATGCGCAAAGTTTTCTTTACTTAGCACTTACTAATGGCATGATCATCTCCAGACTGGTGAATCATCCTTTGTAAAGTACCCCCATTTGGATGGTTTCCATAGAAGCATTTCTAAACACAAGCAAACGTATCCGACTTTCACTGCGTTGCAGGTTCCCAGTCTTCACTTTCCTGCCTACTTGTCACCGATAAACAACAAGCTCATCTTTCATCATCTCCATCTTTCAAGTCCTTTTTTTCTTAAAGCCCCAGTTGCTCTTTGTTCGTCACTTGTGCGGTCTGCTTGGGCAGGTTAAAGGCTTTTGATGTAGTCATCTTACAGCGAGTTTATCACTTCCTTACCACTGACTCAACTGAAACGGCATGCCCACATGAAAAACAGGAAAAAAAGAAGCTGTCTTGTTCACAGCCAGTTTGAGATTCTACTTTTCCAGGTGTAGAATTTCTGTTGTTGCCAGTTAAAATGATGTCACATTGCAGCCTTTATTATTCCAGGGAAAAGCTTGGCTCCAGTTATCAAGACATGCATCATGCTGCTTTGTGCGGTGAAGGTATCTTTTCGACTTTGCATCTGATGGGGTGTTACATTCCACCCTTCTTTGGCTGGATAAACATAGTGGATTGTCAACAAGTGTTCAGATGTATTTGTGATCGTTTTGCTGAGCTTTTGAGCAGTTGCTTCTTACTTAGGTCTAGCTTACAGTTAAATGTTAACATTTTGCTAGCATTCTCACAATGGAAATGCTAACATGCTGATATTTAGCAGCTTAGCCATGTTCACCATCTTAGTGTGGCATTTGCTAATTGGCATTAAACACACAGTACAACATGTCGAGGTATCCTTCGGCAAAATTCTTAACCCGGAGTTGCTTTGTCATGTGAATGTGTGTGAATGTTAGCTTCCCTAGAGCCAGTGGTACTGCTCTGCATGATGGTGGTGTGAAAAGGTGAATGACTCGTGAATGACTAGTATGTATAAGCTATATGCTATATAAGTGCAGTCTATTTCAAGGGATGTCCTTTATTTTCCGGTATTTAGTCAAAAATTAAATATTGAACGTGATGATAGCGCTAGTGTTAATGTCTGAATAAAATCTGAGAGTTGTTGAGACAGATTTGAGGTTGAGCTCCAGGAAAAGTCAGAGGATCAACAAAAGTCATTTCAACACATTGTCGGGGGGGTCATTCAGTTCTATAGATAAGGTCATTGCAAGAAATCTGATATTGACTGGTTGAACCCATGCAAACCAATGACCAACAATGCCACTATCGGAGACATGCCATTAGCTTGGCTAGAAAATGTAAAATTATTTGACTATTACAAGTTTCCTACCCCCTTAGAACATCATACTTTTGGGGTTTTTATCTCTCTTCGTCTCAAACTCTTTTGATGGTCATCCACTTTCTTTTATCTATGTAAGAACTTTGCAGGGTTCAGATAATGTCCTAGGAAACACTTGCACGAGCTGTCCCTGTTCCACCCGTGTTTCAGCGAAAGATTTAGCCTCTTCCAAAGAACTGTAATTATGCAGCCGGAAAAAACTCTTGTGTTTTCCTTTTTCATTTATTCTGTGAAATCTGCTTTGACAAGGTTAATGAAACAAAGAAATGTGGCCACTTTGAAATGTAACCCATATGATCTGCGTCATGCTCTCATTGTCTTTTTGCTTTGTAGTGGAAGCTGGCCAGACAGTGAATTCAAGGGCAATAGATATTTTAACTTCTCAAAATCTAACCAGATTTTTTACACTGTCAGTCTTATCTCCCCTTAACTCTCAAAACTTGTGGAAAGTAATGAAGAGAAGTTTAAAATAAGTTAGGAAAGATGATAAAAGTACATAATGAGCATGACTCTTACTTATAATAATTCCAGAGTAGTTTAAGCCTTAGCTTGTCACAAATACTTTTGTTAGCAACTTTCAGTTCAGAAAAACATCAGTCAATCAAACTAGAAACACCACTTTCTACTTTCTTATTCCCTGTTTGCTGTGTCCTTCTAATTGAACTGTAGCCTAAGCGGTGTCAGAGCAGGAAGACTCACAGTGACCTAATGCCCTTACAATTCATTGTATTTGCTGAATTGTTTCCCCAGAGACCTCGACCACACATTTTAAATCAGATTCTGATGGCATCTAGAAGAATACATGACATTCAGATGGGTTTCCTCACAGGATTAGCAGAATCCCACACACGTCACAGCCTTTTGTTTTAAAGGTTAACACAACTTTGAGCTTTGTGACAGGGAATACAGCTCAACCTCTCACCAAAGCTGACTCACTGCTAACCCAGCCAGGTGTGAAAGAGACAAATGTGCGATCCCACACACACACTCCAACACACACACACATACAAATGCACTTAAATGCACAGACACATGCCATGCGCAAATGAGCACACGCGCATGCACATGCAGACGCATCTCCTCATTGCCTCTGACCTGCAGACAGAGATGCTTTGTGTGTTTACTCCCACTTTCCCCACTTGGCTTTCCCCTCATGCCACATAACTATTGTCCTCCTCTGCTGATTGACTTCCTCTTCCTCTGATTTGTCGCTAATGTCACCTTCCCTGCTGGCGCCCACACGCTCCTGTTATCAACAGCTTCTCATCCGGGTTGCAAAAATACAGGAAGTTACCCGGGGGTCTCCTGTGTGGAAAAGAAACGTCCATCTCTGTGTGTCATACAATCATCCGTATCCCATGCTACGTATCACACTGCATGTCAGGTGTTAGAAGATAATACTGGTGACCTCAGTAACTGGAGATAATATCTAGACAGGGATTTCCACCTCTCTATATCCAACAACCTGAGGTTTGCAACAGGTTGAATGACAAATAGAAGAGAATTTAGACATTGTTACACAGACTCAAAGAACAAACACTGGCAAAGTCGCTTATTAATAAAGTCTTCCAAGCAGTGAAGTGAAAAGTGCTGTAATTCACAAGGAAATTGTTTCATGGCAGCTAATCAATGGGCAGCAGAGAGAGAGGAGTCTTTCTTTCCCAGACCCCGCTGGACAGTCTGTACTGCAATTTTTGGACACACTGTCCAGTTTGCTTTTTCTGCATGGGACAAAGCTCATTATCCCTATTGGCGATGGCTGACTTATGTAAGAAAAAAAAGGGAGCTTCCTTTGGAGTGCAGCTACCGAGAGATGGAATGAAAATCCTGCAATGGTCGTCTAATCCCAAACTTCCCAGTGAAAACATTCCACTTCCTCCCAGGCGAGATCCAGACTTGTTCGCATGCAGAGCTGAGCAGGCAGAGGGTGGGCTGCTCCGAGCAGGGGACACGCCGGAGACAGACGGGGTCAGGCAGATGGGAGGAGTGGTCAGGTGCAACTTACTTACAAGCCTGGGGAGACCATTGACCATTGGCTCCACTGTTGTATCATCAACAGGAGGAAGTATGACCAGATTTGTTCTGTTCTGTCAGCTGAAGAGTATTTTAAATGTGTCGAATGGAGGACAGGATGTAATTGTGCTATAACTCCAGTTGAGTCTTTGTTTAAAAGAGTAACAAGATATCAGACAGATGCTTATGTTTTTATACAAAAGGAAGGAACATTGAAATACCTGCTCCAGCATTCAGGGCGGGCTCTTTCATATTTCTGAATCTACACAAAACACTTAAAGTCAAAGGCTGTGCTTTTGCTGTGTCTCAATTTGCATACTGCTTTACTTAGACTTAGTTGTTCCGTTTGCAAAAGCAGCCTATGTTCACAATGAAAAGTATGGCAAAACGCAGTGCACTGCAAGTAGCATCTAACTGCCAAAAATCACCATTTTTGCTATTAAAAATAAAGGTAATGCAAGTGGGTTTTTCCTTATTTAATAAACCTACCATGTCGCCAACTATTGTTGAAAAAAAAAAGCGCCACCATTTATTTCATTGGGTTTTATGAGCCGTCTGTAATGATTTGGAACCAATAACGCTAACATTGGTCGCTAGCTAACAAGGCCGCCCGGTGTAAATTCACACTCTGCACGTTTTCAAGGTGTAAAACATGGCAGTGTACTAAGGGAAGTATCCTCATTAAGACACAGCAATGTTTTCCCAGATTCCACGATTATCAGGAAACATGTCCGCACCTTTATGCATAATCACTTTACAGGCTTTTAAAAGAGTTTATTAGCTCTCAACAGAAACCACAGCAGAGTCTGGTGGGAATAATTAGTAGTTTTACAGGGATTTGGTCATAAACAAAAGCATTGGACCAAAAAATAATAATTTTGATCAGATGATGGCCCAAGAGGATATGATAATTCATCCAGAGGGATATGGAAGTTTATACTTGATTTCATGGCAATCCATCCAACAGTTTTTCAGATATTTTACTTTTGGAGCAGCCAACACTCATAGTTAATTACCAATGGCCTGGTTGGGTTGCTTTGGAAAAATAAAATCACTATGAATAAAATGTAATTATGTAATTGAGTGAGGTTAATAACTTAGAAGGCCTGGTGGTGTCATGCACTGCTTTTACTGGTCCTTGTTAAAGCACATTCAGACCTTTTGTCTGCCCTTTGCTGCCCACACAGCGTGAACCCACTCTGCTCGTCTCCACTCCCAAGGCACCAAGTTCTGAAAAACAGTATTCATAAAACAAACTATTACAATTTGTTCTGCCAAAACATGTTCACCTCAGCCAAAAACAACCAAATTTAGATTTAGACGTTTCACTTCCTGCCATGTAATTTACCAAATTGTGGAAGCCAATAGTGTTAGTTTCCGCAGTGGGCTTAATTCAAAAATATATAAATAAATGCCGGGCCAAATGTTCAGAATTTTCATGGATAAAATTAGTTTCTGAGAACTGAAATAGTTTTCATTGCAAAAATCAGGAAATCCAAAAAAATATTGTTCCAACTCTGGGAACCTCTTATGTGGTGTCATCTGAATTACTACTGCGGTGTACAAATATACAGGAGTGAGGCGAAGAGTTATTTCTCATTACTGTTGTGTAATTATATAATCTAGTCTGCTGCTGTACAATCAAATAACTAGGTTTGTTTTTCAATACTCTGAGAGGGCTTTTGTGCTCGGATATTTATATTAATCACTGCAGAGCTATAACAAACTGGAACACAAGTATAGAGAAAGAGACCTGACTTCAGCGCCGTTTTTCATTCCTGAAGTACCTTGGCAGCCTCGGGCACTCACTCCAGGTTTTATACATTTATTTTCATTCTTATTTATTTGTATGTAAGTAACTTCCAGGAATTTAATTCTGTCTGCGTACACATATTGCTCTCCACTAAATGAAACCTTTCTCCAAAAACAATTCAGTTAAATTATTCTCTTCTGTGTCAAGACAGTATGTCTGGCCAGAGCTATTGCAATAACTTTAAACAGGCTTTGTTGTAAAAATAAGATGACAAATTATAGTCTTTGGCATTTTCTCCTTTTCCTTTTTCTGAGACATGAGAGTGAAGAGTGCACGCAGCACGCATACACGAACAGGAAGTAAATCCTCCACAGCAGGGGCCGAATCTTCTTTTTTTTAACTCCAGCATACATGCAAGGGAGATCCATAAAAAGTAATTACCCCGAACAGACTGTGCTAACACTGCAGGTTTACCTGTTCAACACACCCAGATATTCAAGATGAATGTTTAAACATGGACTTCATGATGCAACCTGTGACAGAACGTATCATAGTAGTAAATATTGAAAGATTAAAGGGCCTTATTTTGCTCTTTTTCAGGTTCATTATGTATTTAGTGCCTCTCCTGTGACATGTCTCCATGCTTTAATGTTCAAAAACCTCTTTATTTTTCTCATACTGCCTGTGCTGCAGCACCTCTTTTCACCCTCTGTCTGAAACCAGAGCCCAGTCTGCTCTGATTGGTTAGCTGGCTGGCCCTGGTGTGATTGGTCAACCCCTTAGAGATGTCCCGCCCCTTAGCCTATCACGAACAATGTGTTGGAGCGCTAACCAATAGAAGTACGAGCGTCGATTTGAGGCGTTTCAGGCAGTGGGGGTGGGGGGGGGACCTATGTAACACACAGCAGAAAAGGGAAAACCCCCAAAACATAATAGAGCCCCTTTAATGTATTCGCTGTAAAATGACTGAGGATAAAATGGCTTAAAATATCTGTCTTGATACACTAAATATACAAATAATAATAAATACATTTGGCAAAAACTAAAAAATAGCAAATCAACAAAAGAATTTCAGCACAAGGTAAATTCACTGTGATGATCAGGTGCATCTCACAACCTAAAGTTTGCAAAGTTGTCGCGGAGATGGTTCCCCTATTATTACGTCAATTAAAATGAATTTACTGATACAAACACATTGGGGTAACTGCAGTTAAACGTCACCAGATGTGGCTAAAAAACAGGAAAAACTTCCAATAAGAGGAGCTTAAATGTGGTATCGTAAACTCTCTTTTATTATCTAAATCCCTGCCATTATTGTATTTCTTGTGTTGTCTTTATTATGTTATTCTGTACAAATAAGTGTGTTCTTTTTAATGAACATTGAGTTCACAATGTGATTCAAATGCTTTGTTTTGTCTTGAAATTGATGTGGATTCAGTTTCATTGTTTACACACAAATAAAATGCAAAAATGATATAAAGAAAGCAGCGTCCATGAACATGACTGACTGCAAAATTCCCTGTTTATTTTTACTTCAAAAACCCAGCATAAAGGACACGCACAGTGGGATAGATTAGTGGATAAGTGTTCATCCTGCAGCATGGAAGTATTTGTCAAGAGGAGCAACACATAAAAACACAACAGGACATTGTGTCCCTGTGCAGTCCCAGTATACAGCAGTGTGAGAGGCAGATGTACTTTTATTGAGCTGATTATCCTCGAGCACATTGTCCCGCTGTGTGGGATGCTTGTGCCCCAGCTCCACTGTAGCAGTACGCCGAGTCATGTTTATGAGGCTCAGTGACTTTTTGTCTCCCTCTCCACTCAGTACATACTATATCGTTCGTAGAAGTGGAATGATAAGTTGGATTTGCTGACGACCTTGATGGCATCTTTTATTCTTCTTTTGTTACATCCGTTGCAGAAATGTTGCAAAATTAATCAAGGGAGGTTTTACAGGATGGATCAAATACAGTGATCATACACAGGTTTGGAAGTGTTTTTGTTTAAAGAGGCCCTATTACGCTCATTTTGAGGATCCTATTTGTATTTTGTGCCTCTCCAGTGACATGTCTCCAAGCTTTAACGTTCAAAAAGGTCTTTATTGTTCTCATACTGCCTGTTCTGCAGCACCTCTTTCCACCCTCTGTCTGAAACCAGAGCCCAGTCTGCACTGAATGGTTAGCTGGCCGGCTCTGTTGTGATTGGTCAACCGCTCAGAGATGTCCCGCCCCTTAGTCTATCACGTACAATGTGTTGAGCGCTAGCCAATAGAAGCACAAGCGCTACATAGTGATGTCAATATGTTATGTTTATTTTAGCCTCTGCAGACCATTTACATGCACAAAAACCTATATAACACACTACAGTAAAGGGAAAACCTGCAAAAAGCATAATAAGGCCTCTTCACATACAAATCAGCTCAAATTCTCAAGCCACCATTTGAACTGGTGTTTCTAAGCTTCTCATCTTTAAAGAATTTCCACTTTCTAAATTACTTAATAGCTGCATGTTATTATAACTTGAAAAAAAAAAAGTGTGGAAACTGTAGCCATTTCCCCTTAACAATAAATGAAATCCTGTGTGTTTGAAGAGACTTCTGAGAAATTATTAAAGAAAAATGTTGTGGGAACCAGAGTTAAGGTCCTGTCTGGATAATGGGGCAGGATGTCCTCACCTGCTGGCCTGGCACCAAGCAGACCCAGAAGAAATTATCACACAGCAGCTTGAATTAAATGGTCTCATGCAGACAAGCTTGTTCCATTAGCAGAGGACCACGGAGACAGGCTTGTTTCGCCGTGCTCCTGTTGTGTCTGAAGTTTTAGGGTGCAAAGCTGGATGCCAATTAGAGTCTTTGTAATGCGACTTAGGGTGGAAGGGATCTGACGTTGAGGCTAGAGTGTGGTGCGGCAGATAGCGGCATTACATTTGTCAAAAGTAATGGATATATTAACTGTTTCAAACTGGTTGAATTATTATAATTTTAATCTCTTTACCAACCCACAATGTCTAAGAGCCATAGGAGAAACATTCATCAATAGAATACCATAATAACGTTACATCTATCCTTATTTATAACAAAGCTAGCCCACAAGGTTGTGTTGCTGCTATGCAACTTGTTTTATGAAGTCATTAAACATTTACCTAATTATCATTACTTATTATATTGAAACATAACACTCTGGTGATCTTTAAAACACACTGCTGAAAACCAGTGATACTTTTTAAAGTAGCCTTAACAGATTTTAAGTTTACCTTTAGGGGTCAGCAGAATAAGCTAAAAACTAATGAGCTACACATGTAGGAGTTGTTTCAGATCTAGCAATTTTATGACTTCAAATATCTACAGCAGTATTTCTAAGTGTTTTGGCAAATTGCTCACACATGAAATTGACATTTGACCACCTCATTAAGTTTTTGGGACAAATTTGTTAGCAAAGTGTAGTCAATTTACACTTAGCAGTTAGCAGCAACATTAGCACTTATTCCGAAATCATATTTTGGCTACCTGATACATTTTCTTTTACCTCTGTTTTGTTGCCCCAACTCCTGAGAAAGAAATGTGGTTATTCTGCAGTCATGTGCTGGTAACAGTCAATGGGAATATTTAGGATATTTTGATTAAAGCAGCCGTCCACTGAGGCTATATCTGACCAGAGTAGAAAAGGTGATTTAAAACCATAAAGTTAAAAGGGGTTCGGTCGGCAATTTAATGTGCGTTGGCGTATAAATCATTGTCAAAATATAAATGACTGCTTTTAACTAATGTTTAAATATAGATCATATAAAAAGTGCTGATGTACATTTTTCAGAAAGGAAATTGAAGCAGCCCAGCAAGCATTGAAAAGTGGACATCCCCTACTTTCCTCTCGTGTTTTGAATCATTTATACTTTAGTATATTTCACCCTAATGCGAGCCATGAGAGCATCAGACAATAAATGTGTGAGATAACCCAGACCCAGAGGAGCCGGTCCAGGTAATTACAGCTACAACAAGTACCAACATGTACTTAAGGCAATGATTAAGGTCTTAAAGTTGATAGGATTGTCCATGTTTGTCACTTTTCCTGAAACATTACTCTATCTTTGAAAAATCCAATTACATTTAATACATGACCTAAAAACAACTCCATGTAGGGACACTAACCAAGAGTGTATAGGTCTCTAAAAACCAGAGACCTGGAGGTAATCTGCATGATAAACCCATATTCTCATTTGTCACGGTCACTTTCTTTACACATGACTGGTATCCATGTCTGAAAAGTTTGCTTTAGCCTTTCTGCCAAAGAAACCGCAAATGGACTCATATTCAGAATGGAGTCATTGAATCTTGCAGCTGATGTCAAGAGTAAGATAGAAGGCTATTAAATCTCTCAAGGGAAAATAATGCAAAGTAAAGAGTCTGCAGCACTGAGGGAGCTGATAGCATTTTTCCTGTGGATAGGAAAATGGAGCAGCCTCTGTCCTACACCGCTGGTGGGAACGTCTGTCAGCAAGCCACAGCCGGGTCACATTAACTACCAGTTTTCCCACAATCTGGCCTTTATTAGAAGGCCTAATAGCAACCTTAGAATCAGGTAGATCTGAACTGCCCCACAGAGAGAACAGCGAACACTGCTTAATTCATACAGGACGGCCTAAAAATATCCCCCTGTGTGCGACATGATGCCAAGGAAAGCAGGCAGTTCCTCAGCTATCACAAAGGATGTTGTGCCTGGATGGTGGTAGAGCAAAAACCTCCAGTGAAAGTCAGTCAGGTTAATAAAAGGTGGTTGGTTTGAACTTTTTATTCTTTAAAACACAAGCATTGATCCAGACACAGAGCTGCACGGTGGGCTACAGCGAGGCTTTAAATCTCATTTGTACGTGGCCTCATTCCCGTTTGGTTTGGAAAAGGATCTGTGACTCAACAAGAACACACACCAAACTCCTGCACTAATAACCCGGAGGAAAGCACCGTTCCCCGTTGCCTCGTACCGCTTCCACGGTATTCATGTTGAGTCACAAAGCAGAAACAGGGAAGGATATTTCCCACTTTACAAGGAACTCATTGTGGTTTTCTTGGAAGCAATGTTTGACCAAGATAAAGTAAACTCCAAACTGTACCACTTCCACACTTTCTTTATATCTGGCGCCAATTGCAAAGTCGCATATGGTCAAATTAACAGCTCCTTATTGTCGCATAACCAACCTGAATAACTTTAAAAAAACACATAAAAATCCCCCCAAGTTTTTGAAATATCAGTTCCTGACATCGACTGTACCCACCGTGGAAACCTACATCAGCATCAGAAAAAGGACAGATAATTTACAGATTGATATAATCTTCGTATGATCCAGATTAAATGAGCTTTGTGGCATCCCCTTTCTGCATCAGAGTTACAGCGGGGTTAAGAATACCTAAATGTTGTCATTTGCAAATGTGTGCAAGCAGAACAGACGCGCCAATGTGCGAGGATATGTGTTTTTTAAAAACTCCACATTTAGGATTAAGATGTAGAATTAAAATCTTGGCACGGACGACACTAGAAATTTGATTTAGCATTCAGTATTTCTTGCTGAACTCAAGGATCAAGTTATTTAAACGTTGACGCTTTTGACGCGCAACCAATCAGATGACAGTTGTATGTAGCAGCTCAAGCTAGCAAGGGAGCTAACCTTAGAAAGTTAACTTACTAGCTAGTTTTCCCCGCAAGGCTCTGCAGCAAACCTTGTGGTAAGCAAAGAGCAAATCTCTTATCAGGTAAATGCAGATTTTCTTTATTAAAATGCACTTATTCAGCTCAGTTGTTTGAATTGTCAGTTCTTTACTTTTCTGGGAAAGAAAAATAGCTGAAAAAGTCTAAATAACTGTAAACTATTAACTTGTTTATTTTTTAAAGGTGTTTTGGAACAACATTTGGCAAAAAAAGAGATGTGCCTAACATGGACTGCATTTGGGACGAAACAGAAAGCTGGTCTGAGTTTTTTGCAGTTAAATGAAAACTGACGTGCTCTGAAATTAGTTTTGTAAGAATTCTGCAGTCAAACAAAAAAAAACCTTCGACTTTTACCAAATGCATTCTTTGTCAACAAGACAGTTTGTTGGTTTTGATGACAGAGGAAATAACCCTTTCACCTTTCGCACAGCTCTAGTTCCTGCCCTGCAGTCTCTCTACACCAGGTAGGACAGTGTTATCCTTCGCCCTTTACAGCGTCTGCAGCCCTGACTCTGAGCCACCAGAGACCCTGACAGCTCCACATACAATGGTTCAGTTATCAGCAGTGAGTAAACAGGGGATGTAGCTAATATTATCTGCACAAAAATAGACTTTCCATCAAATGGAGCGCAGAAAAGCAGCTGTGCATCCTGGGAGGACTGCAGAGAGGATCTCTGGGATACTGATGAGCAAGTGAGGATTGAACTGCTTTGCAAACACATGGGAACCAACTTAAGTGTGAAAGGGAAAGACTATTTGGTGCAGACTGAATGGCAAGGCGTTTGAAGTGTTCACAAGCGATAGACTCGTAGAGGAAGAAACACAGGAAAAACAATGCAGTAACACCGACAGGAGGAACTGAAGTCAAGTGAACAGGAAGCGGCCCGGCTTCCCGTTCAAGATGTGAATAATTGGTGTTAATGAGTACTTAGAGGTCAGTCATTCTTCACAGCTTCTTGGTATTTGCGCACATTTATCAGTTATGCTCCCACACATAACAATGTAACAGTTTGTCATTTCATTGACTTGTTGACTATTACACAAGAAAGACTTTTTAGTTTCTCACCTATGCATTTGCTGTTTTTACTCCTTCTGCTTTGATTGTGGCAAGAATAATCTTTATTCTTGATCATAAAAAACTTTCCACAGAACGCAAATTATGACGCACTAAAGTGAGGAACAGCAGGCTTCATATTGAACAAAACAACCGATACCTTTTAGCAAGGTTGAGTTGAAAACCCTGGCACCACACAGGGCGATGGGGAACAGAAAATGAATGCCAGACTTTTACACCCAATTAAAGAGTAAAAAAAGAGATAAAATATAGTATAAAAATATCCACTAGAATAAGTAATTACTCTCTAATGCAGACTTGTTTTGGATCCAGAGTTTGACCTTGCGTTATCATCCTTTATGGAGCTATTCTAATGGCCCAACAGGGCATTCGTGAGTCATCACTTTCAGTAAAGACTATGAGCATGAGGACTTTAGGCTTTTTAATGGCCCACAACTTTCCTAATGTGCTTTATGTTTGCGCCTTTTACTTCTCATAGTTGGATTTTTTAATTAGCACTGACCCTGGTAATTATTCCCCAACCAAATCAAAACTCTGGTGGGCTTGTTTTATGTATCAAACTGAGAGAATCTATTGCGTGCAAGCAGAGAAGACGTCATCTGCAGATGAAGGGGAATTCTAACTGTGATGTTAGCATCAGTCACAGCGAGCAGTGTCACCTCACAGAGCTTTGCCAAAGATGAAAACATGAGCGATGCGAGTGGAGCACGGCGAAATGATGTGAACTCACCTCACACAAGGTTGGCACAATGGCCGCTTTATGGCTGTTCACAGGTGGCCCTTTAAAGTTTGCAAACATCCTCTATAAAGCAGCTAAGTGACTTTGCACTGACTCATCTTCACCAGCACGCGGCCCTGTGTGCACCTGCATGCTCACACGCAGGCAGAGGTTGCCAAGCAGTAAAAGAAAAGCAATAACTGTGTGTGTGCATGTTCACACACACACACACACACACACACACACACACACACACACACACACACACACACACACACACACACACACACACACACACACACACACACACACACACACACACACACACACACACACACACACAGAGTAACACTCACTTTATCTGTAATCTACTGAAGAAGTTTTAACAAATGTTGGAGCGGAGGTGATTTCTGGGCCAGGATCCTCTGCAGAGCAGCAGGATTAGTAAAGGCTTATTGCAAAGCAAGCCGGGAGCTGTTGTTGTGCTGAAAAAAGGGGTATGTCAATGAAAACAAAATGAGTAGTATTTTATCCAAACAGGCTGGTTATCATGCCTGATGTAACCATGCTTCCCAGGACCTGAACTGTTTACAAGCTCATGAATTTCTTAATGGAAAATATTCGCCCCCAACAAAGTCACCGCCAGAGTTGTTGGATGTGTTATTAAGTGCACGCCTCTCCTTTTCCACATTAAACCGCCGTCTCTAAATTGTGCAGTTTTCAGTTCCTTTGAATTATCATGTCTCCTCCCCAGCCAGTGCAAATTGGAGGTGAAGATCAAACAAGGGCTGCTAATCAAAAGCTCATTTCATGCTATTTGAATGAAATACCCTTACCTTAAACTCTACAAGGTCCTTTTTCCACTGTGATATAATACAGACTTTCAAAAGAGCCTTACAAAAATAGACTAGGATGAATATGAAGTTTCTTTTTATATAGACTACGGGACATCAGCGAACTTAATAATATTTGCTTCTCAAAGCTTTTTTATGAATTCAAGTATCTTATAAAAGCTTTAATAACCCTAATGCAACCAAAAGAAGAACAGATTTATGAATGCTTTAATCTTTAACTAACAGAAATATGGGGAGATGTTCTCCTGATTAGCATTTGCGTCACATGCGGTGGTTTTTTTGCTATTTTGGGTCTACCTCACAAACTATAGATTACAGAGTACAGGCATCAATTTTAAAAAAGCCAGATATTCAGTATGAAATTACAAACCATTTTTGCCTTTTGAACTCTGAAAGAGAAATGTAATTATTATTACCATAAAAACAAAAGCCTCCTACCAAGCACTGCTGTATATAAATATGGTGAAGAACATCCACTTGCTTCCAATCAAATCCAACCATGAATGATGGCCTGCTGCACTGCCAGCTGCGTATGTAAACCATTACATCTTAAAACGGCAGGGACCCCAAAAGACGTCACGAGGTCCAGTGAGGACAGTTGCAGACACTGTGGTTTACACATTCCCCACTGTGCACAAAGCCATCCTTCAATGCTGCTTTCCATGCAAGCAAAGCGGGTTTATCTGTCATCCTAGACAAGAATGCAAACACACTCACTAACAAATACCAGGAGAGAACGCGGTGAACATTGCTGGTATGGTCTTGAACTTTATTAATTTAACGGAGCATTTTGAATGGTCCGAGTTGATATCATACATTTCACTGTGGAGCTGCTTTATCCATCTTTTTCTGGACATTTTTGGAGGAAAAAAGTGACAAACACGCCCTATTTCTTGCCCCGACACACCTTTAAATCTACAATTATGACTACTAAAGTGCACGGAAGTCAGTGCCGCCCACGTGCTTCTGAGTAATACAGGAGCCAATTAATGCATCAAGCTCCAGCCCTTTCAAGAGCTCTCCAACTGGGCAGCTGAAATTCAAAATGTCTCATGAAAGTGGACATGGATTGGCCAAGAATGTGAACATGAAAGGTTACCAGGACCCCTCTTGTTTTCGCTATTCCCCCCACTCACTGCACGTGTTCGATGTGGTTTATTCTGCAATGTTATATATAAACCCATGGGACCAAAGTGCTACAAAAAAGGGAGTCGTAAAAATAGCACTCAATTTTTTTTCCCTTTGACTCACACAAATACATCAGCCACGCAAGAAAATACCTTTAGCAAGACTTCCTCGTACCCTTTCTTCTAAATCTAATGCTCATGGACAGTAAGGAGTAAACTTTTCTCAAACTTTCCAAAACAGGGCTAATGAAAAGAAGTTGTGAATTTGCGCCAAAGCCACTGAACGCATGGTTTTAAATTCCTGAAAAGGCATCTCTGCTTGACACGCTATACTTCAAACTGAAAGAAACAGAGAAAACATTCACTGATTATTACTCCATGTGCCTTTTCCCCCTTCTCATCTCTTATTAAACATAACATATTGCATGTTGTTGAGCGTCTAAACATTTTAAAACTGCACTACATAAGATATCTACGGTGACTGACAGGGGCAAACCAAAACACTTCCATCAGTAGAAACTCACAGCAGTTTTCAAAACAATGCAAATAAAGAAACACAAATGTGCCAAAACACACATTAAGAAACATGCACAGCTCTCACAGAATGCTTGTAGACGTTGTGGGATTAAAGTTGGCCAACTGTCACTATTTACCCAGTTAGAGTTACAGTTTCATTATTGAGTGTTTTGTCTGTATATTTCAAATGACGAGGTTAGCTACGTTAGCTAGCTTTAGCTTACAGCAGATCTGCAAATATATCGGAAGGAATCATGAGATCACATTGTTAAAATAAGCGAATAAAAATAACATTTTAGGTAAGTTTCCAGTGATAGGGACAGTTGGCCAACTTTATAGTCCCCTGAATGTCAACAAGCACTCCGCAAGCACTGTGCATGTGTTGTCAAGTAGGTGAAGATGTTTCTTCATTTGCATGTGTTTTGGCACATTTGAGTTTTTCTATTTGCATTGTTTTTGAAACTGAAACCACTTTCTTGTAATGGAAGGGTTTTGGGCCTGTAGCCGTTGCCCCTGTAGGCCACCGTAAATATCCTAGCTGTAAAGATATACATGTCACCTCTTCAAGTTGTCTCAACAGCTATTGGTTGGATTTAGAAATGCGGTGTCATACATGTTCCCCTTTATGATGAAATGAAAAATGGACGAATGAATGGAAAACTATTGAAACTCCCATCAACCTTAGCTGTGCTTTGTGTTTAGGGCCAATAAGCAGATGAAACTTCACCAATACTTGCAACTGTTGATACTGGAAGTATGCCTCTTCAAAATTACACATAAATGACTGATGTATAAAACTGATTGAGGGGATAAAAATCAGAGCATAAAAGGAAAAGGAAATTTGGATTTACATTCTACAGGTGGACACATTTTCCCTAAATTTCACCTGCTGAACGTCTAAATGAACAACTTCCTGCCATATGAATCCTACATCAACATAAAACTAACATAATAAAGTGATGCAGTCTCAGTATTGTGCATATTCCAGTGTGAAAGTGCTCCAAAAAAAGAGTATACTGCTCTAAGTCTACGTCCAAAATGATGCTGAAACCGGGAAGCAATAAACAACTACCATGCTTAGAATAACGTGATGACAAGGTGTATCATTTAGACGCCCTGGAAAATAAAACACACCTTCCATAGTGGCCATTAATCTATTTCAAGTGTAGTAGTGGAGGTGAGTGCTTAGGGACAAAATAACGAAGCGTGGGTTTATTGAAATTGTCTCTTCTCTTTGTGTCACCTTTTAATTTGTCGGCCTTATCTTCCATTTGTGTGTTAATATCCGCCCGTCTGCAGACAGAGACAAAGAGGAGAGGCCGTGACCCAGCCGTGACTTGTTTGCTCTTCCCTGGCTCTTTCAGTTTTATTCACTTCTTGATGGATCAGTGGAAAAATGCATGGCAACTTCTCAATCTTTTCCAGTTGTTGCAGCAAAGATGTATTTGGAAGTTGTAAAAAGGCCTGTCAGTAGAGATGATCTTGAATAGACTCAGGAAAACGCCCCATACAGAAAAACAACTACTAGATTTCGGGCACAGTCACGCAGGAAATTAACTTTGGCAAATATTGGCGCTGTGTTTATTTCCATTCTATGTGAGCAAGGGGGCGAATACAACTTTCAATTAAGCATATTGGGATCGCGTTAAGTTCAGCCTTGATGGACTTTGAGCAGTGAAGATGAAGCCTCAATAGCTATAGTTAAAGCTATTTTACACTGTCCACAATCAGCATGATGATCACCTTAGCAGGAAATGTGGGCGTTGATGGACACACAGTAGGATTTTGTCGGCATTAGCCTGCATGTTTTGAGATTGAGTCCCTTGACTTTATTCATTACCAAGAGGACAATCTTCCTTATATCTTCTTCCCACGTGACTCTAACAATTACCAGATGTTTAGTTGAATATTGCTTTCGCTCTGTGCCTTTGAGACAATGCATAATTGTCCTTCCACTGAACCGCAAGTCTATCCATATGTGTGCCTACGGTTGTGGGATTGAAGTCGAAATCTTACTTGTGTAAATTAATTTCTACATATATCTGTTGGTCGATTAAAGATTAAAAGAGTATGTACAGTACTTACAATTCTGGGAAATCTTCAGACTTATTTTATGGTAACTATCTGCAGATTTCAGAAAACATTTCAAGTGAAACAAAACAGTCTTTTGCTTTCTAGAAAAATATAACACATTCATAAAAGTGGATGAGAGGCCAGACCAAGTGCGAAAGCAGCAAGCAGGGAATATGTGTCTTTGTGCAACAGGGCCTTAGAGAACTTCATGAAGGTTGCACTTGCACTCACCCTGAGGAAAGAAAAATTGCTTCTATTGACAGACTTTATTTTTAGTCGCAGGAATGAAAGAAGATGAGAAAAAGGATTAAAACTTCATACCAAGTTCACTAAATTAAAAGGCTGTTGACAGAGACTAATTCTGTTGAAGTTACACAATCTCCTCTTTCCCCTAAATAGATCTGTATCTAGGGCTGTGAATGGAAATGATCCAACCCTCAATGTCCAACTTAAATCGACCATTTTTTCTTTGCTACACCATATGTGCTCTGTTCATCACTTGTCATGTGTTATCTTCAGAGAGCAAAATAAAAACCAAAAGAGAGCAAAGACAGTATTGTTTTGGATAGCACCCCTCAGTTTTGCATTAATTACATGGAATGTAGGTGGTATATTTACGTAGACGGATGCCATTGCGATAAATGTAAAAAAAACATTGACATTACTTCAGACTACACAAAGTAATAACTAAACGCAACCAAAGCTGGAAAAAAGTTGGTGAGGGTTCTGAGGAAATATAATCCAGTCAGATAATCCCTCTTGTTTTTACTCTACTTGGTCTCCACCACCCCTTTCCTGCTGTCTGTTGTTTGTGTCATGTGAAGGTAATCATTCAGAGCTTTCTTTTGCAAAAAACAACAAAACCATGTTGATGAAGGTTCTGCGGCTGAACTAAAACAGGAAGCAACCAATGAGCAAACTCTTCCACATGCAAGTAGCCATTTGATGCTCATTAATATTGATACCATCAGCTTCAAAACATACAAATAACACACATCAGAAGTTGGAGCTTACATGTTGTGTTTGAAATAAGGCCCTGGCATCAAGTTCAAGCATAAATAGAGTGGCGCAGTAATGAGAAAACATCTGACCACTTCCGGTTCCCTTCTCGAAGTCAATGTTATTTGAGTGGGATTTCGGTTAGAAGAAGCCTGAAACAAGTTATGTGGTTAACAGAAGCTTACAAACTTTTCCCAATTGGTTCTACAACATAAAATACATCAGTGAGTACTCTTCCTATGAATCTCTGAAGTTGTCCCGTGTCATGAATATAGCCGTTGGTAAAAGAAAATGACTCAACTATTTTATGTCATCACATTGTCACAAGACCGCCTTTAGCTTACCATTGGTGATGTGCTTACAGCTATTTCGCTTATGGCCTCGCGTTAGCTTTTTCTGTTGATTACAAAGCGGTGTTCAAAGGTGGAGATTATCCTGCTGATCAAAACATGGCAAGTATCACAATACGCAATATACTGAAATCCAATGGGAACATCCTATTTATTTTTGTAATGGGACCCCTTGTGATGCCAACTTCTGGACTGGCCTACAAAAACAAGTCAACAATGGACCACGCTTTTACTCTTTGACATACAAATAAACAAATATCACGGACCAATTGCACATAAAATGTTAAATACATTGTATGAATTCTTTACTGAACAGCTGATGGCGAACATCAGGCAAATAAAAAAAAGCACACTGTTGCGTCTCTTCTGTAAACACCAGTCTCCGGCGCTTTTTGTACTCCCTTCACTGTCAAAGACATTGAATGCAGATGCAAATCCATCTGTAAAAGACAACCTTGGGCCGCTGCCATTCCCAACTAAGCATCTCATCTTCCTGGGTACTTGGTACCTCAGGGTTTAACCTGCAACATGGCATATCATCTTTCTGCTCCCAGGAGGGGGTGTATGTGGAGGGAGTGGACTGCCATGAGCCCACAGAGGGCCAACACAGCTCCTGGATCTAGGCAAGCTTCCAGCCCCCAGCACGCACACCAGCCCATCTTCCTACCCCCGGGGCATTCTCACTGATGGCTTAGACTGGCTTTTCACTGTGCCATGATGCTTTCATTAAGCTAGTTTATTCCCCGTTTTCCATTGCTGGGCATCTCTCCCATCTGCGTTCACTCACAGCGATCAGCCAAGCTGCTCAGGCTCTGCAAGACATGGAGGCTGTATTTCGGCGAGCATGCACAGCGCTTTTACTACAAATCCCATTGCTTTCTCCATTATCCATTGCGGCAGTCGTGTGGTTAGGGTGTCTGCCATGAAACCAGTGGGCTGTGGCTTCTTCCTTCTATTTGAGCTCACATTTGCAAAGGCAGGTCAAGGGTGTATAACGGCCTGGATCATTGCAGCAGTTGCCAAGTGGTTTATGCTAGCATTGAGTCACTAATTGTCCTTTTTTAATTACCAACATTGTTGATATCAAATGTTCCTCTCATAAGCACTTTGCATAATCCAAAACAAAGTTATGTAATCAATTTTGACTGAGCATTGGGAAAGTGAAACCCACACATTTAGCTCAAGCAGCTCATATACATAAACAGAGCAATGAAAAATAATTGATAAAGCAACCGTTAATGACAAACCGTTACATGCAGAGATGGCTGCACAGTCAGCTGCAGAGGGTGCAAGATTGCTTATTTTGGAGCCGCATTGTTCCCTGTGCTCTGTTTCCAGCTCGTTCGGCCCTAGTCGTATTTGTAAAAGGTGTGGTGTGGTTTGGCTTTTTAAATGTTTCGCTCTATTTTTTACCGCAACCTATGAGATGTTACAGTCTAATTAGAAGACAAAGAAGAAGAAGACATACTTTTATTAATCCCTTACAGGGAAATTGCTTTCTCTACTCTGTTGTGTTGACACACATTACACACACAGAGGATATACATGCACAAACACAGAGGAAATACATGCACACACAACCACATGCAGAGGAGAGGTGGCAGAGCAGAGAGGCAGCCAGGTAGACGCGAGCAGATAGAGGTTAGGTGCCTTGCTCAAGGGCACCTCGGCAGTGGCCTAGGAGGAGAACTGGCACCTCTCCAGCTACCAGCTCACTCCATATTTTTTTTGGTCCGATCATGACGTGAACCGGCAACCCTTCGGTCCCAAGACCAAGTCCCTACTGACTGAGCCACTGCCGCCCCCAAAATTATGTGTAATTTCTGTAGTAATGTTGGTTTGATGTGTGGTTGAACTTAGAAGCTATTATGGAGGAGGCTATGCATGTCAGAATTCTTTAAAATACATTCAATGATAACGTTTTTTTAAATTCTAAAGTCATTGTTTTTTCGGTTATTGCTTTCTACGATCAAATAAAAGAAAGTTTTTTCTTTGCCAGCTTCTGATACAGCGTTGTAATATATGTACATGATGCATATCACTGCCAACACCATCTCCATTACTATAAATTACTGGAGATGTTTTTGACCATAAGGATGCACAGGCCATGGAAAATTTGGCTGCAGTGAGAAACCAATGTTGTGTACACTGCAGCCCACAAAGCAACAATGCCATAAACATCCTGGCATCTGGCTTATGTTCCCATCATAAGCTATGCTCAAATTCAATTACGAAGTCAACATTCTCCGAGCGATGTTGAAGGGCTCTTGATGGACTGCTATGTACATAACTCTGATTAGGGATTACGCATAGATGTGATGAATACCGCAAGACCATTGAGAAACACTCCAGCACCATAAATCAAAACCACAGCGATGCTCCAGATTTCAAGCTCTGTTCGGTTCTGGTCATTAGAATTACAGCCGAGTATAAAACACATTTAACAACAATGGGAATTAGTGTAATGGTTACACTCAAGGCTTGCTGGTGTATTTTGGGATGTTTTAGACGTTATGCAACAGTCCTGCAGTTCACACAAAAACTCTTGTAGACAACAAGAACTCGACTAAGAATTAGAGAACTTATTTTTTGCGTTATTGCCTATATTTGAGAATAAGGGGGCTAGGAAGCGAGAGGGTTAGGACATGAAACAAAGGTCACAAGGTGGGAATCAAACCCAGGACGTTGCAGTTATACACACTGTTGCTCCTAACAGAAAACTCATTCATTCAACAACTGTTTCTCAACTGATATCAATTTCAACTGACAGCACGCAGAGGTACAAGGTGTATGCAGCACGGTCCATATCGAAACTGCAGACTCTCTTTGGTGTTTTCAGAACATTTGACGAACAGATCCACGCATTCATTTTTCTAACAGATAAAACATGACAAACCCAGAGGAGCGTTTAAAAACCCATACCACTGAATGGTGATAGTCCTCAAATATTCCCCTAACCATCTGGAGGAAAATATCAGTTTGTGTTTTTAAATGCCATACGGACAAAGTAGTTCCACTTTAGTCCAGATCGAAAAATCACATTCACGGTTGATTGATTTTGATGGAATTTTGAAAGCCTCAGATAGCCTCTGGCATTGCTGCAGATCTGTTTTAAAAAGAACCAAATTTATTGGTAAAGCAGTGGCTGAATCTATCTATCTATAGATAATCCAACCAGGGGAGTTTACTGTGCATCTAAGCCTTGTAAATGCTTAACAAGCTGACGCTTGTTTGTATTTCATTGGCCAACAAAGTGCATCGCTGGATGACATTGCACTTCTGCTCACAAAAGTTGGGCCAAGATAAACTTTTTTGCCTGCATTACTCTGCATTTTTGACATAGTGCTATTGTCGTTCTGAATGAGGCCTTACAACATTTGACGAAGAATATGATGCTGGGAAATGCTGCAGGACTAATAAGAAAGATGTGAACGATGGGGATCAATGCCTGATGGGGAATTTATATGAAGGCTACCACTGTGCAGCTCATGCCAGATTAAATCTGCAGTGGTATTAGCATGCAAATTGAAAAAAGGGGCAGTATTTCCTTTGGATTGCCACGGCCTGCGACAATGTATGAGTGCTACACCACAGACCTTATCACACAGCTGTGAAATACTGTAGCTCTATGAGTACATGCCCATGGGCATCCTGAGGAAGATCTCCACTGGCTTAGTCAGAGAAGTCATTAAATCATTTTCTTGGTCACAATTTAAAATAGATCCAGGTACAAGCGTCACTCTGAAACAGCAGAATTAATCAGGATGGCTTAATGTGTGAGGATGTGACGCACGTACACACACAAACACAACTCTTTCAGAAGTGGAAAAGTTATTTTGCCAGTGGAAGGAAATGCAGCTGGCAGAGACTAACCTTTGGTTTTGATTCATGTTAGTTCATCTGCTATCATTGTCCTCTTCCCGTACGTTGTTGATCAGAGTGTAAGCCATGTGAGAAAATACTTGATGACAGTGATGATTTGTATGAATGCAGCAGATAGGAAGAAATACTTTCTATAAATTATGATTAACAAACTGATCACTTATGGTAAATGCTTCAGAAATGTATCTATATCAATTAATGTGAGCCCAAGGCACGTATAAAATGGATAAATTGCAGCAAAGTTAATTGATAAAAACCTCAACTACACATAAAGCAAACGCATTCCTTTTGTTGTGGGATCGTGTGGGACCATCCTGTCATTTGCAATATGTGATGAAGTCTTTGTATGGTTCTCATCACTTCTCTGCTCTCCGGTTGTTTCATGTCGGTTGAGAGAATATTTGCGGTAGCTCTGAAATCAGCAAAGAAGTATGTGTTGTGATCTTGCAGTCTGCGAGATGTGGTTGTGCTCCGGCTTGCAGAGTTGAGTGGTGACAAGCCGCTGCCGGTCATCAAGGTGTAACTCAGATGACTTCTCGTGTCCAGGTCAAGCATTTCTCTTTGAAGCAGCTCTTTTAAAAGTAGTGTTTACCACCACTGCCGCCTTTAAAAACAAAAAGCTCAATCACTTGGGTTTTTAGAGACATTTAAAATTGAGTAATTGAAAACACTTGTCTGTGTGAACGGATGTGGGCACCCCTCCAAAATGTATTCCTGAGATGCCTGGGCTGGAGACAGATCCAGATGGGTCTGAACTGAAACCAGATGGCTGGGTGAAGGGAACATAGCCTAGGTACTACTGCACGCTGCATACAGACAGACTCCTTCTGTGTGCGTGTGCGTGTGTGAGAAGCGCTAATGCACAGACACAAGCGTGTGCTGCTCGGTCGGGGGAATGTAAAGACGAATTACACTAATTATCTCAAATGCATTGGATAAATGTAATTTCAAAACATTTATGGAGGTATTACAAGGTGTTTACTGAAGGATTCAATCATCTGGTCTCAAACTGCATGACAGAGCTATACAATTACTTGCATGAATTGCTTTGTAAGAGCAAAAATTTAAGAAATCAACCATGTGATCCGAGGGTCATTTTGGCTACAAAGGACACTTTGGCATTTAGACTTTGAACTGATACACACGAGCACTCGATGTTTAACTGAAGACCCATGACATCGAATTAAACAGGCCTGACACTAATAACACATTATATTTCAAAATGTGCTTTTCATATCTCACTGGTTTACATTCCAGACGTCACTTTCTAGAAACATCTGTCTTGTACCGTGATAATAAAAGTTTCCTTAGATGTTCTGATCAAGATGTCTGAGGTGTGAATGCCTACGAAGAATGCTACCCTGGCAGACATCAAACGTAGTTTTCTGGGTTTTTTTCAATTGGAAGTACTTTTGCTGCTGTTGTAAACAGTTCACTGCAAACACACCTGTGCACCAGAGGATATTACACACACACAAAACCTACCAGGCGGCAGATGTTACAAACAGCGTAAGCAAAAGTGCTACTGCATGATTAGGAGCGATGAAGCTCTGGTCTCTAAAAAGTGCATGTCTGATAAATCAATGCATTTCCAATGTATCTTCAACAGCACGGCTCACACAAGTCGGCATTACTTTCCACCATCTCACTTCAAAAGCATTCCCATTAAAACTGTTTCCAATTTTTAGAAAGAAAACAATTGAAAACTGGAGCCAAACACCACAACAAGCACACGATATCAAAACTGTTTTCTCTGAAAGATTTTCCATGCCACAACAATAAATCGGTCAAAGATTTATTTACAGGAGATATCGAATGAAGGGATGAAGCAAGATGAGAGATGTCGTCTCTCGGGTATTGAGGACAAACTGAAGCCCGAGCAGAGGGAGAATCGGGGGGGAGGATGATACTCAAAAAGGTACCTAGAATGACACTATGCACAAGATTAAATATTAAGAAATAAGAGGACACAGGAAGAAGGGATGTAGGGAGGGAGTGGTAAAAAGTCAAAGTGATGTATGGATGAATGGATGAAGGGATGTAAGGAGTGGGGGATGAAGGATGGAAGGGATATAGGGATGAAGAAAGGGAGGGTTGAATGGATGTGAGAGGAAGGGATGGAATAATGGATGAAGGAATGAAGGGAGGAAAGGTTGTAGGGCGGAGGGGTTGAGGATTGAAGGGATGTGGGAGGAAAGGGTGATGAAGGGATGAATGGATGTAAGGAATGAAGGGTCGGAGCGATGTCGGGAGGAAGGGTTGAGGGTTGAAGGGATGTGGGAGGAAGGGCGGATGAAGGGATGAATGGTTGTAAGGAATGAAGGGTCGGAGGGATGTAGGAATGAGGGTAAAGATGAGGTCAGAAGAGGAAGGGATAAATAGAAGGCCATAGATAAACAGAAAAAGGGGGAGAGAGAGGGGATGGCATGCAGCACAGGCACCAACCCCAACTACCAGGGCATGTCTTTGAGGAGAAATTTGTCATTTCAGTTGTTACAGGAAGGTGGGAGAGCAGAGACAGCTACAAAACCGCACAGATGGAGCTGGGAGCTGAGATTTAGTATCTCGCTCAAGGTCACTTCAGATTTACTTGCATGAGACAATGAAACACTACACCTTGCTGATAATGTACTGAAGATGAACTCTGGTAAAAGAAACTCAATTCAGGAGTCAGATAAGACTCAGAAAATACGACTCCCTGATGTGATCTGCAGCATGTGTAGAACATCTGGTTTCAGATATATCTTTCAAGAGATACTTGTGATAGCATTTGAGACAGAAATGTAAGATCAGGTTATTAAATATTTATTGTTTTGACTCTCTTGACAGGTTTGCTCTTCCACTAGCTGAGAAGAATTGTTTTAACGAATGAGATGTACAAACGATGGTGAAATGGGCAAAAGTTAATTTTGTGGACGGTAATTAGAGGCGGTTTTGGATTGACTACACTCTGATGATGCAACATTTCAAATTTTACAAAGAAAAATAAAAATGTTATTGACTTTTTGAAATTCAAATAAAAAATGTTTATATCAATTAAGGCATAAAATGTTTTTCCCATTAAAAAAACATTTTTCCATTCGGTATTTAAGATTTGCGAGTGTCTGTAAACACTTTACAAGCAGCGGTGACAACATAAAACAATGACACGAAGAATTCTCTGCTTTCACATCAACCGCCTTTCTGGATTCTTCTTCCCTCATGCAGAGCAGCGACCAAAAGTAAGTCATCGAAACATGTCAATGAAAACATTTGTGGCAATTAACTTGTTCTTACGTAATGTTTCAAGAGGCAGAGCTGCAGCATGTTTTCATTCCAGCCTCCAGGTGTATATCCCTGCTATGCTACACGTATTGGATACACGTTCAGGAATGCAGAGTTTTTTTGTACATTATGCAGACATCTGTTTAACGGGAAACAGCATCCATTCAAATACTACTGAGGAAGACATGAATTTAACACTCCAGAAAATAAACTGGAATGTTACGCCTTCCACTCTGGTGATGTAAAAATGAGTATTCCAGCCTTTCAGAGTTGTGAATAGTACAACAGTAAATGGGTTTAGTGTGCCAATAGAAACCACATTTTACTTCTGTTGCTCCACTTCTGGTGTTTAAACAGACTTCTCTTTAACAATACATATAATACTTCGGGGTTTAAAAGAATTACACGGGACAATAAGATTTATGGAAGCAGTTTCAAAAAGGTTTCTAACAATTTCTCCGCCTCCTGTGGGAATTAAACATACATCTTTTCTTGAGAATGGAAAAAGACAATGCCAATTTATTTTTTATAGTTGATGGGTCCCTCATTTTCTCACCCACAACTCACTTCCTGTTCAAAATACTCCCTCAAAAGAAAGTGTTATTCTCATGTGAACACCACAAAACATCACACATCAAAACACACAAAGCTGTAAATATATCTGCAAACACATCTGGGTTACTGTGATTATAATCCAACAAAGTGTCTTGTATCCTTTCCACTTCCCAAATATGACAAATCATAGTGTTTCCCCTTCCTCCAGCTAAAAAAAAAAACAGCTTTTGAAGGTGTTGCTCCACAGTAATGGCTCATGTGAGTCAGAAACACCTGACAGAAATCCCTCTTGTGGACGCAGGTAGAGTAGCACTGTCCTTCAAGTGACATTTTGCATTTGCTTCTACATAACTCATTACACTTATTAAAAGGCTTCACTGCAGACATTAGCTATTCATTTGCTCATGCTTGATAAAATATCCACTTCCCATTAATTGCATTAATTTCATATCTCTCTCATAATGAGGAGTCTTGTAATCTTGTAATTAAAGAGGAAGTTGCTGTCAGGCAAACAGCAATAAGCTTAGGGGCAAAATTCAACTTAGATGCAAAGTGATCTCTAATCAGAGAATCAGTTCATCCACCTCAATGTAAATGAATGCAAAACTGTGAGCTGCAGCAGGGCGTTTTTACTGTACGTTCACTCTCTGCAACAGATTTGTCCTTTCGGTGAACTCTGCCCTCTGTCTTCTTGCCAGTGTTGTCTGTTATATTACAAAGAAAAACCAAGATGAATCACCTTGTTCTACCTGACAAAGGAATTCATTATCCTTCCCCCCAGAGGACGCAGAAGTGGTCTTCTCAAATGTGTTTGTGGTATGGCTACGCTCCAAAAAGGAAGAGTCTGCTAACAAGGACGAGACCGACTTCCAAACTCATGAATAAACTTCTCGGTTCCCGTCTTCAGTTTCAGCGGACACGCACCGAACCACACGCCCAGCTCGAGAGAAAAAGCACAGGGAAGCAAAGTAAATGCAAGAGCAGCAACATATTCATGGCAAACAAAGTCTGACTCTGATCTTACATTGTGTGTGTGTGTGTGTGTGTGTGTGTGTGTGTGTGTGTGTGTGTGTGTGTGTGTGTGTGTGTGTGTGTGTGTGCGTGTGTGTGTGCGTGTGTGTGTGTGTGTGCGTGTGTTTTCTTTCTTCTGTTAGTTCTTTTAGGAGTGCTGACATTACCAATCAGCGGGAAAGCTGGTGTTTGATATTCTGTCCTCCGCACATAATATGCAGGGAGAAGAAACAGTCATCACTCTGGGAACTCCTTTTCTGTAACAGTGAGAAAAGCTTACGGTAGAATTTGACAGTTCATATGTCTAACTTATGCCCTTCAGAGACTGGGGATGTTGATAATGATTGAATGTGACAGTGGATAATAGCTCATTCGTTAAGCAGTTACATTCATATTATCTTTCCATTACAAAGTCTATTGGCACAGCTGGCAGGGGCCCATATTTTGATTACCCAGCAGAGATAAGGTGCCAACAGCTTGACATCATGCCTTACTGACAACTCTCTGGGAAGGAATTAGATTTGTAGCACAAAGATTGCCAGAGACAACCAGAGGAGCACAAAGAGGCCCTTTCTGCTTTGTGAAACACCTCGGGAACAGAGAAGTGATTTGACATAACATGCAAAGAAAATACCATTAATCTTTTACTACTGGGAGAACTAGTGGGGTGATTAATGCTTGGCACACATTGACATTCAGGTGATGATCTGTTATCTGACGGCAAAGGAAGAACTTACTGTAACAGGAAAGTTTCGTTTTTTCCTTCTATTTCTTTCACTCTACGTTTCTATAATCGGGATAATTCAGCTTCCTAGTGTCTGTATCTGTCTGTAACAGTTGAGCGTTGCACTGTGTGAAGAGGCGTGAGGCCTCCGTGATTAATGATAGCTTAGAGTCCCACACATCATCCTCTGTATGCCGGCACGTGCAGCTGCAAGTTCGCGGACTCCGAGCCAACATTACACAGGCTTAGGGAAGAGGAGAATGGAGAATTAGGTCAACGGCGAAACATTACCCACACTTTATGTCAACAATACAGGTAGTTTATTTCCATGTTAAATAGATTCCTGCTAAGTTAAAGCAACAATGGCGTCACGGTTCGGGAAAATGCCAGAGTGATAAAAAAATAAGATGTGTTAAGATTATCCTGCGGTGATATCTGAACAAAGCTGTTTAAGTCTGGCAAAGTACATAACACAGGTTGGTTGAATACACTTTGGTCTATTGGTGTGAAGATGGGCTGATGTTAGGGACCGGGGAGAAATGATTAGTGTTTGCAGGAAGGGCTGAATCTTAAAAAAGCAAGACCTTCCTCTGTGATATTAATTTATTTTGGAGCCTGCCTGAGTAAGAAAAAAAGATATCACCACTCTCCCACCGATACCTCCTAAAAGTACATGATAAAGTGTACAATGATGTATAATCTGGATTAATGATGTACTCCACTTTAATATTAATATGCTTAATGGAGTAACGATTTTTACAACAGAAACCAATATGCACATTAATGAAATTAGCCCTCTGCAAATTTAAGAAATTGATTTAGAGACACAAGGTCATTTGTATAAAGGAAGCTACAAGTTTGGAGCATACAATATAATGTGTGTGTGTGTGTGTGTGTTCAGATTAAAGAAAACATGGGCATGAACGGTGCACAATGGGATTTTCAAATGTACGTCAACAAAACTAGTGAAGCAGATGAGCAATGTTTGATGCTTAACACCTTTTTACTAACTTTTTTTTTACAATTGACACATTTTGTTATCATGCAGGAAGTCTTTCTGACTTTAAAGAGATTATTGTTCTGTCTGCAGAAAGACCTTCGTGCTTTCTTCGTGTCTCTAAAGGATAAATGAGTCCTACTAGCTGGTGGAAAGTACATTAAGATAGACGGAGAATGGTTATGCCCTGCAAAGCTCACCTTTTTGCTCTCTTTTACTGCAACTGTATTTGATATGTTTATACCGATAAGTTAAAATAAATACTCAAATAATAAAATATGGATCTGGGAGGAAGTTTTTTGTTTTATTGATGGAAGCATCTTGTCAGACTGGATCCACAGAAGGGTCACAATATGGATATTTAAAAGATAACAAACACCTACTCTATGGTTATTCTTATTTAGTCAAAAATGTATTCCTTCAAACACTGTATTCCATAATAATGCTGTCAATGTGCATTACTGTGAGCCAAATAAAATCACATTATAATCAGTGATTTCAGGGATCGGTTGGTTTAATGATGAAGAAAATAGTCCCCACAAGCCTGTGACATACCATAATTGAAAAAGTTTCTATAGGGCAACTTTTCACATACAAATATAAAGCCTATATATAGTGAACCTTTCATATTTGTATTGTCATTATAAGAGATAAAGGACATCTTTTGTCATGTTGCGCTGTATGGGATCCACAGTGTTTGCCGCTGTTGAACGATTGTATCAATTAGTAGTGGAAAGACCAGGACAAACGGTCTTGAATCCAGCGTCCTGATTGGTCCAAACGCAGAACTCGTAATGTTCAGCGCTCCCATATAAACCCATGCAGACTTGACATCGGTGCTATCTGTCATGCAAGTCAAAGGGATAGTGAGGAGTCCAGTGTAAAGACATTGCTGGCAGCTTACTTGTGATAGCCTACGTTTAGTGTGTTTTCGGTGCTGCAGAAGCTTTTTGGAGCGTTATTCTTATGATTTACACACAGAGCAGGAGGCGTCTCTTTACCTTTAGTTGTATTATCTCTGTTGAGAGGACGATGCCTTTGAGGACCGGACTTTTTCTCCTGATGGTGCTGAACGCATCTGCATATGAACTGGATCAAAACGAGTCTTATTCGCCCAGGAGAGCACGCTTTTCCTCCAATAGCCCTTGTAAGTAACACGCTGCCTCCATCTGCATATCTCAGAGTGCACTGCTTGCTCTTTTACACACCGTTTCCACAATGCACAGCCTTACCTTTGCTCGCTTACTATGTGGAGATTTTATTTTCCATAATTTTTTTTTGGCCTATGCAGCCTTTTCTGTCTAAACGAATGCGTTGATACATGGAGAAGGCTGCGGGATTAACGCTGTGGTTTTTGCCGGTGTCCTGCCGGCAACAGATGAGCATGGAGCTTGGTGCTGACACCTGAGAGTGCAGGCTGTGTCATGCTGGTAGTCTCTTTCTCATTTGCTGCATAGGTCTTACTATTAAGCATTATAGGGATTTTTCAGTGCATAAAACATAAAGCTTCCCATGTAGCCTTCATGTTCAGCCTTCAAGTCAAAACACTATTGTGTTTCTAACATTGTTTGTCACTAGGGCTGTGCCTTTTTTGGAAAATTAAATGCAACCCTGTTAGTCCACGTTTCAATGAAATAAAAGAATGCCATGAGTCATAATCCCAAGTAATAATCCTAATCAAGCATGCCTCTGCATGGCTCTTTAAAACATGACTTCTCCTTTTTTAGCACAAAAAAGGTACAGCCCAGTGGGTGACAGGGATGCTGATTCCCTTCTGCAGGAACTGCTTCATCATCATAAGATTCACAGCTCACTCTGTGTATGTTGAGAGCAATCTCTGGTCCCTGATGGCAGGCAGACTTTATCTGACTATGCAGGTCAACATGGGGCCCCAGATTCAAAGTCTGCCAAGTAGGCTTAGGCTCCGCGGTGACATTTCTTAATGGTTATTACGATGGATTTGAGTCAGGCTGCTTGCAATATCAGTGGATTCTTGGATGACGAATAAGGAAAGCCAACTATCTGGACACACTGATTTACAGATTATGTTTATAGCCCATTACTGGTGTAACATTTCAAGTCGGTTGCATGGATTTAAGACTGTGTTCCCTATGGCCAGGATTAGCTTTTGGATGATGACTGAATGATGTTGCAGGGTAGCTGTTTTATGGGTTTTACAAAGATGGGGATCAGGGTTACTTGTGGGTTAATCAGCCTAATAACTATTCCAGTTATTGTGAGGCTACTGAAGTGAATATGGCAGCATGTATTTAATGTGGTAGATGTTTATGGGATACATTCTGGATAAATAACAGGACTCTGCCTTGTTATTAGTCAAAAATGTTAAAGTGGTTTAAAGCAGAGTCCTCAAATTCAGCTTGAATAAAACGTCTTGAAGACAGAGTCTGGTGGTAGTGTGTGTGTGTGTGTGTGTGTGTGTGTGTGTGTGTGTGTGTGTGTGTGTGTGTGTGTGTGTGTGTGTGTGTGTGTATGTGTGTGTGTGTGTGTGTGTGTGTGTGTGTGTGTGTGTGTGTGTGTGTGTGTGTGTGTGTGTGTGTGTGTGTGTGTGTGTGTGTGTGTCTGTGCATATGTGTATGAACCAGTGGTACAAGTGTATGTTTGTGTGTTTCTACAGGCACGCCAACAATTTTCAGTAAAGTCTTTGGTATTTCTGGTACAGTCCATCCAAGCTCTGCTGAAAAGAACCAAACAGAGGAATATATGTCCCTGCCAAGAGAAAAGCGTTTTAGTGCCAAATAGTGTCTGAAACTCTCTGCGTTGTAAGGTGTCCAAGTCTCCAGTCAAGTCACTATTTGCCTCAAGTGACTGTATGTCTTTTGTGAATCACCAAAGTATGAAATTTCTCCTTTGTCCGCCACATATTTTAGCTGAAACCCTGGCAACCCTTGTGTAATGAGCTCAGAGAGTGTGCAGTGATTCCCAGTGAACCCACTGCTGGCTCCCCTGCTGATGCTTCATTCTCTGTGCCCACAGCAGATGTGGCACGCTGTCTCAACAGTGCCCTCCAAGTTGGCTGCGGAGCCTTCGCCTGCCTGGAAAACTCAACTTGTGACACAGATGGCATGCATGACATCTGCAAGTCCTTCCTATACAGTGCTGCTAAATTTGACACTCAGGTACTCACTCGCATTCATCTCACAATCACTTCTATTCCTACCGGTGTGTATAGGATTACATGGGTGTAACTGTCAGGGAAAGAATGTGTAAAGCGCTGCTGTGTTTTTACAGGGTAAAGCATTTGTGAAGGAGAGCCTTAAGTGCATTGCCAATGGCATCACCACCAAGGCATTCCCCACCATCCGCCGCTGCTCCACCTTCCAAAGAATGATATCCGAAGTCCAGGAGGAGTGCTACAGTAAGCTGGATATCTGCACTGTTGCCCGATCGAATCCAGACGCTATTGGAGAAGTGGCACAGCTACCGAGTCACTTCCCCAATAGGTGAGCCCTTCCTTTACTGCATATACGTTACAGAATACGATTTGATTAAGGTTATGAGGGCACAGTATGTCAATTGGCATGTCAGAGTTAAAAGCTGATGACGTTCAACAGGCTCTTTCACCACAGAGTAGATCTTAAAACAAGACTTTAATTCCCCAGTAATCAGACTGTCAGTGTAGCTGCTAGTTTTAAGTGAATGAGACATATTTTTGAATCACAAATATACATGACTGTCATGTTGCAAATACCACATTTCCTCCTCATTTGTGCAGCATAACAGATGGCCACATTTGTATTGATTTCCATGTTTTCGTTACCATCTGGTTCATACATTCTTTCATACAAAGAAGGAAAAGGAAACAGGAGTATCAAGTTTTTTGTTTTTTTTGTTCCTATTGTTACATGTGGGATTGCAGTTTGGGAGTGGATACAAAAGGGCTAGCACAAGGCTTAGTAGTGACTGGAGAAGGGAAGGTCACTCCCATATGGATGACATCAGCTTATAGAGCATGTGTGGAAATACAGAGTCATAAATGTTAGCAGGTAGAACAAGATGAAGTTAACTATAGAGCCATGCTGTTCTTCCCTGTTCTTTTTGATCCTCACAATCTGGGATGGTTTTGTTTTGTAGGTTTTATGGTAAGCTGCTACAGAGCCTGATGGACTGTGATGAGGACACAGTGGACCGCGTTAGGACCAGCATGGTGTCGCGGCTGGGCCCAGAGATGACCATGCTTATTCAGCTGCTGCAGAACAAGCCCTGCCCATCCACTGCTGTGGCTGCAGCTGCCGCCATCCCAACTGGAGTGGAGAGCCGTGGGAGCTGGCCCTGGTCCATGGGTCCCCATATGTACAAGATCCAGCCTAATCTGCGAAACAGAGACTCTGCCAGTCATTTTGGCAAAAAGCGCTCTGCCAGTGACAACTCCTAACTCAGATTCAGAAACTCCACACACTCCTCAAAACTTCATGAAAGCTCCTCTATTCCCTAGGGGTGATAAAAGTCCATTCCTCCGCTTAGACTGGAAGTTACAGAAACCTGCACCTCTAGGGAATGCCGGAGCGCCCATAGAGTTGATATCAGAGTTTGATTGTTGTTATATTGTATATCCTACACTTTAGGCTTGAGAGAAATCCCCCTTCCATCGAGTGCGCTCACAGTTTAGTGTTGAACATGTGGCTGTTGCATCTGTGCGACATGGTCCTCTTCACCTCCTCCGACAGAGATGAACAAGTCTTTTGATGCCAAGCAAAAAAAAAAAAAAATACATAAGAAAATAACAGCCATAGTGGTTCACACCTCTAGTGCACAAGTTCATACTTTAAAAAAACAAAACTCTCATAATCCCGACATTTATTCATGAATAGAGATCTGTAGTTGGATTATTAGTGGTTCATTTATAGGAACGGGGAGTTATTGGTAGATGTATCTAAATATTTCAGCGATGAGGCCAGTCAAATTGTGAGCATGAGATGTGGAAATGAGTTTCATATCTATTTTCTGACTAACATAACAGTCAAAATGTACTGTAAGTTATCCGAGACAGCCATAGCTAGCCCTCTAAAGGAGCGTGCTCATACGGGGTGGGGTCTGCAGAGGTTTTAACGATAACCTTTGAGAGGTTACCTTAAACTGACCAAAAAAAACTTCAAACTGCCCTGAATGCTATTCATGAAAAACCAAAATAGTATCTTATAATAGTTTTTTTTTTCTGATGGCGGATGTAGCCATGTGTTTCAAATCATCATCCTGCACATGTCCAGATCGTGGCCAAGTCTATCTGTCAGAAAAAAATCCATCTTGCATATCTTGTATCCAGACACTTGTAATGCATATGACTGTTGAGATATATATGGGACCATGTTTAGTGGAATCTGTATCCATGTTCTGAACCGAGCGTGAAGCAGTGGTGTATGTGCAGTAGCTGATTGGCGCGTTCACCGATGAGTCTGAGAGCAGCCATCTTCTCGGACTGATGATTCTCTGAGGTGAATAACGTGACATACACACTGGCTTCCGGTGTCAAGATTAAGAGTGTATATTTAAAAAAAAAAAAAAAAGCCTTGTTGGATGATATTTATTTTCCTACTTTATTATTTAATTGCGTTATTTTAGTTTTACTTAGTTTACAGATTTAAAAAAAAAAAAAATGCAGTTCAGTCATGGCTCCTATTTGAACATGAGCTCTATGCCAAAAAAAAAAGAAGTCAGCTGACACTCTGTTGACTGAATAGGACCCATGTCATGACTCTGTGCTGGCCATAGGGGAACAAAGTTGGTCATTCAAGTCAGGGGATCTACTTTATGGGTGTTATAAGGGACCACGATAGCTTCATTTTGACACACACACACAATAAGGTTGTCATTGCAGCTGCTATTGAAGATTAACCCGGTAAAATCACAGTAAAACAAACACCAGCGTCAAGTCTTTTTGATTGTTCTGCCCCAGTTTGCGGTGCTTCTCTTCGCATTTCTTTCCTGTTATTATTTATTTTTGTATTTTATTTTTTTAATGTGTATGTTCTGTTGTTATAGAGTAGAGAAAAATATAGGAAAGATGCAAGAGAAGTAGCCACATGCATGATCGGAGTGCATACTGTGGTGTCTGTGTCTACGTTAGCTCTTGGTCAAGACGTTTTAAAAGCCCCTGAACCCCTTGGTTTGAAATCTTTTAAAAACACAACATAAAATATGAATAGCTAAGTAGCCAAAGCTAACTTCCTAATTGTACCACTAAAAACATGTGTTCTGCTTTCCCTAAATTCACACACTTTTGCAGGACAAGTTATCACATGTTTGCGGTACATCGGTTCAAATGACAGAATCAAGAAGCTTTGCATTTACGAAGGGGTGCTATAAATGTAACAAGAGTCCCTGGTACACTTCCTCCAATTGGCAAATCTCATACAAAAACATCATGTGCAAGCTGGAATTTCTTAAAGATAATACAGCTTGTTTCATGGCATTCAGAGACCAAGACAATCACTCAGAATCAGTAGATCAGATCAGAGCCACAGTCACTTCATGCTGGTGTTTCTTTTATGTGTACCTGGTAGATAGATGGGGGTTTTGAGCCACAATGTCATTAAAACATTCAGTGGTTAATGTTAGTTTCTGTTTGGCAACAAATTGCAAATGTTTTGTGCTCATTGAAAATGCAATATAGAGATTTGTGTGGAAACCAGAGCTGGGTTTACTTCACTCTTAAGCAGTTTGATTCAGAAAACACCCTTTCTTCAAAGTTTAAAACCTTGAAAATAGTTGTATAACGAAATTATGTAATGAAGTTTATTTCAGAAATTAATTCAGACATTGTCCTTGACAATAAGAGTGCAGCGCAGACCAGAAAAAGAGATGTCAGTGTCAAAGTAAAAGCTATGTTAAGAACTCCAAACTATGCAATAATCTCACATACAAAGGATTCACAGCAACACAGAAATTGACCTTTATTTCATTCAGTGCAAGCGTATGCTGTCTGAATAAAGCATCAGTGTGTGTGCTTTCATGCTGGACTCACAGTGTGAAGGCATCGCTCCTCTATACTTACTTTCTGTGTTTTTTGTACAGTGGGGTTTCTTTTTTGTTCTGTGAATATGAGCATTTATTTTGTGTCATTTGGTGCAAATGGAGCGCAGTTCTGAAGGAATCACTTGGGAGGTTAAGAGCTATCGTCACACTGTTGTATATCCAAGCTTAATATTTTATGTTAAATATGCACTTTGCATCTTAACCACTATAAAGGGCATTGAAACATTCAGCACATGTGCAATTGAGACATGTTTTATTTTCCCAGTGTATAAAAACCAGTTATATTTCGCATCCTGAAGGGTCAGGGCTTCTTCATGTACTATTGATACATATGTCTGTATCTTTGTTGTCCATGGGTAAATCCAAAACCCAACAGCTGCTGCTAAACTGTTTCTCCCTGTTTGATGCTGTCCAGATGCCCCGCTCGGGTTTGTCAACACACAGTGAGCTCAGCATCAGTCCACACTCACATTCAAGCACCTGATTGTCTATCCATGTCTTCATATTTATTTTTTTTATGAACTTTTCCTCGTGTCAAATACATTTGGCAAGGGCAAATTGACTGTTTTCCTCACCAGGTTAAATGTAATGGTAATTTCAGAGAATGTACCTGTATACTGAATGTCTGCTGCGACGAGGACATGCCCGAGTTAGGTGACCCGTGAAGGCTGTTGGGAAAAACTAAAAGAGAGAAAAGTATATTAGTTCATTTTTAGATTTGAATACAAGTAAAGGGTGCTTAAGGTGGTTTTTGAGCATTATTAAATTCGACCCATGGTGAGTTTTGTGAAACTGTTTCTCCTGTCAACACTAGAGACTAGAGTCTCCTTCGCTTCTGGCACTTCATGGTACTCTTTCCTCTCAAGACTTGAAATAGATAGATGTTGTGCTAAAACTAAATCAAAAAGCTTCAGTGACTAGTAAAGTTTATATATATATATAAATATATATATAAGTGACAGTTATTTTACTATCAGATTAAAAACCGTATAGAGGATTTAAGGATGTTACTGAAGTTCCTGATGCTATGTAACGCATGATTGACCCTTGTGAATCACTTGCACTTTAAAATATACCCATATACATATATACCCATACTGTGTATATGTTTGGGTTTTTTCTCTGTACTGAAAAGTCATGAAAGATACAAATGCATCAATTGTGTGTCTTTTGCTGATCAGAAATAAAATATTTATCATATCTGGCATATGGTATGAAATATGTTTCTCTGCTTGCGTTTCACTCATTTGGATGCATTTGCCTCCCCACCCCACAAAAGTCCTTTAGGCTTCAACATTAGGGAAGCTTTGGGATGCATTCATGCTCCAACTGTACAGTTCACAGCGAACATGTATGAGAAAATCTTCACCAGTCTCCCCAAAAACCACAAAACACATAAAAACACAAGTACCAAACGACCACAAGCTCCCAATTATTTGTGAAAGTGTAAAAAGTGGTATGGCCCAGACATGGAGCTTTTTTTTACTAAAACACTTCTGCAGGATTTTATGGATTGCATATTCCCTTCCCAACTCCCCCACTCTCCCCACCCCTTCTACCAGACCACAAAATAATACAATAAATGTGTCACCTAGAACACCATGATAATATCCAGAGCTTTGGTATTTCTAATTTCCTCAGTAACATGATAAATGGAAACAGGCTCAGCCTTCAGGTTGCCATCATCACTGCACCAGTTCTCAAAGAGCTGCATTCATGTCCTTTTAGGTCCCAAATATTTTACAAAACTCAAGAAAATGTTGAATTTATTCTTAACAAAGTTCTCCAACATGTCACCCAGGCACACTCAAAAGCACACTTTCGAAGTGTACAAAAGCCCCCAAGATCATCAACCTCTGATCCCAGGTTTGATTGCTCAATCTGTACAATATTATATCGTATGGATCATATTTAGTGTCTCTATTCTTGTTTCTATACCAATATATAACCAGCTGAGTGCAGAAGGGATGCAGTGACACTAATAACTTCCCCTTTAAGGCCTGTAGACTCAGATCCTACAGGCGTGCGCTGTGTCGAGGTTGGGTTCATAAAATGCTTTTCTGATTTAAAAAAAAATGGGGGCTGCTGCAAATGACAGCTTTCAGGCGAGTGCTAAGGCTGCAAAAGGTTAGCAGAGGACTGACATTTTAAAGTTGCAATTACAGATTTTCCAAACAGTTAGGGGCAGCGGAAACAAGCTATGGGCAGAAAACTCACATATCATTATCTTTTGACTTCATGTGGCAAAAGTATTAGCATACGGATGTCTAATACACATCAAACAAACCCAGAGCAACATTAGCTAGCTTTCGCTTGTGTTTCCCCAATTGTTCTTCTTGATTTTCTGGTCCTTGTAGCTCTGTTTTTGGTCTCCTCCAACTCCTGAGTTTAAGTATCTGTGGGTTTTAGCTGCAACATTTTCCATGATCTTGACCAGGTGGCCCCTAACTTTCCCAGTCTAGGTAGGATGATGAGGGCGAGCCAAAAACAGTTAAAAAAAAACAATAAGCAAGAAGCTATAAGATGCCAAAGAGCTGAAGGGAAGTGCATAGTTGGTGATAAATCTGTGGTTTTACCATGAGCAACCCTTTTTTTTACATTACACATATGGGTTCTTTTCCCCATATGGTCCATATTGAATAGCCTAGGATAAATAATAGACTTTAAAGTAAACAGACTTCCTTTAGCCTGAAGATTTTTGTGAGTTTGCATGTATAATTTAGCTTCTCCTAAACATATTTGATGATGTATTACTTTCTTTAAGCTTTCTTTGGAAAATAAAGAAACATTACGTGTTAGGTATTATCAATCATGTTTTGCACAACGTATCGTATACCTCACATTGCTATGGTTTACCACATCCCATCAGAACTTGTGAAAAAACCCTGCAGGACCCACACACAAAAAAAGATGAAGGACACCTCCTGATGAAAATGAACTTTCTTAAACTTGAACACAAACGAGCTGAAACTGCAAAGCGCTCCGTTGGGTTGGAGAGCCTGAGGAAAAGAGGGGGCAGAGGCTCCATGGACGCTAATCTCAGTCAGAGGGAGATATAATTTCATGCCTATTTAGAGAAGAGTCCTGAAGGGCTTTCTCATCAGCCGCTCTCCAGTCTCATGGATAGGTGATGCAACAGCTCTGCACACAGATTCTATGATCTCCCTTTTTTAAAGAGACATTCCCTCTCAGCCCTTCAATGAATGTAGCATAAGCATGATGGACAGAATGAAACACATTAAACATTTTTCATATAGTCAGTTTGAAAATCTGTCTCTCACTCTTATTTGCCGAGTTACGTAGCTGCAGTTCTGTAGTTGGCAACTTTTAAAAGCAACGTGGATCGAATTTGCTGCCTTGAACACAGAGAAATCTTGTTGCCAGGAAACATTTGAACAGATTTTTGACCCCGTCTATTCACTTTGTTGCATGCTACTTGGACCGCTGCCAAGTGTATCAACGCCCTGACAATCACAACCAGAGTAATAATGAGTAATGATGGAATTAGAATATAATTATGCAGATGCAATTCCTACCATCTGCTTGGGTTTTTTTTAATTCGATGTTAATGCCTTTTAAAGCTTCTGATGAAACAGTGCTTCATTTGAGGCATGAGATACAACACTTTGGTACCTTCTGCTGTGCAAATGACGGTTAAATAACCTTCTGTAAATGCATACAGCTGCCTCACAATGTGGCTCCATATGATGAGCAGTGCAAGCATGCATCTCTTTAAGCATTTTCACAGTGGGGTGCACAGCATTCAGGGGGGTGTTGTATGCATACCTTTGACACACAGGGTGACCCAATGACTACATATGACAGTGGAGCTTCCGCCTACAAGCCAGCAACAATCCGACCTTTATTTGTCATTGTTTTAACCTCTTAATAAATTTGGTATGTATCCATAGTCCATGCATAGCGTCAGCAATTTACTGGGACAAATGAACAATGCATTGTGGTTAGTGCGGTACGGCAATTGCCTCTCCCCTCTCCCAGTGTGTTTTATATTCATTATGTCCTTCTCTTTCCCATGAAACTTGTGGCATATTCATCAGCAGTGTGACAAATTAGATGTGCAGTGAAATGGAGTATGACTGAGAGCAGTGGAAGATTAGATCCACTCCAATCTTACCCAGCAATCACTATCCCTTCATTTCTGTGGGGAAATACCCAAGGACGGGAAAGAAAATTAGATCAAATTTTTACTGAAGAAAGCGCTGGAGTGGCAGGGGGAAAGAGATGAAACAGAGCATTTTTCCATTTCCAAAGCATCTCTAGATTTGTCTTGGAATCAAATGCAATCTGGGTTTTTTTTGTGTTCTGGATATGCTGAATACATTAAACTAAACACTGACTTATGGACCGTGTTCATTATAGCAGCTAAGTAATAGGCTCACTGCATTTTGTCAGCATCCATTTCTTTATAAATTTGCAAGGCGCCATGCTATTTGAGCATCTGAAATCAGCATAAGCCAATTCAAATTATGGAAACACTTGAGCATCATATTCAGTTACTGCCCTGGTGCCGTTAAAATGCTCTTGGACACTTATGAGTTGCTTTCTCTTGCAGCACTTTACTATTTAACAGATCTCAAACTGAAGGTGCATTGAAAGACTTTCCCCAATGTAGATGAAGTCATGCTTCAAACAATATTGTTGTAGTTTTAAGCCGAGGTCATTTATGGCTTTTCTTAGTGACTCTCACTAAGTCTTAGCCTTTCTGTAAGACACGGAGGAAATGCTGAGACTTAGAGGAGGTCATGAGAAACGAAACATGTAGGATCTATGAGAGAAACATTTCTAGCTCAGTTCAAGTCTCAATAAAAATACAATTGACACAATGAGATAATTGTACGGAAGCCTATATACTGTATATCACTTGAGTCTGCTTAGCTCCCAGTGAAGAGACAATCTGTTGAAAATGTGGAGTCCAACATTAAATGTATCTTCAACAGCAATCCCCAGCACATTTAGGGAACATAGGTAAATGAAATCCTCTCACTTATCGATCATTAAGTGTAGATACATTCATCCTTCTCTTGCACTTGGAATTAACACAGTGTGGCAGAGACATCTAGTGGCTGTAAACGGGTTATAGCAATTTCTTTCGTCATACAGGAAATGGCTAAAGCTAAGTATTTGTTATTCCAAAAAATAGACAAAATCACAGTCACTACACTTAGACTACAGCATCGTATGATAGCATTTGATTGTCAAATTTAAAAGGTTATCTTAAATGTGTCATTGTTGTCCTTATGCTCTCAGAATCCATCTGTGGATGAGCCCCTTATTCTTCTAGGTATCTGACTACAAGGAAGCCCAATTAGCTCAATTAGCTTCAACTCCAAATCAAAATGAGATAGTATACACTGGACAAGAAGATAACATCTCTTTATATTGTCTTTTGGTAAACAATGATAAAGAGGTGTATTGGAATTCAGTTTCTAACTAGAAATGTATACAGAAAAAAAATACAGTTTTGAGTGACACATAGTATGTCTGCTCATACATCCAAATTTGGAGTAGAGTTTGGAATAAACCTGTAGGTTTGACTGAGATCTTTGAGTCCCTCAATCAATCATAATGCATGCTTTTACGCTAAGGACATACTCTCATATATCATTATCACTGAACGAGTGTACACCTGAAATGTCAAATACAATTTTGATGAGTGTCTTTAGTTGCAAATCGGCTAAAGGAAGACTGGGATCAGTTTCACTCAGTTAAAGAAAACTCTATCTCCTCTTTCAGCCGCTATCAGCCTCCTATTTTTCTGCATGATGAATTAGGGGTATTTTGTGGTAAACTGTACTTAGCAAGCTTCTTATGTTACAGTGAGGGGACAAATGGTTGAATCAATAGGAAGGGCTTTGATATTTAGAAACAGGAGTCATAGAAACTGAGAGAAAGCATTGCTCCGAGCCTTCAGAAAACGCTGCTACAGTGATTAAGTAATTTACCCATCAAACCGGACACCCTAATCCCCAAGGTGTCAAACAATTCACAGCTGACTTCTGAGTGTGTGTGTGTGTGTGTGTGGGAGTGTTTCCCCCCTACGCTTTTGAAGTTCAGGTTTCTTGGTTAGTCAGTAAAAGCCAAGGTGTACTTTGTTTCACAGAATATCACTGTAAATAACCAAAGCATTGTATTAGGTTTTAAGGTCTGTTTTAAAACAATAATTTGAGATAAACATTCATCTTACTGAGAGATAAAGGTCAAGGAATCCACCAAATGGAAAGGCCTCTTTAAAATATATATTTTTAAAGAAACCTTTTGAACTTTTTTGAGTTTGTTTGCAAAACCAGGGACGTCGATGCAGTTAGAAGTGGTGGCATGCTCTGTAACCAACTGACTACCAAGGGACAACACATGTTTTCCTATTTCTGTTCATGTATTCTCTAACCAAACCATTTAACAGGTCAATGTTTGTTATTGGGAAAAGAGGGTTGTTGGACTGACCTGGGAGCAGTCCAAACCAAAGGAGGCAGAGGTCAGCAGATATAGCAAATCCAAAATATCGGCACATATTTACAAGAACCGAATGGCATCCTATGCTCCCCCAGCAAGGCCTAATGTCATGCCAACACTACCACACAGCAGGCAGAAAGGGCAGAATGGCAGAAAGGGCAACCTTAAATAGCCCCTGCCCTTAGGTGCTACCAACAACAGGGGTGCTATAGACAGACCTGTTTTTACAAAAACGTGAAACACAAGTTAAACCATAACAACAAATGACTTAAAACTAATACAAATACATTACTTAACACATGTGTAATAAATATAAGGAAACAATATACAAAAAGGCCATAAATAATTATCTAACAAACATTTACTACCCCCTGCTCCATCCTACTCCTGTGTGGCCCCCCCAGAACGTTAAACAGGTGTTTGTTTCTCCGGGACCGTTTTGACAGCGGACCTTGTGAATTGGAAAGCACAGGTAAGTGTTTAGCAAATGATGCTGGTTAATATATCTGTACATCATAATAAAGCTAACAAACTGCACTTATATAAGACGTTTATGTTGCGCTGATCACATCTTATAATTGTTTGTTACAGTCGGTACGGCCCGGCATCAAGAGGAAACATTAAGCTTACCTGCAGACATGAATCCATCCAATAAAAGGTTTTTTTTAAACGCAACACTTGCTTCTGTCATTCTTCTACAACTTTGCCAATAATTGTCTGTGCAAAACAATATCCAAACCCAGTGCGAGGTATCAAAAAATTGCTGAACAAAAGCGAGTTGCAACCGCTTCCTCATACTATTATAAAGGCCTTGGCAGTTTAACCTCAGTAACAGTGACCTCTAGTGGCGGTGAGGGGATTACTACAGCACAAAGCAGGGTTCACTGGTGTGGCCTAAATCACAGGTACTTAATTCAGAGGACACAGCAGTGGGTTGCTTTTGTTTCAGACACAGCCTTTGACTTGTCTTAGTATTTAAAAGTAGCTTCATAACCCTATTTTACATATGCTTCTTCTGAGACGTGTGGATGTTTACTCCCATTTGAAGTCTCGATTCACATTTTAACCTCCCAAAAAAACTGATCTAACTGGCCTGGACAGTCAGCCTTATGTTTAAGGAAAATGTATGCCACCAGTCAGCAGGTGGCGGTTAAATAATGAGTTTGCAGATTGTAAATGAACCAGAAGAGTATTTCTCAAATTCTGAGATTGAGTCTCTTCTTTTTTGCTCGTTTATCTTATTGTTCAAATACATTTTTCTGGAAGCTTGTTTCATTTGATGGTTGACATTTCTTGGTGGACATTTATTTTCAGAACGTTTTTTTTAATTTTTTTTACAAATTATACTTAGAAAAGAAAATTGGGACAAAATTAGTCATTTAATAAAGTGGTGGGGACATGTCCGCGGTGTAACACCTAGTACACTTGAGTAAATGTACTTCGTTTCATTCCACAAATGCAGGTTTTATTTTAACCCTACTAAGTGTTACCGCCTACCAAGCCATCTGTTATTCCTCTGATTTTCCTAAATAACCCATCAACAGTTTCAATCACTCTTTAAAAGGCTCCTGCTCAGGCCTATAAGTGCCCTCCATATATCTCCCAGCGTCCCCCAGTGGGACAGGCCGGTCTGTCCTGGTTCCTGTCTAAGAGAGGACGCGCGTCTCGGCCTCAGTCAAGCGTCGCAGGCTGGCGCCGCCGCCTCTCCACTTCCACAACATCAGGTATAAAGTTACTGTTTGTTGTGGCCTGGGAACACTAATAACGCGGCAGGAAAACAATGTTGATGGCAAAGCTGTTCGACATCACCTAAGATCACTCAACCCCCGAGGACCTGTGTGCAGATTAAGTGGCTTTACTTGGCTGACCAGAAGCGTGGTTTGGGTGCTCACTGAATGAATGAACCCCCCCCTTTCTTTCTTTAAACAGGTTAATTATTCTGGGACGTTTTCACTTGTTTCTGATGAGGCAGAAATGTTTGTTTCAACACTTTTACGGACCTCATTATTGTGTCTAATGTCTTCAATGAAAACGTGTTTTTATCGTTTAAATGATTTGGATGTACTGACCAGAAATACGTTAGTACACACCGAATACATGGCCCCCACCCTTCTTTTTTAAACAGGTTAATTAACTACGGACACTTATAATCAAGAAACGTATTTTTCAACACATTTACGCGCAGCTATTTCTGTAAAAGGGTTTTAAATCCACGAAAAAGGGGTAATGGTTCTTTTAAATCATTTTTATGATTACCTGTTTTTAAAAAGTGTCAGTGACCAACACCTTCCCTGTCACACTATCACTGTTAAACAGTGTTTTAAAGTAATTGTATAACTAAACTTGTAAAAAGCCATACTGCAACCAAACACTATTTTTTTTTTTTACACATTTTCACACAGTTTGGCTTTTTTAAATATATTGTACTTGCAGGATTCTTACTAGCTGTGGTTAAATACACTTATTTAAGGTCGCTTTAGATAAAAGTGTCAGCTAAATGAAATGTAATATTGTGAGGTGTTCCTGTAAGGTGAGAAGAAAAGGAGCTGTGCGCAGGGTGGGTGTTGTCCAGAGTTTTGGAGAGAGGTGACAGATCTATCTCTACCTTCCTCTTCAACCGGACCCTTGAATGATTTAAATCTCCCCATGCCCCTCACTCATCAGTCACTGAAGAGATACCTCCGGCGGCATCACCAGCAGATATAGAGCACGGTGCGTAAAAACGACCTGACAGTTCTACAGATAAAATGGTTGGGATGCATCTCAGTTCAACCACCACGACGCCCTTTTCTGTGAAGGATATTTTGAAGCTGGAGCACCACCATGCTTTTGAAAATGATTTCTTGATGAATGATCAAGTTGTTCCGATGAATTATCAGCACGCGTCCCGGCCCAGGGACGTGTATGACTGCCAAGCTGAGCCGTGCGTCTCTGGGATTCAGGATAAGCTCCATATTCACAACTCAGCAACAGAAGAGGAGATAAATGAGCAGGGTGAGATTTACAAGTTATTTAAAAGTGTATGCATAAAGTACTCTCTGATGGTCAGTCAGGTTCGTCCAGGCCGAGGGAATGGGGCCTTTAGAGCGTAATAGCAGGGATAGCCAACCATTACGTGTCACTTTTTCCTTTTCTTAAAATCACTAAATGTATAAACAAAAATACTAAGAAGAATGTACCTTGAATAAACACAGATTTACCTAAAAAAGACATTTACGTATTTGCAATATTTATCAAGGACATCCACATATGATCAACTCAATGTATGAGGATATGAGGAGGCAATGATTTATTGTATTATTACCTTTAGTCATTGATATCATTTGTGACAAGCTTTATATTTAATCATGCACATATTGTTTTAATAGAAAATGGGCACATAAGTGTTCGTTTGTTATAATTTCCCACAGATTCTTTATTAACTCATGAACTGTGTGATAAATAACTATGATATATGCATTGTTTTACACTTAGTTATTCATAAAATGTCGACTTTAAAACGTTAAGATAATCGAATTACTTAATATCAGTTGTTGTTTTTGATTTTGCTGTGGCACAAGTAAAAGTTTTACTTGGTTAACATGTGCAGTATGAACATTATTGTAAGCTAATATAAAATATACTGCAGGTATCATGATGAGGTATAAAGTGTCGTCTTTTGCAAAACATCAGGAGAAAATCATATAGCTCCATCACAATACTTTCAGTTTAAAAATAATAAAATTGCATCTTATAAGTATTTTAATACTTACATTTGATGATGATAAAATATGTAATTTGGAAGTCAAATCGTTTAGATTATTAGCATTTAGCTGTTTGTTTGGGTTTTTTTTAAACTCTATTTGACTGTTTTATTGTCTCCTGTGTAGATATAAGCGGTCTTGACAGTTCACATGAAAGTGACAAAACCCTCAAGAACCGATCCCGGCACCGCAGGAAGCCCCGGGTCCTCTTCTCCCAGTCCCAGGTGTCCGAGCTGGAGAGGCGCTTCCGGCAGCAGCGCTACCTGTCTGCCCCGGAGAGAGAGCACCTTGCCCTGTCCCTGAAACTCACCTCCACACAGGTGAAGATCTGGTTCCAGAACAGGAGGTACAAATGCAAAAGGCAAAGGCAGGACCTGTCTCTGGAGCTGGGGTTCCCACCTGCAGGGAGGAGGGTGTCGGTGCCGGTGCTGGTGCGGGACGGGAAGCTGTGCAGCTCTGCACCGTATAACGTCACTCTGGGACACTATAACCCCGTGTTTGGATACGGAAACAGCGGCGGTGTGTGCGGCTGCGGTTATCCCAGTGGGCCACCCTCAGCCGTACAGATGTGTAATAATAATCAGATGGTGGATTTAGCAGGTGAGGGGGGCTTCAACCACGGACACTTCCAGGCTTCATTACAGAGTGTAAGGGGCTGGTGATTAAAGCAGGGAAATGGAGTGTATTATAGCATATTTCAATGGTAAATTTGTATATATTGTTTATGTGTCTTTTGTAATTGTTCTGTTGTTAAAAAAGTCTTATAATAATAATAAATAATTGGTGGATATTTATTGTCTTAAAAAATATGGTATCCTTTAATATTGTCCCACGAATATTCAAATTATCTACACATTTGAAAATCAGGTTAGAAAATATTGGTTACAAAGTTCGTGTTATTTCGTTTTAATGCTACCAATTAGCTTCTTTCTGTAAGAGTTATCATACATCATTTGTGTTTTAATGGATTTATTGAATTATTATTCTGCATTGGTAGAAGGAGACACTGCCGGACTTTTACCAAAAACAGTGTTAAAAAACGTTTGTTAAACGTCAACAATGTTTATTCTTTGACCAAATAATAACAAATAGGTCATTTAATTCAGTTAAAATGTGTAATTCCTTTTAATTCCCAATTAAAGATAACATACCTGATAAGAAACCCTTTAGTTAGCCGGTTGTGGCGCTATCCTCTGTGTGTTGTTATCAAAGAGGGCCATCAAACAGCTAATGGATGAAGTGACATCTGACCTGCAGGGCTGCTCTATCAAACTGACCTCATTATTGTCCCATTCACAAATCCGCTGATAAGGCTGGAGAGCTTGTCCTGTCCCGGAGCTTTGCTTGGTAAACAAACCCGCAGACACAGTGGCTCTTTAACTTCTTCAAACTTTCAATCACACGGGAAACAGTTCCAGTCCGACCTGTCACTCACCGATGAGCCGCAGATAGGGAGGAATCCAGTCGCAATGCAAAGAAATAGCTCTTAGTTTTATTTGAATTCGTGCTGTTTAACTTAGTCCTACAAACTGAAGGTAATATATTATTTTGCATCTTGTAAAACATTGAAAAACTGGTAATCCACTATGTAATTTAAGTGGATTTACATTAAACTTCGCACCAAAAGCTTACGGTATAAAAAATATGTCGTTTTTATTATTAAGTCCACCAACCTTGCCTGTGTGCTCCACATGCCTGATATTTTTTTAAAATATTATATAGGTGTCAAATTATATTATATGTTAATTGACTGTAAGTGGAGTGTGTGTTGGTGTTTCGCCCTTAATGGATTCTGACCTAAAGGGCCTGAGGAGGAGAAACAGCAGAGAGCAGCTGAAGGAGCTTCTCCACTCAGATAAGGATGAAGCTGCAGACAGAGAGGAGACCAGAGACACTTCAACCGATCAGATTGTGTGTGTGTGTGTGTGTGTGTGTGTGTGTGTGTGTGTGTGTGTGTGTGTGTGTGTGTGTGTGTGTGTGTGTGTGTGTGTGTGTGTGTGTGTGTGTGTGTGTGTGTGTGTGTGTGTGTGTGTGTGTGTGTGTGTGTGTGTGTGTGTGTGTGTGTGTGTGTGTGTGTGTGTGTGTGTGGGTGTGTGAATGATGGTTGACCCATGTACTCTCATTCAGGAACTATAAATACATAAAATTAATTCTAAAATCAATCACATTTTGTCAGAAATACTATAATTCAATCCTTTTTTAATCAGGTTTATTGCCAAGTAGATTTACACACAACATAAACACGATATCAGGAATCAAGTATACAAATTATCACTTTAAAACTATTTTAAAACAACAAGAGTTTCCAGCTATATGAATACACAAAAAGTAAATACAATAAGAATATGACTAAGAATTCAATATGTGCAGCGGTGCCGCACAGTATATGTTGCAACATGCATTCTGGAGAGAGGAGTCCAGAAAATAGGCAACATCATCAAAAAATACTTTCACAGATTTCGTAAAACATTGTTAAATCTATAAGAGAATTTGGAGAATAACGTAGTTCATGTGCAGGTGTTTTTTGGTTGTAACTTTTTTAAATATAGTATATTGATATGCAGACAGGATCATTTCAGCGGGCAACTGAGCTGCTAATGGAGCAGAACAATAGCTAGTGTAGTGTGAGAGACAGAGAGAGAGAGAAAGAGAGAGAGAGAGAGAAAGAGAGAGAGAGAGAGAGAGAGAGAGAGAGAGAGAGAGAGAGAGATACCTGAATGAAAGCAGGGTAAATAAAGATGCTAGATTACACTGCGATGATGAGGGTCAGTTTAAATATAGGATGACGTGAGTCTGGTCATCAGTGAAACAACCATTATAGTTTACTCAAAAGTTTAGCTCATGCTGTATTACGTCAGCTGTTAGGAAGTCAGATATGCCTCTGGTGGTGCAGTAGCCTTCTCAGTCTGATAATCTGTTTATGATTGATGTGGAGATGATTCACAGACTCCTCTGTCCAAACATCCACCCTGTGACCACTAAAGTTATGTGCTACACCACGATGAAAGATAACTATTGACAGAGTATAATCAGACTCTCTTCACACTAATCCTCTGGTGAGTTAGCTCATTGTGTGTTTGTTCCTGTGGTTTGAAGTGGCTGCTGGCTTTGTTGCCCTGTGATGTTTGGCTTTAAAGCTCCCTCTTGTGGAAGACTCTTACATCACTTTCACATGACAATAGGTTCCTTTTTACCAACATGACGAGCAAATAGGCTTTGTGCAGGGGTGGATAGTGTCTAAGTACATTTACATATTTACTCAGTACTTTTTGAGGTACTTGTACTTTACTTCCATTTTATTCTACTTTATAGTTCTTTTTATAATACGCAAAATGTTACACCGCTACGTATACAAACTTTTGTTTTTGTAAAATGAATTTTATAAAAAGATTAAAATAGACAACTTTATCAAAATGGACATTTGTCTGCACTGTAAAACCCTGAAGTGTATTCAACTCATCGCTTTAATCGATAACATTTATAAGCTCATACAATGTAAGCATGAGGAAACATTTGAATTGACTCCAAGTAACTTAAGTAATTGATTCTACGGTAATTAGATCAGATCGGATATTTTGATCCCAGCATGTAATCAAAGCATCGTACACACATTAAATTAAAACGATATATAGAGAATAAAATATAGACATCTCATCAGTGGAGGATGTATAAATCAATACACATCATAAACACACAGATTAAAGTTAGTGAACAGAATAATTGGCATAACGTTACTTTGGTAAATAAAGTCATAAGTACCAGATCTACTCAGATTATTGAACTGAAGTCTACTACATTTCCTAACCACTGAATGCCGCGTACAATCCAATGACATATTTACCATGCCAGACAATACATGGCGTGAAGAAGTTGTGCAATAGGCCAGGTGCAGCTACTGTATAATACAACACTGATGCTGAGCAGATACAACTGTGACAAATCTACAGTTACAACAACGTCTGACTTCTTGTCCTCTCAGACAAAAGAAGCAGCGGCAACACAACGGAAGATTGATGGCACAACAACTTTCGGTGTCTAGAAGAAAAACATCGTCACCACATAGTTTAAACTGCAGAAGACAAATGCCTTCCCCGGGCTAAAAGGTCAGAGGTGCTGCTGAGTGCACAAATATGCAGCCGAGTATCTGTGCAATGAATGATCAGGAGACAACAAATAGGAAGGAAATGTCATCGTTTTCAACTGAGAGCAATCATGAGGATTGTCTCAGCATAAGGGCAGAGGATGACAGCATGGCGGTGGAGGCGCTCTCACTTATGCCTTTGTTTTGCTCCTGTCATTGAGCTGACTGCATCTCTGTGTATGACAACTAAACATGTTTTTGATGAAGTGATATTAAGGAGACAAACACTAGAAATAAACACCTAAACTTCAGTGGAATCAGAGATTGGATATAAAGTGGAAGCTTTAATCCTTTTCTGTTGTGAAATCCATAATGGTTTAAGATAAATCGAAAGAAAGACCGTACCCAGACAGAGGGATAAAAGCCTCCTGTGCTTGCAGCTCAACATACTTTAGCAGACAGACGGTCACAGACAAAGAATTCAAGGTGAAACGTATCGTACTGAGGATCTTAATGCTGTGTTGACAAGACAGCAGCTAATGCTTAAGAGGAACATCGGTAGATTTTAAACAGATGGCTTTTTATAGTGAACGCAGCACAGGAAAAAATAAGTAAGGAAACTTGGTGTGGGGTTGGTGCCAAGGAAGCTGGGGGAGTCACCAGGGCAAGGGGCACGGGGAGGATCATGTTTATCATACCTACATTCATGCATTACCAACTGAAGCATGAACTCCCCGAGGAGCGCAGACACGGCCAGTAAACGCCTCATTCTCCTGGAGAAAGTCAGGATGAGCCACGGAGAACAACAAATAAACAAACACCGAGCAATGAGTGTGTCTGTTTCAGGAGCCGGCCTCAATGTGTCAAAGTCATTAGTGCTGCAGTAGGTACGACCACCCACTCTGACCCCCCCCCCCTATACACACACACAGGGATGAGCTCATGAGGGCATGAGGACGAGACATACACCTTTTTAAGTTTAACGTTACATTTGAGAGAGATTATTCAAGATTTACTCCAATAATATTACTGTCTGGACAAACACATGGACACTTTTTCTCCATATGAATTTACTGATTCCCTATCTGGTAGTAAATTAGCTCACTTTGTTAATTGTTGGTCGTTGGTTTATGATTATAGAAAGACAGATGCTTTTTTGCACCCGGGTGTCTATAGTGAACAACCCGTGTGCTGTTATGTAACGTGTGTGGCTCATAAAAAATATGGGAATAAAACATGTCGTATAGTAAATAAACTTTTAAGTTTAATTTCACAAAGAGGAGTTCTTGATATTTGGTCCATTTCATTTATATTAAGGATAGACTAGATATTGATATTGATATTGATGACTAGACACCTATCTGTATAATTCAATATAATACGTTCATTTATACTATATATTATATGTAGGTTGGACTGTAGTTTAGGCTTGGTTTCTGAACTGAGGTGTACTGGATATAATCTTTATTATGTGCGACTATACATTCATGTATATTTTTTAGATTAAAAGTACATTAATTGTGCATTAATTAACAATTATAAGCTTTTTTTGTGTGTATCATGTGCACATCATCATCAACATTATCGAAACATATTGCATGAAAACTATATATATTTAAAATAAGACACCATTGCTTGATCTGAGAAATTCCCGTCAAGTCTGAAGAGGAAAAGGAAAGTCTTTTAAAGTAGATGTAGTATTTGGCTCCTCTTGTCCCGCCTCCTTCTCTTGCCGGTGCAGCTTAAGTGAACCCGCCCTGCTCTTGTATAAATTCAGCCGGTGAGAGAGTGTGAGGACACACACTGCTCAACACTCTGCCACCGAGAGGCCTCTAATCTGTGGATTACAGGATGGAAATGTCAGACACCGACAAACCTCTGACCTCCTTCCTCATTGAGGACATCCTCTCCTTAAAGGACAGCTCGAGATTAAACAGCAAACACGTTTCACAGAAGATGGAAAGATATTCACAGTGGGGAGAAGGAGCTGAAAAGTTCTCAGAGCAACTCAGCGATCAGGAGTTTGGAGAGCAGACAGGTGAGCTCCTGCAGACTTTAAATAGCAATATAATGAATAGATTTATTTCACTTTACATTGCAGAATATTGTTTTATATAAGGTACATCATTGCATTACAGGTCAGTATAAGCATGTGTGGCTATGTTGTATAAATGTTTGGCTTTAAGGAGAAAATGATTTTCCTTATTCCCAGGGGTTTACATTGACAATCCTGAACTTCTCTTTGAACCATCACTTCACAGCCTGACATGCAGACGTGTAGTTTCCCCCCTTAATGACTTAATCACATCTTTACTTTACAGACTGTCTGGACACATCCTGTCCCGGCACCTCAGAGTCCAGCAGTCTCTCCTCCGTGGGAAAACAGAAGCGCTCCAGAGCTGCGTTCACACACATCCAAGTGCTTGAACTGGAGAAGAAATTCAACCAGCAGAAATACCTGTCGGCCCCAGAGAGGGCCAACCTGGCCAGCACCTTAAGACTCACAGAGACCCAGGTGAAAATCTGGTTTCAGAACCGGAGGTACAAGACCAAACGAAAGCAGCAAACGTCAGAGTTCTGCAGGGACAAAGTGGAGGGACTGGGCCTGAGAGACGAGCTGGTCCGAACTTCACTTATAACATCCTTCTGCAAAGCCTATCAATACAGACCCTACCTGTGGGACTACAGTGGTCCCTGGGGGCCCACGTTATGGTGAAAGGGAAAGGATGTGGAACTATGATTTAAGTCATACACCTATGTTTAGTTTCCTTGATATTTAGGCTATTTGTTCACTATTAAAGTCTTTGTTATTTTGGCCTGATTTGAACCCACGTGTTACATTTACCACTGTGCCATTTAAAAGGGTTTTGCTCCGACACAGATTCTGTCATTTTGTTATAGTTTAAGAACAATCTCAAGTCGACTGACACGTCGTTGGAAAATGGTTTGTTGATTCGTTGTTAAATAAATGTGGATACATTTTATCTGATAAGAAATATATAAATCATATGACTTGAGCTTAGCTTATTCCTCACATATACAGTCATATTTTCAGTCAATTCTGTATTAAAGCTCAGTTTGACTCACATTTTTAAATAATAATAATATGAAATATATTTGTAGACATACATAGAAGAGAATATGGATGTAAAATAGTTATGCTTATAGTTATGTAGTTCTGGAGCAGCTCTGATTAGACAGTAAAACTAGATTACAACACAAGACAAGACAGAGATAAGTTTGATATTGCAAAATAGAGCCAACAAAAATAAAAGCCGATTCCCTTAAGAGCCTCTGTCCTGATTATATGAAGATAAACTATATCTGGGTTGTGATCATCGAAAAACATTAAACAGATGAGTTCATACAAAAACTGTAGACAATCAGAAAGAACAAAGGAACAGATGGAAGAAGATATAAAAAGACAAAACGTTTTATTCAAAGTTAAACACACAGTATCAAGATGCACTAACACAAGCAGAAGTGTACTGTAGGAACTAAAATCATTTAGTGATGATTAAAGTCTGAAGTGCAGCTTAAATAAAACAGTATGTTTTCTCAAAGTTTTGTCAGGAGAAGCAGGCACGTGGCTCATGAATGTGATAAAGATTATTATGGTTACAAAACCTGTTTGTTAACATCACTGCCACTTTGGGACGGACAGAGGGTAGGAGAAGGTGATCTGAAACTGGAAAGCCATCTGACAGGGTCTCATTCATCGATATTCATCATCAAACTTAATGAAAACATTTATTTCCTAGCATTTAATTATAATCTTCCACTTAAAATGTGGTGTCAGATGACTGCTGAAACCACTCACACAATAGGCAAATTCAAAACAACGCACATCAATTCGATACAAACTAAACTTCATCGATATTTTGGGGGTTCTTTTGGTTATTTTTTACCAAAATTCGTAACATAAGATGTAAAAAGTGTCTAGTTTGAGACATTAGAATGACCAGATCTATACGTCTAAGCTAAATAGTCCAAGGTTTATCATCTACTTAAATCATGGGCGGTCTAATTGTGGCTGTGGACCTTATCCATTATCTGGTCCCGTGGCAATTTAGCCGTTAGCTTAGAATGCCTGCAGCTGTGTGTCAGAACGAGACACGCTATGTCCTTGAGCGGCCCTGCCACAGGTCACACACAGGTGGATGTACTTTGTTATCTTTAACTGTATTAATACTGAACATACAGTACAGTGTCATCATAAATCACATATTTACATTTTAAGCATTTATGTATGACAAAATGAGATAAAACCTTCTTTACATGAGCTGGCCAAAGTCATACTATGCACCGTGCACATGTCCTAAAACATACAATACAAACATTTCAAACATGGAATAGTACAGAGTGAAAAAAACACTTGTAAGGAAATTCTGTTAACTAACATAAGGGGTGTACACATTTCCTAAAGAGCTCTCTTGAATTTTTCTTGAGAAATATTTATACCAAAGTTGAATAGCATCAGAGCATAACTCCATGCAGGTTGGCATGCTGCCTCAGTACAGAGCTGATAAGATGGCATGCAGGATTTAGGGTTTAACATATTTAAGGAGGGTAAGTTTGTTGTAACACACCCAAAGTGTGAGCAGAGGGCTGATGGAAATGATAAAGAGAGACTTACAGTAAGAGCTCTCCGACCAATAACCTGTTTGACTTTGTGAAGTAGTTTCCCTTATGAGTGATTTGTCTTATGGCTACAAGTGTCAGAAGATGATCACGAACGTTTCCTGTTGCCGGCTGTCTCCAAAGGATTCTATTTTAAGTGTTGATCATTCCCCTTTTACACTACAGATGGACATGAGCTTAAATTGTACCATAAAATCCAACAACATCTAAGAATGTGAAAGCTAAAAAAACAACTTTTGATAAAATACTAATCTAGAATCTGAATTATTTCCTTAAACTAAACTGAATTCTTATCAACAGCACCATCCATTGTATGCCCTTGGAGTAAACAGGTAATTAGACATGAAGAGGTCAGATAGCATCTGTTTTGACGGCATTGAAAATCTGTCAGTATCTCTCAGCGTCTGTCAGTGTCTCAGGCCGCACTCGAACACGCTCATCAGATAAAGGAGCTTGTTGAAGGGTGAAGCTGAAGGTTAGGAGAAGTATTATTTTGGCACTTGCCATTGTAATACCTGCACTTCCGCCGTTTCAAAGGGACACGGTACATTGATTCTCAGACACAGAAGACTTAAAAACAACATCCTCCTGTCTGTTTGGCTCTCTGGCTCGGGGAATGTCTCTAAATCTGTTTCAGCACCTCCTGGATCAACTGGATTTGTCAAGTAAATGTTGAATAGAAGGTATGAAATCCTGGCCTAACCTCCTCTATACTTGGATCATAGATTCTGAATTTTAAGATTTTCCTGGGATTTGGAATAAAGCCAGTATAAACAAAGAAACTCAGTGTTAAAAGGGCCTTATCATGCTCATTTTCAGGTTCATATTTGTATTTTGCGCCTCTCCTGGGACATGTCTCCATGCTTTAATGTTCAAAAAGCTCTTTATTGTTCTCATACTGCCTGTGCTGCAGCACCTCTTTCACCCTCTGTCTGAAATCAGAGTCAAGTCGGCTCTGATTGGTTAGCTGGATGTGATTTGTCAACAGCTTAGAGCTGTCCCGCCCCTTATCACAAACCATGTGCTGGAGCGCTCGACAATAGAAGTGTTACATAGTGATGTCATTGGAGGCATTTCAGGCATGGAGGGAGTGTGGGGAGAGAGAAAATGCCACTGGAGGGAACTTTGGGATTTTAGCCTTTGCAGACTATTTACATGCACAAAAAAAGGCACCACAGGAAAGGGGAAATCGAAAATGCATGATAGGGCCCCTTTAAGCCTTTGTTATGAAGACTTCTTTGTCTCTATATTTAGGGATCTGATTGTGAGCTGCAGTGTGGTCGTGGAGCCGTCGTCGTGCTCTTCAAGGTGGCCAATGATGCTTTGAAAAACAAGCAGATCTTCATAACAGATGAGGACGAAAACCAAACCCCGACCACAAAGACGGCCTTTGTCAGCGTTCAAATATGCCGTGACTGTCGGACAAATTTGCTGGAGTTGATAAGAAGGTTTAAAACAGCCCTGATCTTTTTCACATGGGAACACTCATAAACTTCCTCAGGTAGTGTAACTGGATCCCTCATGTTACGGTACCAGTAGAGCAGCTGCCTTTCTTCTCCCATCAGAAGATACACTGCTGCTTGTCCGAACATTGATTGTGATCAGTGTGTATGTGTGTGTGAGAGATAGAAACAGCGGGAAAACAGGCAGACACACAGAGAGAGAGAAGGGTTATTTTCCAGTGTACTTATCTGTGGGATAAAGATTTCAAGTAGTGGGACAGTTTACTTCAGATTAGAGTGATTAGAGAACAGTATGACAAGGACAGAGGACATGGGATGAGGGGGCCGCTCATTGTGCGCTTCAGATAAACAACCTGCTCATGGACAAGGGCGAAAACTAAACACATCAGGGACATCAGCCTTACAGCACAAGTGTACGTGTCCTGAGGCATGTTGGTCTGGAATAAAGCTCTCCACTGTCTGCATCTCCCCAAAAAATCTGATTAGTGTTGTTTTTCTGTTGCTATACTGTATCTTGTGTGGGAAACACAGCTGAAATACTGTATTCACCTAAATATAAACTGTGGAGTTAAAAAAAAATTGCCTGTTGAGCATTCATGGTCTCAATGTCGATATCCTTTCGTGAAAAAGTAAAAAAGGTTTACATTTTTTCTATATTTTTATTTTGTCTTTGGCCAATCATGTAACATCCACATTCTTACTGACACTTTTACTCTCAGTGACTTACATAATAATGCAGATACATGTTTCAAGTTAGCCATACCACTGTTAGCTTCAAATGTGCTAAATCTTGTAGGTGCTACATTAGTTTTTTTTTAGGTTTAATGGCATGTGGGTTTTTTAGTTTAAGTTTAGTCTTGTGAGGCAAACATAAACACAGAGCCAACAATTCTGGGCTGATTATGACTCCAGCATGTGGATCCAAACATAATGAAATCACCTGGTTATCATTGTGTTTGTGATGATGGTGATAGCCCGCTGTGTGTGTGTTACAACAGCCTTTAAATGATACCATACCACCCTCTACTGGAGATCAAGAACTACTGCAGGATTCACAATCAACCAAAGGGTAGATCCACAGACATCTCACACTTAATGGTATTTAACTATGCATATAGAGCTGCTTTAAAATGATTGGTCTCCGTAATGTCAATGTTTACCCTACTTCAATTAAGGCAGGTATATCTTGATTGGTGTCTTACTGTAGTAACCTTATAATTCATATTCAATATGAGCTTTTATAATTTGCCAAAAAACAGATGAGCAGTGTTTAAACAAGAAAAGTGTGAGCACTAACAGCATATGTTGAGAAATTACATCAGTAGTGAGTGGAAGATATAGAAATATGATATAGTTGCATTGGAAAGGTTGTGGTTTTTAACTAGAAATATTAAGTGCTTGATGTTTGTATACTTTTTTATCTGAGAGAATAAAAAAAACAACCAACATTTCCCCAGTATGAGCGGGTTAAGGACATAGCTTATCCAGGCTAATACTGGTTCTCTCACACACATATACACACAGTTCTTCACTTGCATGTTTATTTCAGCTCCAGTGTTACAAACTGTAGCAGCATTGACACAATCAATTCATCATTGCATGGCCATACTTCCGCGCATTCCTGTTCTGGAGGTGGCACTCTCTCAAAAACCATCCCGACTCCTGCTTCAAACATTTGTGCGTGATCAGCGTAAAATTATTTACATTACGGAATTACCCATATAGCATATCATCTCTCCTGTGTCCTTTCAAATGTCAGCATCTATGAAAAAAACCACACTATTTTGACACTTAAAAAGTACAACAAAGGGTGAGGATGATGTGGGAGTGCCAAAATAGCAGAATGCGATTCATATTCAAAAGTTATATTTTCATTTATTTTTCTTAACCACAGGATTCATTTAAACTCAGTGGAGTTCTGTCAGTGAATCCTACTGTGAACTCACTTAGATTATAATAAAACATCATGAAGCTATGCTAATTTATACACTTATATATTCAAGCCAATTGAGAACACATTATCCCTTCATGTGAGATCACCACTGTATTGAAATTAAGTATTTTATCAGTCAACAACAATAACGCAATCATGGTATTTTTAAAACATATTTCTCAAGTACTTTAGGAGGTTATAGGACTTTTATTTCTGACATATTCAGAAAACAAGCCTCTAAATAAGTTCAAGTGATGAGGGGTTTTAACACTACTAGGGGGCACATAGGTTGCATGATTATAATTCACAGCAGGAAGGCAAACATAATTGTATTTACAGGTTGAAAATAAGATGCATAGAATACAATGCACGTCTTTGGCATATTAATATGTCTCCTAAAGAATCTGCTCCTAAAGTGTTTGTGAGACCGCTGGAATCTGACGAACTCCGTGAACTCTAACCAAAGGAAAGAACAGACTGTTTAATTCAAAACAAATAAATCTGGATGCTTGCATCAACGTCTGGAGGACTGTCTTGACTTCTGAGTGGAGAAGGCAGTGAGCACACAGGAAATGTGAAACTATAACAGGATGAGAGGGAATAAAAGAAACAGCGTTGCCTGCCTGCCAGCGGATTTAGGCTTTTACTCTTTTCACGGCGACAAAGTGTGCCTCACAGGGTCAAAATAAAAGGCATGGTGTTACTTTATTATCACAGAGAGTCTGAACTTTAAATTCAGTCAAAGATATATTTTTGAAAACATGTTATATACACATCTATGACCTTAAAGTCAATACGACACAGAATTCAAAACATCATTTTGTGAAAGTAGAGAGACGCTAACTCATTTCTGAAAAAGAGTCATCCTCAAAATATATAATCCTGTTTTTGAATACATATAAACAAGCTGCCTTCTTTCTGCAACAGGTATCTGTCAATGACACTATTATTGTGCGTACGTCAGCGGCATTGTTTGCTTCAAGAAGGCAAATAAGTGGACCTTTACGGTGTATGACAAAAAAGGTGTTTTGCACTTAGAAGCGTATGAAAGTGCAACAAATTAAAAAGCTGCAGACTGGTATTTGATATTTGTATGCAGAAGTAACCAAAACATCATTCAGTTTAGCAAGATCAGATTTGACGGGCTCAGGAAAGAAGGTTAGCTTCTGCAATGAAACCTAAAGCAAAGAAGTCACAATAACCATGAGGCACTTGGAAAGCGCAACTGTTCTGTTTGCCGTGGAGTGAAAATGAGGAATGTGTTGCAATGTTTCTTGTTAATAAATACGCGATGAAACAAAACAAACTAACGGCGCTGAGTTTCTTTCCGCATCTGTAAAACACAAGCCTCTGCAAGCTAACAAAATAAATAAGCAGTTCCAATATTAAAAACTATAAACATCATTCAAGACAACTTAATTACACGCTCTCCACATGTGGAAAAGAGAGAGCGTGGGGGATGAGGTGAGCGTCTGTGGAGTGGAAGAAGAAGAAGATGAACTCTTCTAAGTTTACCTCTGTTGCATTTCCTGCTTCTGCAGCTACATTCTAACTTTACAGACACACAGATTTAGGTATGTGATCAAGTTCAGCAACTGCTTCAACGTGACGACTCCCCTGTGTGACGACATCTTACGGTATTTCCACACACAGTGAGCTCATGTAGCTTCAGGTTGGAGTCTTCTTTATTTCATCGATCGAGGTCCCGCCTCATATTCCAGGTGCTGCTTTGTCAGGAAGTACTTGAAGAACTCGTACACTGACCAGGCGATGGCAGTGGAGGGCATCTGGTATATAATCCGAGCTTGGGCCCCCTTGAAGAAGGCCGCGAGACCCCCGAGCCGGTACACTGTCCTGAAGGTGTTAGCCATCCCCGATAACTGTCCGCTGACGTTCACGGAGCTGAGCGCTACGTTCTCTTGAGTGTTGAGCAGAGTCTTACAAACGTCCAGCGGGGTGGTTATTGCTGCGGAGAGGGCTCCTGCTGCGGCCCCCGACACGATGTGGCTGCCGGGGTGGTAGTGTCTGTGGGGGTTCAGCTGCTCCTGCATCAGCTCGTAGATCATGAAGTGCACGGCCTGGAAGGGGATGTTCATGGTGAGCTGCGTGCTGTAGCTGCGGTAGAAAGCTCCCACTCCCTCCGTACGCGTCACGGTCTGAACACAGTCCCACAGCCCTCGATATGGAGAGTTGTACATTTGCATCCTCTGCTTCACCACTGAGCCATGGACAGGCAAAAGCAACTGTGTTAATATTATTTCCCATATGCAATGTAACCGCTTTTTAAAAATCTCAAATGACATGGTAGGGACAGGCGTTTAAAAAGATGACGAGGCTGTTTCTTTTGACCAAAAAGATAATTGTTTTAAAAGAAAAATGACTTCTATTTTAATGTTTCCAAGTTAAGTATTTACATTAGGGCTGCACCATTAATCGAAATGTTATAAAATCCCCAAATATTGACTAAGCTAGCGTCAGCATAGACCTGTGCATCACATAGAGAAGCCTTTTGGATTTACCTTCAGCTGGGTTCATGACTGCGTCGTGGAGAACAGTGGCCACACTACCTGCCAGACCTGGTGAAACATAAACATATATTGTCCAAATGAATTACTGTGATTAAAAGAGTTTTAACATCAAGTTCATGTTATGCAGATGTGAGGCTGAAGTGATTCATTTTTTCCAGCTGTTGGAATGCAAGAAAGAAACACTGGATGGTATAAGCATATCTCAGAGAGCATGATTGGATTTGTAATATTTGGATGACTTTATCCTCTCCGCTGTAAACAGGATGCAACACCTCCTCCGGGTGTTGTTACTTAGTGTATAAGCAGTCAGTCCGAATATCAAGATGTTGAAACGTGGGAACATTCACCATTTGCCACATGGCTGTTGCCTCCGTTCTGAATGACGTCGCTTAGTGAGCGTTTGACTCGCTCATAGCAGGCAAAGTAGATGGCATGTGCGGGCCCCGCTCCCATCATGGTGATGTTGAGGCCCCTCAGTGGCCGGAGTGCCCCCTCTGTCTGGATAATCTTTTTCAGAGCCTGATACACACTCTTGTACTGTGCGTTTGGCTCCGGCTGCAGGCTCTGCATCCTTGTCTGAAAAAAAGAGAGATATTTAAAACATTGTGACATATTTTCAGGATCATATTGGTATTTCTTCTCTCCTGGGACATGTCTCCATGCTTTATTGTTCAGAAAGCTCTTTATTTTTCTCATACTGCCTGTGCAGCAGCACCTCTTTTCAGCCTCTGTCTGAAACCAGAGCCCAGTCTGCTCTGATTGGTTAGCTTTCCAGCTCTCTTGTGATTGGTCAACTGCTTAGAGATGTCCCGCCGTTCAGCCTATCACGTTTAATGTGTTGGAGCACAAGCCAATAGAAGTGAGAGTGTTTTAAAGTGACTATGTAATGGAAGTAAACCAAGGAGGCACTTCAGGCAGGGGGGGGGAGTGAGTGGGGGAGAAACTCCTTCTGGAGGGAACTTTGGGATTTAAACCTTAGCAGATCATTTACATGCACAAAAACCCTTTAAACACACTACAGGGGGGGGGGTGTCAACATCCAAAAAAGCATAATAGGGCCTCTTTAATGGTAGTCCAGCAGTGGCTCAGTCAGTAGGGGCTTGGACTGGGAATCGTAGGGTCGTCGGTTCGAGTCCTCGAACAGACTTGAAATATGGAAAGTGGACTGCTACTTGGAGAGGTCCCAGTTCACCTCCTAGGCCCTGCTGTCTTAAGATATTTAGCAAGGCACCGGACAGCACGATAGCTGCCCACTGCTCCTAGTACTAGGATGAGTTAAATGCAGAGGACTAATTTCACTGTGTGTGCTCTGCTGTGTGCATGTATGTGACAATAAAGAGGGTTTCATCCTCCGATTCTCTTCTCTAGTGTATCTGAGGCCCCTGAGTGGCTTTCAGGCGAGCACCTGTTGTATGCCATGATGATTTCTGTGTGTATTGTCCCCCGTCACATTTTCCTGACAGTAAGAGTACTTGGCGGCAGTAAGGTCCTGACTGAGTGATGCGTGTCTCTCCTGGAGCTGGTGTTGGAAGCCGTGGCAGCGCTTTGTTTTCACCCAACCATGCCAAGTTATGTGGAAACCACAAAGCATGTTTTTCTTATATTAAGATATCTGGGGCTGGATCAGGAGATAGGCCTGTTCTATCCTCAGCATGTCTCCATGTGTTTCCTCCCTTTGGCTCAACAATAAAATATCAATTACATTTCCGCTTGATTTGGGAATTTTGGGCACGCAGATCTTAATAGCACGATTTACGTTTTGAGTTGGCATGACCACACTCACACTGTACTGTTGAACACAGAGAGAGGCTAAATCTGTAGATCTAGAAATTATCTGAAGGGTATTTTTTGAGTTGGTATAAAGTAAACCACGAATAGTCCAAACTGTATTCCAGATCAGAACTCTTTTTTATTAATAACTTCTCAATGGCTGATGATTCAAATATCTTAAGACAGTAACGTTGTCTTAATAACCAAACGCCTAAGCTTGTAGTCAAAGTTTATAGGCGGTAGACGGTGAAAATCTAAATGTGATTAGGGTTTTAAAAAAGGGAACGAAGCCTTACGTTTCTCCTTTCAACAGACTTGCATTAACTCCAAAAAACAAATATTAAATGTGTTCAATATTTAATACCAATAAATATGTGGCTGATATAGGATTATGGAAACATGTAGGCTATATTTGAAAGTGAGTGAAGTGATAAAGTGTTGTAAAGTGTGTCAAATGCATCGTACATCTGTGGTCCAACCGTATCTTTGTAATACAACTCATGCTCACAATGACTTTTGTGGGTAAAAACCACCAAGAATTCATAGCAATAACAAGCTGAGGTCTAACATGAGATTTTAAGGAACTGTTGAAAGAGGACTTGCTTCAGACGCAGATTATATTTTCATTAGGCTCTCAACAAAATCCCTTGTGTTTATTTACGATTTATAAGCAAACAAACTTTTCGGGGTTTTTCTAAAGTACTCATAATATGATTAAGCTAATAATAGCATTAAATTAACCATGAGCTCTTTCTGCATGAATATGCTGGACCACAGTTGGACAGTGATAACCAAACCATTGAAGCATACCTAAAAAGGCAACGCCCCCTCTACTTCAGCAGTCTTGTCTCTATGGCGGTTTTATAATCAACACCACAGAAGAGTTACTGCAGACACACACCCTCTACTGCGCGAGGCGGATTCCCAATGTGCACATCAGTGATAAGATCCGCCTCCTTTTATCGACACTCCCTGAATGCTAGCTGCATGTCCTTTCCTACAGAGAGGTGGACAGCTTCAGTGGATTGTTAGCACTATCCACGTATTACCATGTCCTATTGAAACCAGTCATTGTGCTAAAGTCAAGTTACAGCTGGCATACCTCGACATTGATAGTGTAGGCTTGATCATTTGTGCTTTTATCATTTATTTTAAATACATTTGGGATAATTAATCATCATTAATGTTGATATAGTGGGTGAGGCCCACATTATAACATCTAGCACCCATTGGTAAGCTCAGGATATTTCATCACGTTCAACCTTTAAAACCAGGAAAAGACAACAGGGGATATTACAACATCCAAATATCACAAAATCACACATATTTGGCCTTAATCTGACATAACGAGATGGATATAACATCGACATGTTACCCAGTTCTCTTTCTTTCTCTCATGTGAAACATCAATTCATATATTAATGAAACACAGGCTGTAAATAAATGCATTTAGGACTCTTTTTCGTGTCTTTTATGCCCTTTTATTTCTGTACTGTATAATGCAACTGTCAAAATAATATGAAATAGGAACATTCTTAATTCTTTCATCAGCTTTAATCCACTGAAATTTCAAAACGGGTTCTTTGTCAACTCCAGACACGAACTGATCAAACTGAATGAGCACCTTCTGGAAGGTGCTTGTGTAAACTTAGAAACTTTAAGAGGAAATAGCCGCAGTGGTTTGAGTAATAGGCACATGGGTTCATTTGGAAAGACTTTGACTCGAAGAAAGAGGATATAATGTCTCTCTCTTTTTTCTTCATTATGTTTTATTTCCTGTGCCACATCAAGTGTTAGAAAACAGGAGCTGAGCAGAAGAAGAGGATTGTAGGAGCAAAGTTCACATCCAAACCAACAGTTTACTTTGCTAATTTTTAACAAGCTTAAAACTAGTCAAACACCTAATTCAGTTACATAAACTTCAACAATGGCATTCAATGAACTCATGTCCTAAACACTATTCACACAGAGCTGAAGTGAGAAGGAGTTTCTGTTTGATTTTTAAGAAGAAAGAACTCTCAACTTACAGTTGAATGAAATGTTAAACACAGGGGCATTGGGTCTATTTTAACTCATTCTTGATTACTTGTTTAGTCAGATTCTTCAAAAGAAGGCTCACCCAAATTCCAGGAGGTCAATATGACGTCTAAAATGTCTTTTGTCCTCTGCCCAACGAGTAATCAGTTTGCAGTGAGATTGATGAATCCCCACATTTCACAAGATGTAATTAGTAAATATTCGGGATTGAGAATTCCCTGGAACAAAACTAGTTTCACATTCATTTTAATGTCATACAACTAGTTTATTTATGTACGATGCGTCAGCTCTACTGTTAGTTGCATTGGTTACTCTCCAACAAGAACAAACACACTGTATATTTTTGACTGTTTTATTATAGGCCTACAGGACACAGGCTTATTCTTTAAGTATATTATTTCATTTATATATGTACTGCATGTGCACTTTGCCACTGTTTGTAGTACTTGTTGGATACTAAACTTCAGTTTGTTGTACTGATACTCACTGAAAGCAATGACAATGAAACTTCATCTCATCTAATGGCCAAACAAATGTCTTGATCCTATTAAAAAAATATATTAAGATCATTTTTAATGTTGATGTTCTCTTCTTATCCTGGGGACTTCAACAGTGAGACAGCTGACTTGTGTTTACTGATCAATGAACCTGTGAGTTGCCACAGAAGTAGACTTTGAAATAGGACTTGAGGAGTTTAGCAACACTGTAAAAGTTAGTGTTGACCCTTTCGAATTGTAGATATCTTGAGGTCATATAGGGTTTGACTGTTAAGGCAGTCTGACCTGTTTAACAGCTGAGTAAGGTACGTGACCTTCACTTACCCTACTACGTAAGAGTAACAGGGGTAAGTCTGGGTAACGACTTGCGTTACACCTTGAGAAGAAACAAGAGCCAGTGAATGAAAGAACAACTCTGGAATAACATGGAAACTTGATTACACAGAGAAAAACGAGCTCATGCCTAAAATGAGAAGACATTTGTGTTAAAATGCTTTAAATTAAGGTGACACAGGACGTCCAGCAAGCTTTTCATGTTAGCAGATCACACCCAGATAGAAGACTAGTAAAACTGCTCCGTTTGGCTTATTTTGTATAACCATTTAAATCATGCTAGCCTGCTCAACTAGTTGGTTCAGTTGAAGCAAGCATGCTGTCGTGCTTATATTAGCTAAGGCTAACTAAGGATGGGCATATGGTTGCTAACGCTGGTTAGCAACCGATAGCATGTTTTCATTTAGCAGCCCTTTTTTGCTAGTTGTTGTATAAGCAAAACACATGTGATTAGCTGTGTGTGTAGCTTACCTTGACAGAGTCCACGGGGTACATCACCGTGTGCTCCAGTATGCCAGCCACGGCTCCTGCTGTCATGTGGGTCGCCACTGAGACATGAGGTGGCAAGCTCTCGTAGTCCGCGTCAATATCAAAAGGCTCATCGTCCTCTTTGCTTTTGACCTGCGACATGTCCAGAGTTGCCACCACCGGGTCCGAGCTCAACTCCATGCGTGGAGAGCTCTCCCCCGTCCAATATTCACCACAACAGAACACTCAGAGAGCCGTCGGCAGCATGGATAACCACAACATCATCGCTACTTAGTGGAGTTCCAGCGCCCGTGTGACGTCACAAGTCGGAGGCGTGGCAAATAGGATTATGGACCAATCAGATTTAGGATACGCACCAATAGGGCGGGCTCTTAGTTTGAGGCGTCCAATTAAAAGTTCCCTTGGTCGATCCCTCTGACACTTCAACTGCTGTGCATCCCTGCTTGTCTCTGTCTTTGAATGGGTTTGTCAAAAGTGTTTATCTCATAGTCCTGCTTGAATAGATAAATAGGTTTGGTCCTCTTATCAGGCAGCGTTTGTTTTCACTATAGAAAACTGTGCAACTCCCCTCACTCAATTTCCACCTTGTATTTGTTTTGCACTGAGTATAGTTGTATCCTTCAAATCGTGTAATACTCTCAGGTATTTTAATTAAAAGAAAAGTCAGTGGAAGTCAGTTTAATTGTAGGCTATCTGGGTTAATTAACTGATTCATAAACAGTGTTGGGTGTAACGCGTTACAAAAAGTAACAGAGTTACAGTAATGAATTACTTTTTGCTGTAACGCAGTAATATAACGCATTACTTCTGAAATTTGGGTAATAAAATACCCGTCACAATTCTCAGTAATGCAGTTACAACACGTTTTAACCCGAATGATGTGGCGTTTTGTTTCTAAGAATTCACAAACATCGCGAGACATTCCGACACCAGACATAATTGTGCAGGTAGAATAGTAACTCGGTAAGCCTGTTTACTATCGGTTAAGAGGGCTGCAGAAACAGATTCACAATGCAGAGCTGCAGGCTCACAATGCAGAGCTGCAGGCTCACAATTTTGAGCTGCAGGCTCACAATGCAGAGCTGCAGGCTCACAATGCAGAGCTGCAGGCTCGGAGAAAAGACAAGAAAGAGACAGGAGAGAGCGCAGGCCCAAGCAACACAAGGTCACTTTCTCTGGGTCTGCTATGCTGCTTGAACCCAGAGAAGTTCAGAGACTCGTGGCAGAGTGTTGAAGATCTGCAGCCTCTGTCCTCTGTGGAATCGCCAGCTTTTAGAAAGCTTGTCAGCCAAATCTCCGTTAACACACCAATGATAAGGTGAGCTAACGTTCATATACAGCAGGTTACAGGGCCGTGCAGAGGCTCCACTAACATGTTGTTAATAACACACAGAGACGTCATGTTACCGGTATCACATATTATTCAGCCCACTTAAACGGAGCATGAGTTTAATTTCAGCATGTACTGCCAGATAGATAGATAGCTTTAATTAATGAGCTGCAATAAACTATTTTGTAGCATTTAAAGTCAGACTTTTGCGGTTATTTTAGTGAAAGTAACTCAAAGTAACGCAAAAGTAGTGTAACGCATTACAGAGACAGTAATAATGTAACTTGTTACTTTAAAAAGACAGTCATAAGTAATACAGATGTAACATGTTCATGAACATGTTACATCTGTCAATGTTTTAGTTGGTCAAGGTGAATCCTTTTTATTAACTGGTCATATTGTAAGTAAAATTGCAAAGAAACCAACATCAAAAATAAATGTGGGGGAGCAACAAAGTGAATATATCCTCTATGTAAAGTGGAAGAGAAAGAAATAGTTAGATACTTCCAAGCACTGGGGGTTGTAAAGTATATCCTTCAAAAAGCAACAGACATGATCGAAATTTGACTTAAAATATAGTTTTGCTAGTTGTCTCTTTGTTTGAACACTTGATATGCAGGTAGTAGTTTTGTGTTGCTGTTGCCTGCCACTAATCTTAACGTTTTTAGGAAGACTGAACCATGTAAAGTGTTTAAAACCCTACTGTAAGAGAACTGGTTATTTTTTCAAGCAACCTGTATTTTTGTAAGGTATTCTCCATAAATGGTAAGGAGATTATTATTATTTCTTTTTTTTAAATGACACAGGTCAACCAAAAGGATATTTTGAAACCCCTTTCCACTGCCTAACATCGATTCACTAACACGGAAAAAGACGGAAAAGTTATAATTGGCATTCATTCTCTGGACAAATGAATCTACAGTAGTCATGGGAAGTAAATATGACAAAAAGTTAAAAATAATAAGTGAGTTTATGCAACAAAGACGTCACAACACCCACTCACTTGTAACCCTACTTAATTCAACATACTGATCTGCGTGAATCATCCCTACTACACGCCATGTGAACAAATAAGGGAAAAGGGAAAAGCCACAAAGGGGTGCACGTCCATCCCTTAGAATCAGCTCTTTAAAATAAGACTATCATTATAGTTTTTTAAATGTACATAATGCTAATGCACAGGTCCAAGTTCATTACATGTTCTGTTTCAAGGAGCCTGTTTATAACAAATGATCTTAATGTGGTTAAATAAATGTATATACTTTCTCATCACATCTCTTATTCCTAATAATTTACACTAGGCTGTGTCATCCGGTCTCTTGTTACAGGCCAATAGTTTAAATTTCACTTTTATTTTCAACAGGAGGCTAGTTTTTGTTTAAGATAGCAGCCGATTCAACTACAACATAATAAAAATTCAGTGTCAATCCACTCTCCTTATTCCACCACACAGACAGTTCTGAGCCATTGATTCCTCCAATTGGTCAAAATATTGTATTTGTAAATTATTTGATTCTATTAAACAAATAATCACAGTATTATAAGAAGCGTTATTCTTAGTAGAAGTAGTATTTCCTGTCCTGTTGACTGCATCATTTATCTACTCTGTCTCACTCAGCGTTGAAACCTCAGCTTTAGACACAGACCACACTGCAGTGTCGCTGTGGGTGTGTCAGAGAACTGATACACATCGATGACTCAGCACTATAGGAGCCTGGCATCTTAAAGAGTCACCTGTTAGATCAGTTGTATTACAGATAAAGTCGTGTCCACATGTTCAATACGGAATCTAGTCAGAGAGGAGTTAGTACTTTTGAATGAACCTTTTTCTCTATTCATTTTTTAGCTAAGACTCACAATTCTCCTCTGTTGTATGCTGTTGTGCAAGGTGTTGGGAGAGGCTTCTTTTAAAAATGAGTGATGCACTTTAACCTCTTAGCCAATCGAGGTTTGACCTTTCCTAAGGGCTTTAAAAAAAGGTGTGCGCAATGTTTGCTCATCATTTCAGCAGATTTTGTCAGGGATAAACTGGTTTTTAGGACCACTTGAGACTTTTATGCTATCTGTAACTTTGGCCTCCCCATTACTGATCATACTTTATGAGAAATAAAAAAGATTTCATTTAATTGGATAAAAAGTACATTTTTCTCATATATATTTAGACTTTGGGCATGTGTACTTTTTATTAAAATATATCATAAACATAATATGTATATCTTATGAAAAAAAAGTACAAGTATTTGTAAATCCTGACTGTTTCATGTATGTTTTTTTTACTGATTTATAAAATGTCAAACTTGTACAGTTAGACAATTACTCAAAGTATTTCAGCATTCCTAAATATCATAAATGTTGGTGTTTACCCTTTATTTATAGAACAACCACCACCAATTTCAGATTTACTACAAAGAAATACAATGTTTGATCCGCCCCTTGTGAAAAACAACCATACAGGTATACCATAAAACCTTTATTACTGAATTCTAAGTGACAACAATTATTTCGCATTCATCTGTGCAAACATTACACCATAGACCATTTCGTATAAATAATGGGGCATGTACCTACATTTACAATCCCCTCACAGCAGTGATATGACAGCTTCTGAAAATGAAGCCCAACGTAAATATATGCCACGGTATCCGACTTCAAAAGTCAAATGACACAACGTCAGAATTTCAGCAGGGCTTTAGGAGAGACTAATTATCTCTCAAGAAAAACAAGACGTTTGTGGAGCGTTTTCCCAACAGTGAGAAGACATGTATTGCACGAGTATAGCGTTTAAAGGCTACTTGTCCTGTTGAGAGGAAACATTAGGAATGAACACAAAAACCATTCCAGATGGGATGTGTTTCTCAATTGCATTACAAACTCCTCATTCTGATAATTATATTGCATTTGAGTTTCCTTTAGCAATGGCAAGTGCTTGTACCATAAACCAACTATAAAAGAAACACAAAGAGATAAGATCCTATGAATAAAAGGCATAAATAAAAAGGCAAATGTGTGTAATTTAGACGCCATGTTCATATTTGCTAGTGAGCAAAGTACCGTTGTGTTTGTCTTTTTTGGAAATGAATAGGAGAACTCAAGAACAGGCAAGAACGTGGAGGAAAGAAAACACGTCATAAGTGAACAAAATAACATTAACATCATTATTTTCATGGCTCAGGTAAGCCGGAAGACTTGTGCAAGATCTTCCTCATAAGTCCAATTTTTACTACAATCTCGGTTGCAACTCGGGGAGCAGACTTCAAACGCTCACCCAACAAGCAAACACCTCAAGGGGATTTGCTTTGCAAAGTCACATCCTGTCAAGAGTTAGTTCAGAGAGTGATGGGGATTGTGGGTGAGCCGAGACCCTCTTCCAGCCACGGCACAGAGGAGGGGGTGCAGTGCTGTGCAGCGCGCCGATGGATGCGCCGGAGTCGCAGCAGGTACAGCATGATAGACAACACGACAATAAAGAAACAAGCCAGGAACAAATAGTGGTTGTTGACAAAGGAGAAGCTGTGCCGCCAGTGAGAGTGCACTCCTTTTAGACCTTCCTGCTGGATGTCCCTGAGAGAAGAAAACAAAAAAATGCATATTAGACCTGCAGATAATGTTCAGTTCAGGGCCCTCCTCTTGTGTTTAGGTCAAGAAATGTTGCTTTGATGGATAGATGTTTTGCAAGGATGCCTTGAATTAATGCTAAGGGTGCATGCTCTTTATTTCCGCCATGTGGGACGAATAAAGACATTCTGATTATTGTCTCAGTAACATGTACAGCTAAAACCTGCAAAACTGCAATCTTATACAAAGTAAGCTGGATCAAGAGCAACCAGTCCATCACTAAATCACAAATGTGTCAATAATGATGTTAAGATTAAGCATGAGACCGTGTTGTTTCAGTAAGGATTTATTTAGAACCATATTCCTCAGATCTCCCTCTTGTTGCTAAATGCTGTAAGGCTTTGTGCTTTGCTCATTACCAGACAATCCTGAGTACTGATCATTGTTTTTGATCCACTCAGGGTTAGCCATGTGCTGTTATCAAAAGACTTAGCCAATCATTCCTTCACTTACATGGTAGAACAGAGTATAAACAATCATTACTTAAAGCTTAGTAAGCTGACTTGACGGTAAAACTAACTTACCGTAAAGGCAGAAAGCGTGTCCTGTAGAGGATAGCTCCAAGCGTCCATTGGACCTCCTTATCGTAGACCAATAGAGCGGTCTTCAGGTTTTTATAATTGGCTGGGAAAGAGAAGCCTGAGTGCAAAACTTCGTGCATCCATGCTGATTTAAAACACTGGTACCTGCAGGAATAAATAGAAAAAATGGATCACTGATAATGAGTCCTTTTAAACAACTGGTAAGTGCAGCTCTAGCAGAGTTGCAATCCTGCGGGACTTACTTCAGCCTGTGAAGATCAGCATGTGTGGCGTACAAGCCGGAGTCAAAGCGTTCCTTCAGGGTCTTCCACTGGGTGGAGCAGTAACTCTGTAAAGGTTTAATGACAACATCAGGAAAGGTTTTCGGTAGTAAGACATCAATAAAAAGTACCTTTGGCCATTGTTCCAAATGTAAACAAAAGGGAATAATGAGTTATAATTTCATTTACTTGGCTTGGTCACTGGTTTGAGTCCCAGTATGGACAAGAAAAGATTTACCTTAGCAGCCTTGGAGTATTTGGAAGAGTTATAATCCCCGCCCATGCGCAGCACGTCCTCGGTGCAGTAGTAGAACTCGGAAAAGCCGTAGAACTGGCTGTTGTTGTAGTTGATGGCCGGCTGGTAGATGCCGTTGAGGGAGGTCAGGGTCTCGTTGGTGCGGTTGAGGAACGGCTGCAGGATGTGTCGACACTGGTCAAAGTCTCCTGTGCCTCGCAGATGGAGCTTCTCCTTGGATGAGCCGATCTCATCAAGCAGGTCTGCGGGGAGACACGGGTCGAGGAGAGGAGAATCTGCCGTCTCACCCACATGCTGATCCAACAGCCTGGAGACATCAGTAACACAGTGTAAGTGAACACAGTACGGGGCATTAAGAGACATTTTCAAGATGATTGTAGGTCTCACTTGTTTCGAGTGGCAGTATTTCTGATAACAGTTTCCTCATATCTTTGGCGGGCTGCATTTCCTCCAAAGCCCAGGAAGGTGGACACATAAACACGATAAACATGCTCTGTGCGATGTGCGTCACACCCTAAGTTAAACTCGGCCAGTAAGTTCTTGGCAACTTCCTCCTGGGGAACAAAGAAGAATCAGCATGGGAAACCGCATGATGTACCAATCTATAACCCTTTGGGGTTAATTATTTAGAAATGACATGCAACATCAATTTGTTATTACAGCAGATCACACAAGTTAAAAGACATATTAGGTAACATTTGATATTGTTATGTGTAGTATAATGCATCTCAAAGCATCAAAGAACAGAGGCTGAAACTATATTAAAAGAAAATTCAATTGTGCATCATGTGGTTTAAGGAAATAATGAGAGTAAAAAAAGGGCAACTAGTGTATGCCAAACCTGCAGAGCAATCACTACAACACAAAATAAATCACATTTCATTTAATGATCTTTACAAAGATGACGTATACTTCTACATGTATGACTTGGCGTTCTCAGCCTGTTCTCCTGCTCAAGAGTCATGCAGCAGGCTTACAGTACGCCTTCTATAGGGATGAATGGAGAGCAGATCGTCTCCAGGGGATAAAATGATGCATACAGGGTTTTAAACCAGGGAATGACAGAGGTTGGAAGGAGGGAGAAGAACAGAAGGTTGAGTGACAAAAATCAAAAGGCAGCACAAAAAAATAATTGGTTGTGGATAATAACCTGCTGTGGAGAAGCAAAGCTTACAGTTTTGGGCACTTCGTATGCGATCTGTGTGGAGACCCCGCCCATGTCCAGGACTCCGGCGGTCCTTTTCCTCACCAGCGCCTCCTGCTGATCACTGACATTCACCTCCACTACAGCTTCCCCTTCTTGACAGATTGACAGGAGAGAGGAGTGGAGAGTCAAGCAGAGCAGGGATATCACGTGTTTCTAGATATACGTTTGGGTGGTAGACTTTTTTTAAATGTTGAAACACCACATGCTCGTTTACTTACCGTTGTGCACATGGTTAAACCTTCCGAGGACAAAGTTGATTCCAATCCATGCATACACACCTAAAAACCAAAAGAGACAAATTGTTTAAATTCAGTGGTTCTCAACTGGTCCAGCCTCAGGACCCACTTTTTCCAAAGTTTTGAGCCACTGAAGTAATATATATAAATTACTATAAATTGTGGAGAAGGGTAGATAGCCCCCATTGTTCTGTGGGTCAAAATGAAAGACAGCCTACACATTTTTTTCGTTATTACATATTTTTTTTAAACAGTAAATCACATGGATTCTCCGTGGGCACTTGCACCAACATGCCGTAATCTTGATTCTGATTGGCCAGCAGACTCGAAAAGCATCAGCAAAGATGTTTTATTGAGAAGATGATCAAGACGTGACAGAAGTTTTCAAAACCATTTCTGTTTTACGACATTTGGAGTCAAACCGCCACTGCACGCACAGCATTAGAAATTCCGGCCTTCAAAATAAAAGTGGCCTTCAAAATAAAAGTTTGACTTTTTTACGGTTTTTTTTCACTTGCTTATCTGCGACCCACTCACAATGGGTCCGTGACCCACTTTTGGGTGGCGACCCACCAGTTGAGAACCACTGGTTTAATTAATATCTAAATGTTTAAGCAGCATCTTCAAACTTGATATACTTTAAATTAAGATAAGCAGTACAGTGTAGAATTCAAATGCATGTTATTTGTTATTTTTGACGAATACATTTATTTCCAAGCCAATGAAATGGGGAAGCAAAACTGTGGCATTGAAATAAAAAACAACACAATTCAAATGTTTTATAAAGTCATTCATCTAAATATAGTTACAACTGCAACACATTTCAGTTCACCATAGCAATTTTAATTACTCTCTCGTAGTATTCCTTTCATTTACCTTCCTGTTTTCCAGAAATCACTTCCACATGAGAATCGGAGAAGAGGAAGTTGAAGTGGACCGGGATGTCAGTCCTCAGATCCTCAAGAAGTGCTTCTTGTTGACTGAGATTGAACAAAAGCAGAAACTTTATGAGAAAAAGTGTGGTGTATAAAACATATCCACTTACATCTGGTGCCACTGGAGTGATGATGATCATTAAGTCCGACAGTACCTTTCAGGGAGGATTCTCATTCCAGCTGTGCACAGGATGTACAAGGGGGTTTCTTGGTGTTTATTTTTGGGAATGTGTTGGGCTGCAAAGCTCAGCAGCGGATAGATATAATCACTGGCTTTCTCAGGTGTTTTAGCCAATTCAGAGATACCTACAAAGAAAAAAGACCAACAACACATTTTATCTTGGGTATATAATCAGCTAGCATTTTGTGTTTTGCATTCAAACAAACAGTGCTAACACTGAAGTAATTCTTACATATTGTACATAAAATATAGTTAAATATGGAACTAACCTGGTTTGATTTTCATGACCACGGATTTGCGGTGTTGATCTCTCATTTGCCGAATGTCCAGCAGTTCATGGGGATTACCATTATGCCGGGGCCAACAGTACACAAAAACCCTTGAGCCACTGCTGCCACAGTCCACCACCAGGCCGTAGTTCAAATCAGGATTACTTGTATCTGTTGCATCCACATCAGTCACCCTTGCCAAGTGCCTTTCGGATAAATAAAAAGAATTGTAAATACAATACCGCCTGTGTTTAATATAACAACGGATTTGGGGAGCAGCCGTTAGTTTACCGGTGAAAGTGATTTTCCTCTCTGATCCAGCTGGCGTGCCCCTTTGAGAGAAGCAGCAGGTATAGCAGTCCAATGAGGCAGAGCACCAGGCCGATGAAGAGCAGCTGTCTGAGGGAAGGTGTCAGGAGCCGAGGAACAAACAGGGACGACAGGCTGAAATGCCACGAGGCTGGGAAAAGGCACGAAAAGCTGATCCTGCCAACAGATAAACAAGAGGAGTCTGTAAGAAAAGCTTTAAAAGGAAACAGGTATGAGAAAGTTCATAATAAATCTCCATTCCCACCTTCCCATGATGCGGATTGTCTTCTACTTTAGTGCAGTTGGATTGTAGATCAAGAATCAGTCTGCTGAAGATGTGAGATGTGGCATATTCCACGGCTCCATCCCGTTTTCCTCACTTGTCACCATGACCTTTTTAAGGAGAAATCTCAATATGTTAAACATCTGAGGGGCAGAGCTGGCAGAAGTACATCATGAGTAAAAGTAAAAGTTCCAGAGAGTAGGAATACTCGGTTACAAGTCTTGCATTCAAAACCTTACTAAAGCAAAAGTACACACGTATTTGCATCAAAATATACTCAAAGGACCAAAAATAAAAGTACCCTTTATGCAGTTTGGCCCATTTCAGAAAAATATATTATATGTTATGATTATAATGGTTGATGCAAAAGCTGGTAAAAGGTGCAGCTAATTTGATTAACTGTGTCTGCTGCAGGGAAGCTTGTGAATTTACCCCACGTGTAACTAAAGTCTTATTTAAGTGTTGATTATATTTCACATTATTAATCCAAATCTTAAATTACTTTACACTACTGTCTGAGGGTTTGTTATGAGACTGGCCTTAGGTTGCACGAAGCAGTCAGACTAGTTATCATAATTGGACAGAATGTTCTAGCAGGGTTGGTATGTCTTGTTGCTGCTTGAAATTACATATTTTAACGTATTCAAACAGAAATCAACCCGATATAATGGACGTTAGAGAAACACTGTAAAGATTAAGTGCGTAACGTCTGTGGAGAGTGACTATGCTAAGTGTTTGGCAGTAGCATTGAGCTAAAATAGCTAAAATTAACACATTTCTACACATCGTCAGCGTCAGAACAGTACAGCTATATATTCGTGGCATTTAAAAGTTGACATACTTACTAACTCATAAGTGAAAGTCCCTCCTTTTTCGGAGAAAGCGACATTTCCTCGCAGCCAGATGCTAGACGCTGGCTAATGTTTTAGCGAGTATGTGGCAGGTCTCCGGTGAGTGACGTAGTTCTGACGCGGTGCGTTTGATTTTCGTCTCCGCGTTGCCCGGATATCAAGCAGCAAAGGGTAATCCCCACACCGCCCAACATTACTTCTTCTTCTTTTGTAGTTTTACGGCAGTTGGCAACCAGCTTTATAGGTGCATTTCCGCTACCTACTGTATTGGAGTGTTATTTTAATTTAATTTTTTTAATGTTTAAATGAAAATGCTATATTCTCTTTATTAATTCAGTTTGCCTTAAATAATATGAAAGTATTCCTGACCCAATGTCTAATATCTCCCCGAGCGATGGTTGGTTGACCTCCTTAGTGTCTTTCTTGTCTGTGTTTTTCACAACACACCACAACATGTTCTACTGTTTCCTCTACCTGGCAGTGTTCACATAATCCTGATGGATGTTTCCCTACTAAATGTAATTTTTTGTTCAGTCTTGTATGTCGTAATCTTCTACCTCGGTCCTCCTCTTGACTGTCCTGCCTCTGTTGATTTTTGTCTGTAATGCATAAAGATGTGGTCCTGTGTTTTTCCTGTGTCCCAATTACGTTGCCACTCCTTGAGGACAAACCTTTTTGTTATTTCTTTTGCCTCAGATTTAGTGAGTGCAATTTTCATTACTTCCACATGTTTGACAGCCTGCTTGGCTAATTTGTCTACCATTTAATTTCCCTTAATTCCTCTGTGAGCTGGTATCAATGGTATGAATGTGGTCTCAATATTCCTACTCTTTAATCATATACCCAACATTACTTCTTCGTATTGTCCATTTAATTTCGGGTAGCAAACAGGATAAAGATGCACCAGCCCCACCTGGTAGCTGGAACGTTGATCAGGAAAATAATAAGTGCGATTATCTTTTTCTGGGGAAGAGGTGTTCAGTTAAACTTTTAAAAGTATTTTAAAATAAACTTGACTTCCCAGAAAATAAAATAAATCCAAAATCAATTCTATATTTTGATCAGGCAATACATTTATCAAACACAATGTGCCAAATAATGCAAAAACAATGACGTCGTAAAACATTTTTCATACTTGAGGTCTTAAGTTTACTGAAAGGACATAATTCAGCGTTATTCCACATAAGAGGCCTGAAAACTGCTGAATTCATCATCAGCGTAGAAAAAACACGCTAATCAAAATATTTATTTGAATCACAATGGAGAAGATACAGTTTGGAATTGATTTAATGCACTATAAGAATGAACTGTTTTGATATTTATTAAGTATTGAAAACATACTTAAAAATGTCAGGGCAAAGACAGCCTCTAAAATCAATCTGTGTCTGTTGAGAAATAGCAAAAACTATACACTGGCATTGTAGTGATAAACGCTGAAATACAAATGTAATTGACCCTACCTAATGTGTGTATATTTATTTGACTCATTTAAAGCATTATTCATCCACCTTTAACACTGCTACTCCCATATTCGAAGCTGACCATCTCTTCACTACAACCAGACAACTTGGACTTTACTGGACATCCTGCAGTCCACCATTTCCAAGTTACTGATTTGCCAGCAGTAACTCACATCTACATTCTTAAGTCTCTTGCTTCGTTGCATAATACTTTTCACTGTTATCACCTCCACATCAGTCCGGGGCATGTCAATGCGTTGTACCTGTGCGAGCGGCATGGGAGGTGAGTCTGTGGATTCTGCAAAGATGTGCTGGTCCAAGTCCAATACGCTCAGTACATCCTGTAAGACGCAGTTCAGAGGGCAGGGCAGGGACACCAGTGAGATCTTCTCCAGTAAAGGAGAACCAGCCAGGAGACACTTGAGCACTTTCTTCAGGGACATCCAGGACATGACAGGCTTCATTTGGCTGTGCTCGTAGGAGAAACTTCAGAAACAATGAAAACACAAAAAGAGAAATGATTTGAACATGAAGTAATAGTACGTTACTTTAGAAATGTAACATCAGTTCTTCATTGTTTTCTGCTGCAACTTGATTGGATGCAGTCGGACTGGTTCAGACAAAGTGGATCTGGTGGTGAATTGAGTGTGGAAATGATGTGATTTAAAAGCACTGATTGATTTGTGCCATGTTTAATATTCAACAATTATCCAACAACTCAAGGGTCAACAGTTTCTAGTGTACAACCTAGTGTAACTTTAAAGTACCCTTACTTGAGTGTGAGAGAGCAGAGGTGAGGCAGCTGAGGAAGATCCCGCTCTTCTCGCTGATTCTCCTGATCTTCTTCTTCCTGCGGTGTGGTGGGAGGCTCTGCAGAGATGTGCAGGTCTCTGAGTCTGGGACAGGCCTTGATGACTTCCAGCAGAGGGGTGTGAGGACTGGTTTTCACCCCCTCCAGGGTGAGAGATACCAAGGAGGAGCCTGCGACCTGCAAGGCAGTAAGGAGATCCACCAGAGGGCCTGGGTAGTGCACTGTGAGGCTCTGCAGCTGGCCTGAACACTCCTGCAGGCCTGCAGCTAACACAGAGCCCTGGCTTCTTCCTCTAGTATCTTCACCGTCATCAACATTCACAGAAATGGAGCAGAGGTTGGGACATGCATGACTCAAACTGTCCAGGGAGTCACATGATAAGCCCTTCACGTCCTTCAGGCGCAGGATCAGGCGTTCATCACCTGACAAAACTCTTCCTCTGCCTTTTTCCTCTGCTTGAGAGCAACTTGGCCCTTCATCTCTACTTGCTTCTTCTTCATTTTCACTACCATACCCTTCCCACAATGTCCTTTCCTCTTCATACTCATCTTCTTCACCTGCTGCTGCTGCTGCTCCTTCGCTCTTGTTCCTCAAACTGTCCATACTCTTCCTCTCCCTCCATAGATCCAACAACTTGGGCACTCCTTCTCTGTCAGTGAACTCTTCTGTCTGTGCAAACTGTTTTTCCTGGATGAGACAGCAGGCCTGTGCAAGACCATCCATAGCCACTCTCTCCAGGAATGGCAGGGAGAGAAGTAGATAGGCTGCTGCCGCTACAGGATCTCCCTCTCGTTCCCCAAAATCAATGTCCAGAGCCAGCAGACTGTAAAGGGGAAGAGGAGACAGGGCTAAAGAGCAAGATGAGGAACTGGAAGAAGGGGATATAGAAATGCAACCAGGTGACCTACAAGGACAGCCAGAGGGTGAAAAGGAAGCCCCACCACCAAGAGAAAGTAGTGCAGCCGGGGAGAGGAAATGACAGCGCGATATGTCCAGATGGCGCAGGAAACGACAGCTGTGGGCAATCGTCCTGATGACACATCTGTCACAAGGTGTACCGACCAGGGAGAGTGAGCGCAGGGCAGGAAGACAGCCGAGGGTTTCAGACAGGACCTTAGAGGGCAGCTGCTGGGCTCCAGACAGGTCCAGACTCCACAGACCCTGAGACAAAGACAAAGGCATTATAGGACTAATAATAGGTGAAGTGGCTAATCCTGGGATTGAATTTTTCCAAAGAGAGGTAAGGTGAGGGTGGCCATCAAGCTGTTTAGTTTAACTTTAAAAAAAGATTTATTAAAAATAAAGTCTGGCAGTCTTATCACTATTCTGTTTAAGCAATCAAAAGTCAAAAATAATGTGTCAAAATTTGAATATACATATAGAAAATATAACCTACTGTCGAAATACAAAAGGAATCTGACCTGGCATCGTGCAACAATGTGGGTAAAGAGGCTAGAGTTGACCAGGCCAGGACACTTCTCCAGAGAAAGGCCACGGAGTTGGGGGACCAGCAGGAGGTGAAGGGCTGCCCGGGACATCTGCTTTCTGGAGCACAGCAGCAGCGTCAGCTCCTCCACCAGCTCACCCGCTATATGGAGGGAAAAGCATAGAAAGAATAGAGATGGACTGGGAAATATTTTAGCAGGACTAGAAGTGATTAATAACTCTGAACTGAAACTAAATCCCTCACACACTCACGCAGTACGTTGAAAGGCCCCATGATGAATCTGAAGGAGTAGTGATCCAGGTAGTTATCGGCGTAGTCCTTCACCCACACTTCCTTCATGTTGTCTGCCAGGCTCAGCAGACACAGCCGAGTCAGTGAGAACACAGAGCCGTCTTCATCCGTTTTCCTGCAGCTCCCCATCCACTCTTTATTTCTCAACCTCCTGCGACCGGGCCCAGCTTTGACCCCGGCATATTTACCTGAAGCCCGAAACAGAGGCATTTCCAGACAGGACGTGGATGCTGGATCTGTGTGTTGAGGGGGCTTCCAGGAAAAAATAGTGGAAGAATAAAACATATGTCTTAAAAAATGTTAAGGCTTTCAGATTTACAACTCCAATTTTCTCTTTTCTTGCAATTTACACAATGCTTCTTAAATTGAATAGCGTGTTAAAAAATAAATAAGGGAGAAGGGATCTTATTTAGATTGAAAATAGGATCACAGTTAGTAGCCGCATGCAATCAATACTGAGGGGTCAAAGGTATATGATAATCAGCAAGATACATTTTGTTGTATTGTGTTATAGACTTTATTAATCCAACATTAAAGTGACACATTAATGCATTACATTATAAACCAATTACATAATACATATTATTCTGAAGTGGGCATTTCTGCATAATGAGTAGCCTACTTGAGTTTTGTTTTTTTAATCTCAGTAGTCTGTTTAGATCCCCACTGCTGTTCATTTACTTAAATCAGCTAAACAGAGAGACACAGTGGTAACTTACTTCTGTATTTACTACTGAGGTTAGAAACCGTAGACCGAGTAGAAGACACATATAAAGATAGTACTATATAGTATTGCTTTAAGACCTACCTGCTGAATCACCTTAATTTCAATAATCTCATACAAAAAAGCCAGGAATGTAAAGAGAAAGTCAAGTGTTTGGAACAATCTCTGCTCAAAGTGAGTTACAGCTGCACTTCCTGGTTATGGTCAACGACTATTCCGGCCCTGAGTTTTGTCTTTCAGGCACAACTTTTTTTAATTTAATTTTATTCAGATAGCCTTAAACCACAATCGTGTTCAAAATCCTAAATCAAGCACACATATCTAGTCTGTAATATTAAAACATTTATTTCTGAGGCTTACCAGATGGGTAGTATCTTTCTACTCAGGGATATGCAGTTTTAAAAACGTCTTACAAACAGATTGTTTATTATGCATTTCATTGTCGGTTTTTTCCCCTCCATGTCATTTACTTTGTAGACAAAATATAACTTGTGTTTTCTTCTGTTTGTGAATCCCTGTTAAAGTAAAAAGGCTACACTGAAACATAAATAGGGTATCACTACCTCTATAATAACAACCAATCCGATCATTTTAATACATGTTTTAATCAAAACACACAAGCGAACAGGCTTGGTTACCAGGCAATGCATACTTTCAGACATGATTTCACATAATCCCTGTTTGTACAGTGTTGCTTATCTCTGCATATCTCTGTAGTTTTAGTTTTTGCAGCGTTTCGTTTAATGCTGTGCTCTTAGTAAACGCATGTGAAGTTGGTGAAGATGTTCCTTCATTTCCATGTGTTTATGGCACATTTTTGATTTTATATTGCAACATTTTCCAAACTGCAGCACGTTGTTCCTAATGTAAATGTGTTGGCCACTTGTAGAGCGTTTGCACTTGTCAGTCACCCTAAGAAACAAAATCAAAAGTAAGAATCCTTCAGGTACATTAGCTTTAAAAGCTATTAGCCATAAGCTGTACTGGTCTATTTGAAGTGGAGCGTAGGCCTTGATGTCAGTGGGTCATGACAACAGCCAATCTTAATGTCACTTGTTCTGCTACCTCAGCATCTCAGCTGTCTGGCCCAGGTGTGAACACGATCTTATAAAATCAAAGCTGTACACTGGGCTGTTTGCGGGCTGGAAGGACAATTTATTAATCCAAACATTTGACCAGTTTCCGTTCCGTCAAATAACTGTACACACAAAGAAAAATCCAAATAGGCTTTGTTGTATTGTTTATTTCAGCAGTCCATGATGTGACCTATCAAGGAGTAAGTTTAACATGTAAGATTCAGTGTCATTGACTGATATGTTGTGATAAAAATGAGATAAACATTAGCAAAAAGGGAGCACAGGAGAAACATATACAGTATTAAGCATACAGATAATTTCCCTTCAATTCCTAACAATCATAACAAAGTTTGTAGCACATACACACAAAAATATTAGGATGACAATCAAATAAATCAACAATCTCTTTATTAAAACATTGATTTGACTAGTAGATAAGGTTAGTAAAACAAAGCTGTATCAAAATAACATATGTTCACCATGTTAAGTGTGGTTTTACATTGCACTGATTTTGAGGTAAGTGTTAGAACAAAGAACGATCAACTGGAATGGAAACTTTGAAATATGTATCATATCACGATACATCACGAGCCCTTCAATATACCACACATGGTGTTGTAATCAGATGTTAACTGTAATAAACTGTATGAGTCATACTGAAACCAAAATGATCTCTATAAAATACTTTTGTGCCTTTATAGTTTAAACACCTGAGTCAAGCATACTGTGTAAAAGCTAAAGGAGCAATGATGACAACTCCGGTTTTTGAACATTAAAGCATGTTTAAGCTGCACAAGCATGAAAATGAAATCACCACGCCACTGAAGATAATCAGGTCAGGCTCTGCAGCGACACTGAACAAAGTCCTATACGTTAATATATAACTTTATCCACATTTCCCCAGTTCCAATTTCACAAGGCAGCACAATGTCATCATTCAGCATTCAACAGAAAATAAGTTTCAGTTAGCGCTCTACCATCAGCAGTACTGTATGTGGTATTAAACAAGCAGTTCAGGTAAAGAAAAGTCTACAACAGTGTGAACATACAAACTAAAAGGGATTAGTTAACAGTTCACAGCATTCTGTAAGTCCCTTAGTCCAGTAGTTCCCCTTTACGGCTTCAAAAACAGACCAATTTCAGGGTCAGCTGACCTCAGTCTTGTGTTGCATTAGCAGTAAAGCGTTCATGGTAATAATTAATTTCCTACTTGTCTCTCTTATCATCAAAAGCTGACAGTGCAGCTGTGCCGTTGTGCAGTTGATCCTTCATTGGCTGCTCATATTGTATTGCTCAGATGTTCATGTGTTTTGGTAGTAAACATTTACTCCTTTGTAAATGGTACAACCTTCCTCCCGGCCACAAACACCTCGACTATGTTCCGATCATCACCTGTCAAAGAAGTCACAGAGACAAATACAATTAAAATGTGACATTAAAGTCTAAAACATTTTAATGAATAAACTGAAATTGACACTCACCCAAATTCAAGAACTTTTCCAAAATAATCTGAAATTTAAGTGACAATAAATTAGCCATACACTGAAAGCAAATGCTCTGCTTTAATTCATTTATATGCATGAAGATTAAGATTAAACCCGAATACCAACCTTAGGTTCCTTGCTCTCAATAAGGTCGATAGGTCCATCAGGAGCAGCTACATTCACCCTCAGGGCATCAAAGTCTTTGCCCACCACAAAATTCCCTGTCTGGTCATCCATGGACAAAGCTACGGACAAAACGCATGACAAAAGAAAAGGCTTTATTTTCTCCACTCCCGTAAAAATTGCAATCAGTCACCATCAACAACATCTTGTTCCCACAGTCCTTCAAGTGTGCTGAATCAGGCAAGAATGTTGATGGAGAATATGATTAACAAAGCGTCCGACCACAGGTCATGTTTGTTCCTGAGTGAGAGATGGTTTCACCTTGGCTGCCTCCCAGTGTGGCCAGTCTGAACACCTCCTCGAAGGTGAGTGTGACGTGTTCCGGATCCTGGATGGTCAACACTTTGGACGTGTCCAGAGTTCGTCTCACGGCATCCAGTATAGAGGCCGAGTAGCCCCCCGCCACGTCTGATGAAGCCCCACAAACAAACACCAGAACATTAATACAAGCATGCATACAGAACTATGGTTATTAACCTTATTTTATTTCATTTAAAGGAATACCAGCACTTATGTATATCATTGTGTATATTGATGCAGGTGGACTGTGCTAAGGTTATGCCTCTGTTCCTATTTACAACAGTGCCATTCTGCAGCTTTCAGGGCACATGGTCAAACATTTTTAAACTATGCTGATACATGTTTAATTGTTTTGACCATGTAATTGTGTTAACGTGACATTTTACAACCGTGTTATAGTTATTGAAAGCAGTGTTATGGCATAAAGCCTACTTCCAAATCATCATGGTGCTAGTGAACCAGTCGAGATGCAATTTGGATGGAAATAAAGTGGCTTGACTTTGTAATTTACTTCCAATAAAACAATGTTCAAGTTTTACTAGGAATATGTTGGGTCTTCACAAAAAGTTTGGAATTCTGAATAAGAAGTAAGATATCTTTGTATACTAAGTGGCCTAGGAACTTAGGAGTTTGGATAGGGGAAGCAGCACATATTCAGCCTTCTGCTTAATCAAGGGCAGACATTTAAAGTCCCACTACATCGGCGACATTTTTAAAGTTTGAGTTAGATATCTAAACCAGCACAATCTATTAAAAGGAATCAGCTGATGGTTAGCCAGCCTGCATGCCAAATCTCTTTGATGACTGCACTAAAACACCCAAATTATGACTGCTGTAAAACACAACACAACCTAGTAGGAATATGTTATTATCTAACTCGTGCACGCTTAAATCTACCGTGCATGGAGTTCCCGAAAAAAAGCCAGATCATCAAGCATCAGTTTCATGCTACTTTAGGGTCCAACACACTTTGTCAATAGTGGTCTTGTAGTACGTGTAAATATATACATGGTTGCTGTGCACCCACCTGTTCCCAACCCCAACTTCACGTTGTGTTTGAGGACGTTGCGGACATTTAACATTCCACTGCACAGCCTGATCAAATAAAGACAGGGAGAGATATGAGGAAGTTTCATATGTTGCATAACTCAGTGAAATTGTAATGTTTGATTACTTTTCTACTGGAAAAATGTTTCATGCAAATCTTCATCAGAGCTGGTTCATGGCTTTGGTCATAACCAGCTCAGAATTGCATAGGCAAATAGCTTTGGGCCATGTCCTTTCAGCTGACTCACACACACAGTGTAACGGTAAATACCTTTAGACACATTAAGTATATTCACAATTGTGTAATCCTCTTGATAAACTATTGACTTACGAGATGTTGGAATTGGGACAGTGAGACAAAGAGGCTCCTGTCTCTCTGAACAGAGCCAGCTCTGCATCACTGAGGTGGCAGCCATGGGCCATCACTGTCTGTGAATCATCATCATATTTAACACTTTAATCTGCATTTTTGTTTTTCTACTAAACGTCTGCTTGCGTATCCAGCAGAAATGTGACTCACCTTGTCAGTGAGCAGGTTGTGTTTGTGATACACTTCTGTGTAAGACTCAGATTCAGGAAACAGCTCCTTTACAAGCTTCACTTCCTCTACGTTTTCACTGATGTGACTCTGGAAATAAACACATTGTTTTAGGAAAATCTGGGCTTTCAGATTGCTAGTCCTGAGGTGTGCAGGAGAGTTACTATTTGCATGTGTGTATTTGTACTTCATCTTCCAAAACCCCCACTGGTACAACACTGAATGGTGTCTATGGCGACAGTCCCCTGTGGACATGGCCCGGTTTGGTTTCCACAGTGAGCTCACCTGGATGTGCAGGTTGTTGTTCTTAGCGATCGCTCCCAGCTGTCCCAGTAATGCTCCTGTGCACGAAAGAGCGAAGCGGGGAGTCACCACCGGCCTCACCAGAGGGTACTACCCAAACAACACCAGAGGAGACAGGGTTTCAAAATATTCCTTTAAAATGTAATGCAGGCCTATTGTTCCTGTTTATTTTATCTTACCTTTTTGTTCAAGAGCTCTGCAATGAACCTGGAGGGGACGAAACAATGATTTTAACTCATTTTGTGCAGCCAGATTTGAACATACTTTTTTTTAAACAAGAACTTCTATGTAAACTACATTCCAGAATGGATTGTAAAGGTAAAGTCGTTATTGTTTTATTGTCAAAACTAATGTTTACGAGACAAACGTGACGACAGGTGAGGTGTACCTTCTCTGTGATGTGCACAGGTGTAATTAAAGCATCAGTCAACGTCAAAAAGTGATTTTCCTCTCCCATATAGCCTCTACGGGTAAAGTCTACATCATTTCAGGGTTGTAGGTCAAGTGGAAAAAGGTCTAAAGGGACATATCTAACTCCTTAAGGGTCATCTGTACGTCTTCACAGCAACTATCTGTGACTCATCTGTCTCTATCTGTCAAAGAAATACTGTGGTAGCTTTGAGTTCTAAAACTGAAAACTTCACTGACACACTTTAAGTAAATTCAGTGTGACTAAAGGAGTTGCCACAGTGATTTTTTTCTTTGTGAAAAAAAACATTCACTGTTCTAATTCAATCATCTATTATCAATGTTACGCAACGATTTGAAAGGGTCACACTGCATTAAGCCGCATCTCCTGTTTAAAACACCAATTTCAATGCCCTCACTATTGTAGTAAACAGCTGGTACCCACCGACAGGCTTCCTCCTGGGACTCCTCATTGGTCTCTTTGTAATGTTTCACAGAATTGTTCCTGTCCATGCACACCTTCCCAACCAAGGCCCGCTGCCCAAAGTCATCTGCAAGGCAACAAACGATGATGAGTAACAAAAATATGAATCAACATCAACATGTGCTGCCAGTATTTAAAGGTATACCCCATGGCATCTCATTGGCATTTAAAGCTACAGACACAGAATCAGCACTTTTGAAACATGGCTGAAACAGAGGGGTTTATGGCATGCTACAATGCATGATCTATTTGGGTTTTCAGCAAAACACTGCAGATCCATGTATATATCTGAGAGCTATAATATATTGTTGGAAAAGAGTATAATAGGGGACCTCTAAGTAAAAGTACCTATACCACATTTTGTAATACACTTTAACAAGTAAAAGTCCTGCATACAAAACATTACTTAATAAAAGTACAAACGTATAAGCATCAAAATATCGTTGAAGCACCAAACGTAAAATGGTTGCATAATTGAACCAATATAAATGAGCTCTAATTGACTTTTCATACAGTCTTGTTATTATCATTCCAGTAATTATGCAACGATTAAACTTGCACTTATTCAACAGTCTTCATGGTTTCACCCGTCACCTGCAGCATATAAAAGCATTCCAGGTCCTTATTGTGTCAGAGGCTAATCTTGCTGTCCCTCACAAACACTAATCCTGGTATTCTTGAAGAAATGCTCCCACAGACACACATACCAATTCATGAGTGCACTACAGCTAAGTACCTGCATATCAACCATGTCCCCGCCATACTCTAACAAAAGGTCCCGCATCTGAAAGGGTATATCGCTTCAATAATCTTTGCAGCTCTATCTATCATGTCACGATGAGTATGTCTTAGCTTCTGCATTCTTTTGACATCAAAAATATTCTGTGAAACATTTTCGCGGCCTAATCCATGATAAAGATGTGTTGTTTGTTACACCAAACATGCGGCAGAACAACTGGAAACTATTTGACTGTGAACATTTGACATCAATTTGGAGTTGAAAGTTCCCAAACCCAGGATTATTCCGAGGACATTGATGTGCAAAAGGGCCAACACATAGATGATTTCACTTATTTTAGCTTATCCTGTCTCGCAAGAGTGTTTGTGCTATAGGCTTTGATCGATTGCATCACTCCGACTCTCCTTAGTTATCGATGAATGTGATTCAGAGTATATTTTCAACAAGTCTCAGCCTGAGCGAAACATTTCCACTCAAAGCAGGCAGAAAATGTGCATGTTTAACGGATCTCTCCGGGACCCTGAACTTGAAACCAACAAGATTCTTGCATGAGAAAATATGACATAATGGATTTTGTATGCATTCTTTTTATCCGTAACACTTTTTTAAACAAAAAGAATCCACATGCATGGGACGGAATTAGGCATACATGTGAAATAACTTGTTTATGCACACATCTGATTACATTAAATACAAACACGTTTTGAACCAAAGCAGAACAGATGCTCGGAACAAAGGACAAAGGTGTGGGTTCAACAGCCCTGATGACACGGAGCTCCTCTGCGCGGTTGCTAAAGCCAGCCTAGCTACAATGATTGCGTCAGTATACATTCAAGCAAGGGAGTGTGTTCAGAATTACACAACATGACAACATGGTGATAAGAACAAGGCTTAAAGGTGAAAGAGAAAATGTTTCCTGTAAGCCAGTTGGGACTACCGAGGGAAACAGGACTTCTTAAATTGTAGATTGCAGCTTGAAAAATTCCAAATGTTTCAAATAGGGGCATAGCCTAAAGTGGTAGACATTGTGAGTGTTTGTGTAGGACATCTTACTTGCAATCTGGCCCAACAGCAGAGAGGCATCTGTGTGTATGGTAGCAAAGTAACAGGCAGTGGTTGTTCCATTCCTCAGTGTCCTTTTCTGTAAAGCACAGGGATGTAAACACTCCCGCATTCAAACATTGATAAATACCTTCTATACCTTGTTGAGCTTTTAAACGGTTCACACCCTTCTCAAATGATTGCAACTGACTGTGCAACAATAGAGGGGAACCTCACTGAATTTCTCCTTTTGCAAATGGCCAAGTCATCAACATTTCAAACCTGATTTTCATCCACTGCGTTACATAATTCACTTTTGGCTTCCTGTGAAAGATGCACGGAAGCTCTATACATTTTATTGACCCCTTATTTCACGATGCCTGAAAACTCACCACTACTTGAGAGTAGACCTGTTGGGCGAACTCCAAGTCCTTGAAGCGTGACTCCACAGGAAAGGTGTATTTATTGAGCCACTCCAGTAAGGGCATGTCCAGGGCAGTGCCAGCGTAGCTGTACTGGGGTGCATGGATGTGGGTGTCCACCAATCCGGGCATGAAGAACTCACTGCAATGCAGCAAGCCATTAGTATGGGTCAAATATACTGAATTATGTATGCGTTGTATGCAGATGCTGATCTAATAGCCACAGATTAATGCAGAATATGTTCAGTGATATATTTATTTAACTTACTGCTGTGCGAGTTGAATGACTCCTGATGGACTGAACTCAAAAGTCTGCGAGAGGCGGTCTAACTCGGCAGCTTTCCCAATGAAAGCAATCTGATGGCAGGATGTAAAGAGGTAATGATTACATAAAAGTGGTTTAATGCAAAAGAGAGTAAGCAAACATCCCACATCTATGTGATTAGTTACATATTCATTTACACATGTACTAACAAATTGCATCCATTCAATGTAGGAGTCTTTTTTATTGAAAGAGAGAGAGAAGGATAAATGTATGACTGCTTTGGATGTTTTAAGGATTTCGTTAGAATTTTAATCCCTCTTGTATTTGAAGAGAGCACTTCAAACAGTTATTATGCTTATTTTCATGGGCTAAGCGTTTTTGAAAGTTGCCTACGCAACAGCTAAATGTGGAAGACAATTAAGATATTATGTAACAGATTTACGCCTGCTCCGTTTGGATATCTCTTTTCAATTGTTGTGTCTCTATAAGGATGAGTCACAATTAGCTTAAACATATTGATTAATTAAGAGAAAAAGGCTTAAAGGCTTTTTTGATACACTATTAACAGCATAATTAGTAACACTTATTTATAGTAATCAGACCAGAGGCTGTTAGATATTTGAAGGTGTCAAACCTTTCCGTCTGTATCCACTCCGAGGAGCTCATCTTCTAAGATCTGCAGCGGTGTTTGCTGCGTAGAATGGATAAATGTTCCCCTGAAGACGTGAGCAATTTCGGTGGTGGGTCCTCTAGAGTTTGCCATCCTTTCACTCGATCAGCTGGCGTAGAGCAGTGACCGAAAGATACCTGCAGCAGTAACAGAGCACCGGGGTTTGCCTTCGGAGAGCTCAAATCACCACGACGCACCGGGACGCGCAACTCCCACAGAGACAATCTGCAGCCAATCAGAAGACAGGGTGTGTGTCTATGCGTGGAAATGGGTTTCCCGGTTTGAAACGTTGCTTTAGTAAAACTACCTGCTTGTCACAGTCCCCAAGACTGACTGATAAACTAAAGAAAAACATGTCTCCAGTTTACTTACAGTTTTGCTATTTCGTGATACAAAGCCAAATGTGACTTGTGACTCACTACAGTACTCGCTCCCGGTTTTCTGCGGATAGACTGTGCAGTGTACTTTATCCTAAGTAAATATGTATGGTATTTCTTAATTGCAAGATAGGCTTAGAATAAAAAATAATCAGAATTAAAAAAAAAATGTATCTAAAAAACGAGTGGTGCTTCAAATCCCTACAATTCGACTTTTACGCAATCTATGAACACGTTACACATTTATTGTTTTTCCTTATTCACATCTTCCAATACCTTAATCTGTACTGCAATAAAACATCCTACCGTGTTTAAGGTTTAGAGATGGTAAATAACTTCAGGCTAAAGTTAAAGTTGGCATGTAGGTTTTACAGGTTTTAAATTCCAGTGTGCCTCCAACACTGGTGCCAGGAAAAACTACTGCATGTAATAAGCTGAAGACAGAGAGAGAGAGAGAGAGAGAGAGAGAGAGAGAGAGAGAGAGAGAGAGAGAGAGAGAGAGAGAGAGAGAGAGAGAGAGAGAAGAGAGAGAGAAGGAAATACTTTATAAAGATAGATATACACAAAAAGGGTACCACTTTACATAAGACTACCCTTATAAAGGCTCCATAAAGGGTTTACAATTAGGTTGTTAATGAAGTTGTAAACACTTTATTATTCATTAAGAACCACACATCAACACAGGCTCAATATTTGATGTTTCTTGACATCGAAGTAAGCTAAGTACCCAATATAAGGCTTAGCAGTACAGATAAATGGGGGCTCAATATTTGGCAAGCAACCGGTCACAGTTGCTCTGTTTATCTCTTGTCTTATAAAAGCTTATTCATTATTTATAAAGTGTTCACAACCTAACTAATAAATTAATAACAAACTCTTCATAAACCCTTTATAAGGGTAGTCTTATTGTAAAGTGGTACCAAAAAAAGACAGACAGATGGCGAAACCTAATACATTCAACCAAATGAACACTTCCTCCTGATGATGAAATTGGATTTTTTTTTAAACTTACTTTAAAATATTGCAAACGCTGCTTTAAATTGAGGTGTGACAGTCAGCCTATGTGCTCACTTCCTTTTACTCAGGGCATTAGTCATTTTTCTCATCAATCCTCATGGTGTTTGAAGCATTTCCTCATAGCATCTTTTAGCAGCTCTTTACATCTTTATATTGCGATTATATTAGAGTGGTTATATCTGAAAAGACAGGCTAATAATGGGGACATAATATACACCCAGCCAGTAACTAAGTACATTTACTCAAGTACTGTACTTAAGTACAATTTTGAGGTACTTGAGTACTACCTGAGTATTTCCATGTTATGCTACTTTGAACTTTTACTCCACTACAATTATTTAATCTCTTACTTTACATATTTGGATTAATGATGTGAAATATAATCAACATTTAAATCAAACTTTGGTTCACCTGGAGTAAATTCACAAGCTACCCTGCAGTATACAAAGTAATAACACTAGCTGCATCTTCACCAGCTTTCATAACACTTTAATGATCAATACTTATAAAACATATCAGATATATTATTCTGAAATGGACCAATCTGCACAATGACTACTTTTACTTTTGGTACTTAAAGTATATGTTGATGCTAATACTATTGTACTTTTAGTTGGCTAACATTTTGACCGCAGGACTTTTACTGTAACAGAGTATTCCTACACTCGGGTACTTCTACTTTTTCTTAATTACAATATTTGAGTACTTTTTCCACCTCTGCATCCAGCTAATACCGTTTTATATTTGCTACTGATAGGGTTTCATTCTTTGGGAAATGACAAAGCAAAATCAAGGTATTATTTTGGCTTATCCTATTGCATGGTAATATTGTGATACCAAAGAGCCAAAACGGTAATATTAAGCAACAAAGTGAACAACAAATATCAACAATTTCTCTTTGTTTACCTTTTTAAGCGCTCCTTCTTTTAACATTTAAAACAAAGAGACCAGCTGATAGATCAGTAAATCTGTTACTTGGATGAGGTTCCAGAGTCAACATTAGTTCAAATGATTACCTAATAGTCATGAGGGTGAAAGCAGAACAAAGCCATCTGATATACATCAGACCTCCATAAAGGGGAATCCTATGAGCTCATTACAACTTCCCAATCATCATACGTTTTTATATACTAATGAGGAAGTAAGGGCGAAAATATTGGCACAACTTATCCACCCCATCACACACACTAACTTTGGATGACCATCATATTAAAGGTTATTCAGTACAGATGGTTGGGGGTGTTGTAGTTACAATTAACTAGAATTTATATCTTACAGAATCACAGTATCCAAACCTTTCCATGACCATGGGGGCCAAGGCTGCACCATACTGGATGATGATCCCAGTATGGCCTGCCAAAGGCGATGTCAGAACCTCTGTAACCCTGGCTGGTGTCTGAATGTTAGTTTGGAATGCGCTTGATTTGATATGCAGAGGTGTTTTCTATGAGCGGAGCATGCATTTTAAACACATTTCTGTAAAAATGTGCATTGTAGAAGATGTGTGAGTGTTATGACGTAAGAGCAATGACCAATGGGCTCAGCTCCAGCACAATTTAACCAGTCAGTAATGATTTATAAAACACTCTGAACAATCAGGTACTGGTACCAACTTAGTACTGTTTTTTTCATTCAGGGACAAAAAGTGTTAATGGCAGCTTAAATTGCAGGGCAGTCTCGGCTTTAGCAGTGAAGAGAAACGTTAAGCTACAACAGTGAGGTGACAGGCGGTGTGCAGCGCTTTTATCATTGAAATTAGAAACAAAAAGGAGGTGAAAGATGTAAAGGTTTTTAATGTGGCGAAGTTAAAATGCTGTAGTGGTGGAGTGGAGCGTTTCGCAATGTGTGCGGCGGTAAAAACTAAAACTGAAGATGGGTGTTGAGGATAACTTAAAAAATGTGAGACCTTCATAATTCAACTTTGATTTGTAGTAAGATGTTTTTATTGTGGAGGAGATATTATTGCCAGAGATGAATTTCTAATACTTAGTGGATGCTCAGTCATATATTAGTGCACATACAGACACTTATTTGTAACGCTATACCATTTTCTTCTGAATCAAGCCGTAGGCTCCATAACTATAAGTATAGTGAAGTATGAATCAACACTGCAGGATGTTGGTATTAGACTGAGAGGAACTGGTAAGTAGGCCTCGGAGGGTAAATATAGATTGTGCATGACAGGGTCCATATTTCAGAGTGAGTTCATGCAAAGCTTCAACTTCTGCTTTTAGGGGTACTTCAAGTCTCTATTCATTCAGTGATGTGAGAAGCTTGGTAGCTTGGAAACATACAACTCAAATGAATGTCTTTAATGTACATGTTTTAATTACACTACCCAATCTTTGAGAGTGGGTTTGTGAAAGTACAGTAAAAAAGAAATGCAACCATCAGATATTTTCAAAGTCTGTTATTATTTTGTCGATATTTATTTTTGAGGTGTTGGGCGAGAAAATAGGAAAAGAAAACAGATGAAATTGTGTTAACTCAACTCCCCCACGTTTGAATATAATCTCTGAACATCTTCTGTGTTCTGAATCAAACAACATGTTTTATTTGATTATATTGGAGTAAGGTCACCTCTCAAATCTCATACTGTACTTTGATTATAAAACTAAATATGTTAAAAAAAGAAAAAAGGTCCACTTGGTACCCGACAACCGTCCCCCTGTCTTTAGTCATTAAATCTGACCCGGGACACATCTGGGAGAGCATCAGACTTGTTTTGCGTCTTCTTTGATTCTGAACCACTATCCAAATCCTCTCCCTCTTCATCATCATCTCCAAAGTCACTGAGATCATCATCATCACTGTCTAAGTCATCCAAGTCCTTCTTCCCTCGTCCACGTCCTTTTTTTCTCCCTTCAACAACTTTTTTATCATCTTCTTCCTCTTTTTCTTCTTCTTCTCCATCATTCTTGTTAATTCTGCACAGTGAGAGAGAAACAATGTTTGAATGAGTGTCCTCTGCTACTTTAAGTCATACAAAAGCATTGGAAAAATGATACATGAGGATAAATTAATGCCTCAATGTTACAAAAACAATTTGAATTAAGGGCATTAACGGAGAAGTAAAGACTGGAGCTAAAATGTTGTCAATTAGTTGTAACGCATTCAACCAGAATAAGTCGTAACACATCGTTTTGTCCACAAGATGGCGGACTTGCAGTAGAATGAACTGAATGTGCTTGATGGAAATACAAAACAATATTATGACCAACTCCATAAAATAAATACGATTTAGTCCTCCCTGCAGATAGAGAAACACATGTACCACATCTCTTACACACTGTGTGTCGACATGTGATATGAAAGGCTCATTTAGGAGTAGCTAGTGGCAATTTGGGAAGGCAAATCATTGACTCTAAAGCAGGGGTGTCCAAACTTTTTTCCCTGAGGGCCACATAAAGGAAAACATAGGAAGGGCTAGACCACTCACTAGAGGTGAGGTGTATTGCCTCGTAAGTTATAATTTAGCTAAGTCAATCAAATGTAGGTAAATTATTCTTGAAACTTCAATATGCTTTAAGAAACATCTCAGCTCTCCGTAGGGTTTCATTTATTTAGTTGGCAGCTCATCACTTAAAACGGAAGCTTCAGCCTGCTTATAATAAGGGGGAAATATGAAGGGTATATTTCAAGCTTGTTATGTAAATAACTTATTGGGCTTTTTTTTAATCAACACTTTAATAGGTCTTATTAACATATGAATACTAATGTTTAATGTATTATCTTTTACATATTTAAGAAGTACAACATAAGAAAAGCACAAGTTTCAGGTGTGGGCCATATTCCATTATACTTTTAGCATTTGCTGAGGGCCAATTAAAAGTGGGCCATGGCCGCATTTGGCCCCCGGGCCGTAGTTTGGACACCCCTGCTCTAAAGTAATAGATTATCCCAGTCATAAACAGAAAAGTTGATCATTTTTCTTGAGGTCATTCATGTTTTTTACCCATGAATCTGTACACAAACAACATGCACACACAAAAATAAGATGGTGCACTCACGGGATAACAATTTGCTCTTTCTTCCCACACTTGCAGCAGATGTCTAGCTCAAGAGAACAGGGCTTACAGAGGATGTGGTATGCATCCTTCACTGTCCTTTGAGAACACTTGATACTGAAACAAGAAAAACATGCAAGAAGAAACAAGATTAATTTTCAAATTGTAACCGAGCACAAATACCAAAACGCCTAACTGGACATATACGTAAATGATAAGCATTTAAAAAAAACTCTGGTGTTGTGAAACTCTAATTGAATTAACTAATACACGTATTTCATATTGTTATTGCTTGTTTGTTAACACAGAGCAGATCAGTTGTGTGCATTCATGAGCAGTTGCTCCAATGCAGATATCTAACCTGTCTGTCATTAGATAAGATTAACTTTATTATTCCTAATTGTGGGAAATGTTACATCAGAATCTGAACAAGGCATCGCACATGATGATAAGCTGCAAACAACTCTTTAGTCTCAGACCACTAGTTTACATGAATATCTGCAGTGAATATACCAAGAATAGACACTGAAAATGTATTCCAAAATGTAAATGGTTGTCGATTTGGGTACCATCTGATGGATGAACATTATTTGGGGTTACACGTTCATCTTGTGTGGTGGTCATTTTAGATCGGGAACACAATAGGTGTAACAAAGTTTACTAAACCACTCAAAATTCAATGAAAGAGGTGATCATGTTCGAATGCCTACTGTAGAGGATATCATGAGGCCTTGAGGCAATCAAATGTCAATATTTATGATTGATGAAAGTAGCAAATCAGTCAGATTCAACCCAAACATAGCAGGAGGGTTAAAAATGAATGTAATAAAAAAAATCACATACATCAAATATAAACAGTAAATTGAAGTTTACCTTAAGCTTACTCACCATTTTTTGGGTTGTGTCAGTGACTTGTACTTGTTGTACTTGACTTTCCACTCCAGAACACCCTTACAGTGTTTACAGAGCCCATCATGGATCTTTGCGTTTGCTATCTGTAATTAAAATTTAAAAAGCAGACTGATGAGTAAATAAGATAGCTTTGTCAATACACATATTATTACTGATAACAATTACTAAAGCAGAAAAGTCCAGTGCAAACAATCTTCAATTTCTTCACAATGCTACCACAGTATTGTTAGGATGGCTACAGACAAACACAAAGTTAGCATAAAACCATACCTTGTCTCTAGACTTGGCTCTAAAATAGGTCTCTACACATCAGCATGTCGCTCAATTGATAGCAATCTCACATGTTAAACACCTTTGAAAGTGTCTCTAGATAATTGTCCTCAGTGTGTATACAAGCTAGCTACACAGGACCGTTTTCCTACACGGTTCACATACCTTCACTTGTGCAGTCGCTCCGTACTTGTTGTTTCTGAAGGCAGTGTTGTTTTGATGCTTTTGGGCTCGAGAACGAGTGACATTACCTTTTTGAGAACTCATCTTATTTCCAGATTTTTTAGATACACATGTTATGTGGGTATACACTTCCGAAAAGCATGCTGAAGAGCGAGCAACCCCGGAAGTAGTACAAGCACGTGATGAAACGTCATGAGGTCAAAACATCCCAAGACGAACCACAAAAGGGGTTGAAATACAATGCAATTATAAACAACCGCTGGATTAAAAATAGACGACGAAAGTAACGTTAGTTAATTAAAAAAAATATTCAAAATAAAATGACGTCAACAGAAAGAACATTAGAAACACCTTGGCCGTTTCTGATTGGACGTTGCCTGAGAATAGTAATATCTGATTGGATTTCCTACACGTCAATCAAAACCTTACTCCGTTCTGCAGCGTTGACAGGACCTGCCCATTAATGTAAACACATTACACCATTGGTCGACTTGTTTCATCAAACTATTTTCTATTGGTCCACACAGCTGTCAATCACCTCCCTCTTCTTCCTTACAAGTTGAGTGATTTTCACAACGAAAGCGGTGATGTTTCGAAGGCAAGCGTTATTGTTGTGAAGTGATTGCCAAAGCAACACGGACGTGAGACAATATTTTATTTTATCAAATTGACCCATGTCGCCGTGGAGCTGTACAGACTTTAACCCTTTGAATGAGTTGAATTCATTCAGGACTATATGTTGAGAAAACCGACCGGAGAAAAAAAAGAGACGACAGTTTCTGAGGCTGTCTGGACCAGGAGGACGGATCTGCCAGCTAATAAAAAGACTCACAGCTGTGGGTACCAAGAGGGATATATACACTCAGTGACATCGCCAACAAAGAGGACACGGAATAGAAGATAATCTGGATAACCTTGTAAATCTCCCGGCGTCGATAAGAAGACAAGTTGGTGCAAAGATAACACCTGACTTCCTTCAATACTGTCACCTGGAAATAGAAAGAAAAACAAAACAAGACCCCCTGCAGGTGATGTCACCATTTCTCCTCTCTGTGGTAATAAGGAGGTTAAATGCATGTTACTGGCTAATTGACCCTTAACACTTTGCTATAGTTGTGTTTAGCCATTGGAAATTAAACCTCCACAAACCAGCCTAATCTCCCTGAACACATTTCTGCCTCCACCACCATTTTACAGTAAATCGCTGCGGGGCTCCATTCTGTGTCCTCGGCTTATTTCTGGACTATTTTGGGCATTATAACAAGGAAATAGCCTCCACTATGCACTGTGCTGCTGTGTGCCCATTTTAAATGTCACAGCATCTTGTTGAATAAACATTCATAGATCACAAGGTTGTAAAAAGTAATCACCGGAAATTATTTTTGGTCCAGCCTGTGGTTGATAGTAGTGGCACCCAGGTAATCAAGTATAATTGAAGTCACCTTTGAGTAATTGACATGCAAATAGCTGTTTTCCAAGACTGTAAAGTGAAATCAGTACTATCAAAACCAATCCATTATGAGGTTATTAAAACACATTAATCAGGATTATGACACACAAGATTATTTCCAAGGCGTTGTATATCTCCCACAGTAAAGTGTGGGACTTTGTCATATAATTAAAACTGCTGTAAATCTGCCAGATGTAATTGGAAATAAAAAAACAAACTTGAATTGTGATTAATTTGCACATTTTACCAACTATAAATAAGCATTCATAAATACTTAACTGGAAAAGTAAGTAATAAGGATTTAAAGAACATCTCTGGTGTTGTGAAACTGTCATGTCAGTGTTTTGGTTATTAAATAAAAACACAAATGAGCTAAATGGTACATTTGAATTATATTATCATTGATCATTTGTAGTACTGGCAAGGGTGGGCACAAAGAGGCATGAGGGATGTGCTTCATCATTCATATTGTGTACAGTCACCATGGTTTGCATCATGACGGTGTGTCCTGGCAGCAGATTGCACATTTGCATAGCTTCGAGGGTGTATTTACAAAGATGTAATATCAGGGTGTAAGTTCATACTTTAAGCACCTTAATTCGAAATCCAATCCCCAACACACGGTCATAACCTGACTGTGATGTGTGTATCGGCCTATTCAGAAGGGCATGTGCTTCGTTGCAGAGTCAAATTACTCGGTTGTAAGAGGCATTCCTGCAGGACATTTTGACGGGGTGACCAGCTTCGGTGTCACCGTAATGAGTTCTGCTGCTGACATGTCTTGTGCAGGACAAATTAAATGCACCTGGACCTTTCTTAAAGGTAGCCTTAGGTGGGGGTCCAGGTGCTAGGTGATACGAGGAAGCTTTTTAAGTCGATACTGTCTGAGTGCTTGTGGAGCCTTGGAGACGAAAAACTCTCAATCAGTGTCAGAGCTATTGTTTTTTTTAATACAATCTTGTCTGCATAGAGCTATAAATTCTAAAGAGGGGAATAGATAGTGTATAAGAAAGGTTTTAGCCCCCGGCCCCAGAAACCCCCTGCTATTCCACTTGTGTTAATGTTGGAAAGAGAACCTCATCCCAGACTTCTGTTGTGAATCTGCTCTTTCCTTGTGATCAATCTGCAGGGGATGCAGAGGCAAAATAAGGGCCCAGATGCCCCTTTTTGTATACATTATATCCTAAATCCTTAAGGAAATTCTTACATTTAATCTGCTGCTGTCTGTTTCTATTTTAACTATAATCCCTCACCCTTCACAGTGTTTTGAGGATGAACCACTTATCCCTCAGCGAGATATGTTGCCTGTTCTGCTGTCCACCGTGCCCCAGCAAGATCGCCTCCAAGCTGGCCTTCCTGCCCCCAGAGCCCACCTACAGCCTCATGTCTGACGACAGTGGCAGCAGATGGACGCTGCACCTCTCCGAACGTGCCGACTGGCAGTACTCGTCCCGTGAGAAGGACGCCATCGAGTGTTTCATGACACGCACCTCAAGAGGGAACCGCATCGCCTGCATGTTTGTCCGCTGCTCGCCCAGCGCCAAGTACACATTATTATTCTCCCACGGAAACGCAGTGGACTTGGGCCAGATGAGCAGCTTCTACATCGGCCTTGGTTCGCGGATCAACTGCAACGTCTTCTCCTACGACTACTCGGGTTACGGGGCGAGTTCTGGGAAGCCCTCGGAGAAGAACCTGTATGCTGATGTCGACGCCGCCTGGCAGGCACTCCGAACACGGTAATTAGATGATGATGATGATGATGATGATGATGATGGGAGAACCTGTACACAGATGTTGGCACAGTGTGTAGAGAAAAGGAGCCTGTGATGGATTAGCATGATGAATGCATTGGTATTAGAGTAACTGAATAGCAAGCAGAGCCACATATTTAAAAGTGGTTATAAAATAAATCCTTAATTGCGATGTAGGTGAGGATTGATTGAACCTCGGAGAATGGTTGCTAAAGCGCCTTTTTAAAGAGGCCCTATTCTCTTTCTGTTTTTTCCCTTTCCTGTGGTGTGTTTCTATAGGTGTTTGTGCATGTAAACGGTCTGCAAAGGCTAAAATCCCAAAGTTCATTCCAGATGGAGTTTCTCTCGCACACTCTCCCCCTCTGCCAGAAACGCTCCCACTGGACTCCTTTTGTTTACTTCGACAACATAGTGACATCACCACCTCAACACTCGCGCTTGTATTGGCTCCAACACATCGTACGTGACATATCGTCGTTCGTGTCACAACACGGCCGGCCAGCTAACCAGTCAGATCAGACTGGGCTCTGGTTTCAGACGGAGGGTGAAAAGATATGAAACACAGATATGAAAACCTGTTAGTTGGCATAACAGGGCTTCTTTTAACTTGAAGTTATTTGAACATGCATACAATAACAGGTCGGATCTTGAAGCGAAAGGGAAACCCTTATATGCAAATACTATGCACACATCACCTCTCCTTACAGTGCAAGACATGGTTCCAGATCATTTCCCTCTATAGCAAGTCATAAGTAAAGCTGTCAGCTGAGAAAACTGTGACAAACGAGTCGTATTATTAACAATTCTCTGTTTGTCATTCTAGTTTGACAACTTTGCATTGGTGGAGAGGGATAATGTGAAAACAGCAGCAACCTTTCTTTAGTTCACCTAGGCCGGGAATGTTTGCAGTTATGGGGAAGTTGCACTGAGAAAATGAAGATTACTTAAATGAGAGCAAAGTCAATCCTGAAGAAACTGGGCTGATGTAGACTGATAGGGAGTGACACAAAAAGATAACGAGCGCTGTGAAAGTTGATGTAAAGAGTGTACAGAAGGAGCTGGGTGGAGGGGTGATTAGATTGGACCTGATTAGAATCTTGGGTGGAGATGACGAGGAATGGACATTTGTGTAGGAATGACACGGTGTTCTTGTAGGCAGTCATAAGGAGCGTGTTTGCTGTGATTATGCTGCCCAGCCATATGTAGGTGTGTGTGGGAGCTCTGCTGCAACTCAATGCTCTCCGGCTATGAGAATACATCGGCCAATATTCTCCTTCTTGCGATTTCTCAGCTTGATAAACTTACTTATTCAGTGCTTCTTGTTGGCGCTGTCTGTGATTCTCGTTCTTAATTTGTAAAGATAATTGAACAAGGGCCCTTGGAGTCTTTGTGGTATTACATGGGGTGTCATTGAGGAATTTGGTATTGAATTTCTCCATTTTTATAAGCCCTTTTTCTCCACTGACATCTTGCTTTTGTATTCAGTTGGAAAGGATTCAATCCATGGACTCTGCAGTAGTCACAGGTGTTTATCAGCTCCATATCTAAATCCACCTGCAAATAAGTGAATATATATATATAATAAATACAAAAAACAGGCATTTGGATAATCATTATAGTTTATTTATATACTAAACGCTCTATATCCAAGCCATCATACCGCTGTCAAACAACAGTCATTTGACCTGGCTAGTCATCATAAAACTCACAAACAAATTCAAATGATTAAAGATGTCTTTGTTTGTCTTTAAGTTAGAAAGAGAGCCTGAACAAGTAAACAAAATGCAAAATGAGTAGCTTAATCACTCTAAAATGTTCATTGTGCCCTTCATAACTGCGACACACAAGGAAATAAATGGAAGTGATATAATGAAAATCCTCGTCTGCTGGCAATGGAGAAGGAGTCAGCTGATAGACATTTAAATTGAATCTACAGTTCGTGGAAAACCCTTTTTTCTCAATTGTGTTATGCTGTTTTCTCAACTTGTTGAACTCATAATTTGAGATCTATCTCGACGTACTGCAGCGTGGACTCTCCCCTCAGCCCCTTCCCCCAGATAAGGTCTACCAGTCTCTTTCTGTTTAACCAGATGTTCCCCACTTCCTCCCCTCCATTTTTAAACCTCTCGTCATCTCCTTCTTTTGTCCTTTCTGTGACACCATAGACAGACATTGTTCTACATCTTATTTTGGGACTGGCTTGTCAGGGGAATCTTGTGTTTCAGGCTCCCAAAATGTGGTTTAAACGCATGAAGTTCTCAAACTTTTGAGAATTACTTAAGTCATTTTCAAGCAAAAGAGGATAAAACTGACTTTTTTTAGTTCCAATGTCTTTAAATATTCTTTAATTTGATCATCTAATCCATTTGAATATCTTTGGAGCAAGCTTTTTGAAGGTTACACCTTCAGGTTTTACAATGAATCGAATAACTCAAGGTTATGTTTGACAGACTTAATGGATCTTTACAAAACTGCTCCAGTTGTTGCAGCCCTATGTCATGTAAGCACACAGCCCCCCACCTCTTCTGAGGACACGATTTGGGGGATGAGTGTTTAGTTAATATCTGTGAATGTGAAGGAAAATAATGTGCCCAGCATTTTTCTGTTTACTCGGATGAGGGGTCATACAAGTTCAGTAGGCCTGGTTGTTTTTGTATACTTCCTGCTGGAAGACAAACAAATGAGTAAGAGAGGAGATGGGTCAGGAGAAATAAGGACAGGAAGAGCAGAGCCAAAGCAGCTTACATCTACCACAAAGATGCACAACGAGGCTTCCAGTGCCACTCCTGTATCAATGCTAAGTGTACTGTGTTTTCTTCCTGTGGTGAAGGAATATGTTTGAACAGGTGCCGATGGGTAACGCTGGTAGGGCCATTGGCATCCAAATCTTGCTGTTTATTTTCTGCTGCCTGTCGCTGTGAGGTTCTCTTGGCACTTCTTTTATATTTTACACAATCTACCATTTCAGTGAATAAACTGAATAGTCCTCTTCTTAAAAAGGAAGCTGGCAAGTTAAACAGGAAGCCCATTGATGGTAAAGGTTGTGCATACAGGAAATCGGTCAGTGCTGTGAAGCTTTTCTGTTGTTCAGAGAGTCTGTGTCTACTTGTATGTGTGGGAACAAAATGCAATCCTTTCCTTTAAAGCGGGAGCCTTTCTGTCACTTGTGTTTTCAATTAGGAGTTTGTCGCCACGAATACCGCACAAACAATGTCGAATGTGATAGAAAGAACAAATTGCATGATGGGTTAGGATTGGCCTTCAGGACAGTCTGAAAGCTTTCTTCCTTTTCCTTTTTATTCCCAGCAAACACTTCTTGAAAGAGAAAGAAGCACTTAAGGCTGCTCTGTTGTTCTGCTTCATTATTTTGTGTCTTATTCTCCAGCTTGCTTACATGTTGCTGCACAGAGGAATCTCCTGCTCCCACACAGTCGTGATCGAAGGCGAACATTTGCCTCTGAAATGTTCTTTAATCTGAGCAAAGCAGAACTTCAAATAATATAACGTTACACTTGGAGATCTTTGTGTCGACTGGCAGGAGTTGGCAGGAGAATGCGAACAGCATTTCTTGACATGAATGCTGTTTGCATTCTCCTTTTTATGTAAGTTCAGTTAAAGTTTAGATCAACATTTGCATGTCATCATTACTCATCTTTCCCTGCCACACACTGTACGGCCCGGGCTCTGTCTCGCTGTCTGTATGGATGATGATGAGTGTCTACCAATAAACTCCCTTTTCCACTTGACAAGAAAACCACTAATGCTTCGTAACATCTGGCCTTTATCTCCAGTGGGAACGTTTAGAATCAGCATCTTATCCCAAGTACAAATGACTCTGGCTTAGTCGCGATCATTAACCGGCTCCAGCTCTGATCGCTGATTACATGACGCTCGTTTAGCATGGACATGGACCCACCCGACTTTAGATCCTGTATATGTTTAAATGTTCCTGTGATCATATCCAAATCCATATTTGCAAGATCCTAATTTGCTTAGCCGAACTAACCTTTGTACGGTGGGTTGGCTACCTATATTTGCCTGTGTCACTGGTTAGCTGCAACATGCTAGCTTCCTGTACGTGAAATGAGCACGTAAAAAAAGGAAGGAAAGCAGGTATTGACCCAGCATCCGTCTCAGACACTGCATCACATGGCTGTGTTGAATAATCAACAAAGAAGGAACCTCATGATCAAACAAGAGGCTTATAGAAACAAGGACATGCCTTTTTATTCAAGTAGCCTCACCTTGCATGCATAGTGTGAAGGCCAATTTGTCATGATGTTTATTTTGGTGATCTGTTTTCTACTCATGCAAAGAGTTTAAAATGAAACGGGCGTGTTTGAATCATGGCATGCAAAGTTATCTAGTATTTCTATCAATGCAGATGGTTTTTATGCATAGATAAGACTAAGAAATCGAGGCACCTGGAAATGTATAAAGACTACAGAATGGACACTATAGGAAGGCATTGCACAGAGGGACTGTAAAGGGTTCATGAGGGACGGCCTCATTATGTAATGTCATACTTTAATTGCGCACGAGTCACTTGTCATTATGGGGTTGTAAACACAGTCATCCGGTCTGAGACGTTCTACTGTTAAATAAGACCATGGGTCAGTTTCTCGTTGCATACTTTATTTGGATTAAACAAATGATGAATGTGTGGTAAGGATCCTTCCCTCTTTCTGTCTGAGCTCGGCTGCCTCTCCAGTTACAGAATGTATTATGTTAAAGGTCCCGCTGTCAGGATTGTCAACACTAAGTGCTTCTGTGGCCACTCATCAGAGCTTTTTGTGGCCGGTGATACTCTGCTAAATCCTCCAAACCCATGGCTGATATATCAGCTCAATGGGCAACTGAGTTTAAAATGGATAGAGTGCTAAAACTATAACATTATGTAACACAAAGAGACTGAAATGAGTATTTTAACAACCATTCACAGCTTAATGCTAGCTAACCATGAGAATTAGAATCAGGGACTTCAAATCCCTTTCTTAGGCACAATTAAGAATTTAAAAGGGATGTATTGACAGCAGAAATGATGGATATATTATGCATAATCTTGTGAGTATTTGCCCTTTTTTGAATTTCCAAAGCTTAGTGTTAATAAGGTCCTAGTATGGTGTGTTATCTGTCTCTTCTCTGTGTGTCTGACGCTGTAAAGGGCTGTGCCAGAATCATAAATGTGTGTCTTTGAGATAGAAAGAGGGTACACCCCAGCCTTTTGACCCTGCCAAGCATGAATCCACTAGATTGTTTTTATCACATCAAAAGGCCTCTCTGCACGGCCTCACATTAGTCTGCTCAGCTGGCTGCATCCCTCGTGAAGTCTCTCGTGTTT